>NC_139679.1:3839206-4509206 GCF_964106915.1 Podarcis gaigeae
GGAGTTAAAGCAACATTGGGAGGTGGTCGAGAAACCAAGAAGACCCTCATTAGGGTTGAAGGGCTCCATGGTCTTACCTGGCTGCATCCTTTTTCTTCACCGCACAAACCAACTCACCTTTGCTTCCTTGTGCAGGTGGCTTGAGGTTGCCAGCCTTTCAGAAACTTATATAAATGTTACACCTTTCTTGGGGTGCCATTGATGAGCAAAACTTGGGGCAAAACTGTTAGGAAGAAGGCAATTGAAGGAGCGTCAGGAAAATAAGGGGTTGGCAGATTTTGGGGGTGAGGGAGAATTCTGCTTCTTCCCTCTTTTCCCCAGAAAAACTTACTGATTTGATAGAATGTGGACCACAGTGATAATACCAGTCTGACAATACCTTAATGCACACTTTGTTATACTAAAGGTACCCTTGCTGTGAACACCAGTGGTTCTTAAATTTTAATGCATTGGGTGTGTGGCTTTGGCTTTGTTCTTTTTGGGCTGCCACTTCTTCTGACGTTGCAGCCCCCATCCCACACTTCTACATTCAGATCTAGCTTGGAATTACGGAAATTTGTGGTAGGGAGGTGCACTCACTCGCCCATCTCCAGGGAATTTCACTAATCTTATTGAAACACTTCATTCAGAGTTCCTCAGATGTTTAGACTGGAAAAGGGAATCCTCTCATTCATTTCAAATTTTGCATTGGGTGAAACCCAACAGTGCTCTTTGGATGCTTGAAGCCCCTGTAGAAACTTCACCAATCTTACTTCAAGTACTGCAGAAATTCTAGGAAAGAGTCCGTGAATAATAATGCATTTAAAGTGGCAAACTTTTCAATAGTGTGTGGAAACCTCGTGATGCGCCTTCTCCGTTTCCCACTGTGCATTCAGTTGTTGTAACAAAGTGCCAAAGGAGCTAAATTCTTAATTTGGCATTTGTCACACATCTTTTAAAAAGGCCTGCAATATTTCCAGCATGATCTCATGGACCATCTAAAGGTTCATCTGTGGGCTACAGTTTAAGAACCACTGGTGTAGATGCCACATCCATCAACCGCAACCACCTTTCCCTCAACCTTCAGAAATCCCACCAATAACAGCCCTTTCTGTTACTGCACCCAGCTAACTCCTTAACTCCCCCCTACCATAAATTTCTAATCTACTTATAATCCACCAAACCCTCCTCCACTCCCTGCCCCTTTACACTAATCATATTTCTGATAGCATTTTTTTTCCTGGAATCATTTTTATTCCGTATTATTTTGCCTATATTCCACTTTATTTTATCATCTGTGCCTGAGACTAATCAAGAGTTCACAGCAGTCTCTCCTGCCCCCCTTTCCTGTTCCCCCCACGCCTCCCTCCATTGCTGCAACTTCTGCCATCCTGTTCTGGAAAGAGGTTCGACATGGTTTCAACTTTGGTTTCTCTCCAACATGCTTTTTTTAAAAGATGAAAACAGATCAAAAAAACAAATAAATAAGATGAACTAGCTTTTATATTAGAAATTACACGCATGTGGGGGGAGGGAAGGAGGTCTCCTCAGCCTTTTTTGTGGGAGGGGGGAGCCAAATGTTTTAATAATTTTTGCCGGATTACTTTACAACTAAAAAAAACAAAAAAACAAAAAAAACAAAAAACCCAGATATTGTTATAAATAAAATTTAAAAAAACTTAACTGTGTTTTTGTTTTGTTTTTTGGCCGTTGCTTCTTTACTTTGGGTTAAGATTTTTTCCTGGGGAAGCTGTGCACTACAAATGAGCAACACTGTGATGTTCAAGCTGAACCAAACTGTGTGCTTCCAGTGCAGGAAGAGACGTTGTAAACTTTGTGTTTGTAAACTGGGCTTTGACCCAGAGAATCTTTACAGATATAACTACCTCTGTCTGGTTGCAGGCTTTCATTTCTGCCTTTCTTGATAGCAGGCAGGCTGTGGGCTAGGCAAACAGATTGGCCTGAGCAATGCTGAGGACGCTGTGAACCCTCTAGATCAGAGCTTTCCAGACTTTTCATGTTGGTGACATGCTTTTCAGACATGCATCATTTTGCAACACCGTATTTCAGTTTTACTAGCAAACCAGAGGTTAAACTAAACCCTTTTCAGCCTTGGAAGGAGCGGGGGGAACGTTCACATGAGACACCTACACATCAGTCTGTCGCGACACACAGTTTGGAAAGCTCTGCCCTAGATGTTGATGCGCTCCCAACTCCCTGTCAGCCACAGCTAGCACGGCCCTGGGCTTCTTAAACCTTTCCTGTGGGCCAAACTTTCAGAATTAAATTTGCTCACACCACACCTATTTTTTATTGATAAGAAATACATTGGTAGGGTTGCCATATTTTGAAGAGCAAAAAAGAGGACACATTTGCCAATTTCTGCTTTTAACTACGGATCAGACTTTTAACCTGACATATGGCATCCCTCGTATGTGTCTGTATTTGTGTGTATCTATGCACTCATATAAGGGGAGGGGAGGTGTGTGTCGGTGTAGAATAATAGAATGAGAGGACAGGTGAAGATTGAAAGGAAAGGTGGGGATTAATCGATTGAATGAATGTAAAATGTGCAAGAGTAAGAGTAGGAGTAAAGGTTTGGAGGTAAAAGTCAGAGTTCAAGACAGAGAATCATGTTAAAAATGGGAGGTGAAGTTACAAAATGAAAATGTAAATACCCCCCCCCCTTTCTTTGGTGTTAAAAATGCAAAATCAAAATGGAGGTTCAAATTAAGGTGTGAAGGAATAAACCAAAAATTGAAAGTTAAAAGGTTAGAATTTTTGGAGGTAAGAATTTAATCAGCTGGTGTGAGGCTCCTCCTGGCTCTGAGTCCTGGTATACTCAGCTGAGAATTAACACAGCTCTCTCCCTTCTCCTCACATTGGCAAGGTGGGTGGGAAAGTGCCCCCACATCACCTGCCTCACTGCCTCACCGCATGGTCCCCCAAGGGCTCTCACGTTCCTCCTCAGCAGATCTGTCCCAGGATCGGACCTATTCTGAGCAGTGCGCCTCCACATGGCCGCCTCCGCCCTTCCGATCCCTCTCAGCCTCTTCTCTGCAAAGGCGGCAGTAGCAGCAGCTCCACCACACCATTCCTCTGGGCCTCTATGTTCCACGCTTTCCGCCAAATTTTAAAAATCCGCCTGGACAGTAATTGTAAGCCTGAAAAAGAGGATATGTCCTGGAAAAAAGGGACATATGGCAACCTTATACATTGGAAAACAAAGAGAAACGACTAGCAGTGCTTGATATATAACTTAGAACACAACTACTTTATAATATGGGGTGACCTATTTAATAGGTCCGTTTGTAGTGAAGCAGTGTTACAAGAACCCGGATGGAACATGCATTGCCTAGGCATGTCAATATGAAGATTCATACAAGCATTGCACAAACATCGGGATCCTTGATCACTCAACCTTATGAACTTCCACAACGCTTCAAACCTCAACAGCAGCTCTTGTAAGGGCAACTGTCTCCATTTTAGCATCAAATTCCAGAAGGAGGCAGATTTCACGGATGTATTTGGGTGCCTCTTCCTGCTACTCCAGATGGCTTCCTAATCCAAACATTGTGTCTGCCCATTTCCAACACTCTGGAAATGGCAAGAAAATAAGCAACCACGTGTGCTTTTCTTTATTATTTGTTTGGTACATTTACATCCCACTTTTCATCCAAGGAGATCAAGGTGGAGTACGTGGTTCTCCTCATTTTATCCCCACAGCAGCCCTGTGATGTAGGTTAGACTGAGATACAGTCACTGGCTCTGGGTCACCCAGTGGACTTCATGGCTGAGTGGGGCTAGAGCTCCAGACTCCCAGGTCCAGCATTCTAACCGCTGTACCACTCTTCCCTCGGTCCTGTATGCAACCTACCTTCACCTGCTGTAAGATGAAATCAGTTTTGCAGCAGCTGATAGAGAAGAAAGGGGGACTTGTGGGAGAATGATGCAGGGAAAAGGATTGTTAGCTTGCCAACTGCAGCTAGTCTGGACCATACTATGGAGGTGGGGATGGTTCCCTTCTAAGCTCCTGCTTTTGTAGTGTGCGTGTGGTTCTTGTGATGGATTTTGCCATGACAGTTGGGGCTTCAGGTTGCTCGAGCACATTCCATTTATACAGCTGGGCACCTAAATTAATAGTTTTAATATGCTGCATTCTCCAGATTTTAATTTTTTTTTAACATGGGGAGGATTTGGACCTTCACCCTTCTGACCCCTGTCAGCACTAAGTCCTATTGAACCTGACCAAAACGGTTTTGATACTATAAACAATGTTCTGGACACCATAACATCCCCAAGGCTGAAACCTAGCATGATTATGCTTAGATAGTCCCAGGTATTAGATTACTCCAGTCCAAGAGAGTTTCCCTTTTTTCATATTTGTCTGAGCTTTGGAAGGCATCAGCAAAGGTTTGAAATTTCCATATTGGCCACAAGGTGGCAGCAACAGCTTCAGATATGAGGTCCTGCTAATGGCAAAGCTGGAGAAAGCCATCCCAGTGGCTCAATAGCCATCGTACTGAGAAAATGGGCTTGCACACAGTCCTGTGCTGCACTGCATGTGCACATCCTTCAGTATGATGCAATTTTCTCACACTGCTCACAAAACCTTCCAAACACTATAACACATGCACATCTGATACACACAAAACAGCTTTGAACAAACCCATCTTAACTGGGTTTACATCACTCCAGTTTCCCATTTTGAAGTTGTGGTGTCTAAGATAAAGGGTGTTCAAAGACACTCAGATAATGAAAGGGCCTTCTGAATGATGGCTACCCTTTACAATAAAAGACTATTATTTAACCACTAAATAACCACAGCCTGCTTCCAGTCATGTGGCACTGACAGTACATCCCAGTTAGAAAACATGGCTTCCAGGCCAGAAGCTTAAGCCCCAGCAAGCAGGATCAGCTCTGGAACCAAGTGAGGTGGGTCATTTGCAAGGGTCCCTAGTCTGGCCTGGTCCACTGCCCATTCTTTGCATGGAAAGGAGTTCACAGGTGGGGTCAGAACTCTGAAGCCTGATTTATATATGCAGGAGAATAAATCTCCCTGCTTGTGGAAATCTGGTATGATAAGAGAAAGGACAGGGAAATAATCTTTCTCCTGGGCTAATTTAGCGGTGAGCTGCACCACTGGCAGCTACAGGTGGGAGATGCCTGGGGCGAATGTAACGCCCCACTACCAGCCTGGCAGGTAGTTACATTCCCCCCAGGCATCTCTCACCTGTAGCTGCCAGTGGTGCAGCTCACTGCCATCTCAATATTCCACAATGTAGACAAAGAGTGGTATTCAGCTAAGTTTTACTCAGAGGGGACCTGCTGAAATATATTGGCCTGATGTATCCTTGCCCATCCATTTCCACGGGTCTGCTCTGAGTGCCCCAGGTCTGCTTTCACACCCTATTTTTTCCAGCCTAAGTGGGCCTACTAGAGGTGCTTTCAATTAGAGTCCAATCTCCCTTTTTAGGAACCACTATTCTGTATCACAGTCACATGGTACACAAATCTGTCCCCATTGTTTTCTTCCATCTTCTCACAATCGCCATCATGTACCCAGCATGTTGTACACATCTACAGATGCACAATTTTTGTACATTCATCATGCACTCCAAGCCATGGTGCTCCAAGGCACATATGTTTAATGCTTTGCTACATATTTTCTGGGCTTAAAAAACAACACCTCCCAACAAAGAGAATACTCCTTTTTCTTCCTCTTTAAGCACCCAGGGCAGATTTCAGGAGACATCTTCCTTTCAGTTTGGGCCTAGAGAATGCCTTGAATCCACACAGTAATCTCACCTCCTACTGTGTCTTGAAACTAGGTTTTCCTCTGTCAGTTTTTCTTTTTAAACAGCTCTAGGAAATATGGCATTAAAGGTAAGTAAGTAGTCAATCAGAGCCATTGAAGACCAGCCAGGTGGCAGGTCTATAGAAAAGATTTGCAAACGAATGTGTTAACAGTGGTGGCTTTATGTATTCATTCCCAATATGTAATAGGAGCATTAAACAAAACTGAAGGGGAAATGTCCAACGTGGAGACCTCTACATGTCAAAAATTATTACTTGGAATAGGTGTCAGGTCTGAATCATACAGCTATCAGCCAAAAGGAAAAAATAATCATTCAAGAACTCTGAGCCAAATGTGTGAAGCGTCTCCACAGAAAAGCATTGTGTTTGCGGTAGTATATGACTACACAAAAGTTCCTTCTGTGGTGTTTGATCTATAATGGATGTTTCACTCATGCAAGTCATTGCTTGATGCTGCAGTCACCAAGAGATAAACATGGATGTGTGAATTCACTACCTGTTAACCAAGTAGGCTCCTCCTTTTCTATAATTCCCGCCCAATATAGGAGTTTTGTTTGTTTGTTTGCTTGCTTTTAGTTCATTGCCCAAAAGCCTGGGGACATTGGATTTGAGGCCAGAGCAAGAAGGGACTGAGGGAGCAGCCCTGATGGGTCAGACCTGAGTGGAAGGAACAGCAGGGACTTAGTAGTAGCTGAGCTGTCATGATTAAGGCAGGAACAGCATCACAATTCTGTGCATATCTGCTCAGAAGCAAGTCCCTGGTGGATCTTAATCTGAGGTAAAGATAAAGGTACCCCTGACCGTTAGGTCCAGTCGCAGACGACTCTGGGGTTGCGCGCTCTTCTCACTCTATAGGCCAAGGGAGCCAGCGTTTGTCCGCAGACAGCTTCTGGGTCATGTGGCCAGCATGACTAAGCCGCTTCTGGCGAAACCAGAGCAGCGCACAGAAACGTCATTTACCTTCCCGCTAGAGCGGGATTTACCTATTTATCTACTTGAACTTTTGTGCTTTCAAACTGCTAGGTTGGCAGGAGAAGGGACCGAGCAATGGGAGCTCACCCCGTCGCGGGGATTTGAACCACCGACCTTCTGATCAGCAAGCCCTAGGCTCAGTGGTTTAGACCACAGTGCCACCCGCGTCCCTAATCTGAGGTAAGTACATGTTATTAGACTGCAGCTTTTGCACAATGTGTAATGTAAATTAAGAAAAAGGGTTTTTTTAAGAAACATTTTTATTGGTTTTTAAACAAATAAAAATACAATAACCATTAAACACTGATCCAGCAGTGCATCTAATGGCGTTTGTTTTATCCATTGTTTCTAGACATACACTTACACATTCAACATTCAAACATATTACTTTATGTAACCCCTCCATTGAGAATATTGAGTGGTTGGTATAAGAAGGTCTGTATTTTTGTCATTAACAAAATGGGTCCATGTTTCTTGGAAGGTGTCTCTATTCCAGTGATGGTGAACCTTTTAGAGACCGAGTGCCCAAACTGCAACCCAAAACCCACTTATTTATCGCAAAGTGCCAACATGGCAATTTAACCTCATTTTTTTTCCTGTGTGTTTCACGTTTCTTCTTTAGGGCCACTGTTGTAATAAATAATCCTTCATAAAAGTTATTGCATTACATTCTTCATTAAATTATCTTTCAATTGATATATAATTTTATGGTATAACTCAGTGCTTTTTTTTTCTAAAAAAATGTTTAGGGATACTCTCATTTTGACCCAAGAAAATCACCACTGGGGAAAATTAAATGCAGTTCAAATCGGGAAAAATACATACAGTGAATTTCTTCTCCCTCTAAATTCACAAAATGTTTAGGGGTATGCGTCCCCCTGCATCCCCACAGAAAAAAAGCACTGGTATTACTCCCAAATAAAGTGGTGTTATGAGCCATCACACCTCAGAAATACATTTTTTCCAGAAGGTTCCATTATTTTGGCCGCTAGTGTACACTGGGGGGCTGTACTGAGAGCCACCCTCTTCCAATTTTTAATTTGAGATAGTAATAATTGTCTGCATGTGCACATACAAATAAATATAAATAAATAAACCCAGCGAGATGGACGGGGTATAATTATTATTATTATTATTATTATTATTATTATTATTATTATTATTATTATTATTATTATTTGCCGTTTCTTCAGCTGCCATTTGATCACAGCCTCCACAGAATGAATTTCTCTGTTGGCTTCTGCGGGAAGCCCAGCAAACATGCAAACCCAGAGGCCCAGTCTTAGGTTGGTGTCTTTATACGCTTACTGACCTGGGAGTTAAGCCCTGCTGAACTCAAGGTGGCTTACTCCAGAGTAGGAAAAAAAGACTGGCGGGAGGCCCTGGCGCATCAAACGTCATTCCTGCTCAGCCCCTCGCTTGCCCCCCCAGGCCTTGGTGCCGCAGGCTTTGGACAGCACACGAGACCCCTCCTCTCCTCCTCCCCCACCCCCTGCTGGGGCGATGGCACACGTGCCCACAGAGAGGACTCTGAGTGCCCTCTCTGGCACGCGTGCCATAGGTTCGCCACCACTGCTCTATTCATTATGCTTTTAATTGCTCTCCTGTGTCTGGTGAGACACTCAGACGTTGTTGTATGCCATATATTATTTTCTCATATGTTCAGGTGAATATCCAGTCTGGTTCTTCCATTGCTGAGCTAACTGTGCTGTGGTCAGTAAGAAGCTGACTAGTTTGCAGAGGGGAGCTATGTCCAAAGATAGAAGGGCTAAGGCAGGATTTGGAGAAAGGGGTTGGCCTGTAATTGCAGGTATAATGGAGAATGTTCTGTGCTTTTAGCATAAGGGAATTCCCACAAAACATGAATAACTGAACTTTCCACAGCCCTTCCAGCATAAAGGGGAAAGGAGGGATTAATTTTTGCCAGCCTGACTGACTGACTGCCATTGGAGGGAGACCCTGAGCAAGGCCTCCTGCAAGCGAGCAGAGATGGTTTTGAGCGGGGGAGTGGTCCAGACACCCTCCCATTTGTGATCTTCAGTTGGGTGACCTGAATCTGATTCCTATACCATTTGAAGGCCTCTAGCACGCCTGCGCCCCCCCCTCATGATCTAATAGATTGCTGTATATTTGAGAAGCAGCACCCTTCAGGTCATTTGCTGGCCTGATGCATAAGGATTCAAACAAGGTAAGTCTGCATAGGCAAACTCTCTCCCCTCTGCTCCAAACAAAGTGCAAAAGAATTAGCTTGAGCTACCTGAAACCAGGTAGTATGAGTGCCTTTTCATTTCCTTGCAGTTCCTCTTTGGAAATTGCTTTCCCTCCGGGGAGCAGGTCACAGATTATGTAAATGCCGAGGTCCTCTCAATCACTGAACTGTTTATATATATCTGTGTGTCTGAAAGCTGCGTGATCCAGGAAGGGGACCACTGGTGAAGGGCCAGGGGCCAGGGCTTTGCTCCATGTTCTCCACGGCATCAGTACTGATCTAGTAAATGGATTGTCTCTTTTCCTTGCCTCCTTCAAGGACAATGGTAAGAATGGATGGCATCTCATTGAAGGTATGGAAGGGACCATCTCAAGTTGGACCCGAGGGTCCTCTTCTCTTCCCCTGAGCAATGGGAACCAGGATTTGATCTGAAAAGCAGCATAGTATAACATTAAGTTGAGCATCCCCATCCCTCCTTTTGTTCTATGTCTATAAAGAGTTTTGTTGCTTATTGTAGATTTTTTTGCATCATGACACAAATTGAGTTTGATTTGCCATCTCTTTAGCTGAGGAGAAAGGATGGGAATAGGCAAAACTTGAAAAAACTTTAAAAACTTAGGTAACACTGACATTTTGATCACAGCTATTTGCCCAAGCCGGCTAAGTCTGAGATGTCTCCATTTCCTAAGTTCTTGTTGAAGGCCTTTATACAGCCCTCTATGGTTTTTGCGTCCCAGATGTTGTGTGTCTGCAGGGGATTAATACCTAGTAGATAAATCCTCCATGCGCTGTGGCAAATGGAGAGTTAACTAGTAGCCAGTCTCTTGTAGTGTTGTCTAAACTGATAGGAAGGAGCATGGATTTAGAATAGTTGATTTGCAATCCTGCTACCCTGTGATACATTTCTAACTGTTGCTTAAGTGGCTTGAGGGCTGCTATGGGGTTTTGCAAAAATAAGAGCATGTCATCTGCAAACATATTCGCTTTATGTATCTCACCCCTCTATAGAAGTGTCTTTGTGTAGCTGGATGGCTAGTAGCTCTGTGACCAGTGCAAACAACAATGGCAACAGAGAGCAATCAATAGTTATTGACTGACATGGGTGTGGGAGGAATCCTTGCTGATAACTCCCAAGAGGAATCAAGCAATGGTGGCCTCTGAGGATTAAATAAATTTAAAGTCTACTAAAATTATCACACTTCTCCCACATTTATTGTTTAAATGTGCACACAGGGCGGGAGACTGGAGGCAGGAAGATGTGCTGTGTGTTTCCCCACCCCACGACCATGCCCCAAAACACCTTCATGACCTGGCACAACCTCTTGCATACCTTCCAACATTTCTCCGATTAAGATAGGGACATCCAATTCCATAATGATAATTCTACTATTTATACCCCACACATCTTACTGGGTTGCCCCAGCCACTCTGGGCAGCTTCCAACATATATAAAAACATAATAAAACATTAAACATTTTTAAAACTTCCCTATACAGGATTGCCTTCAGATGGCTCAGGGATTGGGTAATTCCATACCCTCCAACACTTCTCCAATGAAAATAGGGACATCCTAAGGAAAAGTGGGACATTCGGGGATCAAATCAGAAACCAGGACGGCTTCTCTAAATCAGGGATGACCCTGGAAAACAGTGACTCTTGGAGTGTCTGCTCTTATGGCTCACTGCAAGGGCCCAAAGGCTACATATCCCCACAAGGAACTTTCCGGGGGCCACATGTCATTGGTGCCTGGGGCATGCAGCAACTGATGTAACACCTAACTTTTCCAGGGTAGATGATGCTCCAGGCCTCTGCATACACATCTCTCCATCCCACATCCAAGGAAGCAAGACAAGTCAGCCTAGTCTGAGTTGCAGGACTGAGCTAGTGAGGGGTGTGGCATGGGATAAAACCAACAAGCAAATGAGAAAAAGCTCTTCCTTGCTTCTGTTTTGCAACTTCCTGGCATGAAGTCATCAAGGACAAAGCCAAGGGGAGCTGGGTTCTGTCACCAGGGTGGATGGATGGCTCCCAAAGGCGCAGAGGGGCGTCATCAACTCACAGGTCATTTGTCTCGCCTCCACTAGGCCCAATATGCATCTTGCTCTCACATTCCTCTGCCACTCCTAAGAACAAATTGTTTCTCGGTGTACATTAAAAATCGATACGTGATGGATCGGGCAGTGCCAGGTATTAATATGGAACGGTGCCGTGTCACTCTCCTAAAGGTGACCCCTGACATGGGACCTGCACAGCACCACAAACAGGAAGGTCAAAAATAGCCCTGACATTAGTGGTCTGATTGGGATGCCTGGAAGGGAGAGAGGCGTCCCGTGTTAGCAGGAGTGGGCAGTCCACACGAGAAACAACCTGCAAAGATTAGGAATTGCTCTATGTAAAATTTGCAAATGCTGAAGAAAGAGGAGATGGACAGATCTGCAAGACGTCTAGTTGTCAGGGAGAGCCAGGGCCTGTTGGGTCGGTTTATCGCTAGGCAGACCCTGCAGCATAGTCCAAACTTCCTTTGGCTTTGTTATTGTTTGAAGGTTCAGACCATTGGCTTTGCTGGCTGAGGCTGATGGGAGTTGTAGTTCAGCAACATCTAGAGAGCACCATGATGGCTATCTCTGTGATATTATCATCTATTAAACTCTTCAGTAGAATAAAAGCAAGGGTGAGCTTTGGTCTTTCTGTGAGAGGCCAAAATTGCAGCAGGCAGCTTCCTCTTGCCTTCTGTTCTGTGCATGCCCTAAATCTGCCTCTAAATGAAAGCTTTTGCCACACAGAATCTTTAAGCTACCGTACCTTGCGACTTCCTTCTTGAGCATGCTTTGAGAAGAAGCATTTCTGGAGAGCATCTCTTCCTCTCCATGCTTCCAGCCACATTTCCTAAACATGGCCCCATTCTGCCCCCACAAGTGTGCCTCTTGCAAAATCCAGCAGTTGGGTTGGTCATTGCCTATTTGCTTTCCCCAAACTGGTACCCTCCAGAAGTTTTGGGCTACAGTTCCCATCAACCCAGTTGGTATGGCCATATTTAAAACTTTAAAATGGTTTAAATTTCTGCAAGAAACCCTGGGAAATGTTCTCCCCTGCATTCAGAAGCTGGGTGACATGCAGAATTCAATAGGTGCAGCCTTTCCTAGCATGGAGTTGTAGGGATGAGGAACACTACACCCAAATTTCTCTCTGTTGTGGAGTTGTTAGGCTGGCCTCAACTAGAGCCAGGGCCTTCTTGGCTGTGGCTCCGACCTGGTGGAACGCTCTGTCACAAGAGACCAGGGCCCTGCAGGACTTGACATCTTTCCACAGGGCCTGCAAGACAGAGCTGTTCCACCTGGCCTTTGGCCAGGGCACAGCCTGACTCCCTCCTTTGGCAATCTTTACAAAACTTTAGTTTATGGTTGCCATCAATTTTGATTTTAATTCATTTTTATAATGTTTTTATAATGTTGCACTGTTTTAGTGTTGTTAGCCGCCCTGAGCCCAGCTTCGGCTGGGAGGGTGGGATATAAAAAATTATTATTATTATTATTATTATTATTATTATTATTATTATTTTGTGCCGGAGAGTAATTTACCTCAGTATTGTATTGTAGATGTGACTCAGGCCCTGTCACACTTTACATTTAAAGCAGGGGTCAGCAACCTTTTTCAGCTGTGGGCTGGTCCACCGTCCTTCAGACCATGTGGCGAGCCAGACGATATTTTGGGGGGGAAATGAACTAATTCCTATGCCCCACAAAAACCCAGAGATGCATTTTAAATAAAAGGACACATTCTACTCACGTAAAAACACACTGATTCCTGGACTGTCCACGGGCTGGATTGAGAAGGTGATTGGGCCGCATCCAGCCCCTGGGCCTTAGGTTGCCTACCCCTGATTTAAAGCATTATATTGCCACATTAAGCAGTCATGACTTCCCCAAAGAATCCTGAGAACCATAGTTTGTTAAGGGTGTTAAGAGCTGTTAGGAGACTCCTCTTCCCCTCAGAGAGCTACAGAGTGGTGAACTTGCTGGAAGGAATTACTTCTTTATATCACTGTTAAAGGCACGCCAGGCTCCCATCCTTTTTTTTGCTCCGCTCAGGGTTGCCAGTTTTTATTGGCCTCTCTGTGCCTCGAACACTGGCTTGACAGGCAGGAATTTGTCAGGAAAGCAAGAATTAACACCATCTTATGCCAGCATATCAGGAAGTGGTGGAGCATTCCCTTAGGGGGGCCATGCTGTGCCACCTGCCCAGCCACACAGTGGGAAGCCCAGCCAGCTGACGTCGCCCTGCTTTGAGGGGCACACTCACAGTGCCCTGTGAGCCCAGCGCCGCTTTGCGAGGTGTGGGGCTGGCAGGGCGAAGGCCTGTTGCGTCCTTCTCAAGCCACCCTGCAGCTGGAGGTCAGGTGAAAAGGACACAACAGGGTAGGGCACAAAATGGTGCTGGGCTCTCAGGGCGCTGTGAGATGTTGTGACCTTCTCATGGTGTCTTCCAGCTGGAGGATGGTGAGAAGGGCAGGGTGTCATGAGTAATGCCCCCCCCAACTGCACCCAGAATAATTGCCTCCCCCGGTCCCCTGCTACGCCTCGGATATCAGGTGGAGCCACAGCAGCCTTAGGAAATGCTGGCAGCCCTAAGCAAGGCCTGTGATGCCTACTAGAATGGCCAGCTTTGGAATCAGTCTCTGTGCCTGATCCTTTAATTGCAATTTGATCTGCAGCAATTAGGAAGTGATAACCTTTAGTTCCATCCATGCCATATAAAATCTCACTTATTGATTCCTTCAACATTCAACCCTTCTTCAAAGGCACAATAAGAGGCTGGAGCTGAGTGGGGCTTGTTAACAATTCTAGTAGTTGCTGTTCCTTCTTGGTCTTATTGCCATAACTGAGTTTCCAGTATGCCTTTGAAATAAGCAAACTTGATTTCAACTTTTGATGTGCAGCTTCAATGCTGGACCTTTTTATGGTTCATCTTACATTTAAACCAGACTTGGACAGGGCAGCTTCAAATAGAGGACTGTACAGGAGGACACACGGCCACCCCACAGAGAGACTGGACCTCAAAGTCCACCTGTTGGCATGGCTTCATTATGCAGTCTTTGGCAAGACACAACTGCCCACCTGTGGAAGGGACTTCCAATTAAGATTGTAAATCTCTCTCCCAATTAAAACTGTTCTATAGATATGTGATGATGTCAGTCAGTCACCCTTCTCCATCTTTTTAATGAAAGTGCTGTCAAGCTTCTGCCCATGTCAGGTGAACCCAGAAGGATCCGGTACACAGTGTTCACTCTCTTTCACAGTGAAGGTAGATTAAAGGAAAAGAGAAAGGGAAGGGTCAACAATGCCTGGCATGTTGAAGAAATTTGAAAGTGGGCATTTAAAAAAATTATTTCAGATGAAAGCAGGCATATTTCACCAGGGAAGGAGCCCCTTTCTAGCAAATGCCAAATAAGGTGACTATTGAGGAAATGGATACGTACAAAGCCCTGTGGAACAACGTCTGCTCTAGATTATATAACAGGGATGGGTTTTTATGATCTGATTAATGCTACAAAGAATAACAACAGGAGGGGAGGAATGCTTATTTTACATTCTTAGGGGCTTCTGATAACCCTTCCTATGGGTGTGGTAACCATGCCCTAGACTCTCAGCTGTTCATCCAGTTGTGTAGTGAAGACTATGACCCCAGTACCTCCTTGAGAGCCAGGGACTGATGGACCAAACCAATTATTATGATTCCTCTCCCAGCCTGCAACTGTCCTATCCAAAAACTGGGTAATAGGATCCAGTGATCTACTCATAAGACCAACTGATTTCCTTGTGGACTAGTGCTGGCTTGAACCAGACTGAGAATGCTGCTCTCAGACACCGGGCCATCACAGAAGGTCCCACGGTTCCAACCCTGGCATCTCCAGGTAGGGCTGGGAAAGACTTTTGTCGGAAACTCGGCAAAATGGATGTCACTCTGTGTGCAGACAATACTGAGCTAGATCAGGGCTGGCCAGGGGCGCCGACTTATAAAAAATATTGGGGGGGCGGGGGCCCATACCGACTTATAAAAAATATTGGGGGGGCCCAAGACCTCCAAACCGCTGCTGCTGGGAGAACGAAAGGGGCGAACCCCGGGCTGCCCCGACCTTAAGTGAACCTGTGAAGGCCTGCCCTTTGCGGCAGCCGATTGGCTGCCGCCGTGGGCGGTGAATATTAATGAGCTAGGGGGAATCCCCGCTTCTAGCGGGGCTGACGCCAGCCCCGCGAGATTGTTGATGGGTCGAGAGCCCGCAACCCCACCCCCTCTCTAGATCGGGAATGGCTTTGTTTTAACTCATTACTGAATGTATTTTAAAAGGTAACTATCGTCAAACAAGGAAAATAAAAAATACCAACATAATTTTGTGATTTTACAAAGCATAATATAACTAATAATTTTCTGAAATTATTGGGGGGGCAGAGCCCCCCCAAACGAATTTTTGAGGGGGCTCGGGCCCCCTCAGGCCCCATGGAGTCGGCGCCTATGGGGCTGGCAGCAGGTTTCAGCATGTCTTGAGCAAGGTGCTGTCTGGGCCCCACACCATCACCCTGTTCCCCTCTCCTCACACCCAAAGTGAGTTTGCCAGGGGGGCAGGAGCCACCAGAGGCTCTAGAACAGCGGTTCTCAACCTTCCTAATGCCGTGACCCTTTAATACAGTTGCTCATGTTGTGGTGACCCACAACCATAAAATTATTTTCGCTACTTCATAACTGTAATTTTGCTACTGTTATGAATTGTAATGTAAATATCTGATCTGCAAGATGTATTTTCATTGTTACAAATTGAACATAATTAAAGCATAGTGATTAATTACAAAAACAATATGGCCGGTTCTGTGGATTGGAAAGGGGAATCTGTGGGGATTTTTTTGTGGCGCGGGCGCCGTTTCCCCCACTGACATTTCCCCCTATCCCTCACCGCGGTGGAACGTCCCCCTCCTCTCAGTGTAGTAAATCGCCAGCCAATCGCCTGCTAAGGTTTGAGGCCCTGGCCAATGGCTGAGTGACGGCTGCGCATGGCTGAGAGGAGGAAGGGGGCTGGGCTGAGCTGGATGAGTGCATTTCCAGCAGCCCCTCATTGGAGCAAGCTGTTTGCCACTGCTTGTGCTGCCGCCGCTCTGCTAACCATGGCTCCTGTGCCTGCCCTTGCGAGCGGCAGAGGCTGTCATTGCTGGAGGAGCCCCCCCCCCCAAAGCTTGCCGACCCCTGGTCTTAGGCGACCCCTGTGAAAGGGTCATTCAACCCCCCAAAGGGGTCGCGACCCACAGGTTGAGAACGGCTGCTCTTAAATCAGGTGGTGGTGGCAGCCACCTGCTCCACCACTTCTCTTTTACATCACTGGACTCTAAAACTTGTTTTCAAAAAACAAAACAAGATGTTTGCATCAGCCACCGGGGGTCCTGGCCCTGGCCCATCATGCTAGGTGCTGACACGGAGCCTGAGGCAGGTGGAGAAAGCATTTGACTTGGTCTAAGGCAGCTTCCTATGTTCCGACTAGGGATGGGCAGATTTGTTAGTGTTTGTTCCCCCTCAATAGTTGTTGTTTTTTTTTTAAATGGTTCCAGTCTTAAGTTCAGCTCTCCACATTTCCACATCACATCAGTTTGTGATTATTTAAAAACAAACTTCACAAAAATTCACTGACATTTTAGCACAGATTTCTCATAATAAATATGAGAAATAAATATGTGTTATAAGAATTTACGGCCTCAAATATATAAATTAAATGTTCATAAATTTACAAGGCAAACACATAGATAAGTATATAAACCACATATCTGAAATAGTACAGGAGAGCAATCCTGAAACCATTTTGACTCTCCCAAATGTTTCTCTGCAAGGAGGAAGGAAATGGGGAAGCCTCTCCATTGTCTTGTGCTTACCTGTCTTTAGGGCATCTTTGTGTATGAACCTGTGACCTGGATTCAGGAACTAAGCATTTAGCATCTCAAAAGGAATGGCCAGGCTGCCCAGGTAACGCAATCAAGTGACCATTATCAGTATCCTGCCAGACAGGATTTCTGTTGTAGACCACCCCCTGTGATGTATTTCTGCTGTAGCCCGCCTCCTCCTGTGATGTATGTATGATGTTTTGGGGGGTGGTCTTGAGCTACAGGGTAGGCAATTTCAAAAAGTCTATATAAGGGCTTGCACATCATTGCTCTGGGTTCTTCCTCCCTCTGGCATGTGGTAAATGAGGACCCTGTTGCAACAGTTTTAATAAAGATCAGGCTTACTGGCTGCTTTGCTTCTCAATATTCTCTGGTTGGCCTCTGATATTTTCTCCTACCAATAGTGAACCCACTTAAGGACTCTATACGGGCTCTTGGATACCTCATAATGGAAAAGGAGCAGGTTTTTTCTACATCATATGTTTGCATGCAATTCTGCCTGATATGCACAATTTGCAAGGCAGTTTCCCTAATATAACACATTTTGCGTTGTTGCATGCCATCCCAATCTCCAAGTGGTGCGATATTCCAGGGGTTCCAGGCACTTGCCCAAGGTTCATGTGTCCTTCGGAATGAGGTATAGAGAAGGTGGTGGTGTCTTTATGATATATGGTTTATCTGCACATATATATATATATATATATATATATACACAACCTGAACCTATGACGTTCACAGCATTAAAACCCCAAGAGGGTCCTACTTCTTCCATAGCCACGGCTTGGATTCCAGCAGAAATCAGGCATGGCTCTGACCTGCCTTCACAGACTGCTGTCTTGCTTCCAGCATCTAGCTCACAGCTCACATACACATACCTTGGCCTTTTCTAACTAAGTACCAGCAAGCTGAGGGAGGGTTTGCCCACCCATTTGCTGTCTTGCACTGCGTCACCTCCTTTGTTAACAACCCATATTTAGCGGGCCATTGTCAAGAATTGTTGGATATCCCAACAACTTGAGTCCTTGCTCAGACTTGAACATTTGCTGGATCCCGGAATTAGCAGGGTCTCAGCATATAGCCTATTGTGCCCCCACCAACTTGGTTCTTTTTGTTAATACCCAGTATATACATCTTTGGACATATTACTTGGCTAGAGAACTGCATTGCAAAATTCTGAGAAATATGAATTTTGAATGATGGTTGTGTTTCAGTTAATGTATTGTTTTGGAAAGTTCAAATTAGGGAGGTTCACTTTTAAATTAAGATGCCTTGGTGTAAGAAAACTTCCGGTGGCCTTACTCTGCCTTTTTAGTGTAGAAGATTTCATTTCATTTATTTTATTGTTTAGATAATTTATATACTGCTTAGCTTTGGGGGGGGGGGGCGAGTCTCTAATACAATATAGGAGCTTGCACTGCCATAATTCTGATGGCCCTGGAAAAAGAGAAGAAATGTTTTTGAGGTGAATTCCCCTGAGTTGGATCCTCCAAAGAAAGCAAAACAAGTTTTGATAAGAATAGCAAAATTTTCCACAGTAGGTCTTCAGTTGTCCTTCAGTTGATACAAGTATCACCTATTATGGAGAATCTGAGGTGAATTTGGAGAAAGTTCCTGCCCAGGAGACACTTCTGAGGAATTTGAGGGAATTTTATACTGCTAATATTTCCCAGGGAGAGGGCATAGATTAGAACATTCCTCTGAGCAATAAGGAATTCTTTTCGCATGAGTTGGTCCATTTAGTTTAATAGCATCAGACGGCAGTTTCCCCCAAATCTGATGCTACTTTCCAAGACACTTTTAAATGGAGGTGGGGTTTTCTGCAGATTTGTTCCAATTCAGCAGTAAACAGCAAAGTCAGACCTGTGCCTAGAAATCACAGGGCCAATGGAAGGGTGGATGGACCCCTTGTCCAGCCCTGAGCTACAATCTCTATTGCTATTTTCAGGTGAGATTGCATCACATACTGGCAAGTTCAGATTCAGGTAGGTAGCCAAGTTGGTCTGACACAGTAAAAAAATATATATAAAAAATAAAAATTGCCCAGTAGCACCTTAGAGACCAACTAAGTTTGTTCTCGGTATAAGCTTTTGTGTGCACGCACACTTCTTCAGATAGCAAGTTCAGGTTGCACAATTACAGCCGAGTGGGAGGTCTTGTATAACAAACTTGCTTCTAAAAAAAAATAAATCAGTTTTTTGTGATAAGGAAAATGACAAGAAAATGCACTGGAGGGACTTCCGGGTCGGCGCCATCGCCGAATGGCGGGCTCCCTCCGAGCTCCGGAGGGAGCCGGCTTGGCAGGGGCTGGGTCCTACTGCACCGGCGATGCGGGGACCCTTAAAAACCATGGCCAGAGGAGGCCGTGGACATGGAGACTCGGCTGGCACCGTTAGCGCTCTCCCGACTCGTGAAGGAGCCTTTTTAAAGGCTACGGATCGGGTGCCGGGGAGAAGCGTGGTGCTTTGAGTTCTCTGCTATCCCTGCCGAGCGCAGCCGCATGCCATCCGGCGGAGAGCGCTGACTTCTTCTATTGAAAATTCGGCTCTAAAGAAGAACCCGTGAGTAATTGGAATATGGACTAAAAAAAGGGGATAAATTTTTAAAATTCGGAGCGAACGGGGGAGGCGGAAAAAAGGAAGTCAGCCCACCCCTAAATTGTAGAAGAGCCAAAACAAAGGACTGGACAACTAAGATCGAGTGTAACCTTATCTTGCCGAATCAGCAACTTCGCGAGGGAAAATTATAAGATTGAGCTGGAGGAGAAAAGTGGAATTGTTTTAAAAAAGCAACCCCCCCCCCCCCCGGAATCCCTGGAGCGATTCGTGAAACTGCCTGGAGAAAAGCGATGGAGGTTTTGACAGCTGTCAAAGAGCTGTCAAAAAGGAAGATTAAAATAGAGACTTTGTTATGAGGACTTTGCCGGTTATATTTGTTATAAATTGAATATAAACTGTTTTAAATATCGGTCAACAAGCTACTTGGTCTGGTGGATGTGATTCTGGAAGGGAACTTTGTTACTGCAATCCACCTAGAGGAGCCGAGGGACATTGCATGTGTTTTTCACAGGAAACTTGAACAGTTGAATGGAACTTTTAATCTCCTGGGAAACTGCAGGAATGGAACATTATTTTGTCTACAGAGGTCTACACACTACAGGAAACAATGGAACTATTTGTTGGAAAATGAAAGGAACATGATGCAATGCTTTGCTTCATGAATAACAAGCCTCTGCAGAGACACTAGAAACTTTTGGAAAAAGAACATTTCTGTGGGAGAACAGAAAAATAAAAAGGAGGAGAATGATTGACAAGAACAAGGAAATAACAAGAACTGGACAGAACTGGGGGAACATTTGGGATATTCAGGTTTGACAAGCTTATGGATACAAAATTGGAGTTTTTACTCCTGGATATAAAAACCTGGATAGAAGAAATGGGCCCTTATCTGATAGACTCCTTCTATGATTGGACATCCGTAATTAAAGACTGGCAAAGAACCTGAGGGACATAGTGTAATGTGGGAACTCCAGGAAGATATTAGAAGTGGAGGGATAGGTGAAACGCAAAGGGGAAAGAGGGGAGGGAAAATTGGAATCCAAAGGCTGTAAAATTATTATTCATATTTATCTTATTTCCATCTGTACTATGTTTGAAAGGGGGAAACTCGTGGAAGGGTATAGATCGATCTTAGGGGATGGGAATTTGGATAAATTGGGTTATTGATGAAGAGTGTAATTTGGGGATAAGAACTTGTTGAATTTAATTGCTTATTTGGAAGATTTGGAACACAAGAGGGGGTAGGGAGGGGAAGTCCTAGTTATTGGCAAAAAGTTTATAGATTGGATTTAATTTGTTTTGATTTGTTTTAATTTGGAAAACCTTAATAAAAATTATTATAAAAGAAAATGCACTGGAAAGTGTGGGACAATACCCACAAACAAATCACCATGAATGCTCAATAACTAGGTCATCTGGAACATGGGCATAGCCAGGATTTTTGTTAGGAGGGGCAGTTCCGACGGGATTAGTCAGTTAGTGAAGTATTTCTGTTGTTTTACTTGATGGGAGGCAGCTGCCCCTCCCTACCCCGCCCCCCGGCTACACCCATGTCTGGAAGTGCCTTCAGAGTCCCCGAGGGAGCTCCAAACTTACATTCCTGGAAGTGCAGAGCAAGCAGTTTAACCATTAGCCGTGTTAGTTGCTCAGGGGCCCCACCAAACTTCCATTCCATTCCATTACACACTTCATTGCACATTGTGGCCACACAAGATCCTGCTTTCCATGCTGCTTGTGCCTGCAAAAGTTTTGAGACAGTCCCATTGCTTCATGTTCACTCAGCACAGATCCCATAACATCCTCCTGAAGTCCCATAGCTTTTTATGCCACAAATGTCCTGGTTTATTTTTGTCCTGCTTCTGTTGCACTATAGCTCCTCCAAACAGCAATAATGTGGTAGCATTGGAGACCCATCACAGAATAAATCCACCACTATTGCACTATTATTGTGTCAAGAACATGTTGCAGAATACATCCACAATAAAGCACCAGTCTGGAGAAGCCCTAAAAGAGACCCAGAACTACACAAGAATGAAATGAGATAAAATGCAGCCCTAACTCCATTCTAACACCTTATTTCCAACTCTGCCTCCCAACTTCAGGGTGGGAATTAAATTATCCTCTTTGGCATTGTTCTTCCTTGTTACCTAAAATCTTAGAAATATGCAACAAGGCTTAAATATCCTATGTTATTAATGTTCCAAAGCAGCTGAAAACATTGTCAAATGAAAAGGATTTTGAGAAATGCCTGAAGATTTAAAATGGGGTGGGGGGGTGGGAAGAATGAGGTGAGGAAAGGAGAGCAGCCTCTTTCCCCCCTTTTTAATAAACCCTTTAGAAAAGATTTACAGTGCCGATAAGTGAACAAAGAGCTAAGATGAAAATAGATCTGAGACTCGGAGCTGCTATAGATCCGTTTAATATAGGTGTTTGTTACTTTTCAAAGACAACCGGGAATGCTCCAGCAAGGTATTAATGTGGGGCCCCAGTCAACCTGGAAGGCTAAGGTGAGGGGAACTGAAAACTAAACAGGAACCAAGGGCAAAACAAAAAAAAATCCTTCCAGTAGCACCTTAAAGACCAACTAAGTCAGTTCTTGGTATGAACTTTCGTGTGCATGCACACTTCTTCAGATACTACTGGAAGGTGCTACTGGAAGGATTTTTTTTTGTTTTGACTATGGCAGACCAACACGGCTACCTATCTGTAACAGGTACCAAGGGGTAGAAGCAAATAGGGTGCCCAAGGGCCAAGGTGCACATATAATTCTTGAATTGGGGAAAACCTAACAAGGAAAAGTGTCATTGCAATGCACACTACGGCACTCATGCTGACCCCAGTGCTGTGCGACTGGTTTCCTCTTAGTTTGCTGATTTGTGATGCTGCTGGAAAGGCAGGCAGGAACACAAGATAGGTCAGCCAGCCCCACTCCATCTGTCTGGGCACGTCACAAACTCCCACCTGCCCTGGCTGTGGCAGCTGTGCTGCGGGTTGGTCGCCCACATCCTAACACCTGAGAGACCCTACACATTTTACTTATTTGAAATGCTTCAAGTGTCCACTGATAACATGGCTACCCCAAGGGTCTGGTGGGAATGCCAGACAGTGGCAGCAAAGTCAGGCCAAGACAGTGTGGGGCCCTTCCGAGTCCCCCCAAACCCCTAGCCAGTGCCCAACTTGGCCAAACTCTGGCACTTGTCTTGCTCCCAGGGACTGTGCTGAATGCAGAATCACCCTACTGTACTAAAAAGGTAAAGGTACCCCTGACCATTAGGTCCAGTTGTGGATGACTCTGGGGTTGCAGCGCTCATCTCGCTCTATAGGCTGAGGGAGCCAGCGTTTGTTCACAGACAGCTTCTGGGTCATGTGGCCAGCATGACTAAGCCACTTTTGGCAAACCAGAGCAGCACACGGAAATGCCATTTACCTTCCCACAGGAGCAGTACCTATTTATGTACTTGCACTTTGATGTGCTTTTGAACTGCTAGGTGGGCAGGAGCAGGGACTGAGCAACGGGAGCTCACCCCGTCGTGGGGATTCAAACCACCGACCTTCTGATTGGCAAGTCCTAGGCTCTGTGGTTTAGACCACAGCGCCACCCGCTACTGGACCTTATTTTTCCTGAAATTATCCTGAGATTCCATATAAGTTTTGAAGTTCCAGGTTTTTTCAACATGGTTGGGAAACACTGCTTGCTTTCTGTAATGTTCACCATCCTGAATGGGGTTGTGTAGGCCAAATTCTTATTTTCATAACTGTTCCTGAGAAATCTGGTATTTGCCTCTCATTGGGACAATGGTGAACTTTCCCTCTTCCTTCTCTTCCCCCACCCACACATTCCATTCTATGCGACAATTTCATGCTGCTAGCTCCTTTCCTATCTGTCACACCCAATTTGGCATTGCTGCTTCGAGGGGAGAGATGTCCGTTATTATTTTTGTCTGAAGCGCCATCAGCAGCTTGTCCCCCAAGCTGAGATTTGTTGTCATCCACCTACAGAAGCTGCAGCTGTCACACTGAATTCCACTGCCCACTCCGGCCAGGAAGTCGATTCGGAAGGGAGCTTGGCAGGTGTGAACTTGCCCCTCGCCCTCCTCCACACGATGTGGAAAGCGCACGTTCCCACAATGCACCTCTCTGAATATTGTTTTGCTCTGGTTAAGACCATATGGAACCCTTACATTCTATCACTTTCTTCATCAGCCACTGGGGTCAAATAATCTTATGTACATCTGTTAGGTTTCACCCTGTAGCTAAAACAGCCCCTGGAGGGGCTAAGACTGAAAAACAAAACCTCTCAGTGATTATGGTTCTTTTCCCATTTGTGAAGGACAGGAAGTCTGTTACAGTAATACAGGGATGAGGAACCTGATGGCTTTGATGTTGCTGGACTGCAGCTCCTTTCATCCCTGACCACGGATTGTGCTGGCCGGGGCTGAGAGTCCAAAAGCATTTGGAGGATCACAGGGCAGCCACCACTGCAGTAAACTTTCACCTGACGCAGTAAATATTTGAGGCAATATTTCCAAAAGAGCATTGACATTCGTCTACAGCAGCATAACACAAACATTATTGGGCTGTATTTGCGGGATTCAAGTCCCTTCCAACCTCTACTGAGTGGTTCTCAAAGGGCGTGGTGCACCACACGGCAAGTGGTAGGGAAGATTCAAGGACAAAGAAACATTTAAGCATTGCTGTGCTGTATAGTATAGTATCAAAAAATGTTTTTCTATTTGCAGAATATGGATAGATATATTTTCAAAATGGGAGCAAGAGCAGTGATACTGCAAGCTCACACCTCTCATTGAGTTTGCATACATAATTAAAGTATGTCTAGGGTTGCCATACATCTGGGAATTCCCAGACATGTCATATTTTGGGGGGCCTACATACCCCTCTGGGGGGAATTTTACCTTTTAAAGCAAATGTCCGGGATTTGCGGTGGGGGTGGGGTGGGGTGTATGGGTGGCTCTGGTTCAGGCTCTGGTGCAGAGCAGCTAAATTGCAGCTTGGAAGCCAAATCATGTGCAATTCTGACTCTATTCTTGAAATTAAAACAATGTTGTTCTGCCAAATACAGCAGTTCTTTCCAAGGATATCAGGACAAAAGGAATGAGGAGGTGGAAGGGGAACCAAAACAGTTTTATTAATAAATAAACAGCAGGTATGCAAAGCATAAAATAAAACATACCCGACATGGGCCACCCACTCTCCCCTTCAGCTGCCCGGAGCCCCAGGTAGAGCACAGGAGAAAGACCCCGACCGTCAGGTCCTTTGATCTGGGTAGAAGCTCTCTGGGCCCCTCCGCCCTATGGCTTTCACAGCCTGCCTTGATGCAATCCAGTGCACCTGGCATTACTCGGGATTAGCTCAGGACCCCAAGATGGAACTAATACAGAGCGGCTGAGAGTCTCCCACTACCTGCAGCCGGGCATCCAGCCAGCACTTGCAACACAGAAGAACCCAAGAAACTCCCAACAGGTGTGTGAAACACCAGAATCCAGCAGACCTCAAACTGGGGATGTTAAAGGGAAAGAGACATGCCACCTAACTCCTCGAAAAACAATTGTCTTCCGAATTTCCACTACAAATGTCCAAACACTTGTTAAAATATTCAAAAGCTTTTACTTGCAGACCATATGGTTAAAGAAGAATATATGCAAAGTATTTACATTCACATGCTTATCCAAGCATGGACTTAGTTTTCCTTAGCTGAAGATCACAGCTTCTGTGTTTTTTCCTCTTTCCCGTCCTTGCCCTCAGCCTTCTGCACATGACCAGCTGGGCCAGGGAGCTCCTTCTGAGAGGTTTCCACCTTATCCTTCCAGCAGACTTCTCCTGACTGGGAGAACACCAACGTCTGCATTTCTTTCTGCCACAAACATTCACACAGAAACATGGGCCTCCTCTCCTCTATTGTGTCTCCTCTTCAGAGTTCATGGACATGCAGCTATTATAATCAAGTCACTCATACTCAAAACAAAATGGAGAATGGAATAAGGACACCTTCCATGTGACCAGAGTTAACCGATCACACAAGAGTTACCGAGGAACATTCCAGAATTAAACACACAGTAATGTGTACAGTCAAACATTCCTAATTTCAGTAAATTAAATTGTTACAAGGTACTTTACAAGGTACATATATAAGAGGCTCGTTTGTAATTATATTTTGGGAAGGATTCATGTTCTTATGTAGCTGCACTGTTTTATACTTTCTGGATGCTCCGTGATCGTATCCTGAAGTAGTTGTGTGCTGGGTTATCAACTGAGTACTGCTAGTTGTTGTTTCTCTTTGTTTTCCAATTTATTTCTTATCAATAAAACATTTGGTGTGGCACAATCAAATTTTTATTCTGAAAGTGTGTGTGGCCCAGAGAAAAAAGTTTGAGAACTACTGGTGTACATCATGCACTTCTACATTTCAGACTGATTTAACAATCATTTCCCATCCTCAAGAAACCCTGGGAACATAGATTTATTAAGACACATCACATTTAACAGAAAAATTCACTGCACTCTCACCAAAACATGGCTTCCAAGATTCTTTGGGAGAAGCCATGGCTGTTAATATAGTATCAAATCAATACACACATATAGCCACTGGCTAAATCAGGGCGTGTCATTAAACCATGACTTAGCATTCTGAGAGTGTGACGTGACGAGCATTGGGCTTCCGTTCTCCTCCCTTATTCATGTGCAAGGGGCAGAAATTTAAAGCTTCTGGGCATGGTTTGTAACAAGCCACACTTTCCCGGTTCATCTGAATCTTATTATTACTTTTTTATTTGTGAATTTAACAAGAGGAAAGATGAGAGAAAAAGATAAAATAACATTTTAAAAATGTTATTGATAAACAATAATATACAAATAATATTAGACCACCATAAGTACATGAATCTTAAACCAAACATATAAATTAATTTAAGCCCTCCAGATGTCCAAATAGGTATCCACAGAAAATTCCTATATGAAATATTTCTGAATGCAGCCAAGGTAATAAGATCCTTGGGCCACTGTGTAATAGATGGCGGGTTTTTCTCCTTCCAGAGTTGAAGTCTCTTAGTTACCAGAAGTGTTTACAAAATCCACTTTTGTAGTCCATCCATGAGTCCCTATACTATAGGTAAATGGTTCAGAAGTACATTCCTTTCATCTGAATCTGAGAAACTGCAGTTGGTACACATCCTGCTTTCTGAACCAAGTATGGTTTGTGCAACCCAGTGTTTCCACAACTGTTCACCACTGCTTTACATTTCCTCCCCTTGTGCATAAAGATGGAGGAAAGCACAAGAACTCAAACTTGCTGAGGTTACTAATCCCATAATGCTAAAACATTGTTTAGAATTACATCTGAATTTTGTCAATATGACATGGAGAAACTGACAATAAGGGTAGAGGGACAGGCATATCCCCCTAAAAACTGAGACAAGCCAACAATCACAAAGCAAGCCTGAGTGATTTGCCTGGACTGCTGTGCTCCCCTTCAGGTTTGTAAACACATTCCACTATATAGAAAGCACAGAGTATTGGGCAAATAACCCAGTAGTGTATCTATTAAGCGAACACTTCGTAAGCATTTGAATTGTCTTGACACGTGTCTGATTATGTGACATTCTTGTTCATTCAGATATCATTTAGGAAAGTGTAAGATGCAAACAGGGCCTCAGGTAATGAATTCCACTATTTCTGCTGACTCACAAGAACATAAGAAGAGCCCCCGCTGGATCATGCTAAAACTCTTCAAGTCCAGAATCCTGTTCTCACAGCAACCGACCAGACGCCCATAGGAAGCCTATTAAACAGGCATGAAGGCAGCAAGTTCATCCTCTCCCCTGGTTCTCCGGAACTGGTATTTCAGTCATGCGCCCTCTAATACCACAAGTAGTACACAGCTATCATGATGAGTAGCCATTGAGAGCTTTGTCTAATCCGCTTTTAAACTCAACTCAAATTGGCGACCAACACCACACCTTGTGGCAGCAAATTCCATACATTCAGCTGTGCACCGTTTGAAGGTGTACTTCAGCATTACTCTGGATTTTCAGCCTACCTGTGCAGCATTGCTAACAAATATAGCATCAATCCTTGCTTTTACCTGCAGTCATGTGTCAAATTCTACTGCTGGAGAGCTCTGTGTCGCAAGGATGCCACATTTAACTGAGCTGGAGAAGCAAGCTCCCCACCCTGCAGTTGTCCAGGGGGGCCACATCACCCCCCCCAACCTCCCCACTGGTTTTTATGGGAGATGCAGGAATGGTTGGGAAACGGTCTTCACAAGGCCAGCAGCTGGTTTCTTTTGTTATATATATATTAAATTCCTCAGATCCTCACCATCTGACCCTAATTGTCATCAATCTTGCCATTAGGTAGAGTACAGCTGGGCATGGGGTGGAAGAAGTAGCGCTTATGGGAGTTTCTTCCTCAGGTGCTAAAATCTCTTGATTGGCCCCTGGATTGGGGGGGGGGGTGCCATTTCCCGCTCTGCCTCAAGCAGCAAAATGTCTCAGCCTGCCTTATACACGTTGCCCACCAAATTATTTCCCTAGCACCACTGCTGACGCCAAGGAGCACACAGCCTTGAAGGCCCTTTCCTAATATGTTGATGCTTTCCTCTCCCAAATCCTTTCCTACATGAAAATAGCTGCCCCCGCTTCCTAAACACCCTCGTTATCCAAATCTCTGTTCCAAAGTGACCAAAGGTCACTGCTGCCCAGGCAGGGCACAGCTGATCTGCTAATTTGACTGAGTGTGGTGGGTAAGACTGATATTTAAGGGAAGAAGTACCGTATTTTTCGCTCTGTAAGACGCACCAGACCACAAGACACACCTAGTTTTTGGAGGAGGAAAACAAGAAAAAAAATATTCTGAATCTCAGAAGCCAGAACCGCAAGAGGGATCACTGTGCAGCGAAAGCAGCGATCCCTCTTGCTGTTCTGGCTTCTGGGATAGCTGCGCAGCCTGCATTCACTCCATAAGACGCACACACATTTCCCCTTACTTTTTAGGAGGGAAAAAGTGAGTCTCATAGAGCAAAAAATACGGTACTTAAAACAAAACATTTTTATGCCACCTTTACACAATCAAAGTGGTTCACACAAATTGGAAGGAGGCAAGGAGAACAATAACTTCCCATAATTGTATCTAAACAGAAACACCGAGCACAAACAAAAAATCCGAAGAAGCTGAAACCAGAATAATACTTACTAGGCAGATCTCAACAGCCGAATGCCCTCCAGAACAAATACTTTATATATCTTTGTTTCCTGGCAGCAGCCACAGTTCACCCCTTTGCCTGATTAAGAATATCATGTCCAAGCCTTGAAAATGGTTCAGTATTTGGGGTGTGGGGAGTGTGGTAGGCTGCCTTTGAGACACCCAAGGGCCTGAGATAGTATACATTGCCTCATTTAGTTCTCTGGGATCACTTCAAAAAGACTAATAACATAATAGTAGAATAACGTAACCTCTGTTGTCTCTGATTAGATTACTGCAATCCCTTAAATGTGGGGCTGCTTTTGGAAACAGTTCAAGAAGTGCAGCTGATGTAGAATCAGCAGCCAGGTTAAGGCAGTCTGTGCATATAACACCAATTCTGGCACGACTCCACTGACTGCCAATTAGTTTTCAGGCACAATTAAAAGTGCTGATTTTGAACTACAAAGCCCTCTATGGTTTAGGACTGCAATATCTCAAGGGCTGTCTCTCCCCAGATGAACCAGCCGGGACACTGCGCCCATCATTTGAGGGCCTTCTTCATGTGCCCACTCTGAGGAAGGTTCGGGGGCAGCAACAAGAGGAAAGACTTTTCCCGTACTGGCCCCCCCATTTACAGAATGCTCTCCACAGGAAGACACGCCTGGCACTATCATGTCTGTTTTTAAGGACCAGGCAAATACCCTTTTTATTTACCCAGGCCTTCATCCTTTAATTTGGAGAGTAATTAGTTCTGCCTTTGGCCTCTTTTTTGCACCTCAGCCTTTTACTGGGGTTGGTTGGATTTCTGTTATATATTAAGTCATTGTTTTATTGCTGTTTTTATACTTAGTTTTAAATGTTTCTTGTTATTTCCATTCTTACTTTGTGAATCACTTTGAGACTTTTCCATGTAAAGAGCAACAAATAAATATAATAATATTAGTGATTAAGTGAATGAGCTATGAGGTAACAAGTGTCTGGCTCAAAATTTAACTCAGTCAATCTGAAGCAAGCTACCCCCCAGATCAGCTCCTGACCCATCTGTGATACAGGGAGAACAAACAGGACCTTCAGCAAAAGGTTACTTATAGTGGGGAGAATTTTGTGGTCTGTTCTGGTCAACCAGCCATGCCTTATTTCAGGATAAATCACCTCCCACCCTGTTTTCATCACACACACACTCAGTATTCTGTAGCCAGTCCACTCTGCATGCTCAGTCCTCATTGAGCTGTTTTCTGTCCCCTCAGGGGACAGGAAGGAGTACATATGCACATCTTAGGATTCACCTGAGCATGCTCATACCATCCTCTGGTTTCTTGGTTACCTTACTTGGCTATAGTCTTGTCTGTGGCTAATCAGCTATGTTCAAAATTAGAGGGAGTAGTAATACTGACTCAGGACAATTGTAAGGATTGCTGCAGTGCTGTGTGCAAAGTGCTTTGAGAACTTAGTTGAATAAATAAATAAATATTAATGTCAGAAGAAACATCTATTAAGGTGTCCTACTAATTAGGCCATCTAGGTCTGCACTTATAATGGCTGTTCTTCCAGGGCCCCAGGCAGAAGTCTCTTCCAGCACTGCTTTTAAACTTTTAACATTTAGAGATTTTTAGTTTAGAAAAACTGGATGGGAGGACATGATAGAGGTGCATAAGATTATTCATGGCATGGAAAAAGTGTTCTCAAAAAACTATGATTTCGGGACATCGAAGAAGTTGAATGTTGGAAGATTTAGGGCAGACAAAATAAAGCACTTCTTCACATAGTGCATAATCTATGGCATTTGTTGCCATAAGATGTAGTGATGGCCACCAACTTGGTGTTGGAGAGAAAGGGTTGGAATGGAGTTCAGCACAATGGCAATTATTCCAAGCACGTTAAAACTTGGTTAGATTTACATCCGTCCTCATCCACCTTTAAACAAGTGTTCCCCACAAAATATTTAGGCTAGAATAAATCGTAGCTTTACAAGTACAGGCAGCAACCATTTCGCTTGGGGGATCCCTTCCTGACCCCCACATGCATCAGTGGAGCATGTATAAGCATGGGCTGCCCTGTTCTGCCATCTTCTGGGTCCAAAAGGACCGTGCATCAACTAGACATACCTAAAATGGTTGCAGTCTGTAAGTGAATGTTTTATTCACAGTCTCCATTGGCTGGCAGTAAAATAAAGGTGTAAAAAGGATCCAAATAACTTCATAAAGAAAAGCAATTGGTTTCCTTACAAAATGATAATGCAATCTTCAGGTTAGCAAAGAAGCAGGCTGTAAAATCTCCCTTTTGGAGAGAGTAAGGTTCCTTCATTTTTCTTGCATCTGGGAGCCATTGACTGTATGGAACCTTGCTTGTTTGAGGAAGCACAAAGAAAAAAAGACTGAAAGTGGGGAGCAAAGGCTGCTGTATGCCTGCCAAGCCACATTCTGGTAACTTGAGCTCAGGGCTCAGGTTAACCCTTTCATGCATGAAAGTGTGAGCCAGTGACTGTATATCAAGAGAATTAGACAAATCCATGGGAGATAAAGCTATCAATGACTACTAGCAACACTGGCTTACACTGTCAGAGGCATAAGCCTGTGTATACCGGTTGCTGGGAATCACAGGGTTTTGCTTACTGGCTTCCCATCGGCATCTAGTTGACCACCTGTGAGAACATGATCCAGGATCGGGTGGGCCTTTGGCTGATCCAGGAGGGCTTTTCTTATATTATGCTTAACTGGAGATGCTGGAGAATCTGGGACCTTCTGAATCCAAAACATGTAGATCCTTCATTGAGCTATGGCCCTTCCTTAGCTCAGTGTTTCATACTTTACTCTTCCGACAAATTCACCTTTGAAGCAGAAGCCATATACATATTCTTATGTTTTTGAGACTGAGGCAAAATAGTTAGGTGATCTGCACAGACAGGAAAGCCAAGGCTCAAGTGACTAAATTAAATGCTACATTTTGCACATGTCAGAATATAAGCACACCCGTGGCAAATGCTGAACATGTTTTTCCACCTCACCCCAAACAAACCCCATAGGCACCATCTACACTTCTGTCTGCTTCCAAAGTCACATTTCTGGATGGTATCCTGGAATGCAATTCAAAACTGCATGGTGGGACATAATGAACCACAGCATTTAAAAATGCATTGAACAGTGGGACATAGGGACTGCTTTGAAAGGACTGTGTAGGGTGAGCACAGTTTGAATTAGGACCACCACCATGTGTCCTACATTTACAGGGGACAGTTTTCTATTTGAAGGTTCAAGTTTAGTTTATAGAAAGAAGAACCCTGAAAAGTGAGAGCAAAGAGGGAGCCTTGGAGGTGGCCATCAAAAGGGAGCACCTGAGCAGCAGAGAGAGGAGGCCCACAGATCACCTGGGCACAGTCTTCCCCAGGAGGGTGAATTGCATTGTATCTCTTTCTCGCTTTTAAAATAAATGTTATTTTTCAGTCTTTCAGAAATATTTTGACAAATCAACATACAATCCAACATTTTCTAACAAATACGTATATTTTGACTTCCCCCCATTCCTTTTGTGGTTTCTTATTTTTTTTAATTTGTAACACTGCATGTCCTTCAGTACTCCAATTATTAATTACTCCCTAGTTATCCTTTGCATTGTATCTCTTTCTACATAGTAATTATTTATTAATTAGCATGTGAACATTTTATAAAAATCTGTGTCCTCTTTCTTTTTGCATCATGTAACTGGTGCCCTTAATCTGAACTGAGGTGCCACTTCAGACAGGGGTGCCAACTAGAAAAAATATTGGGGGGGGGAGGGAAGCCCTGCCCGGCATAATCAATCACATGATGTGGCACACGCACAGCATATTTTTTTTTTGGGGGGGGAATATTTTATGGGGGGGTCAAATACCTCTTGGCCCCTAGGAGTTGGCTCCTATGACTTAAGATATACTAGCTGTGATCAAGATTCTTCGGCAGGGCCCAGCTTCACTGGGGAGGCCAGACAGGCTCCTTCCCACACATAGATCATGATTCCATTGCATACATTCAACCTCATGATTTATATTTATAGCCAGACATGGCAGTAAGGTGTGTGCATGTACTGGACATTTGTTGACATATATTTTCGGCCTGTAAATCAGCACTTGTTCCCACTGTTCTTGGGATCAATGTCCCTGATTATCAATGTGGTTTTTGAGAGAGCATTTGACATAGGAAAACACAAATGATTTCTCTGTCTCTCTAACTACAAGTCCTTGCTTAACTGCACAAAGTATGTACTCCTTGTCCTAGGAAAAAAGCCTGGGGCAGCATTTTTCTCTTCAGACTGTTGCAACGCTGCTTCTGTTCCGATTGGCTCTCGCAACTCTCTCAAGATCTGAAGTTCAGCTTCATGTTCTGCCCTCGTGATAAAGGGTTGCAGGCTGGTCTGGCCCCTGCCCCGGATCAAAGAAGCCCCGGTAAATTGTACCTTTCTCCCTCACGCTTGGGCCCCCCCACCAGAAAGATGCAAAGATCCACTCCTGGTAAACATTTGACGAAAAAATGGCGAAAAAGGTGGATTTTAAGAACAACTGTTGTGATTAGTTTTTTTAAGTACCTCAATAAAACAAAAGCAATGTTATCAACAGCAAACAGATCCTTCCAATCCCACTCCCTTTTAGTAAGCAAAAGGGATTTGAGCCTTTGGCATGCATACCTAATTCATACGTCAGCCTGCTGGAGTGTTTATATAACCATCGTCACTCAGGGTAAAGAACCAGGAAGCTGAACTACAGTTGCCGACGCTGCTGAGGAATAACAACATGTTATCCCAAGTATTCAGGGGTGTCTGCCCCTCCCACTACTTAAATGTCACCCCGTGACATTTGAATAACTTTCTTAAACACGTGGTGACAGGGAACACAGTATGGGAAGGTAATGCACCATATTTAAAGTACTTTGGGAGTGATTTTGATTTGAACAAATTGCACCAATGGTAGTTAAGGCTGCAGGCTTTGGATGTCAAACACACGGCCTCCATGGGCAGGGCCAAAAGCTGTAGGGTGATGCCCCGTGATGAGATGAATACCATTTTAAAAATACTTAGAATATTTGTATGTTACCCATACAAAGATTATCTGGGTGGCTTATAATGTATATTTAATATACTGTACAGTAACCAAGAAAAGAAAAAAATATATAATGCAGCATTTAAACAAACAAACCTCAAGCAGCCTATAATAAAATCAATAAGACAAGACTCTCAGTCAGCACTAAAAATGCGAAGAGATTTTTAAATAATTTTAAAGGCCTGGGAAAATAAAAAGATCTTCACCTGGCACCAACACAGAGTACATGCCAGGTGGCAAAAGAATACCAGGTAGGGTGGCACCATCGAAAAGCCCGTGGTTCACAGCAAACTGCTGTATCTGGTCAGTGCAAGGATTTCTGCCCTACACATCCCCCAGTCCTGCCATATGCCCACCGACAACATCATTGGGCACTTTCCCAAAATTTCAGATACAGTGGTACCTTGCAAGACGAATGCCTCGGAAGACGAAAAACTCGCAAGACGAAAGAGTTTTTCGGTTTTTGAGTTGCTTCGCAAGACAATTTTCCCTATGGGCTTGCTTTGCAAGACGAAATGTCTTGTGAGTTTGTTTCCTTTTTCTTAAAACCGTTAATACCAGGGTGCATCTGTGCTTCGCAAGACGAAAAATCCGCAAGACGAAGAAACTCGCAGAACAAATTAATTTCGTCTTGCGAGGCACCACTGTATGCCCACTTGCCCAAAAGGATTGGCAACCCCTGTGAGGGCAGCAAATGCGTTGCACTCCAGATATTGTTGGATTACATCTTGTATCATTCCTGCCCACTGACCATGCAGGTTAGGGCTGATGGGAACTGGAGGCCAACAACATCTAGAAGGCACCATGTTGGGCTATCCCTGCTGTAGACCATGGCACCTCCCCACCTTCCTGACTCTTGAATCAGTGCTAGCAATGTACCAAGTACCCAGGAGGACACTGCTGGCAAGCTCCTCCCAGTCCCTCCATCCGGGTCTCAGTGACACAAACCAGATTTGCCCTGGCACCCACAGTTAAATAAATGATTAGCTATTTTATTGTGGACTAAGCCAGGGACTCAGTTACATCAGTAAAGGAAAAGAATTTTAAATGCATTATAACACTGTGGCACCAGATGGCGCTGTGGAGTTCCGTCTTTCGGCAGCGCGATTTCCCACTATGAGGTTTACAACGCGTTTTGCTGAAAGTTTTTTTGACGTGTCTAGATCCAGCCCAGCAAGCATTCAGTTGATGACCTGTGGGTATCATACTCCAACATCTGTAGAGCATCCTTTCATCTTGTGCTCTGAGGAGGGCAGAACAGAGACTGGCCCCAGAATCCCATGATTTCAGAAGCTGGTGTTTTAGGGAAAGAAACACAGGGCATTGTGAAAGCTGTCTCACACCTCCTGGGCATTTCCCCTCCCTGGCCTCCAGCCCCTTGGCATGGCCACCCTTCCTGGAAGGCCCAGTTGTTCTGAGATACTTCTATGTGGGGTGGGAGATATGCCACCCCTCACGCTGAGAGAGGGCCCATTTGGCAAGAGCTCTCCCAGCACCCTCTTCAGAAAGCCAGGCAGGTCAGCCAGCAGGTGCTGGGACAGGAGGAGGGTCCTGTGTGCCAGCTGCAGAAGAGCCAGGTGGCCAGTGAAAGGGCAAGCAGCTGCTGTTGCCAGCGTTAAAAGGGCAGCTTGATTGCTTCCTTGTTTGGGTTGCGTAGGATCCTGTCTTCACTCCCCCCCCCCTTGGTGGCTCCCTCCCCGCATCCCCGCTCCCCTGCTGCTCACACACCAGGCAGAGCCCTGTCAGCCTTCAAGGGGAAAGAGGGAGAAGAAAAATAACACTTGAATATGTATTTCTGCTGAAATGAAAGAATTACTGCCCGCATATGAGGCGGCAGACACCTTAGAATATATAAGGGCATCCTCTGCATACACAAGAGGCAGGTTCTTCAAGTCAGCTTGCTTCGGGGGTAGGAACTGGAGGGCAGAGGGGCCTCTGGGAGGAATCATGTCCTTGATGGGGCAGCATCTGTCTTTAGGTAGGTGCGGGTGGCTGTGGAATATAAAGGGGATTTTGATTTTGAAGTGGATGGGTCTCCAGTTCTCTATGAAACAATTAAATGCTTGGTGATGGGATTCAAGCCCACCTGGAACTAAGTGTCTACTGCTATGAAAGACCCCCCCCCCTAATCCAAGATGCGTAAGCTTTCTTAGTGGTAAGTGAAAATAACCTGGCACAAACTCTGCGCATGCTTGAGGGCACTATTTTCTTCGTCAGAGAGGTCTTGAGGCAGCTTAAAACATTTGTTAGGGCACACCCACCCCTCTGGAAATTATTTCCTTTATTATCACGTTTCAGAGAAATTCATAAAAATAATCCTCAAAAACTTAACATGTACTAGGCGCTAAAAGCACCCCTGCCAAAAGATAGACAGTCTTCTGACATTTTTGAAATATTACCTATATAGAAAGTAAAATAGCAAGGTTAGCCTATAGTTGCATACAACCCCAGTTAGACTGATCACTATGGCTGAAAACAGATCCGAGAGATCAGATTAAACCTTATTGTCTACTGTCCCCTGTTTAGCCCCCCCCCCCAACATCTCTTGTTCAAACTGGAAGATTTAACACACTGCACCCTGCGATTTTGCGCATGGATCTGAACCCACTGAAATAAACGGATTTACGCGTATGCTGCCGAGTGTGGGGCGGGGGTGGCGGGGGCAACCTTTGATGTCTTCCTTCCCCTTGAGATCACAAGTTCAAACCAACCAACCAACCCACCCAGCCTTCTCCCTTCTGTGAAAAGTACAATTTTAACTTCTTCAGTATGTTCTCCGCCGCCCCCCGGTCACATATTTTTTTTTGCCCCCAGACTCTTTCCCTCCCAGGAAGAGGTGTAGGAAGAAAAATCGCAACACCCTCTCCCATCAGCGGCGGGCGGACTGGGATTGGTGAACTAGGGAATTAAGGAACATACCCCCCCCCCCGCCGCCGCCAGCGCCCCCTTCCCTGCCAGCATCTTGGGCAGGGCGCATGCAACTCACGCCCGTCTCTTCTCCGCGCGCTCCCCTCCTTCCGATCAAGTGCAGAGTCAACTTTCTCCCCCCCCCCCCGCCTCAATTCTCAGTGCATCTTGGATTGCTGCTCCGGATACCTGCTGCTCCTCCTTCCCGCACAGCTCTTTCGCGGTCTCCTTCCCACCGCAAGGATTTTGTTGTTTTCCCCTTTTTTGGGGTGTGTGTGTGTGTGTGTGTGTGTGTGTGTGCCTGCTGCTGGTGGTGGTCTTCCTTTCTTCGAGCTCCCCACACCTCCTCCAGACCCACCTCTCTCTCTCTCTCTCTCTCTCTCTCTCTCTCTCTCTTTTTTTCTCCCCCCCCCCCCCTTCTCCGCCGCGCTCTCAATGCTGGCGGAAGATTTTTGCCTTGAAACATGAAGGTCCTTAGCTGGGTGCATCTGCTCCTTAGCCAGTGGCTCCTGCAAAAGGTAAGGAGCGAGCGGGGAAGGGAGAAGCCGCGGGCGGCTTGGCTGGCGGGCGGGCGGGCGGGTCGCGGGCGGGGGAAGTTGCGGTCGCCCCAGAAGGCAGCCTTGTGCCCGAAGCAAACTTGCCCCTTGGCACGAGGGAAGGGAAAGGGGGCACCAAAGGAACCAGGAGAGATTTCTGCCCGGTCCAAAAAAGGCTGGTAGTGTGTATAATTCTGGCCGCCGCCCGCATCGTTTCCCCAACTTTGACTCGACTCCGGGTTACAATTCGTTGGAATGTAAGCAGCAGAGACTTGACGCGTGTCTCGAAAGTTAAGGGAGACGCTGATTTCTGGGGAGCGGGGAGTCGTCTGTATGCATTCATTGGCGAGCTGGGCGGGCGGCTGGCTTGGGTGTGGGTTGCGTGTGCGTCCTGTTTTCTTAGCGTGGGACATAATCAGATTATGTAGCAAGTTCGTCTCCCCCCGCCCACAAAAAAGAAATCTGCACGGAGCGCCTGTGTGGGGTGTTTGGTTTGGGTTTTTTGGCGGAGTGGGGCGAGGAAGAGAAGAGATTGCCAAGCTGTAAAAACACCTCCTCCGCTCTCCTCTGGGGCGACGGCCCGTCTGGCGGCTCCGCGAGACGTGAATCGTGTAAATATAGCCTGGCTGCCAATTCGGATCCTCTTCCCGCTTAGCCCGCAGACAGCGACGGGGGCGGTTAGGTGTAACTCCGGGTCAAGGCGCGCTCGCAATGCTCGTAAAAAGGCGAGGAGCGGCGGCTTGGTGACCCGCGGGCACCCCGAGGTCGAGTGGTCGGTCCAGCCGAGGGCAGCGCCGATCTTTCTTCCCGAACTCAGACGTTCATGCATCGGACGCTCGTGTCATATTCCAGTACGATATTGCATATTCTTTCAACTCCCATAGGGCTGAAATGCGCACGGAACGGGCTCGCAGGCGCGGCACAAGCGAGGCTCCGGCGCCCGCCCTCACGTACCCGTTGTGTGTACAAACGCGCGCACGTGGTCGTGCAGTGCCACTTGGCTCCCGGAGGCAGGTGGATCAGTACGGAGTCGGTGTGCAAGGTTTGCACGTGGGAACACCATGCAAGCGTGAATAGACGGCACCTACACGTCCGGGTCACACCGTACAATAGCGATTTCGTGCAAGGTGGTGGGAAATAGTGTGTGTGTGTGTGCTCACACATATTTCAGACTCTTGTTCTGTGAGTTGTGCAAAGTGTTAGACAGCTGAATAAACGTACCTAGCATTTGCTAAGATCTGGGGCTCTCAGGGCAGATCAGCCCATTCAGACCTTCCACCACAATCCCAGCATTCAGAGTTTTATTTCCATTTCGTTATCTACAAAAACTGGTTTCCACCACTTTTTCAGAACCCACTTCCACTGGCTAGGAAAAGAGGTACATTTTATTCCTCATGACATGGCAACTCCCCTGCTCCCCTCTTTTGAGGTGCTTCTTCTGGTTCTAAACTGAGTAATTTTAGACAGAGCTTTGACCTTTTGCACTGGGTGTTCCTGTTGCGAATTTAGCTTGTCTCAAATGCCACAAGCACTGCAGAACCCTGGGAGCCAGTGTCGCTTCCCCCAGAGGATCCGATGCACTAGTTCCAATTTGCTTGTCTTGAGGACAGGATGGTTGTTTGCTTGGTGCAAGCCCTCAGAAAAAATCAAACTGGAACCCAGTTCAGGCACAAACCCTGTCCCCCCTGCCCTTCTGACCTTGACGCCCATCTTCTGAATTACAATCCAGTCCGAAGAGATGTCTTCCATAAAATGCATCATTCTCTCTGTTGCACATACGTATGAAAGGGGATGTAACAGCCAGTGTGTTGCTGTTGGTTCTGTTTCTCCAACATGCTTACAGATTGTGGCATTAAGTGTTTCTTTGTGCCTAGTATATATAGTATACCCCTTATTGGTTAAACCAGGGCCCATTAGCTGTTCCACTTGGAGGCTTGCTCTTCTAATTTGCCCAGTTTAAACTGAGTGGAGAAGCACTTAAAGCAAAGTGTTATTAAATAATTGCAGAGGCCTTCCAACTTAGACTCCCCCTCTCCTACTTCCATTCCCCTGGGCTTCTTTTCTTCTACCAAACATGCTGCCATATTTTTTTTAAAGTGACTTTTGGGAGCAGAAATGACCTGGCCCTCGTGATTTGGAACTTCCCAATTTCTCTTTAGACCAGTCAAACAATAGCTTTCAAAAAGAATCATAAAATTTTGATTCTCTTCCGTCTGCTTCATACACATCCGCTGGTGTGCAGTGTGTGTGTGAAATAATTCTTTCACAGGTAACAGGCATTGCAGTTTTTAGTGCTTGCAAATGGGGAGTTAAGAGCTTTGGTTTCATTTTTAATTTTTTTCTCTGCCTGTGTCTTATTTTTCTTTTTATGGCATTGTAATGTTGCAGGGAGAAATAAGGAACAGGCTCATTAAGCACCAGGCCAGCGAGAATCGGATTTCATGACAATCAATTTTTACTTTTCAACAGTTTCATGAATGCAAACCCCTCCCCCACCCTCTTTTCTTTCTCAAGGAGCTACATACAGACTTTTGCAAGGTTAGATCTAACTAGTTTGACTTTCTTGGGCTTATCTTATTCTATGTAGCAAGATGGGGAGGAAAACATTATTTGGGGGCTACCCTCAGCTTTCCATCAGCCTGAGAGCACTGCTTTTAAGAGGCTGTGGGGGGACCTTTGTTTTAATCAGATAACAGCGATTTTTGTTCCTGGCGTGAAAGGCAGGGAGATCAAAGGAATGAGGTGTGCTTTGGGTTTGGAAAGAAGGTTTAGCTACTGAGGTTTTTTTGAGCCCTGCATTAGAGAAAAAAAACATTCAGTGAAGGTACAGATGAGATGCTCTCCTGATTCTCAAACTAGGTCTTGTGCGATGTGTGTGTGTGTGTGTGTGTAAGAGAGAGAGAGAGAGAGAGAGAGAGAGAGAGAAGAAACACTACTGCGAGCTCATAAAAAGCCCAACATCTGGGTGGGAAATCCGCAGCCCCCCAACTACACCTCACTGGATCATCAGTTGTTTCAAATAAATATTACAAGCAAAGTTAAGGAATGAGAAACAATTCAGACACCAGTGCCTGGTCTATATTAACTTCTCAGGCTGGAAGCCGCCACTATTACTGTGGAGGTGCCCCATTAAAATGTGGGGCTGCTTTTGTGGACTTCAATTTTTTATTCAGTTCCTTTGTGGCCCTGTTATAGTGCATCTTAGGCAGACAGCATCCCTCTTCAACTACATTTCTAATTTATCCCAACATTTTCCGTGTTGCCCGTAACATTTTGACAAATGAGATTTTGCAGTTGCCTATAGAATGAAAACCTTGCTGTGAATGAATATTTAGAGCAGAGCACAGCAAATGCCATTCTTTCACCTGAGAATTTGGTTGATATTGAAGACCACTGGAAGTTTTTACTTGCCCCATCTGTGCTTCCTGGTTTCCAGTCTACCCAGCAGCAGGCAGGGAAGTCTAAGATCATGATGTGGAATCAAAAAAACAATAGTGCTGAATGTTGCAGCTGCCATGGTAGCATTTCTGGAGTTTCCCTCAAATAAACAAAAGAAAAGGAGCAGTTTGCTAGCCCTCAAGATATGGACTCTAACTTAAAATAATGTCTGAGTGCTATCTGGTAATATTGATCTACTAACAAGGAATTGACTTCCCTAAAGTCAGGGGTGCTACTCATCTTCCTTTGTATCTTCCAAGAAGTCTGTGATCGTGTTCATGGGGATTGTGTCACCTTTTATCTTCACAAGATGATAACTAACTCAAGACTGCTCAGTGGGCTTGGAATGTAGATTTAGGGTTTCAGATTTATTTGTTTCTTTTAAATGCAGAATTGCCAATCACGTATATAAGTATCCTATCTGTGGCTCTGAGGATGTTGAATGTGATGCTGCCACCTCAGAGTAGACTTTGACTGAAAAGCATAGCTATGTGAAATTTTACTCACCTATTTCTATCACTGAGAGAATGAGATTCAACTTTATGCAACCTTTGGCCATAAGGAACCCAGGATGTTGCTTAATACCAGGTCAGCTATGGACAGACTGTGGACATCATACAGTTAAAGCACATTCCACCCACATGTAAAGCACATAATTCATCCCCGAAGGATCCAGGGAACTGTAATTTTCCCTCACAGAGCTACAGTTCCCAGCACCCTTAACAAACTACACTTCCCAGGATTCTTTGAGGCTAATTGTGTGCTTTAAATGTATGGTGTGAATCCATCTAGCCCAGTACTCTTCTACCTGAGTGCAAGCCTGGTGTGAGAAAGAACGACTTGGCATGAGTACCCTATCCATTACCAGGCTTTGCCCAGTACCAGAGCTTAATGCTGAAAGGCTCTCTGTCGATCACCTACAGATGTCCTTTGCAGAAGGGGCACGAGTGCCCCACAAGGCAATTGCTAACAAGCCCATGTACATTGTCTCTCTGAAGATGCTAGCATTTTGGCACATGGCAAGCTCTGCAAGGGGGTTCAGCTGAAAATCTTGTTGACTCTCAGCCCAGAGTTCCCTTTCCATGCTGATCAGACTTCAACCAGAGCATTTTGTCAAGTTGAGGTGGGAACTCTGATTATCCACAAACCAACCTGAAGTTATTTTAACAAAGTGGTGGTGGGGAAATCGTGAGACTTCGATAGTTGATACTGCTTTTTGAAAACAGTTCAGTTGATGTTGAACTTCTTACCCAAATGTTGTTTATGGTGTTTAACCAGCACACGGTATTTTGAGATATTTCTAACTTTGCTGTAGCAAATTGAAAAAAGCTTATTAATGGCAGCCCCCTGTGGTTCAGCACCGTCCGGGTCAATAGGACCCTGCCCATTAACTTGTTTTGTACTTGTGTACATTTCTGTCAGCAGATGCTGGGAGATTATGAGGAGTGGGATCTACAGCTCTGAGCTAAAAAAAAGTAAGAAATCCCCAAACATTGCAGGATGGAATAGAATAGTGCTAATCTGCTTGGTGTGCTTGCATTGTGGTTGCAAAAGAGACAGTAGAATTTTGAATTTACTTTACCAAGGACTAGTATGTTGGAGGAAAAGAGGAACTGGGTGGATAAAACATTAGAAATAACATGATCCAGAAGTGTATGAATGAAGAACACCAAAAATGTAGCAAGGAGGTAGGGTTGGGGGATGTAAAGCAAAGGTGTAGCCTTCCAGCTGTGACTGGATTCTGCTTCCCATCATTCCTAACCACTGCCTATGGTAGCTGAGGCTCATAGGATTTGGAGTCCAGCAACATCTGGAGAGCCCCTGTGTCCCTCACTCAGCCACCGACATCCCAAGAATCTCATTTTGGAATGTTTAGAAATTGCTACTCAATTTTGTACATTTTGTGGTGAGAGGTGTTTCTTTGTTATGAGGACCGCAATTCTGCTGCTTTTGAAGAATGAAGGCTGCACTGAACTAAAAGTGAGGGCTCAGATTCCAGAAAGCCATATTTATCTATTATAGCAATGAAGATTTCTGAAATCCAGCCTCAAATATCAACCTAACAGTGGTGTTTAAACATGTACTGTGGAAAAACATTGAAAAGGAGAGATTTGGAAATTGCTACAGCAGAATCCCTGCCCTTCCCCTTTCCTGATTCCATCTTTGTTTCCTGTAGTTCCTCCGGTGCTTTTTTCTGGGGGGACGCAGGGAAATGCATACCCCTAAACATTTTGTGAATCTTTGTACTTTTATCCATGTACTGTATTTCTTTTTCCCGATTTGAACTATAAAATGGTGAGTCAAAACTTTTTAAGGAAAAAAGCACTGAGTTCTTCCCTATGTTCTGCTCATATACTGCCTCAGTTCTTTGGAGGCTAGGGGCGGGTAGGGGCTGATGGTCGCAGCAGGAGGCAGACGACCTCAGGACTTTTAAAAAAATGATTCCTGGCCCTAAAGAGGAAATGGGATTTAGTTCAGAGCCAAGAGATCAGAGATGGGGTGCAGGACAAACCTCTACTTTGTTTTTTCCACTCAGTTTGCTTCAGTAGGGTGCATCACTTTCCCCCATATGAAAATGGTTCTAATAACGTAGAGCAGGGGTCAGCAAACTGTCCCTCAGACCTTGGGGGGGGGGCAGACTAGATTTTTTTTTGGGGGGGAATGAACAAATTCCTTTGCCCCACAAATAACCCAGAGATGCATTTTAAATAAAAGGACACATTCTACTCATGTAAAAACACGCTGATTCCCGGACCGTCTGCTGGCCGGATTTAGAAGGCGATTGGGCTGGATCTGCCCCCCCCCCCGGCCTTAGTTTGCCTACCCATGATGTAGAGGCACCCTTGCAAAATGCAACACGTTTAACACATGTCTGTCTCTAAAGGAGTTCCACAAAATGAACATCCTATTATTTTTCTGACCCAAGGACAAAGGCATGTGTCCTCGTCCTCAGATAATAATGCCTGTCCTTTTGCTGGGCTTGCTATCTTGCTGTGTTCGGCATTGCCCTGTCCTGGGGAAAGGGCTGGCTTCGTTTTCTTTTCCATTTATTACGCTCAATAGCCACTTAAAGTAGCTGATGGGTGCCTGGAGCCCCGTCTGGCCCTGCTGTTTCACAGGGTCATGCGGTGCCAGATGTTCCTGCATTTAAACAGCTGCCGTAGCCTCATTTTGATAAAATAATAAATCCCTCCTCTTTGGCTTTAACCCCTTTCTGGCTCATACCACTCACAGCCAATGCTACATAGCAACTTGGAGCTATTCACGTTCACACTGGATTGACATAATGATATGAGGGGCAGGGAATTTTTTAACCAGTAGAGAAATGGGCCTGGATTGTAACTGGAGGGGGAATTTATTGAGGCCTTGAAGCTGTTAGCAGATGTATAGAAGGGATAATTTTGAAAGGGGCTGCTTCTCCCGCTATTACAGCAATATTTTGGAAAAGGGGAACACTGATATTAATCCTCCAGTAAAACTGATTCAGTGCACCGGAACGCTGCTTTTCTTTGACTCTTGCAACCCTGGCTGGAGTAGTAACTGGTGCTCTTGTCTATAAGACTGGTGGTGAGCACTGAAGGAGTTATCCTGCCCAATTCTGAACTGAGCAAATCTAAGAAATATTCCCCATCTCAGCAGTATTAATTAGCAAGGACACACTTCTTCATTAGCCACAGCCTTGTTAAGAGCTCATTGTCTGACTGGCTCCCCCGTATTGTAATTGGGACTAGTAGGTAAGCAGACAAAACACAGTTCTTATTTTGGGAGAGAAGCAATCATGTAACATGGGAAACAGCTTTTTCTAATGGATGCAGCAGCTAGGTTCAGAAGGGCACTTGAACACCTTAGAAAATGAGAAGCAGAAGTTAAAAGTGTGCGCTTGTGGACTCAAAGAGTGGGGAGCAGGCTGAGAGCCAAGATGCCTGAGGGATGTGGCTGACTCGGGCCCTCTGGAAACAAAATGGCTGCTGCATGGCTGCTACATGAAATGGCATGTGTGTGACAGGCTCCCAGTGGAGCAAGCTGTGCGATGCCATAATCAGTGCTGGCTCACCTTCCATACAGATGGAGTTCTAGGCAGCCTTCATGTTCTATCCTTTAATGTGTGATAGGATTCCTGCTCTAACTATTTGTTTTGCCTTTTCCTTAAGAAAGGCCCAGGCCCACATAGAACTAGTTTCATCCACATGGCAAACTCAGAGGTGGGCCTGGAGCTGGGAGGGTGAATTTAAGAAGCTTGCTTGGTCACGGACCTCCTGCCTAAGGGATGTGGCTGACACGGGTCTGGCCAAGTTGCTCTTTGTTGGCCTCAGTATATAAAATAGAAATGGGAATGCTTTACCTCCCACACAGTTGTTGGCAAGCTGGAGATAAAGCCATAAAAGCATTTTATATTATGAACAAGCAGTATGTAAACCAGGCTTCCTGAACATCAGCCCTCCAGATGTTTTGAGACTACATTTCCCAGCATCCCTGACCACTGGTCCTGCTAATTAGGGATCATGGGAGTTGTAGGCCAAAAACATCTGGAGGGCCGAGGTTGAGGAAGCCTAATGTAAACCATTAATAAATGCATCTGTATGAGTATGTGCCTGTCTCAGGAGGCATTAACACTTTTAGCCTTATTTAGTCAGTCCTATTTACTCTCATAGTTCCAAACCGAACCCTGGAGTTCTGGCTCCTATATTCTTCTGTATTTTCCACCTCAGTTTATGCTTATGCGCTCTTACTGTTTGCCCTGTTCTTTCCACACAGAGGTCTGCACTTTAGTGGTCTGTGTCTGAGTGTTGTTGTGGTTGGTTTTCTTGCCCCAAGTTTCCCCCGCAAAATCCTGCTCTTTAAAGCTCAATCGGAGCAACTGCCAATTCTGGTTTTCCACTGGTTGACTTTGCTCCAATTGAGCTTTAAAGAGTGGGATTTTGCGGGGAAAGCTCAGGAGCAAAAAAAAAATGAAGGTAAAAAACTGGAGGGTGTTTGGATAGAGAGCTTTAAATTGTGGACTGTGCCTGGAAAGAGTGGAGGAGAGGCAAGTGTGGATAAGCCCTTTGTCTCATTAGACCCTCACTCATTACACATGCAGAAATGTGAAAGGCAAGTATGTGCATCCAGGAGTTGGGCGGGGGAAGACAACAGTGCATTGTGCAAGCCTAGAAGGCCATATTGGAGATCCAGGAGTCACTGATCTAAGCAAGCCTCGCACACCCTTTTGTCTGATTATCAAGGGGCGAGTGGACAGAAGCTGCTGTCCCTGGCTGAAGAGAACCTGCTGTGGATTTCCTTTTCTTCCCTCTCTTCCGCTTTCACCTGCATGCTCCGTGTCCATCCAGTAAGGGGAGCTCTTGATTTCTATTCCTCTCAGTTTCCATTCTAGCCCCCTTTTAGCTTTAACTCAAAGAAGCTTATTGAGAATTGGGACAAGCTGTAGTTGGCATAGCCAGTTTTCAGCCAGAATGTGGACCCCTCAGAATCCCAGCTGTTTTTACTTTGTTTTACAATTTTGTTACTGGTATTTTCTTTTATATTCAAGCATAAGTTTCTAGCCCTTATGACTGTTGAGAGGTGTGTTTCAGATGTACAGTGCCTTTCTAAAAACTCGCTCCTTCTGTTTATGTGTAGTTCCTTCATGGCTTCCAGTGATACTGCTCTCTGCATATACCGAACCCAAACAGTACGTCATTTGGCAACACCTGGGAGAGTGTATGGTGTGTGTGTATGTGACCCCCCCCAAACTATTTTAATTGGTCACATTTTATCTTGCCCTTTCTCCAAGGATAGCTGATTCAGAATAAGACATGCAAAACAAACTAATTTGAAAATGTTTGAATGATAATCCATATTGTAATTGATTCTGAGTTTAAAATCTTGAGTTTCCATTTTGCAGGATTTGGAGAAAAAGGCAATACCAGGAAAAAATCCTGGGAACAATTTGGAAATCTAGGGAATTCCCTTCTCTGCCCTGTATTGATTAAATGTTAAAATAAGACTACCTCATGCCTTATTACTTAAGAGATGCCTTCTGTTCTCGTAGAGCAGGGAGAGTCATCAGGCCTAATCTGCCAAACCTCTAGATCCATACCCACCTCCTCCCATCAGGTCCAGCCTGTTCTCCCTAGACTGCTCTTTACTTGCTATTGATCGGCAATCCCTGTGCAGTTGTGCAGCACTTCCTGCCATGTGATCTCTCCCCACCCTCCAGATTCTGCTCAGCTGATTGCAGGTTTCACTACTGTTGAGCAGTAATCTTTCACTTTGTAATTTGGCTCCATTCTCCACCCATATGTCACCCCGATTACTTTGCCCAAGAGACTGTGTTCCTGGGGGGTGGGGACCCACCCCACCTTTAAAGCTATATAAAGAAGGCCTCCCACTGTTCTATGTTCTTACCTCATATTACTTCCATAGAACTGGTATATTCCATCAGCTCCCAGCATTTAATACAGCACATCCTGGCACACCTGGCGTTTGCCCAATATACCCAGTGGAGCAAGCCTCTCAGCTCTCACGGCACACCCATATGATTTTCCTTGGCATTGCTCTAGTCGAGGGGTCAGCAACCTTTTCCAGCTATAGGCCAGTCCACCGTCCTTCAGACCATGTGGCGAGCCAGACTATATTTTTTGGGGAAAATGAACAAATTCCTATGCCCCACAAATAACCCAGAGATGCATTTTAAATAAATGGACCCATTCTACTTATGTAAAAGCACCAGGCAGGACCCACAAATAACCCAGAGATGCATTTTAAATAAAGGCACACATTCTACTTATGTAAAAACACGCTGATTCCTGGACTGTCTGCGGGCCAGATTGAGGAGGTGATTGGGCCGCATCCAGCCCATGGGTCTTAGGTTGCCTACCCCTGCTCTACGCCCTCCCAGACTGTCATCCATTCCCCTTGTCCCATATCCTTGCCTGGGCAACCCAAGGAATTGAAAGGGGTGGTGGTGGGGGAAATGTGATGCTAACAACCAAATACCAAGATGAAGGTCTACCAGGCTTGCGTGTTCAGCATGCTGCTTTACGGAAGTGAGACACGGGCAACTTACACCCACCAGGAGTGACACTTCAATGCCTCAGGAAGATTTTGGGCATCACACGGCAGGACAGGGTCTCAAACAAAGATGTGCTCTTCCAAGCCCACTTTGCCAGCATGTTTGCACATTTCTGTCTCAGTGATGGCCTGGTCATGTACACAGAATGGAAAATGGCAGGATCCAAAAGGATATGCTCTACAGGGAGCTGACTTCAGGTACCAGGACTGTTGGCAGACCAACTCTGTGTTACAAAGACGTTTGCAAATGTGATGAGGGCTGGCAACATCAATGCTGCCTTGTGGCAATCCCTTGCAGATGACCGCAGTGCCTGGAGACAGACATTCAGGTCATGTATCCCCAGCAGTGACCAGAGGAGAAATGACCACTGGGAGAAGCGCAGAGAGAAGAAACACCATGGTGCATCTGTAAGAGTGAAACTTGACACCTTCAGCTGTCGCACCGGCAATAAAATATGTTTCTCCCATATTGTTCTCTACACCCACAGCAGGAGCTGTAACTCTCCAACAGTTTTGTCTCTCAGGACAAATCAGTGCCAACAACAACAAAATTCCTCCACCAGTTCTGCATAACTGGAGTGGTGGTGTTGGTGTTGAAAGGCTGCCAGAAGAAATCGCATTGGCATGAGCACCAAGGCGATGCACAGGAGCAACCCCTGAAACCAGATGTTGTAAACCAGATGTTGTCTTGCATCTGCCTTGCATGATCTGCTCCCCCCCATTCTAATGTGTGCATAGGTAGTGATAGATAGATAGATGATAGATAGATAGATGATAGATAGATAGATAGATAGATAGATAGATAGATAGATAGATGATAGATAGATGATAGATAGATAGATAGATGATAGATAGATGATAGATAGATATAGATAGATAGATAGATAGATAGATAGATAGATAGATATAGATAGATGATAGATAGATAGATAGATAGATAGATAGATAGATAGATAGATAGGATCAAGGTCCAGCTAATCTAGGACTCAATGCAAGGTGGTCCTCTAGAAACTGACTTGTAGACCACCAGTAGACCATGATCAACCTTCTGACTCCCCCTGCAGGGTGCAAAACAACAACAACCCTGGGGCAAAATCACAGCAAGGGATTTTTATAAGACTGGGTTTGTCAAGAGGCCAGAGAACCAAGTTGTCTGGCTTAGGTTCCCCCAATTTGGTACTACATCTGTTCTGTCTGGGTGAGGTTTGAGTATGTAAATGTCACTCTTATTTGAATTCTGTCTAAAAGTAAAAGGTAAGGTAAAGGACCTCTGGATGGTTAAGTCCAGTCAAAGGCAGCTATGTGGTTACGATGCTCATCTCACTTTCAAGCCAAGGGAGCCGGCATTTGTCCACAGACAGCTTTCTGTGGCCAGCAGGACTAAACCGCTTCTGGCGCAACAGGACACCGTGGCGGAAGACAGAGCGCACGGAAACACTGTTTACCTTCCCACCCCAGCGGTGCCTATCTATCTACATGCACTGGTATGCTTTCAAAGTGCTAGGTTGGCAGAAGCTAGGGCAGAGCAATGGGAGCTCACCTCTTTGCGTGGATTTGAACCATCGACCTTCTGATCGGCAAACTCAAGATGCTCAGCCGTTTAGACCACAATGCCACCCGCGTCCCTGAATTCTAGCTATTGTTGCTATTGCCATACACAACTGTCAAGGGCACTTCTCAGACAAGGAATACATATGGCAGATAGTTAAGTATTTCTTGTCTAAGATAGCACAGTCACTTCTACATCTCTGGATATCTACACACCCCAATCTAAAGGCTAGGCAGCTATTCTCAGGTCCACATTCTATGGAGTAGTTGCAGCAACAGGGGGCCATTCCCTCTCCACCAGCTTATGCACCTTCCTCCGAGGGGCTGTGTGCATGCAGCTGGAGACTGTGCCTGTATGGAAACTTTCTCTGTGCATCCCGTTTCAATTCCCTCCTCGTTCTGGGAGGGTGGTGCAGGAAAGGGTGGAGAAGCACCTTCCCTTGCCTGACCTGCCTTTTTCTCCTCTTCTTCTGACCCATCCTGTGCTCCACTTTCCAGCTCCGAAGCTTCCCCATGCCTCTGTTTTTTGCCTCCTGCCTGGTCCAGGTCCCCACAAACCATTGCCCCTCTCTCAGAAATTGCATCTCCTTACCTGGGAGAGGGGGGGAAAGTAATTCAGGGGTGGGGAGTGTCTGAGTAGATTTAACCTACTTCCTAACATGCCCTAAAGATAAGTGCTTAGTGATCTGTACTGCAACACCCTTATTTCAGCTTGCTGCTCAATTGAGCACAACCAAAGCCATTTTGCTTCCGGTGGCCCAAACAATGCCTGTTTCCACCAACTCCTGCATGCCAAAGGCACATCTGAAGTTGAGAAATTATTATTATTACTATTATTACTACTACAAGATCTCCACACAGTACATGTGGGGAATCACTTCAGCTAATGTAATGCCAATACTGTACATACAGTGGAGCTCTTTTTGTTTTTAAAAAACTAACAACATGGAAGACCTCTGTGTTAAAAACTGTGCAAGGCCTCAGCACCATTTTTTTATTTTTTAAAAATGTCATCAGATTTTTTTGGGGGGTTGTTATTATTTAAATGTGTACAGGTACAAAAATACCTGCTTGCATGCCTAGAATGGGAAAAGGTAGAGGAAGACGGGGGTGCAGGACCAGAAAATACATCCTAAGAACATTCCACCAAGCACTACTTGTGTGTGGACACTTGCATACCAATTGCCCACATGAAAAAGCAGATCAGAACAATCAAATTGAGACGTTAAGCCCCCATCTGGAAGTCCCCTAAGGGAGCCATTGTTAAGTCTCATGTGCATTCTAGCCAATGGTAAGTGTTACAGTCTCAGGAGGTGCAAGAAGTACATTCACTTACTACACTGGAATCATCGTGGCTTAACAAGCTTATTGTGAGCCTGAATGAGATATGGAGAATGAACCGCAGGTGGAGGAAGGCTGGGCCCGCTCCATGAAACTCTGAATGCAGTCGGCAAGCAGCAAATTTGGTATCTCTTGCAGAATTCAGCATTGTGCGAAATCTCTTTAAAAAGTAAAGCAAGTTTCTAGCACTCAGGGCTAAACATTTCTAGCTCATATGAGGTAAAATCATAGAATTGTAGAGTTGGAAATGTCCCCAAGACTCATCTAGTCCAGCCCCACAGCCATCCCTAGGTGGGCTTGGACCCCCAGCTTTGTGGTTAACAGATGCACTAACCCATTGTGCCACTGGGGGAAATCTCACACATTGAGTTAGGGGTTTAAAGAGACTTCCCGCAGAATAGAGGTGGTGAGTGCTGCAGAGCTCATTGCCCCCTCTCATGGAAAACAGAAATGGAATGTATTATTCAAATGAAAGCAAAAATGCTCTAATTTGCATAATTTATTCCATTTGCAGAATCTGTTTCCTTGGTGCTAAACTTGGACCAAGTGTGCTTGTGGGCAGAGTGTACAGCAGTCCTGTGTACAGGAGGAACTATAACTCTAACTAATAATTATTTCTGAAGTGCTCTTAATCGATATTAAATTTATTTTCTGAGTGTTGCATACTGCCTGGATTCCTGCATCTTACAGCAGTAGCCGAGGTGCTAATGTTAGGAACTATGCATGATTGAAAAGCTGTCTCCAAGAGACCGGAGTGCTGGCTGGTCTCTTTCCAGCCATCTCCAGAGCTAATATATTGCCGAACAAACACACTGTAATTCAGATTGAAGCTTTCCAATATGACTCATTTCCCTCCCTTTTAATAACACTCCCCCTGCTGCGGCCTTTAAACCCTTGGCTGCGAGCAATTCAATAAGGAGGCACACGACCCCGTCTGCCACCCCGAGACAAGCGCTGCGCATATCGCAGGACGCAGCACATCCATCTGGAATAGAAACGAACCAACGGCTGGGAAGCTGGGGCTAGACTGGGGCAGAATCCGACTTCTCCTGATAAATGCCACTTGCTTTTTAATAAGAATGAAATATTCTCCCTTTGCCATCCCCCCCTTTGCGGTTGATTATATTTGAGAGCATTGCAAGAATCAGTATAAACAGGGAGGCTGGAGGTCAGAACTGAGGGGCACCGTCAGAGCTAGGTTATCAGGAGGTGTGGGAGGAGATTGACAGACACAGAGGATGTTATGGCCAGTAAGCAGAGTGTCCATGGAGGGCGGGGGGCTCTTTGCGTTTGCATTCACTGAAAGTTCATATGAGAGCTTGTCTTATTCAGAAGTGCGGCTGTGCAGATGAGGGTTTAGAGCTCCTTTATCTGTACCTGGAGCGATGTGGTTGCTGATGCTTCTTTGGTTTCTCCCACATCATTCCAGGAACATTAATAAATGTCTGTCCACATGGTTGTTTTGCTTTTGCTTTGTAACAGAGAGACGATGCCCACACTCCCTTGGGAAGTGTATTTTTTCTCTGTTACACAAACACCGTAAAGCAAAACTTTATGGTCAAAGATGTCCAAAACTTGTAGAGGGAGTAGCTGCGGAGGCAGGAATATTCCATGCTGCCCCAGGAGCCTCTATAAAGTGGGTCTTAGACTTGTTTCCAAGAGAGCAGAGTTCAAGTCCTACCTCTGCCATGGATTCATAATATCAGCCAGGCTAGTATTTCTGAGGGTTTCCCAAAAACAATGCTAAAAACTATTTGAGCCTTCCGTATTGCACATGAACGCTGGTTAATGCAGGAGAGAATTGGGATGTTTGGGTAGTCAAAGTCAGCTGGATTTAAAGACTGTGGGAAGGTTGGTGCCTCTTTCGTGAAGTGCTAACTTTAATGCCAAGAAATTCAGAAGTGGAGTGTTGGTTAGGGGCAAGACTGTTTTACCTCTCCCCCGCAAACCCCCCACAGTTGAGGAAGATATCCCCCAAGCTAACAATGGTCAATATTTTTTGCAAGTGTGCAACAGGCTCAAAGTGTTGCTCTGGTTAATGTTTGCATAAGTATTTAAATGTCGTTTGTGAATTATTTGGAAACAGTGCTATATTATGTAAATGTTTCTGACGTTGTAAGATGTTGCACATGGTTTCTGGTGGAAGAATGGCATGCAAGCTAACTGATTATGAAAGTAGACATGCAAACCCCTCTCCTCTGAGCCATTCGTGTTAGTCTGCTGAGCCAGAAAGAAGGCTGTAATGCAGAACAGGAGAGACAAGCGGGACTGTAGCTCTGTGGGACCCCTCTATGGGAGAGAGTGGTGACACTCAAGCTGCAGGCTGGCTATCACACCCATGTCCTAATATATGTCTGCGTTTAACTGGAGGACTAAACTAGGAAGAGTCAACAGTATCATATTGAACACTCCTCTCCCAAGTGTCCCTGAATTCTGCTTTTGAACCCAGTTATTTATTTATTTTACATTCTTAGCCCACCCTCGCTTTAGGGAACTCAGGGTGAAGTACTGTACACGATTCCCCTATTATATTCACACAACAACCCTGGGAAGTAGGTTAAACTGGAAGATGGTGACTGACCCCAAATCATTTAGAAACTTTTGTGGCATGTATTTAAACCCAGTTTTTCCTCTCTTAAGTCTAATGCTAGCCATCACACAATACTGGCTCTCACTTGTAAGGCTTTCTATACTGGATCCCTTGGACGGAAGACTATTGCTGCAGTGTTTGTTGGTGAGGGAGTGTCCAGTGTTCAGGATGACAGGAACCCACCTCAAAGCGGTGAAGCACAGTCAACTGATTTTACTTAAGCTGAAAGCAAAATGTTCATCAGCAGAAACCTGGGCTGTGTATCCACCATACATTTAAAGCATATTCCCTGTCAAAAAGAATCCTGGGAACTGTAGTTTACCCCTCACGGAACTACGATTCCCAGCACCATTAAAAACTATAGTTCCTGGGATTCCTTGGGTGAAAAATGTGCTTTGAATTATGGTGTATATGTCAGCTTACTAGAGCTGTGGGACTAAAGAATGAAAGGCTGCTCTGTGGTGAAGCAAGATGTGCATTTGCCTTCCCCTGTTACACACAGCTTGGCTTACTTACATGAGCCATCCTAGGCTGTTTCCTCTCTAAGGACATTGGTACATAGTTCCTGAGTGTGTGCTGCTGGTGTGGATTGCAGAGAATGATATCTGTGTTAGCTGATCCAGCTTTGTGGCAAAGGGCTGAGCTAGACAGCCTCTGAAGTCCTTCCAACTCCTGCAACGATTGCGTTGCCATGCGCCTTTCACTCCCGTCACCATAATCTGCTACAAATGAGCATTCAAGGCAAAATATTATCCCTCCTTAGCAAATCCTCATTTGTCGGCGACACAGGTTTTTAAAGGTCGCCAGCGTTGGCGCGAGACCCCGGGAACAAATGGTTCGTGTCTCTTTTCTTTGTAGGTGATCAAAAAGCCCTTTCCTCTCCCCACCCCAGCCGAATCGCTCCCCCTGTTCAGCATTCCTCCTCTGCTGCCAAGGCTAAATGGCCCCGAGAAGATGAAAACTTTTCTCCGCGCCCGACTGGATTGATGCTAAAGAAATAATCAACCCCCGGATCGCCGGGCGAAAAGCCATTCAGCAAATGAGCACCGGGACTGCAATCTCGGCTATTAAGAGCCGCCAAGGCTCACTCTAGGATTGGAATTAATTTCCCCCTTCTTCCTCCCAGGGCCTGTTGTGGGGATGCTATAAAAGCTGCTGCTTCAGCTCTTAGGGGTTTGGGGGGAGGGGGAAATGTCCCATGGTGGACCGGCTGTCTCTTTATCTCTAATCCCTCCTTCAATGCTGGTCGCAGGCAGCTGAACTCACACAGTTAGCACTCACAGTGGACAAATACTTTTTAATTTCTTTCGCTCCCCTGAAGGGCAGAAGAACATCTGCCACACACACACACACACACACACACACACACACAACTCTCTCTCTCTCTCACACACGTATCTACACGTATCGCAGTCACAGAAAGTCTATGCTCCACTAGGTCATTGTGCATGTCTGTTTTAATAAAGCTCTTTTGAATTTTGTGAGGGTGGGAATGTGTCTTCCTTACGTAGTTTTTGTTGTATGTTGAAGATGCACATCTTTACCTCAGCTTTATATATGCATATGTACATATGTAGGGCCCACCCTATTACCTTGACTGTATTTTTTTTTTTAATAACTGTTTTAATACTGCATTTTAAAGTTGTTGCAGCACTCCCTGGGAACTTATGGTGAAGGGTGGGAAAGAATTCTAATAAATAATAAGACTGACAAATTAAGTTTGTCAAAGGAAAAGCCTTTGAGAAAAAAGAGGGAAAACATCTGTCTCAACCACGAGATTCTTAAAATACAGATGATTTAGCTCTCTGAATAAGGTATGATTCACAGAGATCAAATCCAAATCCCAAGAGCAGCAGCTCTGAGGAAAATCTGTAAGGGGAGATTTAATTTGTCACCCCGAGCAGCAGCCTGGGTTCACACTTGGAACAGAAGTGGGTGACCAGATCCATCAGGCCAGCATAACCAGAAACAAAGATGGCAGAAACTCACCTAGGGCCTAAAGAGACCCTTGGAGTCTTTACCCGTGAAGCCTGACCACCCCACCCCCAGGAACCAACCCAATCCACTCCAGGGACCCACATCCCGTGTTAGAAACTCAGATATAGAAGCTAATCACCAAAGGCCACCTTAAACAGAGGTTGCAGTCGTCACAACGGAATACCTAGGCACCATTTTATTTGCAATGGATATTATTATTATTATTATTATTATTATTATTATTATTTACTATACCGCTTTATAAGGCTTGCCGATCAGAAGGTTGGCGGTTCAAATCCCCGTGACGGTGTGAGCTCCCGTTGTTTGGTCCCAGCTCCTGCCAACCTAGCAGTTCGAAAGACCGCCAAGTTCAAGTAAATAAATAGGTACCGTTCCGGCGGGAAGGTAAACAGTGTTTCTGTGCACTGCTCTGGTTCACCAGAAGTGGCTTAGTCATGGTGGCCACATGACCCAGAAGCTGTCTGCGGACAAATGCTGGCTCCCTTGGCCAGTAAAGCGAGATGAGTGCTGCAACCCCAGAGTCTTCCGTGACTGAACCTAACAGTCAGGGGTCCCTTTACCTTTACCTTTATACCACTTTATATTTAAAAGAAAAAAGATCTCAAAGCAGTATACAACACATTGAAACATCAAATCAATCCAGAATAAAACAAATTAAAGCTTCAAGGGAAATATTTCAGATCTAAGTGACATTTTGCTTTCCCCTTATTTGTTTGCCTACTAAATTTATATAGCTGCCCCACAGCAGAAGTACTCTAGGACAGTGGTTCCCAATTAGCTAATTACTGAGGACCCCCTATTTTCCAAAAGTGAAGCCATGGACGCCCTACTTTTGAAATTTTTGATAACCCTATGCGCTAGTGTAGCTGGGGGGGGGGGCAGGGTGCCCAAGGTGAAGCACAAGTCCCAGAGCCCAGTGTGCCACTCCCAAAAGCAGCACCACTCAGGGCTGGGCTCTTAGCACACTGAGCTGCTGCGTCCCCCCCCAGCTGCCAGAGGGCGGCTGAGAAGGATGCAGCGGCAAAACACGATGCGCAGATGCGCCGTAGCGTCTTGCAATCCGTTTGGGATGCGAACGGGGCTCCGGATTGGATCCCGTTCACATCCCGAGGTACAGCTGCATTGTGTGTCTTCAGACTATTCTCTGGACCCTGCGAAAGGTCTCTATGGCACTATCAGCAGCGAGGCTGAACAAGCACAGAGAGGCCAAAATATAATCTGAACACCCTCAACTTACAACTTCTTTCTTTCTTTTTGCAATAACTGGGTTGCCACAAACTTAAGCAGGGGTTACCCAATGCTCATTAAATACTTGTTCAGTAGCCCAGAGTGGATCCAGTGAAGTTTTCATTTTTCAGAGGGCAAAAGGGAGGTTGAAGAGTCCACAGCTAAGCTGAGATTTGAACATGATACTTCCAGGGTCAAGAGTCAAAGGGTGGTTCCTAAATTACAGGAGTGGCATGGGGTATGCTGCTGGTTAGCAAGGGAACTAATTATGCCAGATCTTCCCATTTGACTGCTTCCACCCATTAATGTTATTAGAGTCTCATGGGATGGAGCCATAGGGAAACAGCAGCCAACAGTGGAACCGTTCCTATAGCATCTTACAAAATGCATAGTTATATGCATGCAAGCGCACTCAAATTTCTCACATCCAGTAATTCATGACTCTTGCCTCCAAGCCCTACTAAAATGAGAGATTTTGCACAAGTACGACTGCGTACTAACAACTCTCATCCATTTCACTGGGGCGAGAGACATTTCTAGTGGATGGAGCCTTGTATGTTTAATGCCAATACCATCCAGCTGCCCAAATAAGCCACGTAACACCAGTGACACACCATATTTAATGTGAACAGCACTCCTGCATTTCTGCAAGCATCTGTCTGCTGCAAATGTTGCTCCTTTCTCTTTTTTTAAACTGGAGTACTGGAGCACTGCGTGGTTTTTAATGGGTAATAAACAGAAGAGCAGAATATCTAAAGGTAACTCTGTGACCTCCATTAATGTCATGTCTGAACATGTTAAACAGTTTAATGGCCCCATTAGGGTCCCAGCTAATGGTCGGAAGGCACTAGATATAAATGGTTCCATCTCTGAAGCAAAAGTAGAGGCTGCCTTGGCACCCCAAAAATGCTGCTCAAAGGAACAAGGTTCTGAAAGGTGCATGGTACCCCTTCACCTTCTGTTGCTTTGATTGGAGACTTTTCCCATTGTGATCCATTTTCAGGGACTACCGGTATATTGCCTTCTACTGAGCAGTTATCAGAAGACTTCCTGTATCCCCAGTCTACAGATTGGAGAATGGATGCACAGAGAAATTGATGCCTCAATATCACATGTTCCATTTCAGTATCTGCTGATTCCTTTATTAAAGGTTAGAGAGGGGAAAGGAATTGAAAAACAAACTGGTAATAGTGCTTAAATTTTATGGATCACTATTCCAAAGTGTACATGATTTCAGTCATCTTAACAGGGATCCCATAAGGTAGCCCAATACAATTCCTTCAGTATTATAGAATGCCTAGGGGCACCTGCTGAGAGACAACAGCTTGCTTAAGACCACCGATTCAGTTTCTGGGGTGAGCCAAGGTTTGGATTGTGGACCTCTCTACTTGTAATTCATCTACTATGGAGGACACTGTAGCTCTCCAGATGTTGCTGGACTCCCAACTGCTGTCATTCCTGACGACTAGCCATGCTGGCTGGGGCTGGTGGAAGTTAGAGTCCAACAATGTCTGGCATGCTGCAGGTTCTCTATACCTGCTCTGCTACCCTGGCACTTAGGAAGGACCTTAGGCTAGCCAGTGTGAGGGCAGGAAGGGCATGTTTTTACCTCACATAATGTCGGGAGTGAGATGTGACTTGGTGCATTTGTTTGGTGGGAGTTGACTTCTCTGGTTGAGATGAATGGGAATGAGTGGATCTGGGCAAGTGATGGATGCTTTAGATTTGCCCCCCCCCCCCCCCCGCATTCTGAGAGAGGTTGGACTTTCAGCCTTCTAATGCTTCAAAGGACATTTTGGGTAGTTTATTACCACAACTTTTTCTGAGTCACTAAGATAAAGGCTGTATGGAAATCTAAAGTAGAAATAAAAATGAAGAAGAGCATCTTTTCTTCCAACTCTCATCACTGCAGGTCTCTTCCATTTTAATCTTTGGAACATCCCGGGGGGGGGGGGGGAGGTTCGCTTCCAGCTACCATTGGCAGCCCCTCTGTCCTCGCCCTGTTCATTCCGGGAACTGAACAGAGAGAAGAACAGGACATCATCACTGCTGCCCTGCCTTGCTTTCCCCAAAGTCTTGCTCTCCCTTTTCTTCCAGCTCAGTCATCCTCGTCTGACTGTACTTGTCCACAAAACAAATCATCCCTCCTGGTGCCTCTGCTTTGATTTCTTTTTTAGCAATATTTCTCACACGGTGATTTTCATCTGTGTTCCTGCTCTCCCTCCCGCGGCCCCAGGAGAGAGCAGGGTTATGTAGATAGAGAGGGTGTGAAAATAATATATTGTCCCACCTGAGCCAAGCGAATCAACTCTCTCCCCAGAGGGCCTTTAAGATGCAGTGGGGCTGCTGTTTGTTTTGTTTAACTCTTTAAAGCGGATGTAGCTGAACGAAATCAATTGGGTAGGCAAACATGGTATGGGGGAGGGGAATAGCAATCCTGGGACTGAAGATGGCGAGAGGAATTGAGGGCCAGGGGTGGGCCTGAGATTCCACAAAGACAGTCTCCTGCTGTTTGGGTGTGTGTGTTGGGGTGGGGCAATGGAAGGAAGGGTGAGCAACCGAGGTGGGATGGCCTGTGGCTGTTTTCTGTACGTTCACCAATACTGTTTGTGTGTTCTGGGAGCAGGGAAGGTCCTTGTTATTTCAAGCTTTTCCCTTCTTGGAATTACTTTGGGAGCCTGGGGAGCCTTTGCTCCCATCGCCACCCTCTGATGCCCCACTTTTTCATTCCGACGTCTGACCTTATGTGCCACCAGCAATCGGCTCTCATACAAATCAAGGGGCGTGCAGCATAGCGGGGGGAAAGGGAACTTGGAAATGCAATTTATGACCCTTCCCGATAAGATCTTATAAAATTTCCTGGGCACACTCGAAATTACATTTCCATAGCTCCGCCGCACTGATCTCCTTGAGTATATGATACTTGCCACTTTTATGGCTACATTTATTGCAATAATAAAGCGAAATGGTGGGGCCGGTGGTGGCAACGATGGAGAAACGGGGAGCGTCGAGACATTTCCTTTCCCCCATGGCAGCAGACAAAACTTTTGCTTTCCAAAAGGAAACACCCGCCTGGGAGTCAGGCCTCTGTTTGGTGCCCTGAGCTGGGGGTGAGCCATGGTGTATCCCAAACCACTTTCCTTTCCCTGCTTTATGGATGGTGCATGGAGTAGAGGAGTGAAGGAAGAGAAGGAGCGAAGGGAAGGCCCGCAGCTCGGTGGCAGAGAATTTGCTGTGCATGCAGAAGGTTCCTGGTTCAACCTCTGGCACCATCAGGCAGGATTTTGAATCTCCCCAGTCTGAGACCCTGGAGACACAGCACCATTCAGTGCCAGCAGTACTGTGAGAAAGGGTTGGTGTTAGGCATCTTCCTAAGGCATTCTCTTTTCTAGTTCTTCTTCTTCGTGGTGTTTCTGCAGCTCCACATTCGGGTTCTGTGCCAAAGCAGAACAAACCCTTGCCAGGCAAGTGGCATTGCCCTACCAGGGTCTGCCTGAGGCATTTAGTTGGGGTCTGTATCAGCTCTATGTGTACCCCAAATTACAAGGTGGCTCAATATTCAGAGAAGGGTCTCATAGAACCATAGAATTGTAGAGTAGGAAGGGACCTCAAAGGTCATCTAGTACAGCCCTCTGCAGCGCATGTTTCCAAGTCAGATGGTGCCATTAACGAGGCTGATCTGGACCCCCAAACTCTGTGATTGTTGGTTATTTTTCTCCCCTGAGAAATAGAACCAAGCTGACCTGGGTGGGAGGGGGAATCTTTTGCTTTAATGGGCAGGTCCATCCCCTCCAACATTTCTCTGATGAAAATAGGGACGTTCCATTCCATAATGATAATTTTACTGCTTATACCCCACACATCTTTCTGGGTTGCCCCAGCCACTCTGGGCAGCTTCCAATACACACACACACACACACACACACACACAAAAAAAATAAAGCATTAAACATTTTTTAAAAAACCTTCCCTATACAGGATTGCCTTCAGATGGCTCGAGGATTGGGTAATTCCATACCCTCCAACATTTCTCAAATGAAAATAGGGATGTCCTAAGGAAAAGCGGGACATTCCGGGATCAAATCAGAAACTGGGACTGCTTCTCTAAATCAGGGAGGTCCCTGGAAAATAGGACCACTGGTAGGGTGTGCAAGTCTAGCTTTAAATCACAGCTAGCTATTTTCCCAGTGCACTCCAGTCAAAGTGATTCAAAGTAGTGTCTGTTTTTCACATGGATCTATGGCTCTCCCATGGCAAGTCAATGGAGAGCTTTCCCATTGCATTCCCCAGAATTGGAACTTGTGTATGGAACTCTTCCCTCAACGGTCCTTGGGTTAACAGGGTCATTGTTGGAGCTGGGTGGCCAGCTGGCTATGAGAAACATAAAATCATAGCCAGGCTAGTGGTTTATCTAGGTCAGCATTGTCTACATTGACTGGCAGTAGCTCTCAAGGGTTTCAGATGGGGAGACAGTCCCAGCTCTACCTTGGGGGGGGGGATGCTGGGTAGTGAGCCTCACCTTCTGCTTTTGGAAGTCTATAAGAAGCTGCTGCAGGAAAGGGGCTGTGAGCATCATCATGGAAGGCTGTTTCTAAGACTAAGGTGAAAATTTGACACTGCCTTGTTATTTCTGCTAGGGGGTGGTGTGTGCTGTTTTAAGTACAGCATTTACCGTACATAGGCTTTCAGAAGTTTAGAGTCTTAGTGTTCCTTATAATACCCTGTAAAGTAGATGGGTGGCGCTGTGGTCTAAACCACAGAGCCTAGGACTTGTCGATTGGAAGGTCTTTGATGGGGTGAGCTCCCATTGTTCCGTCTCAGCTCCTGCCCACCTAGCAGTTCAAAAGCACATCAAATGTAAGTAGATAAATAGGTACCGCTCTGGCATTTCCGTGTGCTGCTCTGGTTCTCCAGAAGTGGCTTAGTCATGCTGCCCACATGACCCAGAAGCTGTCTGTGGACAAACGCCGGCTCCCTTGGCCTATAGAACGAGATGAGCGCGCAACCCCAGAGTCGTCCACAACTGGACCTAACGGTCAGGGGTACCTTTGCCTTTAAAGCAGATTAGTATTGGCCTCCCTCTCCCACTGGCGGTATTTAAGAAGAGCGCTTCTGGACCAGACCAAAGACCTACCAAGGCCAGCCTCTGGGTTCCTGCAGTGGCCACCTAGATGCCTCTTGCGAAGCCTATGGCTCTATGCTAAAGTGCACATTGCAAGCAAAAGGGTCCCGGTTCATTTCCTGGCATCTCCAAGTGGGGTAGGAATATCCCCTGTGTGAAAGCTGCTTGTCAATGCAGACAAAAACTGACCTAGATGAACTAATGGCCTTAATTGGTACAAGGCAGCTTCTTATGTTCCCACTTGCAGGATCCGGTTTCAGACAGGGTATGTGTGCTGAGGTTTGCCCAAGGCTACTTGCTCAGTTCAGGCCAGAGCCCAGATAGTTTACCACTCATTCTCTCATAAATCCCTGCTCAGAACTGCCTCCCACTGAGTTCAGTGGGACTTAACCCCAAGTAAGTGTGAATAAGAAAGCATTCTGCCCCACTATGGCTGCTTTCCCATATTCCTTCCCCACTGTGTTAGAGCTGTAATAGTTCCATCCTACAACTGCGGCTGTTCCTTGGAGGAGAGAGATTGTTGGAAAGTAGCAAGCTCACATTTTTTTGCTCCTGCTAATCAGCCAAGTCTAGGCTGCTTGGCTCTCAGGGTAGGGAATCTAGCCCAGGGGGGATTAACCCCCCAGCCTCACAGGCGAGGATGAGCCGGGCCGCAGCCTGGCTGTGTTCTTACAAGGGAATAATAAGAAGTCTTAATAACCTGCCAAGGCGTGCGCTCAAAGGAGAGAGCGGCGTGGAGATTTCGAAGTGATGAGCCTCTATCGATCTCACTGCTGCCGGGGATAAAGCGATGGATAAGGTCTGCTTTCCCAGAAGCTGCCTTCTGCCTTCTGCCTTGGCTTTAGGGGATTCTGTGTTCGTGTGCCTCGATCCCAACCACCTACAGCTATTTGCTGTCCTCGTCATGGACTCATCCTCCTTTCTCCTGATCTGATGCTGAAGGCTCCACTTGCAAGTTATTCTGCCATTCCATATCTGTGCTGTGTCTTTCTAGGAACACCCTGGGACTCCACTGGAGTTTTGGTGCATTGATTATGCCCTACTAGTCACTGCTAGTCCACTTGGCAGACCAGAGGAATACGTGGGTGGCCTTTCAACATTTCATAGTTTAAAATGGGGTTATTCTTGTCTACTTGTAACAGTTCTGTTCACACATCCACAAACACTGACTTCTCTGCTAGTTAGCTACTTGTCATTATACATACAGTTGCTCTCTCTGCAGCCCATTCATTCTGCCAGATTCTCCTGCATTCACTTCTGAAGGAGTGTGAATAGACCATACCAGTTTGATCTTTGCAATTTTCTTGAACACTTTTAGCAACCTTTAATTTCTTGATAAGCAAGAGAAATGGAAGGAAGGGAAGGAGCACACTGGTATTTGGGGTCTACATATGCATGCATTTTTCTTGCTTGAAATAGGCATTGCCCAGGCCCCCAGCCCCTTCAGAGGTGTACAACTTAAGACAAACTTGAACAAACTGGTGTTTTTCAGATGTTTTGGACTACATCTCCCATCATCCCTGACTAGGGGCCATGCAGACTAGGGATGGTGGAAGATGAGGTTCAACATCATGTGGAGGTGACCTGGTTGGAGTGAGGTGGAAATCCTATGCATGCCTACTGAGAAGCATGACTTATTGAGTGGGACTTACTCCCAGATAAATGTAGATTGGATTGCTGCAATCCTATTCCACTTTGCCTAGGAATAAGCCCCGTTGAATTCAGTGGGACTTACTTCTGAGTAGACATACATAGGATTGAGCTTTTGACTTCTAGAAACTCTAGGTGGTAACTCTAGCAATTGACACAAACAGGTTTTTTTTAAAATTTAAAAAATAGCATCCTGAAGTCTCCCCCAAAGGTAATTAGAGGCAAGGACAGCTGCCTCCCCTGGTAAATGCAATCCATGTGGCACAGTAGGATACAACTGAATTGAATAACAATAAATAAATAAGCCAGGAGAAGCTGGGTTTGCACAGGACTAATAGGCCAGTTCTGTATCAATCAACCATAAAGCAGCTTTCCCCTCTCTTAGAGCAAGGCTGTGATCAGCTCTGATTGGCTGGCCTTCATATCAATCAGAAAGCCACCTCCCTCTCTCCAGACACATCTCAGTGTGTCTATATAAATAACTTAATCAGATGCCCATACCAGATGCTTGAAATGCAAAGAAGTAGAATATGTATGGCACCGTGGGTCATGTGGTGTATTTATTGTGCCCATTTATAAATGTTCATAAGGGGAAGTGGCATGGGTCAGAGTTCATAGGCTTTGGTCATTCCAAGTTTTTAATACATGGGAGCATCAAGGATTGCAGTCTCATTGGCCCCCAGTTAAATTCAGTAACATAATATCATGCACAACACCATACAGCAGCATGGTACCTCATTTTTTGTGTGTGGTGTCCCCAGTTTAACAACAAAGCTCTTGAATCAGCAGGCTGGGTAGATCTCATGTGGACATTCTCCCATCCCAGCAGTTCTTGAAGCATGAGGTAGGCATTCCCTAGGAAAGCATTATACATCTAAGAAATCCTGGACAGCCTGAACACGCTAGCAGGTGGATGCACAGAAAGAAAATGGCAACCGCTTCACTCTTCCTAGTACATGAAGCCAAGCCATGGTTTGGCTTGGTGTTATGTCTGAATCTGGGTTCATGGTTTGTCTCTCCCAACCCATGAGCAGTTTGCCAACAACAAACCTCGGCTATAAGCCAAACCATGGTTCAGGTCTGGATAGCATGGCAGCAGCACAATGAGGAGAGGCGGGAAGAGGTTACAATTTCTGCTTTGTGCAGCTGTACATTTGCTAATTAAGCTATAGTTTGTCTTAGAATTGCATGCAGGTTCTCTTGGATTTCATTACTGTCTTTTCTTTGCCGGGTCACAATTTGCAATGATGGTAGAAGCCCTTATATGCTGCAAGGTGGTTAAGGCACACAAGAGCCTTCTCATTAGACCCATAGACCTTAAGCCATGTTGTTGTTTGGCTTATTGTCCCTAAGCCTTTTTTCCCATGCCTCTGCCTTTCTCTGACTCTTCTTCACAGGTTCCTCTATCTCATTCTGCTGCCTATTCCTCCCCTTCAATCTTTCAGTTACTGTTCTTGACCCTCCTAACTCTTAGGTTCCCTATAATCTAGAATTTGCCAGCCAGCTTTATACTTTTTTAGTCTGTTCCTTCTTCCACAGGACATGTGTGAGGGTTTAATGGTAGATTACACTCTCAGCTATCCATTATCACAGAAGCCGGCCTGTTTCTGACCACTTTGTGCCCTGAACAGTTGGAATGTTCAAGCAAGTTCTGTGACACCACACCAGTTTAACCAATTAGATGCCTTGCAGCAAGTGCAACACAGTAGAGATTTAATCTGTATAGGCCTCAAACATAGTCAGGTAGAGAGAAGAGTCTTCCGCTGGAGGTGTTTCTGTATTCTTTTTACTGCAACTCATCACCTGGAAGGTTGGATGAGTTGACTATATTTAAAATTGGCTTGCCTTTTCATCCGGGTAATCAGTTGCAGTAAAAACTCAGAAAACGCCTCTAGCTGTACAAACACTTCTACCCGTATCTGTACAAATGACTGTCTGAGATTGTGGCCTAATTTTTCCCCCCAGCTGTCTACAAAACTAGCTCCTAGAAATTTGAAATACATTTTCTAGCCTGATCCCAACCCACTATTCACCTGTCCTGCAGTCAACATGCAGTTTCACATGTGGGTACACTGTGGGGATTCACTTGAACCCCTTCATGTGTTGAAAGCATGTGTGAAGGCATCGCATGCATAGCGCTTCTTCTCTTCCACCACTGACGCATCTTCTGGTCATGCTGTGAGCAACTGTGAGCAGGGGCCTACAATCATACCAACAGACACATGTAGGAGCCTCCATGAAAGGGAGGACGTCAAATGACCCATGACTCCCTCGTGTATGTAAGGTAGGTATGTAAGGACTCTTCTCACAGAAACCCAACATACTAGGCAGTATTAGAAACTCAGATATATAAGCTTGGCACCAAATGGCTCCTTAAACCAGGGTTACAGATGCCCAAATGGAATGCCTAGTTGCCATTTTTGAGCCAGATGACTTTTTGGTTCCTGAATTCCTTCAGATTGTGCAGATAAAATACAATGGATAGAATTCTACAGGATGTGTTGCTGGTGTGTGTGAAAACAGTCAAGATCCAAGGATCCCCAGGGACATACCTCCAGATGGTGGAGGCAGACGTCTTCACTTGGTTGCAAGTGGCTGATAGCCAGGTGCAAAATGTGCCTGGCAAATTTCGAACACTGAGGGCAGGAATGGGACTAACCCCCACATCGCCCCTCACATAAGCTTTTAATGCATGAGGGCTTCTGTCACTCACTGAGGAGGCTGGATGCACCATCAGCGTTTTGTCCTCCCCGCCTCCGGCAGAGAAATTAAATAATGATATTTTCGTATCTGGGAGCAGTTTGGGCTTCCAGTTTTGCTACTTCTGCGGCAGAAGGTTTTAAACCACTGATATGCCAACAGCAGCAACCTCCCATTTCCTTTGACCAATTGGCTGGTAGCTGTTGCCAGCTTTTTATGTATCAAATCCATAGCTTTCCTTTCTCTCTCCATTTACTGGGTTCACTGTTCATTTATTCCTTTCTCTCCCTCTTTTTTTTTAAACCACCCGATGAGTCACCCAGCTCAGATTCATTGTCCTCTTGGCGGCTGCTTCCCCTCACTGCTTTTCCATTTTGCAGAGTTTGGTGGTTAATAATGTGGGAAGGGGTGTGTGTGGAATTGAGTGGTACCTCCTCTCTCTTTCTCTCCCTCTCTCATTCCTCTCCCCTCCATTCCTGATTTCCTCCAGGCCAAAGATGTTCAAACACAGAGAGAGAGAGAGAAAAGAAAGAAAGGGAAAAGGCAGGAAACAAGTGACAGGGATAAAGCACAGTAGAAGAGGGTGGGGGGAGAGCAGTGATGAAATATTTATTAGCTGGCATGCGTTCCGGGCGCATTAATAAAGCAACCACATTTGCATGGTGCTCCTGTCAGGGGTGGTGGTGAGGTGTCTTATTTGAGGGTGGGGAAAAGGAAAAAAATACACTGGGTTGTGGCAGAGGAGTGGGTGTGAGAGAAAGAGAAGAATGTGACGTCCTTACAAGAGAGAGATTTAGGACCTGGACACTATGTGCACAATGCATGCTGGATGGTTCAATCAGTGGCTGTTAGTCATAGTGGCTATATGGAGCCTCCGGTTTCAAGGACAATATGCACTTGAATGCTAGATGCCGGGGTCAACAGCTGGAAAGGGCTCTTGCCTCCAAGTCTGCCATGTTTCTGGCTTCCCAGGACAGAGCTGTAGCTCCTGTGGGGGGTGGGGGAGAGGCTAGCCAGGTTTTTTGCCCCAGGTGAAGTCTCCAGAGGGGTGCCCTTCAGGCTTCCAGCATGTGTGTGTCTGTGTCTGTGTACAGAAATGCGCATGGTGGGGTGTCATATGGGGTCTTTGACCTGGGTGAAATAAAGCCTAGTTTGCCCCTACCCAGGGGCACTGTAAGAGGCAGTGCTGGTCCAGAATATAAGCAGGGCTCTTTCCACATTCCTCTTTGGTTCTGATGGAACATAGGAAGCTGCCTTATTGCTCCATCTAGCTCAGTATTGTCTACAATGACTGGCAGCTGCTCTCCAAGATTTCAGGCCAGAGTCTCTCCAGGTCCCAGCCCAGGACTCTCCCAGCCCCAGGGACTGAACTTGGGAACATCTGCTTGCAAAGGGTCAAATGAAAGCTGAGTGGTTTCTGCAAGGGCCTCTTGAGTGTCAAGCAGCAGGAGTTTCTGTGGCCTGCATTCTAGGAAAAGCATCACCTGCTGGTTTTTTGCATGCGTGGCTGCCATTACAGTCACAAAAGCAACACTGGTAAAATAGTTGGCAACGCTTGAGGTATGCTGCCGTTGAATACATACATTCAGTTCTTAGCATCATGGCCAACAGGCACTGATATGACCCCCTTGGGGCTACCAAATCTTCATGAATTGAATGTTTAAACCTTAAAACAACAACTGCTCATGTAACACCTTTTAGTCATTTAATTCCCTAGGTTTAGTTTCGCTTTCTGGGAAGAAGTACTTCCTTTTGTTTGATGCACAAAGGTTCCTAACTGACACACCCCCCCCCCCGAACTCATGTGTCTTCTGCAGGTATTTACCATGCAGAATTTCAGCCACCAATGCTTTTCATGGCATGTGGGTTTAAGGTTGTGGGAAGAATCAGCTGTTGAAGTTCTGAACTCAGTGTGAAGGACAGAAAAGGTGAAGTAGGGGTTGGTCGTGTTGTATGTTGGAATCTTGGTACTTCCCTGATAAGTAGGAAGTTTTCAGGAGTAAACTTTTTAAAAAGTTGGCTGTTTCCTTGTGAGGAATGAGAACTGGAGACATAGAGTGTTTTTGTATTGTTGTCTCCCCTCCCTGCAAATGCAAGCTGAAAAGTGGGAAGCATGCAAGCATCTAGACAGATGGTGCTAATCTTCAAAACAGTGTAGATTTCCACCCCTCAAGCATCAGCGTACTCTTGTAGCCCTCCAGATCTCCTTATCAGCCAGCTGCAAAAGTTGTTGGTTCTATTCCAAACTGTCAAACTGTTGCCTTCAGCCTGCACTTCAAGCAGGAAAGATGTGTGCTCAGTAGCTTGGTGTCACCAGCCATCAAAGGCCATCTGGCAAGCACATTCAGCTCCAAGTAATACAGAAACGTGAAGGAAAGGTCATTTTGCACGTCTAAAAGAGAATGCCTGCAACAATCCTCCTTCCCTTGTTTGCATTCTCTCTCTCTTCTTTTTCAGCCTGTGTTGTTCCCTTCCTTCCAGTCTCCCCCCCTTCATCTATCTTTGCTGTTATTCCCTCTCCCCCCCCTACGCGCTTTCCCTAGAAACTGCTCTGAACACGGTGGTTGGTATGCCAGTCCTAAGCAGACACCCCTGAGTTGCACCCAGGACCCCCCTTGAGAGGACCAGCGTCCTGTCAGGGTCCCTTCTACATTTCCATCCGGCACTTTCGATCTTGCTGTAGTGAATCCGATTTCCTTTCTGCGTTGGGGAAGGGCAGGGTGGGAAAGAAGAAAGCATGGAAGCCCCCCTGGCGACGGCAGCTCCATTAGCGCCCACGACTAATTGTCAGGGTGGTTTTGAAATTAAGATCAAAGCCTTTGAAGTCGGGGTCGGGAATAAGCGGATAGGCACCAAATGCCAAGCGCAGGGAGTCCAGCCAGGAGCTGGTTAACCAGCGTTTAGGAAGGAGCAGTCGGGATGTAAATGAAATGATTCTGTAGCTGGCTGGTTCCCCAAACAGACGGCCAGAGACCGAATCTCTTTCAAATGCCTTTGATTCTGGATTTACTTTGCAGAAGGTTGGCCGTGTCTTGACTAGAGTGCAGCCCATGTGAGAGAAGGGCGGGGGGGGGGGAGTTAGGAGGCAGTTCCTTCCGAGTGCAAAGGAAGGAGGAAAGATGGGGGGGGGGGGTATCAGTGGGGGTCGTTTGGAGCGGATCAAGAGAAGGAGAGCTCCAGACGCAGCCCTCAACTCCACACTTTTTAAAAGGTCCAAATTGTTTAGTGTCAACATTTGCATATTAATCCGAGAAGGATTTTTCCATAGAATGTGTATGCAAATTATGCAAAAATCAATGTGGTTCCACTATTTCCCCTCCTAGTTATGGAGACAAAGCACTGCTCATAGAGAACTGTGAAAAAAGCCAGTGTGGTGTAGTAGTTAGAGGGCCGGACTAGATCCTGAGAGATCAGGGTTCAAATCCCCACTCAGCCATGAAGCTCGCTGGGCGATTAGGCTAGTCACTGCCTCTTAGTTGGGTAGTTTGTCATGTTTTAGGGAGCTCCTAGCAACTTAAAATAGGACTCTGCGTGTATATGCAATTTATACGTAGCGGTTTGGACTTCCTTTCAACGGGTTTCTGATTAGGGGCTCATCCACACTTTCCAGGCATGGTCTGCAATTGAAAGTTCCATCTCCAAGCACCCTTTTTTTTTTTTTTGCTCTGGTGCTTTCTCCGCAAAAACCCGCTCTTTAAGGCTCAATCAGAGCAAACGCTAATCCATGAAAATCCGAATTGACGTTTGCTCCGATTCAGCTTTAAAGAGCAGGTTTTCATGGAAAAAACTCAGGGCAAAAACAAACATATAAATGCTCAAACACCTCTGCCGGAAAAGAGCGGAGCGAAAGGTAAGTGTGGATAAGTCCTAACTAACCCTCCCTGAATTTCACAAAGAACGGGATGCTTGCATGATGCATCCAGTCTTCCTGGATCATAGAACCAAAGCTAATGAAATATTTTCTTGCCTTTGTTTTTTCTGACCTTTGTTCATGTGTATGAGCATTTGTGCGACCATTAGCTACAAACTACTGATGAACAAACTATGCATTAGTTGATCACCAAGCCTTGAAATTGCAGGCAAACTTGTTATGGAGGCTGCAAACTGAAGTGGGTCACGAGGAACTTATCATAACATGTGCACTCAGCCTGTTATCCTAGCTCTCTTGATCAACTTGATGTATACCTCCAAATAAAGTACAGTATGTGACTCTGTGTGATCAAATGCTCCCCCACGTAAATCAAAACCAAACCTCCCTGCTCATGGAAAACCAGCACATCACTGAGATAATGAGGCTTGGCCCCTTCTCCTTAACATGCTGGTCTTCCTCAATCTGATGCCTGGCAGATAATTTGGAATACTACTCCCCATCATCCCTGGCCAACAACCTCTTGAGTGAGGGAAGCAGATGGGGAAAAGCTGCAAGAGGGAATTTTTGTGTTGAAAAGAAAATAGCACAGAAATAGCACATTGTGTTCTCCCTCTCTTCCTCTCTTGTCATATGTGGTTACTAGTTGCCAGATTTCAGGACTACAGCTCCCAGCATTCCTCATGGTTGGCGATGCAGGCTGGGACTGATGGGAGTTGTAGTCCAAGACGTTTGGAGGGCACCACATTGACTAACCTTGCCTTATGCTGTTGTGCCAAAATGCTGGGTCCTTCCTGCCTCAACTCCTCATCATTGGCTGGTGGTGTTGGGAAAATGCTCAGCACCATGTCCATGAGGACAAGGAGGAAATATAACTGTATGTTGCAGAAGGTGGGGAATTCAACACTGGGGCGCCATCTTCAGCCATAAATTCCATCCCTTTTGACTCCCTGCCAAAGTCGTCCAGTTCCTCTGTCTGCATCCCAAAGTGGTGCAGGCACCGGAGGACTGTCTCACTTGCCTTTTCTCCATGCTTTTGATCTACCTGCTTCAGGCTCTGGGCATCTCCTTTCAGCTCTCACACTGGCACCCAACCCTTGTGCCACTCATTCCCCGTTTTGGTCACCCACCTCCACCTTGAAGGACTTGCCCCAACTGCTTGCAGCTCTGGCCTCTCAGGAGCCTCTCCATATGCAGTCATATGAATTCAGTAGGACTTACTTCTGAGTAGAAATGGATAGGATTGCATTGTTAGGCACTTGATGTGCATATATTTGATTTGCGTACACTTGATTTGCATGTTCAAGTGAACAAACTATTGCTGTGTGTAAATTTTCTACTTCTTTTTTTTTGGGGGGGGGGGAGGACCTTTCTCCATCAGTTAACGAGGAAAGAAATACCATTTGAAAATTATCAAAAGTGGGGAGGGGGAGGAAATGTTGGTGAAATTCCCATGGATGAGGTGCAGGGTTTTGGTTGCATTTAGCTTGCTTTCAAGGGAGTTGAGGGATGTTTGTGGGTGTCCTTTCTTTCATTCTGCAATTCAAATCTCTCTGGTGGTCTGCACTCTGAAGCTTTCCTGAGTGCCTGTGCTTCCTGGAAACCCAGTGATGTCCTCAGCCGGGCTTTTCTGTACACACAGAATGCAGGAGTGCCCCTGACGGCTGCTATTGTTGCTTTAAGGCAACGGCAGTCAACCTTCTTATACCTACCGCCCACTAATGCATCTTTCTTGATGGTAAAATTTCCTTACTGCCCCCCAGTGCTCAATGGAAGGAGGATTCAGCTTGTGCCCTAGAACCTCCTACTGCCCACCTAGAATCCTGAAACGCCCACTGGTGGGCGGTAGGGACCAGGTCGACAACTCCTGCTTTAAGGTGAAATCTTCTTACTTTTAAAGAAATTGGTGCAGAAAAAATAGAAAGAAATTGGTGCAGAGGCTGGCCTTGCCTCTGGCTCTGCTGTCCCTGACTCTTGCTCCCCCTGCCGCTGGTCTTCCTGTGCTCTGTGCTGCCAGTTCCAATGGGCACCAGGGGAAGGCGCCATGAGGTAACTTCTCACATGGGGCTTCCTCAGATCAGGATTTCTGGGGGATGTTTAACTGGAAAAATAAAACACACCATCACCCCTCTCTCACACACAGCCAACAAAAGTAGAGAGAAGTGTCCTGTGAAAGAGTCAGAGGAACAGAGGGCACTTTCACAGGTGAACTAAAACTTCTGGGAAACTGGAGGACACATTTCGGCGCAGAGCATGGGAGCAAATTGCTGGCGCGTCTTCTCTTGCCTCCCACGTGCATTCGCAACAGGACTCCCCTGTGGCTGCCTTGTCCCTCCTTCCCTCCTGTCTGCCCCCCCCCCCCGTGTCCCAGCAGCGGTTTGTTCTTGGGCTGCTCTTGTCAGGCCCTGACAGATGCAGCTTGCTGTGCCATTTCTTCTGGCCTCATTGAGGCAATCGCATTAAAACCCTCTCTGGTGTCCTTCCCCTAGCCAAGATAAATGGGATCTGTCACCAGCTGTGTGTTCACTCCTAACCCTTTGGAAATGCCACGCTGCCTGGCTCTGAACTGCAGGATGGAGCAGGGGGAGGGGAGGCAGGCGGGAGGGGGGCAGAAAGGGCCAGGGAGGGATGTCGCTTGCAAGCGCCAGTTAATCTCATTACACCCACGTAGGTGAAGGCATTAGGGCTCTGCTGGGTCATGGTGAAGTAGAGAGGCTAATAATAGGAGTCCTGAGCGTTTATATTTCGCTTTGAAGAGTTCACATCCATTATCTCATTGTATCTGTATTGGTCAGTCTTATTATTGTAGGTCATTGGTGAGCAGGAAGGAGACCAAGGCTGAGAAAGAATCATTCGTCTAAGACCATCTAGGAAGTCTATGGAAGAGGCGGAATTCGAACTAGAGACTTGTCTTGGAGGACAGTCTTGGAGGCTGAAGCTGCCCAGTCACATTTATCTTTCCCCCAAAGTTCTCTTTTAAACAAAAAGCTGGTGCAGGGGGCTGCACACAAACGAGTGTTTGCAAGGATTTGTTTGGATTAAGGAACCTGTCACCCTCCAGAAGTTTCGGACTCCAGCTCTTGACACCTTTCAATCAGCATGGCCAATGACCAGGGATGATGAGATTTGTATTCCAACAGCACTTGGAGGTCACAGGTTCCCCCATCCCTGCCCTAAATGGACTGGGCCTGGCATATTCCAGGAACAGCCTGCGCCCCTGTCTGTCTTCTCAAGCATGGTGATCCAAGTCAGGCCCTGCTTTAGAGCTGAAGTCAAAGTAGGGTGTGTTCACGTTGCCTCCTTAGGGTGCAGTGAAGTCCTCCCCCCTGTAATTTCACACCTCTTCCCCTCACTAGCTGTTGATATCAGCACAGCTTCATGTCCTGACTCAATATAAGGCAGCTTCCTGAGCTCCTCAGCAAGGGGCTCCTCTGGGTTGTTCCCTTCCACGTCTTTGCTTCATGAGAGGTAGTGCAGTGTACTGTGGTACCTTGGGTTACAAACACCTTGGGTTACAGGCTCCGCTAACATGGAAGTAGTACCTTGGGTTAAGAACTTTACCTCAGGATGAGAACAGAAATCATGTGCCGGCAATGCAGCAGCAGCGGGAGGCCCCATTACCTAAGTGGTACCTCAGGTTAAGAACGGTCTCAGCTTAAGAACGGACTTCCGGTATGAATTAAGTTCGTAACCAGTGGTACCACTGTACTTCTCAAGGTTGTGAACTGAAAAGCCCCAGTTCAGATCTTACCTCAGCCACAAACCCATGCCCATGGCCCGGGGTGCCAACTTGAATAAAATACTATATTGTGGGTGGGGGCAGGTAATCAATGCACATACACCACTTGAATGGCCATTCCCCATGAAGTTTGAGGCCCCGACCCCCTCAAATATTTTATTGGGGGGACTGAAGGGACCCCTAGGAATTGGCTCCTATGCCCATGGCATTAGGCAGGATGCTGCTGTTCACAAAGCTTCAGCCCCTTAATTTATAATGCACAGATAATAATACTGACCTATCTCACAGGGCTGCTTTAAGATTCAAGGAGACCATGTATGTGAAACACTGTATAAAGGCTATTTTCAAAATTTGGAGATGTGCGAGTTTTGAAGGATAATTGTTTTTCACTTCACGTATTGGTTTGTGAAGAGTGTGAATTAGGCGTTTCTCATAAAACTGCAAACAAAACTGAATTTCTTCCCCATCCCTAGTGGAAGGTTAGGCTGAGAGGCAGTGCTTAGACCCAAGTCAGCTTTGTGTCTGAGGGATTTAAACTCTAGTCTTCCTGGTCAAAGACCAATGCTCTAACCATTACACCATAAACTCAAGCAGCAATACAAGCCTAATCAAGACCAAAGCTGTCATATATTTAAGTACCAGCTCAGTACAGAAAAAAGGGGGTGGTATTTAAAATACGTATCATATTTTCGGAGCTCTACTGACCAGGCATCTAGGATTTTCTCCTGCCCTGCCTGATTCCAATTAAGTTCACTGGGCTGACACATTTGCACTGGTTCAGTACACTTCACTGCACACTCCACATAACAAAAAATATGTGCTCATCCCACCAAGAATGTCACAGGTGTAGTTTATTAACGTACACACCATAACGGCTGAGAAACCCACAGAAGGTTGTATGTAGAAGCAGCAGCACTGGATTAAATATTGAAGCCGGCTATCCACATGATGTGGGTCCCTGGGCCTTGAGTTGCATTCCTTGTGTGTTTGTTTTTGTGTTTGTTTGTGTGTGTGTGTGTGTGTGTGTGAGAGAGAGAGAGAGAGAGAGAGAGAGAGAGAGAGAGAGAGAGAGAGAGATTTTAAAGAACCTAAACTCAAAACACTATCTAGGGAAATAATTGCTGTTGCCTTTGGCACACACTTCTTGAAGGAGCCTGCTCTAGGGAGACTGTCACTGTGAGTAAGGGGCAAATGACCTGTGAATTGGAACCAGGTGTCATCAGCACTAGGTAATTGCTGGGTGCTCCTGGCTCTCTTCCTCAAGTACATGCATGTCCAATGACCTCCTCTGCCCCACGTGCCATCGACCACACTGCCTGGGCTGCCAAACGTTTTGCAATTCCCTTTCATCATGCCCATTGCAAACTCTTGCTGTGAAAGGGAGTTTGGAAAAGGAGGGAGAGAAAGTGGGAACATGCGGAGCTGCAGTTCCCTCTGTGCCTGGGTTGGGGCTGATGCAAGGAATTGAGGACTGTCCTCTGCAAAGTGGGTTGCATGCCCTTCTAATGCCTTTTGCCACAGCAGGTCCTTCAGGATTGTCCTGAGATTTGCAGTCTTGAGCTCAAGCACCTGATTTTGAAAAGCTGCTCTTCCTTCATTTGTTATTTAATTCAGTTTTAAAGAAAATCTATACCCTCCCTTTCCTCATCCAGTTGAAGGTGCGTCTCAAAAAATAGCAGCCAAAGATGCAACACAATGAAGACAGCAGTACAAAAAAGAAAACAAACAACAATGAAAGCCAACAATGAAGGAGTTTAAGAGGAACTGCAATCAACAGCATAATAAAATGTAGTAAAAGCCAGTTTAACACACACACACAACATGCATCAAAAACAGAGGGATACACAGATACACACCCACAAAGCTTCTCAAGGGCAGTCTAAATTGGGAGGTTTTAAAGCTGCACTGGAAGGAGAGGACAAGTAGCAGCTCTCTGTGGAAGCAGTTCCAAAGTCTGGGTGCAGCAGCCGAGAAGGTTTAATGCTGACGCTGTCTCTGGTTGTCCCTCTGTGTTCCCCTTTCTGCAGGTGGGGAGAGGGGAGAGCTGTCATTCTGTTGATGGCTGAAAGTTTAGGACAGAAGAAGCCTTTGCTTCACTGCTTTCCTCACTCAGATTCAACAGGCAGTGTCAGGCAGGTAGCCGGCAAAGGCTTCTGTAGAGGAGCCAAGGCTGCTTCAGTTGTTGCCCCCATGGCACTTTTCCAAGCAAGCCACTTTTTAGAGGCACACGGGGCTCACCTGAGGCCCTCTGGAGGGTTTGTTGGTTTGTTTGGTCTTTATCCCAGCTTTCCTCCAAGGACCCCAAGGCACTGGGGGAGGAATGGGCACCATCGGGGAGGGGGGTACCATCGCAGCCACCCCCCCAGACACACGCCGCGCCCCCCCTGCCCCGGGTGCCACGCTCCTGGGACGCATGCCATGCCCCCGGGACACGTGCCACACCCCCAGGCGTGCACCAGCCACGCCCCCACCCGCTCTCCGTCCCCTGTGCCGGAGCATGCAGCTTCGCCACTGCCCCAAGGTGGCCTACATTCTTCTCTGATTTGCCATTTACCTTCACAACAACCCTGTGAGTTAGATTAGGCTGAGAGACAGTGGCTGGGCCATGGTTACCCAGTGAGCTTCATGGCTGAGGGGGGATTTTTCATTTGCTTCCACTTTTAATTTGCATACTGCAAATAGCAATTCTATTTTGCCACTCACAAGGCAGTTTACAAGGCAGTAGAAACAACAAAATATACAACGATCACACATTCTATAACAATCCAATCCAATGCAAATAAGTCATAATAAAAAGTAAGACTTTAAAATAAACAACTTATATCAAGCATAATCCAATTAGAATATAATATGACACATTAAATTGACTCAGAATATCAGCAAATAATAATTAAACAGAAATTCACTCTCAGCAATTACAATAAATCATTGCTAGACTATAATAAAAATAACAGCAAAGTTACAATAAAATACTTTAATACATAAAAGACCATGTAAAAGGGTCAAACTGAGCAACAAAGTTGCATAGCTTATAAAATTACAAAATACACAAAAGTAACTCAGCCTGTGGTCCAGGTCCAATATTATTGCACAAGACTCTTCTCGTGTGCGTACAGGGATGGGAACCCTGGTGCCTCAGGGCCTCGTCTAACACTCGGAGCACTGTGGTTGGACTCCAGCTCCCATGAGTCCCAGCCAGCATGACCAACAGTCTTGGACCATGGGAGATGTAGTCCAGCTGCATTTAGAGGGCCACAGTTTCCCCATCCTTGCTTTATAAGGAGGAGAGGATAATGGAAATTTCAGGTGTTTTGGTAAGATCTGTTCATTTGGGGCTCCGACAGGGAACAGACAGACACATGGACATACACTGCTGGTATTTTAAACAGCACCAGTTTCCTCTCCCTACAAAAGCAACAATATCAAGTCTTTGTAGCTGCCCCAGAGGCTGCTGCTTATTGGCCAGCTACAAAACCCAGACATTCTTTTTCACTTGTGGTGGCTTTATTCCAAATGGTCAGATTTTTTCTTTCATCTCTGTATTGAATGGGAGGAGTTAGCTAGTGGCCACCAGGTGTCTGAGGCCATTAAGCAGGTGCAGGGGGCACCAGCTGCTTAGGGCTTGCCGGACACATTTGGAAATGTGAAAATCCGCTGCGTGCACCACCACAGAATGGCTGCCATGAGAGTCTGACATAGTCAACAAGGGACAAGTACCAGTAACTTGTGAGTGCCAGGCAGAGCTGGGGTCTGCAGTGCACCCTAGAACACAAAATCACTAGCGTTATCTTGAAGCCATGCACAACTGAGCCTCCCTGTGTCCTGTTTTCTTGCCAAGGAATCCAAAGACCTGCTGCCACCCAGCTGCTGGGAATTGCAAGTGGGGAGAAGACTCTTGGGCCCAGGTTCTGCTTGTGGTCTCCCCTGTGGGAAGAGGATTAGATGGGCCTTTGACCTGATCCAGCAGGGCTCTTATTTTGTTTCTATGCCACACAATAAGTAGCCAGCTGTGTCTGTCTGTCTGTTTGTCTGTCTGTGTCTGCAGGGCTAGGGAGAAAACGGGCTGAAGAAGCTACAGGTCCCGCTCCACTAGGAGATTCAAAGTGTGTGTTCTCCATCTTTGAAAAATCTGGTTACTCCAGTGAGTGGCAATGGACCAGATCTGTCCTCCATATTTGGGCTTCCATAAACTCAGTGAAGCTTATGAAGAACCATTTTATGCTATGTGGCAAATATGTTTGTGGCATATCTGCCAAATGTAAAGCAGTGAGCTTGGAAAGGGAGGCGCACATCACTAACCATGCAGCAGAATTGCACCATCCTTATTGGGTCTGTTCCAAGGAGCGCACATGGTAGACATGTGGCAGATAGGTCTGCCAGGGAAAAACTGCAGTAGCATTAATGGGAAGCCCTGTATAGCAGTTTGTGTATTGTATTCCCTAGATTTTCTTAGCTGAGGCATCTCAGTAAAGGAAAAACGCACAGTTTTCCTTGCACAATTGTGATGCATTTTCAGTGGTGGTGGCTGAGAGAATGCTGTTTGGTAGCCTCAACCCTGATGGCATATCAGCCGCAACACTAATTTCCTGGTAATTTCCTGTGCTGCCGGCGGGGTCCCCTGCACCAGGTATCGGGAGGGCCCCATAAATATGCATAAGACGAGGCTTTAATAACTGCAAAAAGAGATGGTGGCAGATTATCTCTCCATCCCCAACTCTTGTACTTTCATTATTTGTTTATGTGGCAGCTGTGTTCTTTCTCAACCATCCATCTGCAATGCACCCCTGTTTCTCCCCTGAGTCTGTAGAGGCAATGATACCCACCAACTTGGTTGGCTTTAAAAGAGGATTAGACATATTCATGGGGGAGGAGAGGGCTATCAACGGCTACAATTCAAAGTCTTGGTGTTGACCTTTAAAGCCCTAAACGGCCTCAGCCCAGTATACCTGAAGGAGCGTCTCCACCCCCATCGTTCAGCCCGGACACTGAGGTCCAGCGCCCATGATCCAGTGAGCTGAGCATGGCCCCACTGGCACTGTAGCCTGGCCTAGCAGATGCATACCAGTCCTGTTTTCCCAGTCCCAGTCAGAAGATTTTTCGGGTCATCAGCAAGCTACCAAACAAGTTATAAATTCTGCTGGTTTGGCCTGGGCTAATCTTTCTTCTCCAAGGCTAAAATATACCATTGCATGCCACTCCAATCTCCGAGTGGTGCGAGATTCCAGGGGTTCCAGATGCTTACCCAAGATTTGTGTTTCCTTTTGGAAATGAGGCACAACAGAGACTGTGGTCTCTTTAGGATAGATGGTTTATTTGCACCCTGAGCCTAGCTAGAGGGGTTTACAGCATGAATACCCCAAAAGGGTCTTGTTTCTCCCATAGCCACAGCCTTGGATTCAGAAATCAAACATTGTGCTCTGCCTCTCTAGCTTTCCAGCTTCTAGCTCACCTAACAACTAACACTAAACTCTGGCTTTACTCCTCCTCACTATCTGCAAGTTGAGGTAGGGGGTTCACCCATTTGCCATCTCCCACAGAGCCCCTTCCTTGGCTCTCTTTACACCTCACCAGGAAGCTAGTCTGTCCCTTTCCCAGAATCTGAAGGCTTGATTAGCTTTTAATACTTACTGGATCCAGGGATTAGAGACGTCTAGCACCCCTATTAACACCCCAAGACTTGATTAAATTCTAATACTTGCTGGATCCAGGGATTAGAGGGGTTTGGCACCCACACCCTCATAATGCTACCAAACTCAGCTCCCCACTTGTCACCACTGCCTTCTCAGCTCCATCTGTTCCTGATCACTGGCCACGCTCAGTGAAGCCAATGGGAGCTGTGCTGCAAAACATCTGGTGGGAACCATTTTGGCTACTCCCAACCTAGTAAGTTCTTGGCAGAGGTAAATGCAAACCAGATTTGCTGCTCTTGGTGTAATCCTATTCATGTCTATGCAGACGTAAGCACTGTTGAATTCAATGGTACTCCCAGGTAAGTGTGTGTGGGATTTTAGCCCTGGTCTCTCAGCCATTAAACAGCACAATCTTTCCTAACAAAGAAGACACCTGTTTTCTTTGTATGGTTGCTAAAAAGAATCCAAATAAAATCAAAATTCTTTGCCAACATAAAACAAACTCTGTGGCAGGAAATTTAAATTCCCCATGACCTGTTTAAATTACACAAATCAAACATATACCTTTTCCTAGTTTAGAAGGGCAGGGAGATATATGGGGCACTGAGTCTTTGACTCTTGATCCCTGGAAACATTCTGCTGAGCCAGATATTTCCCTATACATTACCCACACTCAAGTTTTATTGGGGAGCACTGCGGCACTCCAAATCTTTCTGGACACAAACTTCTGTCCTCCCTGACCATTAGACATGCTGGATGGGTGCTGATGGGAGTTGGAAGTTGGAGTCCAATAGGACCTGGAGGGCCATAGGTCGTCGTCGTCGTCCCGTCCCCCTCCCCCCGGCCTAGGCTCAGCACCAAGTCCTTGGATCTCTCCCATGGAGAATCAAGATAGAAAGCCTGGGCTCCTTGACTGCCTGCTGAACTTTCCACAACTGAGAGCAGGACCTGTGAATTCTGACCCTTCTCCCCAGGAGGGCAGCTCACGCTCTTCAACCCACTCCAGCCATTTCTCTTATTTCCACATCTGCCTTTTCCCCCTTCTCTGGACTTGGCCATTCTCCCCCTTACAGATTTGGCTCCCAGTGCTACATTTCCATCCTCCACCTCCTTTCAGCATAGTTAAGGTACTCCTCCCTGCTCTTCAATTAGCTATTAACCTTGCCTGCCTCCCCCTCCCTTTATCTCCCCATCTCCCACACTGTCTCTCTCTTTAGAGAGAATCTCTGCCTTTGAAGATGCATTGAAAAATAGATAAGGCCCAATGCAGCAGAGAGAGAGAGAGAGAGACAGAGAGAGAGAGAGAGAGAGAGAGAGAGAGAGAGAGAGAGGGTGGAAAGTAGAGGGGGGGGGCATGGCAGCCTAACTGAGATTGTCTTGTACTTGGCTTGGCCACTTATTACCACACACCCTGGTTCCATTTAATGGCTCAGCCCTAAACTATGGGTCAGACTAGATCCAATCCTGAATGCATGTTGGACTAGGACTTGGGAGATCAGAGTTCAAATCCCCATTCAGTCAAGAAGTTCACATTGGGACAGTTGCAGTCTCTCAGCCTGCCCTACCCCATCAGGGTGTTGTGAGGATGAAATGAGGAGGGGAGAATCGTGTGTGCCTGCTTGAGCTCCGTGCAGGAAAGGTGGGAGTGATATGAATGTCATAATAAATCTCTGCACTATACCAGCCATATCCCCATCTTGACTCATCATAATAAGGGCCATTTATGCAAGTGGGAAGTAATACTAAAGAAAACAGTATGTTTGACCACATGCAAAGTTTATTGCTACCGGGTATCAACAGTTTGTTCTTACACATCAAGGATTATACTTGAACCCCACTCACTACCAGAGAGAGAGAGAGAGAGATGGATTGCTGCAAGAAGTCAAAGTTCTGTGTTCAGAATGAATAATGAAATTTAAATATATATATGCAGTCATTTGCCTGGCTTTGAATGATTCATTCTGCTTTCACCATTCAGGTTTTCAAATCCACAATGTTATTTTATGGTATTAGCAAGAAAGGGAAAGGGTAACAGCGGGAATGGGAAAGTCTGGTGACCTTTTCATTGGGGCTTTGCAACTAAAAACGAAATCTGAGATTCCCAAGAGACCAAATTCTAGGCCTGATAGCAAATCTTGCATGTGTGTTCTTTATGAATTGGCAGCCACAGGCACAATGCATACAGTCCCCGCCCCCGCTCGCCTTAGGAGACTACAGCCCCCAGCCCCCACTGTCAAGTAGAGGGAGGGGCCACACAGTTATGTCCTTGCTTTTAAAAATGTATTTATATAGGAGATTTTCTACCACTTTTCTCCTTATGCTCCCAAGGTGGCATATATGACAGTAGTCACATAAAACACATTTAAAATCAATATCAAAACAGCAATCAACCTAATTCATTGAACAAACATCTGCAACCAATTCAAGCAGCAGAAAAGTGCAGGTAATGGGGGCCAAGTTCCTCAGCAAAACCAAACCAAACAGACACTTCTTCATAATATTATTTATTTTGTAACGTGTAGGAATCTGCTTGAAAGAACATAAGCTTGAGACTGCTAATGGGAGAAGGAATTATGTTCTGATCGCACTTGTGCAGGGATGGAGAACCTTTGGCCCTCTGGACTACAGCTTCCATCATCCTTGATCATTGGCCATGCTTTCTGGGGCTGATGGGAGTTGAAGTCTAATAGAAACATATTGAAAGACTGAGCTCCCTAGTGCATTCTGATCTCCCGCCTCTTTCACTTTCTCTTCCGGAAGTGTTTAAGTGTTTAGCTGAGAGCTAAGATAGACCAGGATCATGGGGGCTTGTTTTAATAACTCAGTGGTGAGGGAAGGGTCCTTTTCTTATCACTGTGCATTGGTACTTCATAGAGCTGACCTTCAACACTGAATGAATGCAGAATCAGTGTGCTAATAAGTTCTAAGTCAAATGAAGCCCTGCTTCCAGAGAAGGCAACTGGAGGGAAAGGAGTGAGTGTAAAGAGAAAGGTGTGACAGAGACCCAAAAGGCACTTGGGAAAGGAGGAAGAAAAGGAACAGGGAATAAAATATTGAGTGGGAAAGAGAGCTATTGGGGAAAAGTGGGGATTGAGTCCAAGAAGCATTGTGGTGGGTGGCCTGCAATTTTGCTAGTTTCAAAGACCAGGCAGAAATAATCACCTAGTTTTTTTCTGGCTTCTCAATGAAAACCCTGTGTGTGCACATATATACAGAGAGACATCTATATATAAAAAAATTTCTAAAATTTATATCTTGAACATCATCATAGATGATCCCAAGGCCAGAAGCAACAATATAGTAAGATATAGTAAGATATAAGATACCATTAAAACAGTCTATACAAGTAATTATAATAGAAAAAAGCATTGATCAGTATCTCACTGTGCAGGCCCTATACATACATATTCAGAGGGCCGGGCAGAAGAGAAAGGTCTTCAGCTGGCAGCAGCCAAACCTCATGGGTGATGCACAACTGGGCTGCCATTACTGAGAAGAAGCTCTGGCGAGTAATAGATCCTCTGACCTTACGTACTGATGTTGATCCAGAACTGCCTCGCAGCTGATCCTGAAGTGGGATGGTCTGGGAAGAGGCCCCAAGTTGTGTGGACTTTATAACTTTGAAGTGAATTGGCTCAGGTCTTCCAGGGCTGGTGCTACATGATTCTGTGCCGAAAAGCCCATTAAAGCTTTGTCTGCTGCATTTGGCACCACTATATTAATGCAGAGCAAATCATAGTAAGTGGCTTAGGCTCCTCCTTTCCCCAGCTGATGTTTCCATAAAGGAAATAGGGTCACAAAAACTTTCTGCCCATGAGCGTAGCCAAGGGAAGGCAAGGGGGCAAGTGCCCCCCCAATCAATACAAATCAATACAAATCTTAGGTTCTGCCCCCCCCCCCAACAAAAGCCTGCCCACCCCGTAAAAATCCTGACCATTCCCATATATTCTGCTTCACATAAAACTATGTTTCAGCAGTCACCCTGACTTGCCTAAGATCCAGGACAAAGCACCAGCTTCTGGACCCCCCCCCCCGTCAATTCTGCCTTTGAAATCTTGGTAATGTCTAAGAAAAACCAGGCGTGTGGCAGCCCTACTTAAAAGAAATGGAAAAAAGGCCCCAGGCTGTCTCTATTACCAGTTTAACTTCATCCACAAAGCACGGGAAAGTTGCTTTGTGGTGTAATACAACTCCCCTGAGAATAGTGGGTTTAGGGGAGCGTTCTGAGAGAGAAAGAAATGGCACAGGAGAAGGGCCAGAACTGAGCTCCAGTGAGATCTGGCTGGAAAAAAAGCCCTTGTGAAGAGTGCGAACTTTTACTAAGAAATCCCTAGCTGGAATAGTTCTATAGCTCTGAGACCCTCAGTGTTGCTCAGCTGACCTCTCAGTCTGGGGATATTGCTGATTTAACTTTCAGTATTGTCTAGAGGATTAATAAGCATATTTCTCTGGAATTGACACAGTTGTTTATCCAGTTGTTGTGATGCATCCAAACGATAACACCACCAAACATTTGTATTTCAAATCTGCCTCCCCATCTTTTTAAAGAACAGCTTTGTTGCAATTTTTCTGAGCATTTTGTTTATGTAATCCAGCCCTAAAAGTCAAGCCCTCCCAAAGCATCTTGCAGGTGAAAAATGTTTTTAAAAAACAAAACTATAAACACAATATTAATTCCATCCTTTTCCATGATGCCTGGCAAAGTGCTGTTGACGTGCCCGGAGGTCCATGGAACAGTTGGCATGTGGCTGGTGATGGCCCAATTTTCTGAACTGCTTGCCCTGCATCTCCTGGGAGAGCTGGCATTATGTCACACTATATGGTCCCTTCCAAAGCCAGAGATTTGTCTTTTTAGTATCTTTTTTTCCTGCTAAAGCACAATTAAAGGAAAATAAAATGAAATTAAAATAAGCAAGCAAATGGTAGAATTGTACTGGCTGGAAATAGGAAACGAGTCATTAAACAGCTAATGTCAACAGGCCCGGTGACTTGAGTTAAAGGGCCTGTTTCAGTTATGCTGGGGGGGGGGGGGGGGCAGGATGGAAGGCAGCAGGAAATGGCTGGTTATAAAGGGCTGATTTTGTGGGATAACCAGCCTCATATACCGGGTAACTAAGATGCTTAAGTCTATGCATGCTTAAGTTAATATGCATGAAGGGGCTAAGACCACAGAGTAAGCTTCCCTGCCAGGCTTAGCTCCCTTGGGAAGGACTAGGTAATCCAGCTTTTGTTTTCTTCCAGTCTACCTGAGAAATTCAGTATGTGGGTAGGTCTGAGCTGGTGAGCTGGCTGCTCCAAGTCTCTTAACAAGCCTCTCTGGAGTTCCTATATCAACTTCACCACTTAGTTCACCACTGTAACTAAGCCAAGTTTTACTGCCTGTGCAACTTTTTCTGAATGCTGTATGGAAAAGCACATGAGAGTTTGTAAGTAAACCATGGTTAACTTACCAACTGTCTCGTCTTTTTCTATGTTGGGGGGAAAGGGAAATTTTGGAATTCACAATAGCATATTTTAAATGTCTAACAACCTATATTTCCATGCTTTACTTTGCTGCATAATTTGTGATTTCAGATCTCTGCAGGAGTTCTCTCACCTGCCCCAAACTTGGATCTTGGCATCCAGGAATTCTCATTTTATACCTATTTTCCCCCTTGAACCAACAGATTTCAGTAATGCTGGCATTACTGAAGGCCATAGCAAACCAGGAGATCTTTGCTGATTAAAGGCTGCAATCCTAAGCGTCCTTCAGGTTTTTAATGAAAATGGTCCCCAAATCTGCTGCCCCATTCATGGGTGATGGAGGCAGCGGGATTGTCAATTTCAGGAAGAGTTATTTCAAACTGTTTGGGGATGAGGGCACACTTACTGTTGGCAGGTAGCTTTAAACAACAACACCTTTGTAAGTATTAGTGGTGAAACACATCAAGCCAGCTAGGCTGGCTGCCCTGGTTCTCCTTCAGCTGCCCCTGGAAATGATGCTGTGAAGACATTCTGAGTGAGAAAAATGGCAGCTACCTGCCATCACAAGGAACTCCATTGCCATGACTGGTAGAAAAAAGAAAGAAAATGGGTGAGGCAACAGAAAGAAGAAATCACCCAGCTGCCAACTGTAAACCTCCCCTCCCCAAATAGTTTAAAATCATTCCCATTTTAGGTCTCCATTTCAACAGTGGGGTAAAAGAAGCATTTTGAGTTTAAAATCCGAACCATCAAGTTTTTGACACAGCCTTATTCCCTGTCACTAAATGGGCCTGGCTTATGAGTGAACAGGCATAAGAACATACCCACAGGGGACTAAATCTATAGTGCTATGTGGAATCAGAGTTTTAATTCTATTTCCAGTTGAATCCAGGAGGCCAATGCCTCCACAATGCTAAAAGGTCCTGACACGGAAGTGACCTGGAGACATTTGAGCTCTCAAAAAAGTGTGCTTTAAATCTGGCTGCTGCTGCAGCAGCAATCATATTCAGTTGGCTTCACTCTTCCAGGTAGATACAAAATTCCGAAGTCTTAGTTATTGCCCTCTTTGCCTATGGTATAGAAGCAGTTAACATGGTGCTCTCCAGATGTTGTACTACATATGGGAGTTAGTTGACCTTTGCGATAATGTATGACTTGGGGGGGGGCAGGGTATTTTCAGTTTCTCTATAGCTTTTAGTACCATCCACCATTGTATCCTTCCAGACTAGCTCTGCGGGATGGTTCTACAATGGTTCTACTACTGTCTTGAGGATCTGTTGTAGACGGTAGTATGGGGAGACTGCTCTTTGTCCCCTTAGCAGTTATGGGGTTCCACAACGCATTATTTTATCCCCAATGCTCTTTAAAAATATGAAGCCAATGGGAGTGATCCTTATTGGGTTTGGAGTGTGGTGTGATTAGTATGCTGATGATGAACAACTCTTTTCTCCATCGCATCTGAATCAGGTGTGCCTGGGCACAGTGGTGGGATGTGTGACCACGAATAACCTGAACTTGAATCTTGGTAAGAAGGAGGTTTTGTGGGAGAGCTGTTCTAATGTCCAGAAAACAGTTCTGCATAGGGTAGCACTCCCTCTAAAGCTGGGGGCTCCTCCTACATCCATCTTTGTCTCTGGAGACTCAAGTAGCTTCAGTGGCTAGGGGCTTAGCCATACTTCCTCCTGTCCCACTGCTTTCCCCTGGGGAAACTGCTCTTTAGTGTGCAATCAGAGCAAACAACAATCAGGTTTTTCATAGATTGCCATTTGTTCTGAGTTAGAGCTTAAGAGCAGGTTTTCCCTGGAAAGGAGCAGGGCACAGGACAAGCAGAAGTCTGCACAAGCCCTGAGAGTGGCTTCTACCAGCTTCAGTTGGTGCAACAGCTACAGCTGTTTGTAGATCAGGAAATGCTTGCTGAAATGTATTCATGGCATGCTGAAATCCATAAAATGTTTGCCTGTGTTTTCACTGAACATCAGACAGGCACCTACAGTATTTAAACCCCTGCTTAAAGCTCAGCCTGTTCAGCTGGGCTTTCCCCTGCAGGGTGGTCCAGCTATAATAATAATAATAATAATAATTTTATAATTTATACCCACCCATCTGGCTGGGTTTCCCCAGCCACTCTGGGTGGCTTACAGCATATAAAAATATAGTAAAACATTAAGAACTTCCCAATATAGGGCTGCCTTTAGATGTCTTCTAAAAGTTGTGTAGTTCTTTATCTCCGTAACATATGAAGGGAGGGCGTTCCACAGGGAGGGCACCATTACTGAGAAGGCCCTCTGCCTGGTTCCCTGTAACTTTGTTTCTCGCAGTGAGGGAACCAGCAGAAGACCTTTGGAGGAGGATCTCAGTGTCCGGCCTGAACAATGGGAGTGGAGACGCTCCTTCAGGTATTCAGGGCCGAGGCTGTTTGGGGCTTTAAAGGTCAGCACCAACACTGAATTTTTCTCAGAAATGTACTGGGAGGCAGTAAAGATCCTTTAAGACCGGTGTTATATGGTCCTGGTAGCCACTCCCAGTCACCAGTATAGCTACCGTGTTCTGGCTTACTTGTAGTTTCCGAGTCACCTTCAAGAGTAGCCCCACGTAGAGCACATTGCAGTAGTCAAAGCGGGAGATAATCAGAGCATGCACCACTTCTGTGGGAAAGTAGGGTCTCAGCCAGCGTACCAAATAAAACTGGTAGATGGCTAACCTGGGCACAGAAATGACCCGCACCTCCATGGACAGCTGTGAGTCCAAAATGACTCCCAGGCTGAACACCTGGTCCTTCGGGGCAGAGTTACCCAGTTCAAGACCAGGGAGTCCCCCACACCTGCCCGCCTCCTGTCCCCCCAAAACAGTACTTCTGTCTTGTCAAGATTCAACCTCAATCTGTTAGCCGCTATCCATCCTCCAGCCACCTCCAGACACTCACACAGGACCTTCACTGCCTTCACTGTTCTGATTTAAAAGAGAGGTAGAGTTGGGTAACAATAACAATAATTTATTATTTATACCCCACCTATCCGGCTGGGTTTCCCCAGTCACTGGGTGGTTCCCAATAGAATATTAAGAACAAGATAAATATATCAAACATTTAAAACTTCCACATACTGATAAACACCCAGCCCAACCTTCCTGATGATCTTTCCCAGCAGCTTCATATAGATTTTGAAAAGCATGAGGGACAGAGCCTTGAGGCACCCAACAAGTGAGAGCCCGGGGGCCTGAACACTCATCCCCCAACACCACTTTCTGTACACAGCCCAGGAGGAAGGAGCGGAACCACAGCATAACAGTGCCCCCAGCTCCCAACTCCTCTAGATGGTCCAGAAGGATACCATGGTCAATGGTGTAAAAAGCCGCTGAGACATCCAGCAGAACTAGGGAACAGCTTTCACCTTTGTCCTTAGCCCACTGGAGATCATCAATCAGCACGACCAAGGCAGTTTCAGTCCTATGATGAGGCCTGAATTGGAAGGGATCCAAATGGTCCGCATCCTCCAGGAGTGCCTGGAATTGTTCAGCAACCACCCGCTCAATCACCTTGCCCAAGAATGGAAGATTTGAGACTGGGCGATAGTTGGCCATATTGTCTCAGTCCAAAGATGGTTTTTTAAGAAGCGGCTTAATAACCGCCTCTTTAAGCAGGTCTGGGAAGACTCCCTCACAGAGGAAAGCATTCACCATCCCACAGAACTCATTGTCCAGCCCTGCCCCGTTCACTTTTATCAGCCAGGATGGGCAAGGATCAAGGAGACAGGTGATTGGTTTCACTCGTCCAAGCAGCCTGTTCACATTCTCAGAGGTTAGGGTATTAATTTGAGCTACTGATTTTTTATGTATTTTGTAATTGTTTTGTGGGTGTAATTTGATTGTTGATCTTATGCTACTCTCCACCATGAAATTTTCCTGTAGCATTGGTGGTATAGAATTGTTGTATTTATTTATTTTGCAAATATATAATCCTTAAGCACTGGCCAAGGGGAATCCAGTAACATCTGGAGGGCACTCCGTTGGCTTCCTCTGCTAGAGTATAAACCATCTGTCTCCCCAGTGGCAGCCACTGACATGTTCCTCTTAGCTGCAGAAACTCTCTCACCACCAGAAAACATGTGCTCACATGCACACGTGCACACAAACCTCCCACTGTACAGATCATCATGTCAGATAAGATGCACTCACTCAGTAGCGGCTAGGGCATTAGTGGGGAATAAAGCAATTGAACTGGGAGCAAGAAGCCTTACAGCTGGTTAACAGAACAGCTGGGGACTAGGATTGAAAAGCAAGCAATTGCTTGAACTCGCCACCTGGCTGGAAACAAAAGCCAGAATCTTGAGTTACTTTCCCAACAATTCCATAGTTAGCTTTGCAGCAGGTCTTTCACGCCTTTCTTATAGAGAGGCGAAACTGAGGCCAGAATGATAATCGGATCACTTGCCTAAGGCCACCCAGATTGCCTGAGGCGGAACAGAGGGTTGGATTCATTTGTTTACTGTGTGGCTGTGATCAGTGTTATATATAGCTGAGTTTGATTTCCACGCAAGAGCATCTTCTTGAGAATCCTGGCATTCTGTTATACGTGGAAGTTTTAACTCTTGCATATTTGCTTTTCATTTTAAAGTGATGACACTGCTCTTCAAGAGCTGTAGGATTAAATAATGTCTGGCAAGGGCTTCCGGTGGCTAGGGTGGAAGATCTGTTATCCTTCACACTCCTCTGTCCCTAGGCTACTGCTCCTGGTCTCAGGTATTCTGCTTTTACCTACTCCTTGTCAGATTTGAATATTCATTTCTCTTTGCTTTTATGCAAATTAAGAAGAGCTTAATCTAGCATAACTCAAAGTGAGTTCTTCCCACCTCTGCTAGTGCTGAATAGGGGTGGAGAATCTGTTGCCCTCCAGATGTTGCCAGACTACAATTCCCATAATTCTTGACCATTGGACTGTTGACTGGGACTGACTGGAGTTGGAGTTCAACAGTACCTGGGAGGTCACAGTTTCTACATTCCTGCATTCGACAAAATATCATTTTTTAAAAATAAATTAAAAAATCTGCATAAAATTTGCATAAAAATACATTTGCCTCGGTAAACTTGTGTATTTTATGTTTTCCTGGATTACACAATTTTGGTTTTCAGATTTGCAGTACATTTATAGCTTGTCAACCTGAGAAGGCAGCCTATCTAGGAGAAGGAAAACTCTGATCCTATACTGCTTTTGAGAGAAGAAAAGGCTAAGAAGTAAGCCATAGCCAAATCTGGAGTGGAGTCCCTAGGACAGTTGAATAGTGCTTTGTACGCCTCCTTCTGACAACTCCTGCAGCCTAGCTGCTTTCCTTTGGACTACATCAGCGAGGCCAAGAGGGCAGCCCACCACCTCCATACACACTGCCCAGGCTTGCGCCTTATCTGGTGGTCCTGACTGAAATATTTAATCGTGTGAGTTGGAAGAGAGGAAAATGTCATTTAGACCAAGCCCTACACAAAATAAGACTATCCACCATCCATAGATCACTGCTCAGTGTAGACCACAAGTACACATTCTGACAAAAAACACTTCCTCACAGATAGCATGAAGTGATTGATGCAAGTAGCGAGTGAGAGAAACATTACCCATAAATTACACCTAGGGAGAAATTCCCTTCCAAGCTCATGGAGTGGGGTGGTTTGATCCGCTATTTTTGAGTTGGGAACTGGGCTTCATGGTCTTCATCTCAAATGACATTTCAGCCAGTGCCCTGTTTTCACACACACATCTGTTTAAATGTGGCTTCTTCTTTGTGGCCTCTGTACAGTCCCGCCTAGAGAACTCGTTCCTGAGCAGGCCCAAATTTGCAGAATCTTCCAGAACCCTGGAGGTTCACAAGATCCCATCAGGTATTTTCTCCCACTTTCCTGCCAAATTCCTTCCTGAACCACCACAGAGTGGGAAACAAAAACCACTCTTGTCATCTCACACCCTTTGGAGCACATTGGGGCTGCTGCTCAGTAGTTTCATGTGTTCATTCATTTCAGGGTGCCCTAGATTAAAAATTGCCCGCTGCTTAGGGGCTCAGTCTGAAACCTAGCTGGGTTTAGCAAACAAATGAAGGAATGAGAGGCAGCCAGAACTCTGTATATTGGAAAAGAAAATCACAATCCTTACAATAATAATATAAATCCTGAAAGTTTTTCTGGGGGGCAGGCTAGCGGGGGAGTTCACAGTAGAAAGGAATGACTCCTTTAAAACCAGCTAGGCCACAAGCCTAACAAGACTTCATGTTGACAAGGAGTTAGGCTGAGAGACACAAGAGGCTTGCTACATCAGCGGGAGAAAGGGGCTTCCAGTCACAGAACAAATTAGAATGGATATAGGTACTGAGCCACACAGCCTTGCAGTTTTGCTCCACTGGTGATCCAGCCCTCTTGCCCCTTTTTTGCTTCTGAAAAGCTCAGACACATCAGTTTCTGAGATGACGGGTTGTCCGTGGCCAAGCCAAGAGATTTTTTTTTTTAAGTCCGCCAAGTCAGATGCGACAGTAGGTGACAATGATTGACGAGCCTGACACGGACGCACATGATGATCAAAAGCCATCGGAGCGCAGCTGAGGAACAAGCAGCGAAAAGCAGCTGGAAGGGAGGAGGAAGCTGTTTGAGGGGTGAGGGAGGCATCGCATCAGAGCGGACGCCCACATGATGGATAGGGAGAACGGAGAGCTACTGTAGTCGGCTATCTTCTGTTGATAGATGGAAGAGGCCAAGGTAGAGAATGGGAGCTGTGTTGCCTGTGGCAGACTTGGCAGTGGGGGGGGGGGGGTGAGGCAGTGGCAAGACAGAGAAGTGAGCAATATAAATTGAGATTGATAAATGGTCCATGTGGTCAGAAGGTGATGAATAAGCTCGATACTGCTTAACCCTAGACTTATCTAAGCAGGTTACGTATGTTTTATAACACTGTGGTACTGCGGGGCTGGAAATTTTGACTGGTTCATCTGCGTCTTGAATTATGAAGTGGTAGGGGGTTATTAAAATCTACAAGTCCCACTCTCTGACTCCCCCGATTGTAGCCAAATCATGCCGCCAATAGCCTTCTAAAAACAGTAACCAAGGGATCTGTTGCAGAAATAAGACCCCCACTGCCCCAGTTGCAATTTGAGCTCTGTCTCTTTCCATAAAGGTGGTTATGTGGATTCATCATTTTGGGTGATGGAGGGAATATGTAACTTTACCTTCAACCCAGTAAGCAAGAAAAGACGACAGTGATTCTCAGTTTGTTGGCATCTGTCTGTCTCGAGAGACAATGGAGTGCGTCTCCAAGCTGTGTTAGGCTGTGTTGTGCCCTGGGGCACAAGCCTGGGCAGTGCATGGAGGTTCTGGGCTACCCAGATGACAAGACCCCCCACCACTTGGCCTCACTGATGTGATCCAACGGAAAGCAGAGCAATACGTTTGACAGCCGCTTGGCAGCAGAAGTTGCCAGAAGGCACCACCCACCTGCCTTTGGGACTTCTCAGGTCCAACATTAGGGTTTTCCATGCTTGATGGTTCTATGTTGGGTGGCTGTTTGTTTTTATCTCTTCACTTCAGAGGTGATATGTAAACACTCTTTGCCATACAGTCTTTGCTCTGTGATAACCCTTTCACACATACAAGTCATTCACCTGTTGTGGTCATCCCGGGATGCATGGAGAAACCAGCAGCACATAGAAAGGTCAAAACATGCAACACAGCCTTTCCCAATGTTTGCCAAGCCCTTCTCTTGAACCTGCACCCACTGGAGGAAATTCCACAACCTCAGTAAGCAGCGTCTTATATTAAGGGAAACATCCGGAAATGGCACAAAGCTAGTTGGTGTAAGACAAACCAGACAAACGAGGAGCTGGCTGAACTGGCCTAAGCCTGGCAGAGAGAAATCAAGCTTTTACAATAGTGTTTGAGTTACAGATAGGTAGCCGTGTTGGTCTGCCATAGTCAAAACAAAAAAAATTCCTTCCAGTAGCACCTTAGCTGTTTTACTACAAAGGAATTTCAGAAATAGACTGGAAAGAGAAGCTGCTGAATGGCAACTTATTACCAAACTTAAAACCATGGAGAGACCTGGTCTGAACAAAGACATTGGATTCTTATCTCATTATACATGACAAAGCCATTTTTCACCTTCTCACCCCTTGCTTTTTCCTGTAAGACCTATTGCAGTCGTTAAGAGTCGTCAACAGGCTCATCACAGCTATCTGCCAATCACCCATTCCCACCACCCTTCTGAGTAATACCCCTCCCCACCTTCTCACTATATAGAAGGGTCTGGTGACTTCTGTTTCAGTGTATCTGAAGAAGTGTGCATGCACACGAAAGCTCATACCAAGAACTAACTTGGTCTTTAAGGTGCTACTGGAAGGAATAGTGTTTGAGTTACACCACCCTTTCTGCCAGCTTAATTTACCCTGGGTGGCCAGGTCACATGTCCAAGCTGAATGGGCTTAGGTCAGGATCTAGCCCAAGTCCCCGCTCTCTGGTCCTGCCTCTGCCACTCCTCTGGAGTGCCCCATTATCAGGACTTAGGCTGCCTTGATATCCACTGGATTTGGCTCATCTGGCTGGGTCCCAGCTGAGCTGAACTGGGGAAAATATGCTGGCGTATCTCCAGCTGAGCCAAGGAAGGGGTGTTATACTGGTGTATCCCAGCTATGCTTGGAACCTCCCAGCTCAGCCAGAGATTTGCTGGATCCTAACCCCACTCATGCTGGCTCCTAAACCCACTATATTCTGCAGTGGGTTGCTACCAGACTAAATAAATTTTAGTCAATGAATCATATAAATTAATCAAGCAAGTTGATTATTAATAAAATAAATTTTGAAGTAAAAACTGCTAATTATGACAGTAATAACAATGAGATTCCTGCATTGCAGGGGGTTGGACTAGAAGCAATGGTTATTCCTTATTTTTCTGTGCTCCCCCCACCCCATCACTTCTATTACCACAAAAAGTCAGGTGGGGTTTTTTTAGAGGTGGGTTTGTTGTGCATGTGTGCCAAATCCATTTTAAATGTGTTTGAATCCCACCTAAAATAGCAACAGTTTGTTGGAGAATTTGGCAAGGAAGATGCTGGCAAAGCCAAAGGTTTGTTTGTCAAAGTATTGAAAGAACGGAATGAATTAAGATTGAGAACTGCTTAGCTGGAAGGTCACTAAGCATAGATAGCCAGCCCTGAGATTACTGGATGATATGTTTTTAACTGAATCTGTTTTGATATGCTTTTAACTATAACTGTTTTAGAATGTTTTAACTGTTTTAGAATTCATTGTTTTTTAAAAAAAATAAAATTTGTGAGTGTGTTTACTGTCCTAGGCTCCTTCAGAAGGGAGGATGGGGCATAAACTAACTAAATAAATGTACACCATCCTTGGAGGAAAACTGGGATACACATGGAATAATAATAACAATGATGTGCTGCTAGAGAATTGCTGCAAGAAAAGAAATTTGGAAAACAGTGCTCCATTTTGTTTTCATACTTGTTCTCTGTTGACCATGTGGTCCAAAGGGTGGCCAGTGTAGGATGGAACATAACCAGAAATCCACAGTACTGAATTAGTTTTTCAAGCAAAAGCCCCTCAGCATATGTAAAAAGCAATCATTAAAACACACACACAAATGAGCAGATGTGGCTCACAGCAGGGAGGTGCAGATTTCTATGGGAAGACAGAGTAGAAGATGTGGAGACCTTTGTTGTGGTCCCTTTGGCAATCTAAGTTAGATACTCATGTTTGGTGAAATCAAAACCAGCAAGCAGATTGATTGCTAATTACACAAATCAGCATATACTATTCATTAGTCTGTGTTATGCATGTACTTGGGTACTTTCAGCTTTCTACCCAAGTCCAAACTCACCCTTGGAAGGGTGTCACCTGCTCCCTAGTGGCAAGGGAGAAGGGTGGAGGAAGTGGTGGGTGTAGCATTGTGGGACCTGCTGGCCGGTCCTTTTGGGTGGCTAAATGTTGAGCTCATGACCCATCATCCTCACAGAGGCCCACGTGCCGAATTAGTTACTAACCTGCACAACTCATCATTGTCTTGCTGTTGCAGTATCCTAGAGAAATTATGAGGAAGCTTTAGTTGTGTAGAACATAGTGGCCTGCCTCTGGTGAGCATAGGGCAGCAGGAATTGCATATGTGCACCAGAGTGCTGTGGAACAGGTGGCTTCCCTCTTACCTTCTGGGTTAGGGGTGGGGGAAGCTCAGGCCCTCTCTGGCCTTTGGGAATCTCCCCAAGCAACAGCCCTCACTGGCCCTGCTCCAGACCCTTAATCATCATTCATCCTGATTTACTTGCCAAAGCTTACACAGATTATATATTTATTGAGCATTCACCCTGCTTTGTTTGTGGGAGAGTTAGATGACAGTGAACGTTCCTCCTGCAATTGTCCTGATTTGCTTGTGGGGTGTCAATATGTTTTCCTGTTAATAATTGGTTCATCCCACACTTTTCAATTCCTTTCTACATCACTTTCCTAAGTGCAAACAATCCTTTTCTTTTTTAAAGCGGCCCTGTTATGCTAGGGTGACAAGAGCCCTTTAATCCATTGTAATTGCACATACCTCCTGATAAGCACCTATAATAGAATCATAGAATTGGAGAGTTACAGTGGACCATGAGGACCATCTAGTTCAACCCTCTGCAATGCAGGAATCTCAACTAAAGCATCCATCCAACCTCTGCTTAAAAACCTCCAAGGAAGGAGTCCAACACCTCCCAATAGAGTCTGTTCCACTGTCAAACAGTTCTTCCTGTAAAAGAGTTCTTCCTAATGTTTCATTGGCATCTCCTTTCTGGTAACTTGAATCCATTTGTACGAGTCCTACGCTCCAGAGGAGAAAACATGCTTGTTTCATCTTCCATATGATAGTCCTTTAGATATTTGAAGATGGCTATACTATCTCCTTTCAGTCTCCTCTTTTCCAGGCTAAACATACCCAGCTCCCTCATAAGGCCTGGTTTCCAGACCCTTGATCATATTGATTGCTCTCCTCTGCACACATTCCAACCTGTCAACATCCTTCTTAAATTGTGGTGCCCAGAACTGGACACATTATTCCAAGGCACAATAGAGTGGTGCTATTACTTCCTCTGATCTGGACACAAGACATCTCTTGATGTCTTTAATCCCTCCTGCAAAATAGTGGCACTCTGGGGGTGCCTATAGCTTGCTTGTTGTTGTTCTTTGCCTAATTTACATGCATTTTGATATTTTGCTACCCAACTAGACAGATTAGGCTGAGTATTTGTCCTCATTTGCCTTTTATGAAAGGCCTTATGGGTCAAACTAGGCACTGATCCTCCTATCCACAGTGTTATTTCCCTCCCCCTTGTCTTTGAAGTGTAGGAATTAAATTCGTCCTGACAAAGTGGGTGTTGCAAAGATGAAACATCACACGTGAAAACACTGTCCTTTATTTCAACATGTACGTGAAGACACCAGCCTAATTTTGGGCCTTGGGTGCTAGACTGGTTTTTTCTTTTATATATAGGACTTATGGGTCTGCTTTCAAATGTAATCAGGAGGTTAGGTTTCTATTCAGGGTTCTGGAGTTAGGACTGGCAAGTTGGAATGATGTGTGTGTGATGTGGAAGCTCTGCGGGCATGTGTGTAAGTGTGATAAAAAGTGAGAACCAGAAGGAAGGGCTGCTAGACTGTACTTGCAGCTTTTGAAAGGTTAGGGCTTTTTGTTAGGGCTGGCAAACAGGTACTGGTCACCAAGCCTGAAAACTCCCCAAGAGACAGAGGAGCCCGGCCAGGGTCAATAGCTTTATGTGACCAGGTGGCCTGTTATTAGCCCTTTTGGATTGTCTGGTCCCTGCCAAGTTTGTGGTTGCAGCACCACTCTCTGGCCATCAGTAGTGGTGGCACTGAAGCACAGTGGTGAGCACTTCGACAATTCAGACAGGCTGTCCCTCAGGGTAGACTAAAACCCCTTTTCTCTGATGCCTTCACCTTCTGGGTGAACAAACTTGTTGTTTGTAACTTGGAGAAACATTCAGACACAATTCCCACACCTGAAGCAGTACTGCCTGGAGGCTATACCATATGACATTAGTGGATTTGTAGTTTGACTCTCAGAATACCTCTGAGTGGAAAGTCTTCCTCCTCAAGGTCCTTTAGAACAGCTCCTGCCACCTCTGAACATGGGACAGTGCTCTCAACGGATGAGGTGGCCACAACCCATTCTGTAGAAGGACTTAAATATTTAGCAACCTGCAGAGCACGAATATAATGAGCTGCTTGATATTGTCACAGGCCAATGCTTCCTCTAGCACGCTGCTGACAGTGGCTTTCAGAGTCTGATCCAGAGGTCTTTTTACGTACTGGTACCTAAGGTCCTTTAACTGCAGGTGCCAAGAATTAACCCTCTCATGAGCCCTCTTCAGGCAGCATGATCTGTCCCCATGGAAGCAGTGTCGTGTGTGGCAGAGCAGGGATAAGCATCCTAAGCTCTGCTTTCCTCCCTGTCACCCTCTGCAAGTTGAAGGGGGCATCTCCAAAGCAAGGTGCCTCCTGTACTCATGGAAACTCACCATGCGATTTAGAGCCCAGTCTTCAGTAAGTACCGGAGGCTTCCTGCTCTCATGGAGGGCAACAGAGAGGAGCTTATTGTGCTCCCCCCACTCTCCCCCCCCCAATGATGCTACTCACATGTGAATAAACCCCCAAAGCAGACTAGGGATAGAAAAAACATTTTTGTCAAACAATTGCATTATAATCTCTGTGCTATCACCTCTCATGCAAAAGCAGAACCCAAGGGTTCCATTCCCCAGCCTAGTGCCTCCAGGTGTTTCGGGATACAAATCAACTTTAATTTTGCAGCCTGTGTTTGCTGGTATGCAATTGAATCCCACCCACCCTCCTCTTTTTCAGGCTAAACATTCCCAACTCCCTCCTACCAAACTCCCTCATTTCATTAATATTGCTGGTTAGTTGGGTAGGTTGTATCTGCAGCTGTGGAGAATTTGTAGAGCTGATGTGGGGAACTTGTGGCCTGCCAGATGTTGCTGAACTCCAGATCCCACCATCCCTGACTCATGGGCCATACTGGCTGGTGCTGACAAGAGTTGGAGGCCAATATCTGGAGGGCACAGGTTCCCCAATCCCGGCTTACAACGCAATCCTAAGCACGTTGCCTCAGAAGTAAGTCCTACTGAATTCAGTGGGGCTTACTCCAAGGTAAGTAGGGTTAGGATAGCAGCCTTAGAGGTGGATAAGAGGCCTCTCGGGCCCTGCTCTTGCTTCTAACGAAAGGCAACTTCCCCCAACTCCATGCCTTGTGTTTCTCCCCTCCGCAGCATGAAGTTCACACCAGCTGCCCTCTCAAGAGCGCACAAGGTTTAATTAGTGCTCTCCAAACGCCTGTGACGAAGGATGCAACACGAGGTTAACCCACGTGCAGCTGCCAGTGGCTGCTTGCTTCTTTCCCAGGGGGACTTCTGCTTCGATTCCTCTTCCCTCCTTTCCCAGAAGAGAGGCAGGCAGCAGGACCACATCCCTTTGCCCACCCTGGAGGATTCACAACTCGGCTCCAGTAAAAGCTGAGGCCTGTTCCAGGGCAAGGCTTCTTCCATTCCTGCTTGCTTATGCTGGAGACCAGAGCCCCCTAACAATGCATGGCATTGCATCTTCACACCTGCCTCATGAGTCAGCTCCCCCCTGCATGCAGTTATTGCCCAGGGAGGCTCCATTTTGCCCAGGCACTGCACACTCCCCTGGCGTGAGGGCAGGGGCTCTATGAGTCAAGCAGCTTGTCAGAGCTTTTTTATAACAATACAATTAGGGGCCTTCTGCGCTTCCCAGCTGCATGGTGTGCTGGCTGCCCTCCTACCTGCCTTTTAATGACCCTCAGCACTTCCCTGAGCAGGTGTTAACAAACTGCTGGATGTACTTTCCACACTAAATGCTGAGAAGCAACTCGTGTGTGTGTGTGTGGGGGGGACTGCTTAGCAAACAGCACCTTTCTTTCAGGCATGGAAGAGCAAGGACTCACCCACACTTCCACTTGTCCCAGGCCTAGAAAGCATAGGCCTGGGCTGTTTCTGCTTGCCCTGTATTTTCCAGGCACGGGTCCAAGGGCTTCTGTCTTTGCACGGCTACTTTCCCCTGGAAAACCCACTCTTTAAGGCTAAATCAGAGCAAACATCAATCCAGAGAAAACCTGATTGAAGTTTGCTCTCATTCAGTAACCAGCAGAAGTGCGGATGAGCTCTAAGTCTCTTTTGGGTTTGTGGCAGGCTTAAATTTTGTCAGGCTGTACCCTTGGAACTATTTTCAGTGTACTAGACTCTTGAGCATGTCTGGAGTGCCCCTGTTTCCTCATTGAGGCTGTGTACAGTGGTCGCTTTTCATTTTAAGAACTAAACTGCCAGTAGGCTGGAGCTCTGTTCAATTGGCATAGCCAAGATTTTTGTTGGGGGGGGGGGCAGAACCTCAGTTTGCTATGTATTTTTATTGATGGGGGCCAGCTGCCCCTCCCTGCCGCTCCCTGGCTATGCCCACGATCTATTCCCTCAACTTATGCATGGATATTAACAGATAAACAGTGGTCATGGAATCACACCTGCCAACCCCCAACCCCAAGCTCCTGCAAAAATTCTTCTTTCTCCAGAGCTGTGATGTCCTGCCTTCTGAAGCGGAATTATAAACATATAGTCATCAGCACATCAAAACAAGTCAATCCACCCATCACATTTGTATTTTGCTGTTCTTCCAACAAACTCCGTGGGCACCTTGAGCCGACCTACTTACTGAACGTTCATCCTGATTTAGTTTACAAAGAGGTTGGATTATATTGGTCTTTATTGAGCATTTGTTCTCATTTATGTGTGAAGTGGTTATGCAAGAATAATTATTCACTCTGCATTTGTCCTTATTTGCTTGCAGGGTCTTTATACATTTTCCTGTTAGTAGTCATTCACTTATCCCACATGTTTCAATTCATTTCCCTGTCATTCATCCTAACAGCAAAAAGTCTGCTTCTCTTTTTTTGAACTGGATTTGTTATGCTTGGGTGAGTGAACACTTTAATCCACTTTAATTGTGAAACTAAATTTCCAGGACACATTTGAATCCCTCCTGCAAAATAGTGACAATATGGAGGTGGCTGGTGTTGCTTACATGGGGGCTGTCCTATTTTATCCTCACAACTCCCCCCCCCCCCATCCCCAGGTTAGGCTCAGAGACGAGGATTTATCCAAGGCTCCTCTTCGTCCCCCAGATGGACAAGCTGGGCATACTAGCCAAGTGGAGAGCAATAGGGTTGTGCACCTATTGTTACATTCCAACCATTGAAAAATCAGAATTTGTGTACACACACACACACACACACACACACACACACACACACCTCCATCCAGGAAAGAAAAAGTATGATTACAACAAGAATATGTTCTATACAAGCAAAAGCCCTTGAGAGGGTGTGTACTAGGGCCACTCTGGGGTGTGTGGCTTGAGGGAGGTGCATGGCCCAGACCCAAGATGGTGGGCCAGGTGGAGAGGCCTGGAGGTTCGCATCAGCTCTGGGTCTTGAGGTTCTCCACTCCTGCTGTACATGATGCCCCATTGCAAAAACTCTCTGAGAGCCTCATGGGTTGTTGCTGATGTTTCCTCCCAAAGTATTTCACTTTTGCCTTTCCCCCACCCCAACACACAAAGACAAACAGCAGATGCATTCTGACAAATCCACTTAGACAACTTGCTATTTTCCTGACTGTTTGGGTGCAATGAAATAGCGATTGGCCCCTTTAAAAATGTTGCAGTGGAAAACCTCTTGGCCCATTACATAACTGATGTTTTTCCAATATGTCCATCACATCCAAAAGACCTCACAACAACCTGTGAAGTAAGTTAGCCTGGAAGATGATGCCTACCAGACACCTGGTGCGCTTCAGGGCTGAGTAAGGAATTGAACCTGGGTTGCCCTAATCCAGTGCTCTAACCACTGCACCCCACTGACCCTGGCCATGCTATGTGTGGCTGAATACATAACCGCTTAGGGATTTTATTGCTATTAAGCAGTAGGTAAAAGTTGTGAAATAAATAAACTGTATGGGCGTATGTATGTCCTGTTCCTACATGCCAGTCAGACAGGTGGGCTTGCTGCCATGATCCCACTTCCCATAACATATATTTACTGTAAGCGCAATAGTGCACATCTGAAAAGTCCATTTGCCAGGGTCGGTTCAAGACCCTTTGGCACCTCACTCTGCCTCATGGCTGGGCCCGCCCTGGCTTTTGCAGTCATGTTATGTTATACAAATTCAGCTCTTTATTTCTTAGCCAAGGGCCACCAGCAAATCATACAGTAGCACAATTTAAAACATAGTGCATCACTGAGAATATAATTAAAACAAACTAGTAGCATAATCCATTGTAGTATCTAATCCATTGCAGCATTCAGTATTTTCCCCCAACAACGTTAAAACTACAACACTGCAAAAGTGTAACATTCACTACAGAAAAAGGCTCCTGCTCATTTACACTTTAGCCCAGCGCTTCCAGCAACAGAGCTGACAGTCCTCAGCCTTGCTCCAAATCGTGCTGGCAATCAATCTTATGGGATTCGGCCCATTCTTTTTTAATAGACAAAACCACAGAAAGCTAGCTAAGTCAAATATGATCCTGTGGGTCTGGTTTGTCAGCAAAATGACCAATATTTCACCACCTACCCAATCCTTTATGTCCCCCAGCCATTTTTGCTATAAATTTCTGCCTAGGGCAATTACAAAGACTGTACTGCAACACAATTATGTTCCAGAGTTTCCACTGTTGGTTGTCCACACTGCTTCCATAGCTGCTCCACAGAAATCCCTCTGAGCCATCCTAAAGTGACTGCAGAAAGGAAATTGTTTAGTGTTGCCAAGCTGATTAATCTCTGGCACTTTGGTACCTATGTTTTGTTGAATATGGTGGAAGGGAACTCATGTTATCCAGGCTTGGGTAGAAGGGAGATGTTATTTGGGTAATAATCTCTGCCAACAGCTCATGAAAATCCACATCCATGATATGCTGTCTCATCACATTGAGAGCTTTATTTTCTCCCAGCATGAACATAAGATGAAAATCCTATCCTGAAAAATCCTATACTGGCTATCAGATTAATGGCAAAATTTAACCCAATCAAAAAGGTTTTAGCACCTTCTGCCAGTGAGCATATCTATATTCCATACTCTCTAAATGCAGAACCTGTTCACCACTAGGCAGGCAAAGGCAAGTATCCAGACAGATGGTTTGGCAGTGGGTGAGAAAGTAATTAACCCCAAAAATCTTGAGTCAACATCCTGACCGCAGACTCCCACGCCCTGCCTGTGAGGGAGTGCTACAAGGAACCAAAGCATTCCTTTAAAAAAAAAATATTTATTACTTTTCAAACTTACAAGAAAAGAAAAAAGAAAATAAAAGGCAGGAGAAAAAGACAAAATAGAACAGACAAGAAAAAAGAACAAGAGAAAAAACAATACAATAAACAATACAAAACACAACCTTAACACTAAACTGAACAAAACAAAACAAAACAACAACAATTTAAAAACATATAGCATGCCATTTCATTACTCTATCTTTCATTCCCTTATTTCATCGACCTCCTCTCACCTCCCTTTTGGTATTCCACTTCTGTTAATTGTTTCAGCAATTCCTTTCCATCTTTCTCTGTTTTTATCATTATGAATATCTTAACATATTTTTAACCTTATTTTCCATTAATACCAAAGTACTTTTTTATTCTTAACTCCTTATAACATTTCTGCTAAAGCCATAAAGTTTCATTCCAACAATTTTCAAACACTCATTAATTTTACAATATTTCTATATACAAACTTTAAACCTTCCCAATCTTCTACCACCATCTCTTCTCCCTGGTCTTGGATTCTGCCAGTCATTTCCGTCCATTCCATATAGTTCATCAACCTGGAGATCTTCTGTCCAAGGCTCTTAAATCTTTTCCAAGTCCCTTCTGCAATTCTTCTTCATATTCTTTGATGCTGAAAATGCTGAAGAGCAAGTCTCGGGGGGGGGGGCGACCCAACCATGCCCCCATTCCCTCTCGACAGGCCAGCCAACTCTCCACAGCAAGAACCAAGGTCCATACAATATCTCAAATCATGTTTCAAGGCTCCTCCAGATCCAAAGGCCCCCACAACTCCAATCACCTCCTGACCCAGATTCAGGACCCAAAGGTCAGTAAATCCCTGCATGGAAGAGTCTATCCAACCTTCCTTCTCCAGTCCAAGCAGGGCTCCAATCTTCAAATTCTGACTTTTTCTATATTCATTCATAAAAGGCCTCCACTTATAGTCCTCGATTTGCCTCTGTAAGGCTCTGGCTTCCACTTGTATTACTTTAGGTTCAACAACAACAACTTGCTCCTTCGTCTTCTCCCCAGTTTGTCCTGTCAAAGTAGGTTCCTGTGTCAAATCCTGAACAATTTCTGTATTGATGGTCACTTTTTGTCCCAAATTTATCACTTTTTGTTCCAAGTTCTCAAGTTTGATATTCATAACATCCGTCTTCTTGTGAAGCTGTTCCAACGAATAGCTTATCTTACATAAAACAGTCACTAAGGCTCCTTCTGTCAACATTCTTAAAATCCAAGGTCAATCTCTGATTCTCACAGCTCTTATCTTGCAGCTGGAAAGAACCCAGCTCCACTCTTGTAACAGTTTCAAAAGCTCCCTCTAGAGGGAAACAGTCTCCACTTGTATCAATCCTTTCACAATTTAAACTATAAAGTTAGTTTCAATTTTCTGTTACTTTTCCTCCTTTTTAAACGCAGAAGAGGACAATGGAAACAATATATTTCTCTTATTTAGCCATCTGTCAACATGCTTTCTGTTCACAGTCAATGAACTCTCCCAAAACGTCAATTCTGCTGGCAGCCCGTTTCCAGGTTCAGAGCAGTGGTAATTTAATTTTTCACTCTCTCCTGCAGGCTTGCTAGGTCCAAAATTTTCCCCCTCTTCTCCCGCTTCCAAGGGGGGTTTAATAGTTTTAACCGATGGAGATTTAATCCTTTACGAAAGACTTTCCAAGGCTTTAACTTGCAACATCTTTGCTTCAATCTATTTACAAAAGAGGAAGGCGGACTTCCTGTTTAAAACCTTCCCGTTTCGATGCCAAATTAATGAATCTAAAGATCCAATTTTCCGATCTACTCACGGGTAGTTGTTTAAAGTCAAATTGTCCACAGGAAAAAGTCAGCGCTCTTTGGCAACAGCGATGCGGCTTCACTCCGTGAAAGAAGCAGTCAATTCGAAGCACCGTGCCGCTCACCCCACTTCACTCCGGATCCCCAAATCAGGGTTTCCCCACGAGTAGGAGAGGCGCAAAAGGTGCCAGCTGAATCCCAGATTCACAAGCTTCTCCCACCTGTGATTTCAGTGGGTCTCCGCCGTGGCGGTTCAGACCCTGATTTCCACGGAGCAAATTCCTCCCGATGGGAGGAACTCCGCCATTGCCTGGAGGCGCCAACCCGGAAGTAGAACCCAAGCCTTCCACTCCAGTCATGAAGTGTCTTCAAAAGAATGTAGAGCAGAGGAATTATGTCACTGAACTATGAATAGTTTTACTTCTTGCCCGGAATCATTGGGCCAGGGATGCCAACAGGATTTCCTGGGCCTAGTCCACACAGTCTATTGACAAGAGCTACTCACCCTCATTAGCCCCTTTGAGCTTCTGCTTCCTGCCCCATGCAAACTACTAACCTCACTTTTGATCTTCACCATCCCATTTCTGAAGGCTCTTCTGTTTTGCAGTCGTACTTTTCACCCCTTTTTCACCTTCCCTCCTGTATATATGCCTCCTGTGCTTGCTTCTGTGCAATCCCCCTTGAACACAAACCATGCCCCTGGTAACTTCCTGCATCTTCCTCCTTCCAGGCATTATGTTAAATGCTGATCATGGGATCCTCCAGTCTGGAGCTTGGCCTTTGCATTTCTGCATTATCCACGGCTTCTGGACCAACCTTGAGGGTAGCCCCACATACAGTAACCAATTTTCAAGGTGGTCAATCACAAACAAACATCTTCCCAGCTTAATCTAGCCAGTGCAACCAAGCTAACATTCAGATAGCTAAGCGGTGGTTTGGTGCAGATCAAGGTTCCAGCCCAACATGAACGCTGAGCTGATATGCACTGAGACACTTGCTGTTGGCTCATATAGAGGTGGCTACACATACTTGGCCAATTGTCCACCTTTCCTTCGAGAAACCATTAGGAACATTCTTTTTTAAGAGAGAGTGAGTGAAACACATTGTAGCCACTACCAATTTCAAGAAGGAAGAGTTTCAGGAGAAGCTGTATCTTCTGTTGTGCAGCATATTCAAGGCCTTTGAAATATTTAAAGATAATGGGATGGAATTCAACATCACACTCTTTGTTTGCTCCATCTGGGCAAACATTTTGGTGTTCTCCCCGCCCCCAAACCTCGAGTCAATTGTGGTGTGTACGAAGGGAGAGGAGGACGAAGCCCTGTTGCACAAGGGATAGTCCTTGCACAGGACTTCCACTTATGGTGCTCATTAGATCAATCCCACTCAAGAGTCACCAGATAGGATGTATGTTTGCATGCCATGGACCTCTAATATTAGACCTAGTGCTTCTGAATGAATCCAGCACCACTTATGGCTACTTCACACATTTAGGCTCACCACTTGAAGTCTGTAGCAACCAATGATGACTCAGCATGTGTGAATGAGTCATCACAGATGAAGTGCAATTTTCATACCTCCTTATGCCATCCAGCCCAAGCCCACCGCAAGGAAGCTTCCCTCTGGGCCAGTTCAAACATGCAGCATCAAATGGTGATTTGTATGCCTAAATGCACCATCACAACCAGTCAGACACCATCAAGGACCTCACACCCAAGACCTTTCAGTGGAGTAACATGGTCACACCTTCATCTGCCAGTCCCCCAAACTGCACAGTAACCACGTATAGTGGAATCCCATACATGCATGTGTGAACTATGACACAATCCTATGTGGATTCACTTGGAAGGATGTCCCCCTGTAATCAGTGGGCCCTACTCCCATATGAGTGTTTATTGTAAAGGCTGCCATCCTAAACACAGTTACATGGGAGTAAGTTTCATTGAGCTTAGAGCAAGTGTGGGGAACATGAACTGTTCATCTTGTGTCTGCACTATGAAGATAGACTTCTGTTCACAGATGGGTTACTTCAGAACAGATGAGTCTTAAAGCCTGCCTTCTCTCTCATCACGCTGAGACAAAAGAGATGCTGCAGCCATGATTTTCTGCCCTGGCTGCCTGAACTAATTACAGTCAGTGACTGCAGAGTTCTCTGCACTTTGATTCCATGTGCTGAAGAACTGAGTGGGGAGGACAGAACACTCTCTTGACTCGGACTGCATCTTCTAAGACTGCTTAGAGTGCTTTCAACTTTCGTTTAAAATTTGATATGCACAAACTCCTTAGGACTAATGCAGACTAAAAGCACAGTGTGAACACACCCCGAGAACCAAACAAGGAGAGAAGGGGCGTGGGTTTTTTATATTATTATTAAACCTTTGATCTTAAAATCTACAACATATGATTTCTGGCTCTCAGCAAAAGGATGAAAGCAAGGATGGAGGATGAAATGCTGTTCCAATGCATGCTCAGAAAGTAACATTTGAAATGACAAAGTCCCTGACTACTTTTTGAGGAAATGCAAAAGACTGGTGTAGCCTCCAACATTTTCCCTTGCGAAAAATGGTGGGATAGGTATCATGCCCCAGTTGCTGCCCTTGGATTCGGAGGATGTGTTCCTTGTTGTTGTTTTTTTAAGAGCTCCAGAGCCTCAAGTAGGGCAGTGTACCCATTACCGCTTGCTATGGCTCCACTGCTGGTGTTTGAAGCTGAGTACACATGACACTAGCCACAACCCATAAGTATCCTACAACTTCTTGAGAAATACTGCTCAATTTGCTTTCCCTTATACCAGCCTCCATCTGATTGCAAACCAGAAGCTACAGTTAAGCTGCGGTGCATAGAGTTCAGGAAGCCATTGCTCATCCACAGATGCCTGCATATGCGCAGGCGGCAACTTCAGTGAATTGGAGCTGAATTGGAGTTCAGCACAGGGAAACAGGCAATGGGCATCATCTCTGGACTGAACAGCAGCATAAGAATGTGACTTGAAACACAGCAGGGGAAACATCATGTCTCTGATGTGCACATAGTATTGCTTTGGAGTAGCAGCTGCATCCCCCTCCAATGCCTGCCCTTCTCCCTCACTTGGGCCTCCTCCACTTTTGTATGAGTCTGAGCAGTTTTCTCCTTGCCCTGCTCCTTTCCCAGGGAAAACCAGCTCCTTAGTGCTCAGAGCAAATGTTAATCTGGAGAAGATCAGAATTGGCTTTTACTCTGATTGAGTGCTAAAGAGTGGTTTCAGGACAAGAGAAAGTATGGACAAGCCCTCAGAGTTGTCATCTTCAGTCCAGGAGACTGCCTAATTTGAAGAGCTCCAGGGCAGCAAGTCTTTATGGAATAGTTGTGCTTGCCTTCCTGGTGTGTGGGTGGTTAATTCGCCTATCCATCTCTCCTGCCTGGTGCAGCAATATTCATCTTACAGCAAGCAGGAGAAGGTGGTGGTGAACAGGCTGCTTGAGGAGTGGGTAAGAGCCCCCATATCTACAGGCTGGCACCCTGACTTGGATCTCTTAAAGCTTACAGCTGCAGTCCACATGTCTGGAGCAGGCAGTACAATCTGCTGAGGATGTGCAGAGATCTTCCCAGACATTGAAAAGGGGGTGGGGTCCACCTGAAAGCAGAACTGCCCTGCCAGATCAGCTCCAGTAATAATCCAGAGTAAGCAGATGCTCTTAAAGAAATGGGAGTGCCAGATCACCTCATCTGTCTCCTGAGAAATCTCTATGTGGGACAAGAAGCTACAGTTAGAACTGGATATGGAACAACTGATTGGTTCAAAATTGGGAAAGGAGTACGACAAGGCTGTATTTTGTCTCCCTGCTTATTTAACTTATATGCAGAATTCATCATGCGAAAGGCTGGGCTGGATGAATCCCTAGCCGGAATTAAGATTGCCGGAAGAAATATCAACAACCTCAGATATGCAGATGACACAACCTTGATGGCAGAAAGTGAGGAGGAATTAAAGAACCTTTTAATGAGGGTGAAAGAGGAGAGCGCAAAATATGGTCTGAAGCTCAACATCAAAAAAACGAAGATCATGGCCACTGGTCCCATCACCTCCTGGCAAATAGAAGGGGAAGAAATGGAGGTAGTGAGAGATTTTACTTTCTTGGGCTCAATGATCACTGCAGATGGTGACAGCAGCCACGAAATTAAAAGACGCCTGCTTCTTGGGAGAAGGGCAATGACAGGCCTAGACAGCATCTTGAGAAGTAGAGACATCACCTTGCCAACAAAGGTTCGTATAGTTAAAGCTATGGTTTTCCCAGTAGTGATGTATGGAAGTGAGAGCTGGACCATAAAGAAGGCTGATCGCCGAAGAATTGATGCTTTTGAATTATGGTGCTGGAGGAGACTCTTGAGAATCCCATGGACTGCAAGAAGATCAAACCTCTCCATACTGAAGGAAATCAACCCTGAGTGCTCACTGGAAGGACAGATTGTGAAGCTGAGGCTCCAGTACTTTGGCCACCTCATGAGAAGAGAAGACTCCCTGGAGAAGACCCTGATGCTGGGAAAGATGGAGGGCACAAGGAGAAGGGGACGGCAGAGGACGAGATGGTTGGATAGTGTTTTCGAGGTTACCAGCATGAGTTTGACCAAACTGCGGGAGACAGTGGAGGACAGAGGTGCCTGGCGTTCTCTGGTCCATGGGGTCACGAAGAGTCGGACACGACTAAACGACTAAACAACAACAACAAAAGCAGATGCATTTACTAGATGTCCCTTAGGTGTCTAGAAAGCTAACTTAGATCATTGGGTAGCTGGGCTCCAGCACGATGCAGGCATCATCCTCACACACCAGTGCCTGGAGGTCTTAATAATAATAATTTATTATTTATAGCCCGTCCATCTGGCTGGGTTTCCCCAGCCACTCTGGGCGGCTCCCAACAGAATAGCAAGGATGGCTCTTTTCATAGTATGATGACACATCTGGGGAAGCCAGGTCCCATGTGAGTTCCAGGATTGGAGCCCAACCAAAGGCCGGGCTTTTACGCCAGCTGAACCCCGCTCCTTGATTTGAGGAGCATGTATCTACCTGTATCTTTTCAGCAAGTCCGAGGGGCATGTCTGAATATGAAGAAAGAGGCCTGGACACTCTCTATATTCCACCAGTAGCAATAGTCTCATTGGCAGATGAGAGAGTGAGGAGCTCAAAGGAGCATCAGACACCTTTCTACCCTGTCATCTGCTACTATCTGCCATCACTGCCTTCCACTACACAGGTGGCAGAGCTGCAGCTGTGAGAGGGTGGTGGTCAATGGGGAAGAGTGGGAAGAGGAAGAGCACCTGCTTTGCATGCAGAAGATCCTAGATTCATACCCTGGCATCTCCAGGTAGGGCTGGGAGAAACCCTAGTTTGGAACTGGGGAGCTGCCTACCAAGTTGGTGTAGATAAAACTGAGCTAGATAGACGAACCTCTGTATAAGGTTTCTGTGAGGTACTGAGATGATAGAAGCTGAAGCAGGAGAGGTGAGAAAAACATGGGGATCCACAAGTTGTGGCTGGGCTTGATAGCAAACCATTGATTCTAGGAGCCATTGCAGATGAGTTAGAAGGACCTTTGAATTCATGGATGTGGTGCCACGATGCCTACTGACAACTGCAGTCTGGTGGTTCCTCAAAACGGAATAAGGTAGTAGGGCTTATGAACATGGATGGAATGGAAGGCTTTAAAAAAAATTACAAAGCAGCCTCATATTATGTGTCTTCCTTGTTAGACAGTGCATCAGCAACAAATTTTAAGAGAGATTGTAACGCAAGTGCATACATTCATCAAAGTAATTTGTTGCTTCACCATAGGTCATAACTAGCAAATGCATGGATTGGAATCCTTCCAAAGAGATTTCAGTTCTGGAATAGATTTAGTGGAAGGAGAAAAATTCTAAGATGTGTAGCATGTTAAAGAGCAGGAGAAGGGAAATGGAAGAGGCAAGACTTAAGAGCCTTAACAAAGCGGCCTGTGTGAAACTTCACCAGCTTCCAGAAGTAGCAAGTCAATCGAAGTAATTTGGATGCCCACCTACCCAAAGTGGCAGAGGAGTTTGCTCTTCCGTGGCTTTTTCATGGTGCATCTGCTCTGGAGTTTGTGACCAACATGGGTTGATCTAGTGGTGTGGGTCTGTGTGGGCACATATATGGCCCTGCCCTTTGGCCCTCTGAGCTTTCCCTGCCCTGTGCTGTGGCCATTTTAATAAGCCAGCCTCTCTGTAGCATGCAGAAGGGTGGAGGAGAGAACTAGATGACCTCTCTTTTAGTATCTACCAGCTCAGAAGAGAATTGTCATTAAGGAGGGAAGGAACCGGGATTTGCTAATAGGCTGACTTGACCAGGTTTACACCAGGGCTGGCCTTGGCCCTTGCTTCTCCAGCCTCCCTGGATCTTAAGCTGCCAAATCTCCCAGCGGTTTCAGTCATCACCTTTTGCAGCTCCTGTCTCCCTTTTAATGAGCATCCCTGCGTGCTCCCTGTACCTGTGAACAGCTCTGTGTCTGTAGCTCCTCTCCACCTGCTGCGCTTATGCCTTGCTGCCTTGGGGGATTTGGGCTGGAACCAATCAGTCAAGAAGCATTGGTGGTAAGAGTTGGTGGTGGCTTACATTCAAGGTGCGTTCAGCTGCGGGGGCTTTTATTTCCTCTCTTTTCTTTCTCACTCTCCACATTTTTTCCTTTATTTGGGATGGCTGCATATGGCTCTCTGTGCTGCTAGGCGAAGTGGGTCTGAGATCTGTGAGCCACAGGATTCAGTCCCCAAGGGCCGCTCCATGTCCTCGGGCAAATAGCTGCAGAAGTGGAGTATTTCTGGTCAATCAAGGCAAAGTGGGTGAGGGAGATGGGAAGGGCCATTCATGTGGCATCATCAAGGCTTCACAGAGCTCTGCCAGGGGCCTGTCGCTCACTCGTGTGCAGCTTGTTGCTGCTGTCATCAACTTTCTCTGAGTAAAGTCTGATGACAGCACACAAGTCCCTTCCCTGGGATGAAGTGCTAATGGGCTGTTTAATCCCGGAGAAGGGACCAGTGCTGGGATGAGCGGTAGGAAGGCAAAGACAAATCTTAATCAAGGCAGCTTTTGGTGCCCCGGGGCCAACCCACAAATAGTTAGCCATTGGGATAGTGTGCTGTGGGAGAGACAGCTGTGGAGATTGACAGCACGCAAAGAATATCACCCCACTTGTAAAAAAACCCACACAAAAAAACCCAAAGCATAACCCACACAATGTACTTCACTGCATTCACAGTTGAGTAGCACACACATTTGTACTGAATTTATTTCCTTTATTGGATTATCCCTGGATTGGGAAAATCCAAATGTAATGGGGGAAAGTGTGGACTGCTAATTGGATGAAGAGGACATAAAGTGAACAGCACCAAAAAGAATGGAGACACAAGCAGCTTCAAATCCACATTAAATTTCTGTGTGAATAAGTTCAGGGGTGGGGAATCTTTGGCCCATGGGCCATATTTGACCTATCTGAAGTCCTAATTTGGCCCTCAAGGCTGTTCTTTGGAAGCCACGCCCACCTGCCCCACACCTGACATCATATATGACATCAGGTGAGGAACAGAAAGCCATGGAATAATGGGGGGCTTAAACTGGGCTCCCAGTCGTCTCCCCTTTGGAAGGATTCATCCTCCTTGTGTTCCCACCATTGTTGACAAGTAGCCCATATGCCTGTGATACAAGCGGCTCTAGTGATGGCAAAAGAACACCAGCAATCCATCACAACCTGTCATCCAGCTGCTGCGTTGGCACAAAACTTTCCTGGGCTTGAGTGGGGGAGAGCAGATGACGAGAATTTGTGAATAAAGCTAAACTGGAATTTGAGAGGAAAGGTTCCAATAAAGTGGAAAGGTTTAGAAGAAGAATAGAGAAGATCAGGGAAGCACAGAAGGTTTAAACTTGGTTAGAGGGACTGATTGCTCCTATCAAAGCTGCCAGGTTGGGCCAGTCTAGTGGTTCATTTAGCCCAGACTCCTTGCTTTCAACTGCACCAAATGTTGCTGAGAAACAGAAGGGACCCACACCTTATTATTTGTTCCTAATATCTGGTACTAGCATTCAGTGACCACCTTGGCCAGTGGCTTTCAGCAGCAGGGTGTTGTGTTGTGGCGGTGCTTACCTGGCCTCCCAGAAGAGGGAGAGGCAAAGAGGAGGCCGCACTGGCAGCACCATGCAAAATCAAGGCCCTAGCACCTGCCCACTCTAGTCTCTGGCACTGGAAACAGAAACCCATGAATTCTGGCCCTTCCCCCCAACCCTGCGGTCACTTTGTGCCCTTGCCAAACTGTTTGGCTGCATACTAAACCTTCCAGGTTTGCTTGTATTTTCACCCCTTCAGCACAAATAAGCAAGTACAAGTATACTTCCAAAAAACTCCTTTTTTCCACTTCCCTCAGAGCCTTTCCCTCTGATTCCTCTCCACGTCTGTTCGCCACAGTTCAATACAGAGATGGGTCTGGCTAAGTCCACTGAAATCAGGAGGCTACGAGGGCACATGCTGTAGCTCAGTCTCGGATTATGATCATTGTATCTTAGCATTGCATGGATAGTCCAACCCCTCCTTTCTTCAGCCTCTGCTACCGACATTGGAATGGACTTTTTTCTAACTACTCCATACCATCTAACATTTCTCCAATAGAAATTGGGACATCCCATTCCATAATGAAAATCTTACTAAGTTGCCCCAGCCACTCTGGGCAGCTTCCAACATATAACAACAACATTAAACATTAAGAAAAACTTCCCTATACAGGATTGCCTTCAAACAGCTCAGAGGTTGGATAACTCCATTTATTTATTTTATTTATATTCCGCCCTATACCCGTAGGTCTCAAGGTGGTTCACAGAATAGATTCACATGTGAATCCCCTAACTGTAAAATAAAAATAAAGATTAATGCACTTATAATGTTTTTATTTTAAATGTGCTTCAGTTTTGAATAGAGCAGTGGCACTCCTGGAGGGGATATTTTCCCCTATGCCATTTTCTTGCTCTGTATTGCTCACACACAAACACCACCAGGAAAAAAAACATCAGAAATGAATAAGTAGAGAAATAGCAGCTTGAAGTGGGGAAAACAGCATGGGTGGGATTTAGCTAAGTTGTATGAATGGAACGAGGTCTGCTTGTGCAGCAAAACTTCTCTTCCCCCTACTCTTGTGTGCACTCCCCCCTCTACCCACTGAACGTGCTCTGGATGGTTGGGGGGAACCCAGATTAGGTTTATTTGGGGGCGCAGTGGAGAGGGGGAGTTCCATTGTGAAAGTCATCCTTGTTCCCTGCATGTGTGCCCAGTGCTATGTTTATTTCCAAACCATGGTGGGAAAGGATTAAACGCTCCCCCAGTTCTGCTGCTCTGATCAAAATCAAAACCCTACCAATCACCACCACATGGCAGGTTTAGGTTCAAACTATTTGTTCATTTGCTTTATTTAAAAGCATTTATAAACTGCTAAATATATCAGAAACCTCTAAGCAGAGGTCTAAAAGACAAACATTTTATCAGTAAAACATTCAAACAAAAACACAACTTAAAACCAATAAAGTAGCAGTATAGAACACATAAGAGATATCAAAGCAAATAAGAGAGAAATTCAGAGGATTCAAACACATGGAACAAGGCCCAATCTTGTGGTTCAAGGGAAGCATGGGCAAAAAGGTAAGTCCTCACAAGAAGTCTGAAGCAAGTGATCGTTGCCACTTCATGTAATCTCAAGGAAAGGGCCTTCCACTATGCAGGGGCAACAACAGAAAATGTTTTCAGGTCAGACAGTGTTGGCATATTATGGAGCTCACATGTCACAGCTATTGTTACTTGTAATAAAGGCAGAACTTCCCATCTGCCAAATGAAGTGTGTGATATGAACAAATGTGTTCACCTGTTGTCTGGGTTGCATGGTTCGTGGAACTGGATTTTTCTGTGTTGTAGAATTTCAGGTGCAGAGCTGTTGTATTTTAAGGGTAGCACTAGAATGAAGTAGGGCACCACAATTTCCCACTGTGGTCCAGTGTATACATTACAGAGAGATGAAGCACTCTTACAAGTCTTTTTTTAAACCTATTTGTGTCCTGAAGATACCTAGATGCTTTCTCTATGCACAGGGCAGGGTGCAGATGCACCATAAGTATATGAAGGATCTCAGAGCACACCTGTTTTAACCCAAATTCCCTATTTTATCTACCTCTTTGATAGGTTGCGTGTGTGAAAGGCCATGTGACCAAGACCCTGAACTACCTGGAAATGAGTCCCTCAAGTGTCTTGAAGGGCACTGCTTTGAAACCTCACCCGCTCAACCCTGCTCGAATATTTTCCAGTGAGCCATCCAAAGCCAAGCTGGACCCATACAATGGTGCCCTGAGTCCCTGGGACTGGACCAAGAACCAGACGGCCATGGAGCACTTCAACCAGCGAGCTAAGAGGAAGCCCTCCATGAAGGCGGGCCGAACCAAGAAGATCTTTGGCTGGGGTGACTTCTATTTCAACATCAAGACCCTGAAGTTCAGCCTGCTGGTGACAGGCAAGATTGTGGATCATATAAATGGCACCTTCAGCGTCTACTTTCGTCACAACTCCTCCAGCCTGGGCAATGTCTCTGTGAGCATTGTGCCACCCACCAAGGTAGTTGAGTTTGATGTACTGGTTCCCCCTATCCAAGCCCAGCACCTTCACCCTCAGCAGTCCACTTTAGCTGAGCCCAAGGAGCCCAAGACCTTCAACTGTCACGTGGAATATGAGAAGACCAACCGGGCACGCAAGAACAAGCCTTGCCTCTATGACCCTTCTAAGATCTGCTTCACTGAGCACACGCAGAGTCACGCCGCTTGGTTGTGTGCCAAGCCCTTCAAGGTCATCTGCATCTTCATCTCCTTCTTCAGCATCGACTACAAGCTGGTCCAGAAGGTCTGTCCAGATTACAACTTCCAGAACGAGAACCCCTACTTTGGCTGATGAGGGGGAAAGACTTTGGGAGGGGGGGACAGTGCAGAGGGGTGTTAAGTAAGTTGCACTCTTTTTATCAGGACAGGATTTGGAAGAACTTTGGCTGGCAGTGAAAGAAACAGGAGAGCCCCCCCCCCCCCGATGCTTAGTGAGAGAAGGATGGCCGGTTCTGAGCAGGAACTGGATTCTGCTCCATCTCATAAGGCATTCCCTTCCCAGTGGCCACTAAACGTCCCAGGACTTTAGGAAAATAGAAACTGGCCCAAAGGACACTGTTGCTTTTGCTCCCCACTGTACCCCCTTTCCGATGCTGTTTGGGTCATCTCAAGGGAATTCCCAGCAATATGAAGAAATGGCTTGCTGTGGCTTTCATCTCTTTTGTGCATAAATGGACCCTGCTGCTTCTGTGGGGCTGTAACACTGACTTATATGAGAATGTCTTTCAGGATCATGCCTCCCATCTGGAATATAAGGTCCCTCTGTGCATCTCTCTGTCTCTCTTCTCCTTGGACTGAGCCACAAATTGTCAGCTGAGTTGCTACTGAAGCTATTCATTGACCTGCCTGGGATTGTGGAAAAAGCATATTAACCCACAGTGCCAACTCACCTCTTGCCAGATGCTCTACAATGGAAAGGACCAACAGAGGGCAGAAATTGCCAAACTCGGGAGCTTCTCTGTTCATATAATACAGGAATGTGATGTGCAATGGATCAATCATGTTAAATTGGGAGGGAGAGTGAGAATGTGTGTCAGCTGGAGTTAAGGGGTTCGGTGGGTGAGATCCACCAAACTTTATGTTCATAGCAGAAGCCTGAGTTGAGTGTTAGTAGAAATTCAAATGAAATTCTATTAAGGACTGTGAGAGTCAACCGAAACACGTATGTGTGCACAACTTAGGAAAGCGTGTGTGAGTGTGTGTGTGTGTGTATACACAGCATGACAGCGAGTAAGGATGTGTGCTACATTAGGTGTGCTCTTTTGGCCTTAATGGCATATGTATTTGCAAGTACATTTATTTAAGTCTGTATAACTAGGAATGCATATATGCCACCATGACAGTAATGAAGTGTGTGTGTTTTAATTAGGGCTGCAAGCATTCATTGATTTATTCTGCAGATTGATCAACTAGAGCTTTAATCTCAGATTAAAATTTGTCCCCTTTGATTGAGTGGCAGGGCTAAGACTGAGCGGCACACTGCTGTGCTGTCCTTGCAGGTGTAGCAGTTTCCTCTTTGCTGCGGATGGGTTTGCTTTCCAGCTGACACCCAGAGTTTCCAGATCTTTTTTCATTTCAGGGTGAAAACCCACTGGGGTTTTCCTGCCAGCTATATGAAGCACAAAGCAACTAAGGCTGACAGTGCTCATTTGAAAATCACATCAGTTTCTCTTTTAACTCTGGATCTTCCACAGCACTTACAGGATTTTGAAGTTGTTCCTTTTTGAAGACATTTTGGTTCTGATGACTTTACTGTAACAGGGAATGCTCTGCACAAGAAAGAAAAATGTAAAGGATGATCAATCCTTCTTAATAGTGCTGAGCGGTAGCTTTTGTTGATTAAATTTTAAGCTATCTCACATTTAATAGGAGGCCATGCCTATCCTGCTGTATCATAAAAAGGCACCTGCATTTTTGTGGTTTAGGTAAGATGCAGATTTATTTAAAGACAATTGACAACCCTACTTTCAACATATATATTTCAGTGTAAAGATTTCGTTAAAGGGTATGAAGAGACATTTGAGTTTGCATATGTAAGTATGAGTGTGTGCTATCAGGAATCTGAATGCTTGAGTAAGGAGTGTCTGTATGAATCAGTGGCAGCATAGGTGAGATGGTGTTAATGGGAGTCTGCATGTGATTGCATGTGCTGGTGGGGTGTGAGAGAGAAATTGGCTTACTAAACTGTATGGGAGGGAGAGAACAGATTCATTTTTTGTAAGAATGTATGGCTGGGCTTGCTTACGCGAGTCCTCTAGAGCAGTTACTTTGAAAGCAATTTCTGCAATGCTCCTGCGCTCCCCTGCTCCCTCTTGCACATGGTGTGTCCAGAGGACTTTGGCTGTTCCATGAGAGGCTAGTCTATCGTCTGTCCTGGCTTCAGAGGGGTGGGTAGACTCTAGTAACATTGCAGCTACTTCTAACATTCTGGCTCAGCGATGCTCTGAATTCTCTTGATTCCTTCCTCCTGCTTATCAGCCTCTCCCTTCCACCCACTGCCCTTGCAAGAATTACAAAGGGTTTCAAGTTGGTTTTGAGCGGTTGCCACATGCCAGGTATAGAAATGAACAGGGGAAATGATATGCTTCTTTATTTGACAATCAGTATTGTTTGTTGGTTGGTTAGTTTGTTGGTTAGTTAACAGCAAAACAGTAATATACGTGTGGCTCTTCAGGTTTGAATGCGTACAGTAAAAAGCAACTACAAAGTAAGGAACAATTTAATTGTGTGCTGCCATTACAAAATCAGACAGTTGGAATATTTTCTGATGTACAACTTCAAAAACATTTATTGTCAATAAGACAGTCATTTATTCATTTTTAAAAGCAACGTCAGTCAAGTACTAGTAAAAGAAGTATGGCAATACCATATGGTTCAGTCATTTCTGGACTATGACATTTGTTAAAATGTTTGAGTGCTCCGTCCTGCAAGCAAACATTCAGCTTGCATGTGAGGAAGGAGCCTACCTATCTCTCTGTCATGCTAGCTTTCTACATGTTGGTTTGGGGTTATGGTTTGGCTTGGTTTTAACAAGGGCATTCAGACATTCATTCCTCCCCCTACATTCTGAAGTAGCACAGTTCTAGGAAGGCAGTATCACCTGATGCTTCCAAATGTGCAGTTCAGCTGCAAGAGCTTAAACACCAGAGATGAAACTTTAGATTGCTTTTCAAAATTGCAAATCAAATCTGAGGACAAAATGTGACTCATTGGAGAGTGGCCTGAATTTTAACTTGCACCTTTTTATGTGAAGGTAGCTTTGACTGAGAATAAGTCACTCTGCCTTCACCTAAAAACAACTTTGTTTCCATGAGTCAAGGACATGTGACACACATCCAGCCAGTTGTGGAATATGTTAGGCAAGCTGCATCGTGCTGCATTCACACAAATGTTGAATTATGAACTCACACTAACAGCGGGTGATGAATTCAGAAACACAGCCAATTCACATATAACCAAGTGACTAATGTCTTGGGGACCTCTGTGGGTGATGTTTACAAATGAAATAAAAGATTCATGTTGGAATTCATGAGTTGTAGATCATGAATCTAAAGCCTCATCCCAGCTGTAAGGGATCCCACCTGGAATTTGCATGGCCAAATGGTGAATCATCCAGTTTTGCCAGTTCTAGAGGTAGAGGCTGTACCTTCACTACTCTCCTACTTGTTGCAGGACACGGGTGGCAATGTGGTCTAAACCACTGAGCCTCTTGGGCTTGCTGATCGAAAGATAGGCGGTTCGAATCAGCGCGATGGTGTGAGCTCCCATTGCTGTGTCCCAGCTCCTGCCAACCTAGCATTTTGAAAGTGCACCAGTGCAAGTAGATAAATAGGTTCCACTGTGGCAGGAAAGTAAATGGCGTTTCCATGTGCTCTGGCTTCCGTCGCGGTGTTCCATTGTGCCAGAAGAAGTTTAGTCATGCTGGCCACATGACCCAGAAAGCTGTCTTTGGACAAATGCCGGCTCCCTTGGCCTGAAAAACGAGATGAGCGCCACACCCTATAGTCGCCTTTGACTTGACTCAACTGTCTAGGGGTCCTTTACCTTTACCTTACTTGTTGCAGCAAAGCTAGAGAAGTACAGCAGCCCAGCTGAAAGTGTGTGCAGGCTAGTGTCTCTAGTGTTGTGTTTTGTGGGTGTACACAACCATGAACAGGGATGCTCGTGCGCATCAGCTGATGTGATAGGCATGAATCTCATGCAGCTGTCGGTGTATGTAAGTGATTTTGTGAGTGCTTTCAACAATGTCTGATGTCTCTGTGGCTGTATCGGTGTACTTCCTATTGTGTTAGAATTAAGCGTAGATGTGCTTAGTCTACACAATAACATCAGCGTTTCCTAAACTTCCCAAATTCTTTCCCCCGTCCCACCGCTTCCACTTAAAATTGAAGGCATACTTCACCTGTATTCTCAAAATGAGATATATATTTCCAGAACATTGGGGAAGCATTTTCCTTGGAATGACAGGTTATCCTAGTCAGTATTCTTTCTCAGCATCCTTCCCTTTGCACACTCGCACTCAGGGTTGGGACTATGACATGCTTTTGGGATTCCCCACATTTGTCTACTCTAGTGCAGGCTGCATTAGTGAGTCTGAATCCTCCCTGACTCCCTCCCTCAGGAAGATGTTACTTCAGAGAAAGGATCCATGTTGCACAAAGTTTTCCTACGTGAAAGTAGAGAGCACAGGCGGGTAATCTGTGGCCCTCCAGATGTTGCTGAACTACAACTCCCATCATCCCTACCATTGGCTGTGCTGGCTGTGGCTGATGGCAATAGGAGTGCAGCAACCTCTGGAGAAAGCCACTCTTACCACTGTCTGCACATGCCCCTGTTTACGTGTTTGGTGAACTTGCAAGTTTATACATGTTGCCAAGGAGGCATGTTATCTGGAATATTTAATCCAGAGCTTGTTGTGCTCTGTCTGATTGCTAGGGCGGACATTGGCAAACAACAAAGCCACATTGCCTGGATCAGCAGGTTGTACTAAGCTTGTTGCTCTGATAGAGAGAGAAGCTGATGGAGCTTCAGAATCTAATGGCTACTGTGCAAGGAGTGGAGAACGGTGCTGGGGATCTGGCCTGCTGAACCGGAGGCCTTAAAGTGCCCAGAAGAATGCTTGAACACAAATGGTATGGGTTTGGACCATGCAAGGACAGAAGGATGTTGAGATAAGAGAGAAAGGAATATGTTAATAATGTTCTGAAGAGGGGGAAGGAACAGGTTTTGCCATGACCCAAGACTTTGGGATCATCACAGCTATGTAGTGGGACACTTGGGACGGCTAGGTGCAGGTTTTGTGGATTTGTATGCTGCAGTCTGCAGATACTGTGTGGTGGGATGATCTCTATCATTGGTTTTCAACCAGTGTTCTATGGCACCCTGGGGTGACTCGAGGAACATTCCGGGGAGCCCGGGGGGGGATCCTTTCATTAAATTGCAGCCCATATCTTTCTGCATTATCTTTCTCTCTGAGGAACATTCAGGGTAGCCAGCAGCTTTAACTTGCAGCCCATATCTTCCTGAAATAAAACAGCGGCAAAAAAAGTGGGGAAACACTTTTGCAAGACTGTCTATCTTCTTAAAATCTTTTCCCCACACCAACAAAAATCCTTCCCAGCTTCAGTAACGAACAGTTCCTAGTTTTACACAGAGGGCTTGAGAAATGCAAGAAATTAACCAAGTAGCTTGACAGTGTGTGTGCCTGGATGTGTGTGCGCTCTATACAGTGACGTAGGAAGGGGGTGCAGCGGGTGGGGGCCACCCCGGGTGTCATTACTGAGGAGGGTGACAAAATGGCAAAAAAATATGTGTTTAAAAAAAAAATTAAAAATTGGGCTCACGACACTTTTTTTGAAAAAAATAACTACTGCATCCCCCTTCCTATGCCACTGGTAGCTAGGTGAGGTGGGGGGCACTGGGCGCCACACCGCGGGGCCTGCAGCGTGCCTGAGCCACTTGTCTCTCCTGAGGGGGTGGCGCCGGGTGGACTGACTGCAAGCTCCACACTGCTTTTTCGAGCAGCGCAGGGCTTGCGTCTGCCCACCGCTTCAGCCACCCTGCATCTGAGGGGGCGGTTGTGGAGAGGCTCCATGCAGTGCGCCCTGCCTTGGCTCACCCCTTCCCCATGGGCAGCTCGCTTCACCCCTGGCTGCAGGACACGTGCACCGCACTGGGCACCTGAGCAGATAGCTACTCCGCTGGCTCTATAAGGAGGTATTTAAAAATAACTCTGAAAGTGAGGAGTGTCTTCTGTGTTTCTCCTTCTATCCCCTGCCCCCGACATCCCTCTCCTGCTTCTTCTTTGCTTCTTCCTCCAGGCAACCTCCCTCCTCCTTAACAGTCACCCAGCTTTATGGGCATGGAGGGAGTGTTGCAGGAAAGGGCCATGTATGCATGTGTGTCCTGTGCTGTGTGTTTCTCACTTGCCTTCCCTGCAATAACAATATATTTCTGCTTCTGACCTTAATCTTGTTTTGCCCTCTCCACCCTCACTTCCACCATGTGCACACTAATTTTTGGAAAGGCAGGCTGGGGCTGCCATGTGGAGTGAGTCAGCTCGGCCCTGCAGAGCAGTGGCGTTGGTTGGGGTCCTGTCGACACAAGCACTCCCAAAATGGCGCTGGCAAGGGGCGGGGTGGAACACTTACACACGTCCTATAACGGAAGCCCAGTGTCAGCGGCTTCCACAGGGGATCCGCAGAAAGAATGTGGTTGGTCAAGGGAGCCGGGACTCAAAAAGGTTGAAAACCACTTCTATGGATCATTCAGGACCCTGGTAAGGATAAGGGAACCACAGGTCAGTTCCTTAAAATTCTCTCTATGTAATTTCAAAAAACAGCCATTTCTACAAGATGGAACATGTGGAAGTTATGTTCCCTTGCAGTTCCTGAGTAACCCAAGGAAAATAAAAACAGGGCAGCAGGACAAAGGAGGCAAAGGAATGGTGCTAGCTCAAGCATGGTGTGGTGATCTATTCCATGAGGTCAAGCATACTTCAATCAAAGCTTAAAGCAACGTGTTTGAGGGGGGGGCTCACCAAAGACGAATAATGTGGTTTCTTGGGGAGAGATGTTGACTTCCTGAGGGAACATGATAACCTGAATCCAAGAATTATTAGACTGAGGCTGCGAAGGAATATTCCAAAGTCAACAGGGAATGTGCTAAATCACTGCAAGGTTCCTGCAGCCACAGACTGACTGAATTGTCCCAGCGGGCAAAGGTGAAGTCAATTGGGACAAGATGTTCCAAACCCATACCATGCTTGGACTTGGGTGGGGATCAGAGGTGTCCTACATGGAAGCAGATGTAGGGGTCTTAATCTTTGGAGAAGCAAATGGTCAGTGATTAGGCTACTGGCAGAGCAGTGCCAGCCAGAAGGAACTTCTGGTCTCACTAGGGCAAAGGGAGACCAAGTGGTGGCTTGTGCTGCCTTGTGTTGGCAGTTGGCTGATAGCTTAGCCTCAAAATGAGGCATTAGCATACATCTAGAGTTCTTGCATCTTATGTGGTCACTTCCTCTGCGCTTGATACGAATCCACACTCACAGCACAATCTCCTGTTGAGCAAAGCTAAATGAACCAGATAGTGCTGGGCTTGTGCTGAGTGCCAGCTCACCTTCATAACACAACTGGTTGCTCACCCCCTATAAAGAGTATGGCAGGGGTCTCCAACGTGCTGCCCTCCAGATGTTGCTTGACCAAAGTCTCATCACCCTTCACTTTGGCTAGCTTGGCTGGGGGCTGATAGGAGTTGGAGTCCATCAACATCTGGAGGGTACCATGCTAGGTATTTCTGGAATATTGGATGCATCCAACATGCTTTCTTCATTCTTTAAGGCCTGGTTCAGCTCCTCTTGTGGCAGGCTAATTTGTCCTAGCACATAGTTGGCATTCAGTGGTGTATCCTCCCCAGTGTGTATGTGTGTATTGTTATCTTCAGTCATACCTGTTTTGTGTTTTTATGTGCATTTCCGTAAGCACCATTCCAGTCTCACGCTAGTGCAGAAAGAAATCTCTAGTCACTTCCATGTGGGCGTACTGCACACACAAGTCCAGCTTCCTGCATGTATACATGTTTGGAACCCACTGCCAATTGCAGCTTCCCAATTGCACATGGCCAAATAGATTCATGAACAATCTTCACACATCATAATGTATACATGGTGGTGCATGCAATCTGTACGTGCAAAGGAAAACCTGGGAAGCGATTCTTGGTCATTGCGTCTCAGTCTTGTTTTGTGTGTCCTTTCTCTGTCCATGCAAGTTCAGATGCTTGCTCTGTTTAATTTAGGATGCAAAGAACACCTTACAAGGAGTCAGATTGTTACGTTACCAAGCCCAGTGCCATGTACTCTGCCCAGCAAAGCATGTGCTCTCCTGCTGAGCTGTGACACCAGTAGGGGCTCCTAATGAGGAAATAAGGTGAATCACAACTGTTTTCATTTGGAAAGGCCAGGCAGTTTTTAGCCAGTGAAGTAGTGAAGCTTGAAAACACGCCAGCAGCTCTTAATATACTCTTACATCTCTGAACTGTGAAGGAACCAAATATGTTTGTAAATACCTCATTACTTTTTAATCCAGCCTTTAGGGAGGAGGCAGGCAGGGAGGGGGAGGCAGGAGGTGGAAGGCGAGAGGCATGGAGTCCACAGGTGGTTGTGTCATTTGGAGTTTGTACTGCCGTGTACTCGTGTCGTGTATTGGTATGCATAACTATGCCTCTTTCCAAACATGGAGCCAAAGTTTGTACAATCCATTATCAACAGATTTTCTCCATGAACTCAGCCCCCTATTGCAGCTGATGGCATGAGAAACATCATTATGTGACTCTTTGCTGTCAAGATCCTGTTTCACTGCCTCCATTCATTTCAGGCATCAGATCATACATAGCATCGAATGGCATAAATCCTCACGTCAGTGGCAATTCCTGACCGGTTGCTGGAACGCTACTTGTTTCTGCATCTACTGTTGTGAGAAACACAAAGGGGTGTGTGTGTGTGGGTGTGGGTGTGCAGATGCCAAGGGTGTGCATGCACATCTATTTGTATGTGTGAGTACGTATGCATGTAGTTGCTAGGCGTGGCAAGGGTGTGTGCAGTGTGTATGTGTAATTCAGACAGTACATGGCAGAGGGGACGCGGGTGGTGCTGTGGTCTAAACTTCCAAGCCTCTTGAGCTTGCTGGTCGGAAGGTCAGCCGTTCAAATCTGTGTGACAGTGCTCTGTCCCAGCTCTGTCCCAGCTCCTGCCTGTCCCAGCTCTGTCCCGTTGCTCTGTCCCAGCTCCTGCCAACCTAGCAGTTCGAAAGCATATCAGCGTGAGTAGATAAATAAGTACCGCTGCAGCGGGAAGGTAAATGGCATTTTCGTGCGCTCTGGCTTCTGTCATGGTGTTCCGTTGCGCCAGGAGCATTTTAGTTATGCTGGCTACATGACCTGGAAAACTGTCTGTGGACAAACGCTGGCTTCCTCGGCCAGAAAGTGGAGATGTGTGCCACACCCCTTAGTCGCCCTTGACTGGATTAACTGTTCAGGGGTCCTTTACCTTTACCTACACGGCAGAGGTTGCAGGAGTTGGCAGAGGCTGATGAGCTGGTAGGAGGTCTTGCCTGTGAGTGCAGTCTGGGAAATCAGAGACGGGAATTGCGACAACAACCTCTTCTGCCCAGGGACTAGAGAGCTGTGCCTGCAGATGAGGTCAGATTACAGGAAGCGAGAAGGAACTGTCACCACTCCTGGGGAATCACCCCCTGCCCTGCCACCCTCTGGACTATCAGCCATTCATTGTTGTCATTATCTATAGAATGTCTGTATTCTGTGAAGAAGCAACAGGCCACTGGACGACGGGTTGAGAAGGGGCAGCAGCTAAGTCTACTTCGCCACGGCAGGGTTGCTCCCTTTGCAGTGGTACAAACCCACACCCTGCCCACCTTTGGCTGCACCCTTGGCCAGGGTGAATACTTCTTCATATTTTTATATATTTAAATTAAATAAATGAATAAATGAAAAACTGGAGAGAATTCGTTTTTTGGAAAGGGGTGACTTATGAGTGTTGAATGTGGCATCACTTTGAAGTTTTATTACAAACAAGTGGTGTATAAATTGGGTGAAATAAAAGAAAAATGATTATCATTACCATCACCATCATTATTATTATTTAGCCTATATATTGCTTAATTGCCAAGGTGGCTACTCAGCGGTTCACAAGTATAAAACCAATTACAAAACATACAAACAAGCATCCATAAAACACACAATACAAATATACTTTTTATTTTTTAAAATGTTAACGTATCTAGATGTGGTGTTAGGAACATAACGAGCTATGTTACATCATCAGCTCAAGCTATTTGTCCATCTCTCCAAAAACTGGATCTAATTGGACTGGCAGCAACTTGGTCTCAAGGGTTGTCTTTTTGGGGGATGGTCTGTCTTATTCAGCCACTCAACTTCAAGGCATGGGCAAAGAGCTCTCTGGCGCTCATTTCAAGACACAAGCAAATGGCTCCCAAATCCATGAACAGGTAAGGAGGGTGGTTGTGTGTGTTTTTACAGGCCTCTGCCATTAGATCTACATTATGCTGGAGCTTTGTTCACAGAGAAGCACAAAGGCTCTGCAAAAAGGTGTGTGTTACATTGTGCAGGCATTGTGGATAAGGATTTGGGGTAGTCTGTGCTTGTCACTTGTTGCAACACAGGAACTAGCCAACCAGTGCGCTGCCTATTCCACACAACAATCACATTGCACTGGTTCACTACAAGAGCTAGTGCTTTGAGAGTTCTGGGGGTGGGGGGAGCCTCGCAGCAGATACAAAATGGGAATGGCAATAGAAGTATTTGCAGAAACTCCTATGATCCCCCTGCCCCTTTGGTCCTGCTGCCAGGCCATTTTGTTTCCAGAGCTCTCAAAGCACAAGCTTCTATACCATGGTTAGGCAAACTAAGGCCCGAGGGCTGGATCCAGCCCAGTTGCCTTCTAAATCTGGCCCAGATTTGTCTTGCTACAAAGTGATTGGCATACACCCTTTCAGAGTTGGTTACATTGGTTGAAACCCTAAACCCAAATAGCTGGAAATATATTTCACTTATATCAGTGGGTCTTAGCTCTAACTAAACATGCTGAGATGGATTCTAGAGCATGGGTAGGCAAACTAAGGCCCAGGGCAGGGGCCGGATCTGGCCCAAATGCCTTCTAAATCCGGCCCGCAGCCGGTCCGGGAATTAGCGTGTTTTTACATGAGTAGAATGCATTTTATTTAAAATGCATCTCTGGGTTGTTTGTGGGGCATAGGAATTCATTCACCCCCCCAAAAAAAAATAGTCCGGCCCCCCACAAGGTCTGAGGGACAGTGGACCGGCCCCCTGCTGAAAAAGTTTGCTGACCCCTGTTCTATACTCAAGTTGTGTGTTAATTGCACTATTAAGTGAGCCATAGTAGTCAATCTTTATTGTTATGATGACAGATCAGACAGCATTCAGCAGAAAGCACCAGAGGTGGGACAAGAGCAAATCAGATGCAAGACGCCATCATCTGTGAAACGGAAGCCCTGTGCACAATAAGGTGGTCACTATAGCTACCCTTCAGATATGTTGGCTCTATTCTATAGTAGTTTAACTGCCACAGTTTCCCCCAAAGACTTGTGGGAAATGTGGTTTGGTATTAGAAGAGGGGAGCTGAGAATTCTGTCTCAGAGATCCCTTGCCCATCTCACAGAACTACAGTTCCTGGGGTTCCCTGTGGAGCAGGAATGACTGCAAAGACAGTTTTAAGTTTTGTAGCGCAGCTGTGCCATAAAAATCTGCATCTTGTTTTAAAGTAAAAACACAGCATAAACTTCAGGGGAGAATATAGAAGCCAACAAGCAAGCTTCCCAATTGCTGCTCTGACATATTTTAGTGTGGTGCAATTCTTTTGTGCTTGCAAGATGTTGTCAAATATTAAATATAATGCTTGTGTCAATTCCAAGATCCTCTGTGGTACATATGAGCTTCTCTGTCGCCAGACAGATTCTTGCTGGTCCAATCTTCCTTTCTCTCTTCCAGCATTTCATCAAAAGGAGCTGGCTGTTGTTGTTACCGATTCCTTTTCTCTATGCTCCAGTGGATTCTTTTCACCATGAAACCAAGTGGAACCATCACCAGAAAAGAGTTTGTGTAACCTCTGGTTCTGTGTCACTGATGTGTCCCTAGCTGGGCTAGACCAACCCAGGAGTTGAGAAGGGGTGTGTGTGTGTGCAGTAATTTGTGGGACTTGAGTCCATGGCTAGGTATGGAGATGCCTCTTCGCATGCTAATCTTTGGCTGTGTACTCACCACACTTTATTCTATAAACAATGGAGACTGAGTACTTGCTTGTTTCCATGTACTCCACACACAATCAAGATCTGTTGCATATTTTTTGCCGTGAAAGTGGTTTCATTCTGGAAAGAAAAGCTTGTTGCAGGTTGATTCTGCATTGCCCTGCAATGTGCCCATTAAAACAGATGAAAATAAATGTTGAGTCCCATTGATGTCGGGTATATCAGTGTCTGTCCAATAACACTGTGGGTAGGCATACGCCAAGACTCAGTCAGCACTTCCTCCTCCATTCATCTTCTAGGGCAGGTGCAGCAGGGGGGAAAGTCTGCCTGTGCAATAATGGACATCTGGCTCTGCTCAGACCCCTGGCTTGCTTTTTCAACTCTGACTCCCTGGGACAACTCCTGGTTCTCCTCTGCTACCTTGTCTTCAAGCCTTTAACCAAGACACCATCAATTTTAGAAGTAACACATGCCAATCAATATTCAGTCTGCAGGCTGTACCTGCAGACAGCACACAACTGATCCATCCAGAGCTTTGCAGAAAGGAAGGGTGAGCGTTAATGTGGAATGAGTGTTAATGTGGGATGCACAAAAAGTAGTGACATCACCAAACATCAGAACATAACATTGGTCCCACTCATAATGCTCATCTCTATTATGAAATGAGTGGCATTTCCGTCCAAAAAAATTATTCTCCAAATTGGAATGTAAACTGGATTTTTTATGCACATTGTTATAATTCAGCAGATATACCAAAAGCCTGTTGCTTTCCGTGTGCAAAAGCTACTTTATGTCAATCCCTTTTAATTCTAACTGAAGTTTTCATTGATTGCTGTGAACTATGCCACCAAACCCCTTGTCCAACAAAGCATCATTTCAGTTAGCATTTTCGGTTAGCATTTTCTTTATTTGGCTCCAACACCCAAAACCCTCCCTTGGTCCTAGGGGTGTTTGTATTGTGGGAAGGGGTGAGCTGTGTTTCCAAGTGGCTCTAAGCCACAGCTGGTGCTGGGAATGACAATCCTTAAGGCATAATATGGTCTGCAACACACAAGGCCTTTTGGTGCAGTGTTGTTGCAGGATGGCAGAGGCTCCCCTGGGGCCCCTACAAGGGAGGCATGGACTCGGTGCCCTTTCCTATCCGTGCCAGGGGGCAGAGCGGGAAAGCTTCCTTTGGGTCCGCTTCCTGGCCATTTAAGCAGGCCTCGCCTGGGGCCCTACCTGCCTTTCCTTCATCGGGCTCCTCACCTGCCCACCCTCGGTTTAAGCTGATAGTCAAGGACTTTGTTGTGGTTACAGTGGTCACCGTTTTTGGGGGCCAATTTGTCCACTGGGCAGATGGGCTCCAACCTGGTGGTTTTGCCTACCTCATAGCAATCGTAAGAACTGGGTTGGGCATCGGGTCAATCTGTTGTCTTGGATGGAGGGGAAGTTGTAGTCTGCGCCTGCCCCTCCAAATGCTGGGGTATCACTTTAAAGGGATCCAGGGGGAGTGGTCATGTCCAGGGCTGAAGGAACTCCCACAGACGGCAGTCCCTGAGGGGGTCACCCTATTTGATGTAAGTCTTAGGAACCCCCACTTGGAGTGACCTACACATCACTTCCGGTGTGCGAGCTTGAAGTATTTTGATTGTCCCATGCCCCAGCCAAACCTCTTTCATCTGTATTCAATAAAGTTGTGGCCTGTTTCGATCCAAACCAATCCTCTTCATATGGGTTGGGGACTGAGGAGCACAACGCCTGGACCTGCAAGCACACCACAACATCTTGAGCCGGGGGAGAGAACTCTCAGAACTCTTACTGAGTATGTGGAGTCATTCCTCAGCCAGTTGCAAATTTACTTGGTGGGAGTTTGTTGATTGCTGTGTGAAAGTGTGTTCAAGTTCCTTCTCAGATCGCCACTGTAGGACACGCCGTGGCCAAGTCCCTTCTGTCTTTTCTAGATTCCCTTGGTCACTTTTCCAGAGTTGCGGTGGTGGAAACATCCTCTTTTTTCTTCTTTCCCCAAACCACCCCTATTCCTCCTGCTTTTCCCTTCAAATCAATGTGCCAGTATTAATCAAAACCTTAGTTTCCCAGGCCCATTAATGATGAGAAACATAACTGTGCCACAAATTAACTACATGTGGAAGGTACTGAGGGACGTCGCTATGAATCTCCCCCTGGAATGTCCATCAGACTGGGACAATGTATCCCTGTTCAAAGCCGCACTAGCAGTGACAGATAGAGATGATCTTCCCCCAAATGGCCTCTCTCTCTTGCTCTCTCTTCTCATCATCAGCTCTTGCGCAGCGCTTCTTGCTAGCTGACACATCACGTGAAATTTATCTTCTTGCATCCCACCGCGAAAGCTTTATTTCCTGAGCCCAGATGTTTGGTTTTGTTGTTGTTTTAATTAGATTCTGTTCAGTTAGTAGTAGTATTGCCTCAAGCAAGTAATGTAAAAAAAGAAGAGGTGGGGGGATTAGAGGAAGGGAAGGAAGAGGGTTGTAGGGAAAGGAGGTGGAAAGGCTAGAAAGGGGGAGGAAACAGCAGTCTCAGTGCAGAGAGCATTCAAGGTGGTGAAGGAGTTATAGATCGCACATCCAGGACCTTTTGCTGGCAGCAGAAGTAGCCCTCAGTAGCCTTCTAATAGTGCTGTTAACTGCATATGCACCACATCAGTGCCCCCCAGATGTAGGCAGACTCCAACTCCCATCAGCCCCAGGCAGCATGGATGGTGGGAGTTGCAGTCCAGGGACATAAGGAGGGCCATAGGTGACCCATCTGCAGAAGAGGTGCAGCCAGTGGCATGAGTAATGGCAAAGGGGCTGTGGCACCTTTGAGGAGGAGCAGGGGAGCCTGTGGATCTTAAGGTCATAGCTCAGTAGTAGAGCTTCTGCTTTTTGCATGCGGAAGGACCCAGATTTAATCCTGGCATCTTCAGGTAAGGCTGGGAGAGACCCCTGTCACTGCCTGTCATTGTAGACAACACTGAGCAGAATGGTCCTGATGTCTGTTTCTGCCTAAGGGCTCGTTCACACTTAAAAACTTCCCTCTTATGGCCTATTCCCACAACACCTACTCACTATGGGCCCTACTAAAGCAAACAGTCTAATTGGGCAACGTCTAAAAGATATCGAGCATCAGAACAACCTGGCCACTATAAGGAAATTCTGTCCTTGGTATGTACCTCTCCATTTGGAATCTCTGGCCCTATATCTGCACAAACTTATTATCCCAAAATACAGACATGCTTTTACACTTGCAAGACTGGATGTTTTGCCATCTGCGGTACTTGAGGGTCGATTCCAAAAGATCCTGCCTGAGAAACGTCTTTGTCCCTGTGGAGATGGTAGCACCGAAACAGCGGCACATATCCTCCTGTCTTGTACTCTCTACAAAGACCTGAGGAACGAGATCATCACCTCACTTGTACTAACCATCCCAGGGCGCTCAACCACTGCCACAATGGCCTTTCTTCTATCAGATCAAAATGAGCAGATAACAACAAAGGTTGCTAGGTTCATAGCAGGGGCAATCAGAATAAGGGCCACTAACTGACAGCTGATTCAGGACTTTAAATTGTGCTCTTATATCAAATTTCCTTTTCTGCGTATACTGTAATGTTTTACTGTTGCTATGGCCACTGGCTAATGCGAACAAAGTTTTATCTTATCTATCTATCTAGTCTACACTTCCATTTGCCCTTCCACTTCAACGGGGCTTGCCATTTTCTCTGATTCAGCAGTAAAGAGCAGGTTTTCCCAGGGAAAGCGACAGGGCAAATGAAAAACACCTTGGACTCGTACTTTCTAGGCATGGGACAAGCAACGTGTGGATGAGCCCTAAGGCAGCTTCATCTCTGCACTTCGGCCTGCCTCTCTGGTTTCATTTTGTTCTCCTTGAATTAGTAGTTCAGAGGCGAAACTTCAGGTGTATTTTTAAATAACAGCAACAGCAAAGCCTAAATGCTCCTAAAACAATATTGGCTCTGCATGTGTACTACTGGAGCGCACACTGGAGCATATATGCATCGCTTAATATACAGAACCATGGAGATAAGGTGCAGAGGAGAACCCAGATCACTCACATCTAGAAACAGGAATATATAATAAAGCCTTCAAAGGGTATGAGCTGTGCTTGCAAACTGCCAGTCATATCCTGGTTTAGAAAACGTCAAAGAAGAAGTGAAGACTTGTAGTGCTAGATCACACTGTTCAAATGCAAATGAAAAGCATAAGCCCCCAAACTGGCATGGAGTCCTATAGTTCATTATTAATTATCATTATGTTTTAATGCAAATTAAATATACTTAAAGCAATCTAAAACAATATTTTACTTAATAAAATCAATAAAGAGCAATGAAAACAACAATATTTGCAATTTTCCTACAGGTAATTCCATTTTTTTAATTTTTAATTTTGCAGATGTCATCGGCATGGTACATCTTACTTTACAATCTTACGCAGTGATAGATTCTATTTCTTTTTCAATAATGGTTGTTCACATAGACTAATATTTCAGGCTGCAATCCTAATCCCATTTACTTGGATTAAGCCTCGCTGAATTCAAAAGGACTTCTGAGTAGCAATGTTTAGGATTGTGCTATTAATCATTCTTACATTTTACAGTCTCGCGTAAACAAATATGTGTTGGAGATGGTTCCCACCCCCCAGCTTCTTTCTTGTTTGTGTAACAAACAAAACCACAGCATAAATCAAAGCAGTATACAGTGGTGCCTCAGGTTATGAACTTAATTCACTCTGGAGGTCCTTTCTTAACCCGAAACCATTCTTAACCTGAGGCACGCTTTTGCTAATGGGGCCTCCCATGGATGCCACGCTGCTGGTGCACAATTTCCGTTCTCATCCTGGGGCAAAGTTCTCAACCCAAGGTACTACTTCCAGGTTAGCAGAGTTTGTAACCCAAAGCATTTGTAATCCGAGGTACCACTGTATCAGTATTGATCCCTATAGTTGTAGCCTCCTCCTCCTCCCAGAGAGAAGTCTGCAAACATGTCTCCAGTGGTTATAGGAGATAAAACTGAAGACCTTACTGATCACCTCCCTAATTTCAACATCCTGAATTGCTGTTGGGGTGGACTCACTGTTGGCACTCACTTGAAATGCAGCCAGTTCTGGATAAGGTCAGTACAACCAATGATTCAGCAACATCCACTTTGTGTGGGTGTCTCTATGGGAAGCAGAAAGGGTACTTATGGAGGGAGAAAGCAATAACCCAAGTTGGGATGGAGCCAGGGGGGTGTTGGAATTAAAGCCACAACTCTTGCAAGGAATGATCTTTAGTAGCTGGGATATGTTTGTGCAGTAACTACACCATAAAGCACCTTTCATCCTGAACAAGAGACCCCTGGGGCACTTTAGTGTGAATCAAGCAGTGCAAGAACATAAGAGCTGCCAGACAGCATAAGGGCAATGATCCATCTAGCCTGGCATTCAGCTTCTCCAATGGTAATGGAGGCTGGAGAGGAAAGGTCTGAGATGCAACAGGTGGTCTGTCCACTGTGGTTTATACCTGGTATCCAGATGAACTTGAAAATGTAACAAAAGCACATGGGAAGATCTTCACTATTCAAATGCCCTCCAGTGTGGGGGGCTTCCTGAAAGCCAGAGCAGTGCTGTGCACCAGGAGTTTCATTTGCAACAGATTGACCCAGACCAGGATGTGTCCCATCTGTGCCAGGGACTCAATGGATGTTTTGTCTGACCATTTACCTAATGGCATTTGATTAATATTTGGAAAGTGCATCATCAGATGCTTGATGTTGTTGTTTAAACCTTAATGTTATTCCTTCACGTTAAATAGAGACCACCTTTTAGCAGCTGCCAAAAGAGCTCAGTCAAACAAAGGGTTCTTTCAAAATTCTGATGGCAAAGTGAGAGAGCTTTTTACTCAAATACAAAACTCATCACCACCAGATTCACCTTCCTTACGAATGGACCAGGGGTGACGTGGGGGAGGCAGCTCCAGCAAGGTGGCCTTCAAAATGGATTAGGTCAATTCATGAAGAGACCATCAGTGGATAGTTACTATGAGATTCCTCCTCCTCCTGTTGACATTTGAAACCCAGACCATGGAGACAAGCAATGTGGAAGGTTTGTTGCCTCCACCATGATTCCCTGATGGACTTCTCAGAGGTAATGGTTACATGGCTAGGATTCATGTTTTGAAACACCTATCAGATTTTTTTCAAAAACAACCATAAAATCTTACACAGGTGGAAGCACGCAGGGATGAAATAACGTCACAATTACAAATGAGAAAGAACGGCAAAGCAGGATAGGCTCAGAAATTCATGAAAAACTAACAATGCAAGATGGAATCCTGAATTACACCCCCAGTTGTCACATTTCACATTGGAAGTTACATTGTAAACTTCAACTTTTTGTCCCACATTGAGCAGTTCCGGGGGAAAGCAGATCATAGCACCTAGTAAAAACTTCTTGAATTTCTCCTTCTCCAAACTTCTTTCCAAGTCTCTCCCCCCTGCATACACCTAGAAACACATACACACAAAACCTACCATAGCTGCCTGTTTGATAAGGGAGTGTGGGGAGATTGCTTGCAAGCAAAACTGCATCCCACTGCATCCCACAAATTTCTATGGCAGGGATTGGGAACCTCCTCCTTGACTACTGGCTGTATTGACTGAAGCTGATGAGAGTTGGAGTCCAGGAACATCTAGAGGGCACCACCCTGATCTATGGATTGGGGAAACAAGCATGCTAAATGCCACTATAGCCACCTGCTATATCTACATCATACGTTTAATGCACAATTATGCCACTTCTCCCAAAGAATTCTGGAACTGTAGCTTACCCCTTGCAGAGCTACAATTCCCAGCATTCTTAACAAACTCCAGTTCCCAGGATTCTTTGGGTTAAGCTATTACTGTTAAAGTATAAGAGTGTTTTAAATATGTGGTGTGGATGTGACCTAAGTCTCATTTGAAAGCTGCAAAGATGCCTGCATTGCAGGGTGTTGGACTAGATGACCCTCGCGATCCCCTCCTTCCAGCTCTACAGTTCTCTGAGTCTCCGATTCAGCACTTGTGGCTGCTCATTGACTCCCTATTTCAGGGTCCTTACCTGCTTCTTTCTTCTTCTTCTTTGGCGATCACTCATAGCCGAGTAAGATTGTCTTCCATAAACACGGTTTTAACAATGAGTCCGTAAGTGACTGTGGAGGCCAATTCTGGACCCACACATCCTTCCACAGTGGGGACAATGGTTTCCAGGCAGAAGTTAATCACGGTGTGGATTTGCCAAGCATGCCTTCCTCTTAGCATGTTTCTCCCTTGCGTTCTGAGTTCGAGTGTCTTCAAAGCCCATGACACCTTTGGTAAAGGTTGTTCTCCAACTGGAGCGCTCGCAGGCCAGTGTTTCCCAGTTGTCAGTGTTTATACTACATTTTTTTAGATTTGCCTCGAGACAGTCTTTAAACCTCTTTTGTTGACCACCAGCATTACGCTTTCCATTTTCAAGTTCGGAATAGAGGAGTTGCTTTGGAAGACGATCATCAGGCATCTGCACCGCATGACCAGTTCAACGAAGTGTGAGCATGACCAGCTGCTGTAGCAGAGGTGCACAAGGAACTGCCTTCACATTTTCAAGTCACAGCAAGACTCTTGCATTTTTTTATGATAGCCATTTCCCCCTTTCTGTTGCAATTTCTTTAGAGCTCCATTTTATCATTATTTTACCTGCCAGTTCACTGTCCATTGTGAAATAGACTTGTAACAGACCTGTTTTCATAATAATGCAGTGTTATAATGATGGTGGAGGAGGAATGTGGGTTTAATACAGTGGTACCTCGGGTTAAGTACTTAATTTGTTCTGGAGGTCCGTTCTTAACCTGAAAGTGTTCTTAACCTGAAGCACCACTTTAGCTAATGGGGCCTCCCGCTGCCGCTGCGCCGCTGCCATGTGATTTCTGTTCTCATCCTGAAGCAAAGTTCTTAACCCGAGGTACTATTTCTGGGTTAGCGGAGTCTGTAACCTGAGCTACCACTGTAATATGGAAAGACCCTAAGGCTGTAATACTAAGCATGCCTACTAGAAAGTGAGCTAATATGGGCTGCTGCTACTCAGAGTAAACACGTGGAAGGATGGGTGTGCTTTGCTGTCATAGTCAAGGGGGGCGGGAATCTTTTCCTGTAATAGGCAGCTGGTGATCTGCTTTGATTTTTGTGCAATTTTTAATTGTATTGTAATTGTTATAAATCACATTGATTTTTAAAAAAACAACTTGCAGTAAGCAAATAGATAAATAAAATGGGAGAATGGAGTGCAAGTTCACTCCAATGTTTGAGGGATTTTATGCTTGGTTAGTTTTTGTTTGTTTCCAAATCTAAGGGCAAAGAGCATGTCCTCAGTGATGTAAAATATTTCTAGGGTTGCTAACTGCCCAGCACAACCCCTCACCAAACGATATTCTAGTCTGCTGCTGTGCAGTTTGATCTACCCACCCACCCCCCGCCAAATATCATCAGGTGAAACTTTTCACAGCATGGAGATAAAACACGATCCGTTGCCATTGTCATTTATCAAATTATCTCATTTATTTATTACCTCAGATACATATGTAACACCATTTGAATCAACTAATAAATGATGCCTAAACACTGAGTTGCTCTTAAAAGCACAGCTACATTGACAGCTTGCAAATTTGGCAACCCTTCGGACTTCAGTGTGTTCCCATTTTTAATGCCTGATTTGTAAGTGAGCCACTATAGGGCATCAGTGATAGCAAGCAATGCCATATGTGACATTAATTGCCTCTCTGTTGAGGCTGTTGTGTAACCGCACCAGGCCTGAGCACACAGTAATTGCCTAATAACAATAATTAATAGATAATGCAGCCCTATTACAAGACAGCATGAAATCTCATGCTCCTGTACACTGCTCATCTATTGGCCCTCGCCCTTCAGAAATACACACATGAATAATGACTTGGTGTATGTCATGAGAGGGGGAGAAATAAATGTATTAACTGAGTAAGTCAGAGATTAAAGTCATCTGACTTTAACATGCCCACCAATTAATCAATTAAGTACTAAAACTCAGCAAAACCTCAACGCAACATGACACAATTTTCATAATTTTCATTGCAGACAGGTAGATTTCCTCTATTCAGTCAGTTTTAATCTGCAAGCAGTGCTTTGCTCAATGAATGTTTGCAGGCCTAATGATAAGTCTACACTATCCATCATTTTAATGGCACTTCTGTACTGAGATGCAGCAGCAAATGCGGGGACAGGAACTTAAAATGGGACAGCTTCCCACTTCCCCACCCCAAGAATTTTCTAAAAAAGAAAATAAAAGTGGGAAGCTCAAGATTGCCTGGCAGTCATTTTGTTGTAGGGTTTTTTTTGGGGGGGGGGATTCCATCTGGATGATGCCTGGAGTCACTTTCAATTCTTGGGGTCCTATATCCCATGGAGATTAGAATCTGACAAGAGGATTTTGTTGAACTAGTCAAATAGATTTCTTTGCAAGCCAATGGCCTTATACTCAGATAATTGTTCTTCTAGCCCTGTACTGTCTACTCTGAGTTGCAATGACTCCCCAAGGTCAAGGACTGGGCTGAGCTGGGATGACAAGAGACCTCTCTTGGGTCCTCATCATCCTGATTCAGCCAGTCCATGACAGAGGAATGCCCCCTTACCCTTTTTACTGGAAATGCATTTCCCCCCACCCCACCAAAAATTGAAAGGGTCTCAGGAGGGACTCAGGAGGGCCACACAGGCTCTCCATCCCAGATCGAGGGGTTTCCAGACTTTTCCAGTACCTCTAGAAGCCCTTCCACACTGTGCTGTCACCGACTGAAGAACCTTGCCCGTCTATTACAGATCTCCTGCAGGCTGCTGAGGATCCTGGAAACAGGTCATTCACTAGAAAGACCATCTGTTTGTGGGAGAAACTGGCCCAGTTAATCAAATCTCTCTCTTTGCTGTGTTAAGTGAGAAGTACGCTTCAGAAGACTTCCAACATTCCAATGTTTTGTAGGGGAAATCTCTCATTTCAGGGAACTGTGTATGCCTTTTACTGGTTTTCTCACTGAGTTATCCCAATAACCTTTCCTGTGTTTTTGTTGGAAGCTGCCCAGAGTGGCTGGGTAAGCCAGTCAGGTGGACAGGGTAATAAATTTGAACACAAACACTCCAGGGTGACCCAGAACACAATTTGTGTCGTTAGGTAATTTTAGCCTCTGGGCTTAATTGATGATGGTAGTACTGTATGCTGTACTTCCCTTACTTGTAAATGTGGTGAGCTGAGTGGGGGCCCTAGACTTCTGGCCCAAAGTCCTGCCTGGATGGCACCACCAAGAGCATTGAGTCAATCAGGCAACCAATACATCAATCGTGTACTCCTGACAGCAAAAGACTTGCAGGGAACAAGCTACCAGAACAGTTTACATTGAGCCCTGCTCCTTCTTGCAGTATGAAAAACCTCCAAACAATGCAAGAAAACTTTTTATTATTGGCTGAACGTGTCCACCCCTTATAGGGGAAGGAACCATTCACAATGGCTCACAGGATCACGAGCAGCAGCAGCACTGGCTCCATCTATCACAAATCACTGCAAGATAAGAAAGAAAGAAAACCTGTAGGTGGGGTGGGGTGGGGGGAGATGGCATCACTGACTTCTTTCCAGCATTGCTGCTGGGGCTGAAGAAGGCTTGGATCAGCAGAGCAAAAAATTAAAAATGAAAGATGTGCAAACTGCTAGATCAGCAACTAGCACGCACACTTCACTGAGGAGGCTGGTGGGGGGAGAGGAGATTTGAAGTGAGAAGCCTAGAATGTTACAGAAATATTGCACTGGTAGGCTGCTTTGGCAAAAGTGAATTTTGCCAAATTTATGTCAGTGTCTAACCTATTGCTGAGCCAGTGACCTAAAATTGTAGGTATCAGTGGGGAAGTATAAAATACAAGAAGCAGTCAGGGGACCAGTTCATGTTTTGGGGTTGGGGAAGAGATTCATCATAGAGGTTCATATTGGGACTGGTGGTGCCCTTTCACATGTTCATAAATGATCTGAAGTGAGCGGCGGGATGGCTGTGTTTGCCAGATGTTATTCAGTTATGAAGGATGGTGAAAGCCAATGCAGATTGTGAAGTGCCCCAAAAGCAGCTTTTGTAGCTGGAGAAGGGAAACAAAATGGTAAATGAGCTCCAGTGTCTGAAAGCGTTGCATGCTGAAATGAGACACAATTCTAGCTATGTATGTATACACAGAGATGGGGCCTGACCTAGCAGCAACTAACAAAGGAAGTGATCTTAGGGTTGTGGGAGTAACCCAGTTAAAACTTAAAGAAAGAAAGAAAGAAAGAAAGAAAGAAAGAAAGAAAGAAAGAAAGAAAGAAAGAAAGAAAGGCAAATTTCATGCTAGGGATTACTAAGGCTTGAAATTATTATTAGGGTTTGAAAATAAAACTGTCAGTTTCATTGTACCTTTGCACAAATCTATGCTGCCGCAATGTTGGAATACTACTTACAGTTCTAGCTGCTCCATCTCAAGAATGCCATTTCAGAGGAAGAGAAAGGGGTGACCAAAAATGATCAGAGTGTTAAAGTACCTTCACTACATACAAAAGTTAAAATGGAATTATTTTTTGGGGGGGTGGGGTGGGGCTTTCTATACAAGTACAGCTGCATCATACCTTATCTTTTCTATGGTGGAGCATTTGGTTCTTTGAGTCAGAGGCTGGGGGAAACCGAGCAAAATTCTGCTTTTCCCATTGCCCAGAAGTATGTGAATGTGCATGCCTGTATGCATTCTTGTTTATGCACAAAAGAGATAATGTGGTGTATGTTGTGACGTGGGGTTTGTGATTTCAGCTCTCTTGACATAATATGCTGGAGACAGTTCTCTAGTAACACTTCTTTATTAAAGCAAACAAGACTAAGACTTGAGGAGGGGAGAGCTACATTTATAGGAACAAGCTAGAAACGATACATTATGGAGGGAACAATCTCAGGCAATCACAGTCCTGCCTTTTGGAGGAAACCAATAAGACAGAGGATCCAAATACAGCAGCTTAAATGAACCAATAGTAGCTGTACCCTCTGGAACCAAAAGGCAGTTACTTTACCCTAATGCAAATACAGACAATAATAATGCAGATATAAAATCCTTTGACTCAATACACAACACCCCTCCCCCCCTAGTGAGCACAGCAGACGTAATCTCTCAGGTACTGTGGGGTCCTACAACTTCTATTTGATCTCCTGACAACAGGTGTTGCCAGTTCTGGATTGGGTGTCACCTGTGGTAGGGGGGCTGCTATAGGGGTTTCGTCAGGAACAGATGGAGTCCCAGACATCTCAGGGTCCCCTACCTGTACCTCGTCATCCTGAGGACCAGCAGACCCTGGTTCATTTGCTGAGGCCCCTGGTGACTGCACCTCTGGGCCATTTTCACCCTGGTCTTGCAGCTCTGCGTCGTTAGCCAGGGATGAATTATCAGACTCCTCTCTGCTGAGCGCCCGGCGCCTCAGCTGATCTATATGTCTCTTCCAAACTTGCCCATTTTCCAAGGTCACATAATAGGACACAGGTCCACTAGTCCGGGTGACCACACCAGCCACTCACCGCGAACCTCGTGAATAGTTCCTCACCCAGACCAGATCTTCAGGGGCGAGATACCTTGTTGTGTCAGTCTCAGCTTGGGGGGTTGCTCTTGAATTACGGTTTGGCATTTTATCCGGGTGGACATAATCCAGCACCGTTACCAGTCTTCTACCCAAGAGCAGCTCAGCTGGCGACTTGCCCGTCGCAGTACACGGCGTCGCATGCTGCAAAAATAACATTCGCGCGATGCGAGCTGACCAGTCACCCTCCATTAAGCGCGCAATGGATTCTTTGGCTGTTCTTACCATGCGCTCCGCCTGCCCATTGGATGGGTGAAAGGGCGCAGATGTGATCCCTCTTATGAAGTTATCAGCCAAGAATGCCCTGAATTCTTGGGATACAAAAGCTGCCCCATTATCTGATACAATGGCCTCAGGTAACCCGTGGGTTGCAAACAGCTGCCGCAACACCTTGATTACGGCAGCTGATGCCATGCTAGGGACCATCGCCACTTCTAACCATTTGGAATATATATCGACGATAACCAAAAAGACCTTCCCCTGGAATGGCCCAGCAAAATCTAAGTGCAGCCGGCTCCAGGGAGATCTGGACTGCTCCCACCAGTGAACTGGTGCTCTGGCCACTTCTGGCCGCACCTCTTGGCATGCCTTGCATGTTCGTACCCATTGTTCTATGTTCTGGTCCATTCCAGGCCACCACACATAACATCGGGCTAGCGACTTCATCCTGACCATTCCCGGGTGTCCCATGTGAAGCGTCTCAAGAACCCTGTTTCTCAGTGGTGCTGGGATGATCACCCTATCTCCCCACAGGAGACAACCCTTATGCATGGACAACTCGTGCTGCCTTGTTGCATAAGGCCTGAATTTGTCTTCATGCGGACCACCTGGCCACCCCCTCCCCACCCAAGTGAGCACACGGAAGAGAACAGCATCTTTCCTTGTTTTCTCAGCTATATTAGTAGCCGTTACAGGAGCCCCCGGAAGTGTTTCCAGCATCATTATGTGCTCCGCTGGAGCAGGATCTTCATTGCTCCCGCCAGGAAGGGGCAATCGACTCAGCGCATCAGCGTGGCACAACCGTTTCCCCGGCACATGGGTCAAGGTGTACTGGAACCCGTTCAGGAATATAGACCAACGCAACATTCTGGGGGAGAGAATTTGTGGCGTTTGTTTGTTCAGGTTGAACAACCCTAACAGTGGTTTGTGGTCCGTTTCAATGGAGAAATGGCGACCGTACACATAATCATGGAACTTTTTGATTCCTGCCACAATTGCAAGCGCCTCTTTGTCAATTTGAGCATAGTTGCGCTCCGTGGCCGACAACATACGGGAATAGAAAGAGATGGGCTTTTCCGACCCATCCGGTTCCCTATGACTCAGCACCGCCCCCAGACCGTATTGAGAGGCATCACATGCCAGGACCAGCGGCTTCGACTCATCATAATGAGCAAGGACGCTCCTGCTACTCAGCATTCCTTGCAAGGAGTCAAAAGCCTTCTGCTGCTCCTGCCCCCATCACCACACTTTTTTTTTCTGCAACAGTCTATGTAATGGTTCAGCTACCGAAGCTTTCTGGGGTAAGAACGAATGATAAAAGTTAATAAGTCCCAGGAATGACTGCAACTCCGTCTTGTTCTGTGGTCGTGGTGCCTCGATGATGGCCTTAACCTTAGCATCTGTGGGGTGGATGCCTGATGCATCAATTTTAAACCCCAAGAAGTCCACAGTTGGCAACCCAAAACTGCATTTTTCCTTTTTTAGTTGCAACCCCACCTCCTTGAACTTGAGCAACACTGCACGGACATGCGCAACCAGTTCCTGTGGGTCTTTTCCAGCAATCAAAACGTCATCAAAAAATGGCAAGACCCCCGGCAGACCTCTTAACAGGCGTTCCATGAGCCCTTGAAAAATCCCTGGGGCCACACAAACTCCAAACTGTAATCTGTTAACTCTGAACGCCCCTTTATGTGTGACAATAGTCTGTGCTTCCGTTGATTGTGGGGTTACTGGCAGCTGTTGGTAAGCTTGTGCCAGGTCAATTTTTGCGAACACCTTGCCCCCAGCAAGTTTAGCCAACAGATGTGATACGACTGGAATGGGGTATGAGTTTCCCCTGAGTGCCTTATTGATAGTACATTTGTAATCAGCACAGATCCTGACTTCCCCATTTGCTTTAAGGGGCGTGACGATTGGAGTCTCCCACTTAGCGGAGTCCATGGGTGAGAGAACTCCCTGCTTGACCAATTTATCCAGCTCTGCTTCGATCTTGGGTTGCAGTGCAAATGGCACTCGCCCTGGTTTGAGTCGGATTGGGGCCACCCCAGGGTCCAATTCGAAGTCAACTGGGGGCCCTTTATAGCAACCCAGTTTTCCATTAAAGAGACCAGCAAATTCTAAACCATACATCATGAAGACACCACAGTCTTTGCTGTGCCTCATTTCCGAAGGAAACACAAACCCTGGATGAGCACCAAGACTGCTGGTATCCTGCACCATTCAGAGATTGGAGTGTCATGTAAAAATACTTTGCCCTTGTGCCAGGATGCATCTCTAGTGCAGTACAATGGCTCAAGATATAAAGATCTTAAAACACAAAGAAGTAACACCTGAATGCTTGCAACTCCATCGTTTTGGGCGTGGAGTGAGATGCTTTAATGTGGTCTGTTTGTTGGGAATCTTCTTATACTGTCAGGAGACAACCACAGAGTAGCTGAAATTCAGGGAACGCCTGCATGAGGTTTTGTTGGGGCTCAGATGGCTGATTCAAGAAAGCTGATAGAGCATCGTGGTTAAGAGCAGGTGCTGTGAAAGGCAACTCTGCCATGAACTCACTGATTATCCTTTGGTGAGGCGCCTGTTCTCATCTTAAGCTACCTGCCGACCTGTATTATGGACGTAATAAATACTGCGGCCACTTAAACATTGCCAAAAGGAAAGAGGACAGAGTTTTTCCACAAAACTGGCATATAGAAATGCAATATATCTATCCATAATGGAGAAAGCTTTGACCCGGTGACCTATGTGTGCTTGCTCAGGTACATCTTTTGAATTTGGCCAACTAACAGGAACACTTCCAGGGGAGCAGGAAAAGTAAGCCCCCTATAATATGCAGAAACAGTAGGGCTGCACATCTTTTTATCCGGCAAAGACCTGTGCCTATAACAGTCACGTGACAGACAGAAATTGAACAGGTGCAGCCTTCCCCTGCATGCCGATGCAGCCGTGGCAGAACCTGTATCGACTGCATTTCTAACTCTTAAAGCGACGGAAGCTCGGACAGGGACAATATATCTGTGCACGAGCAGCTGTATAATCCTACATGTGGCAAGGCAGACTGTGTACGTATGAAATTCAGTTGCTGTAATAACAGGCAATATATAGTTCTGAAACTGAGCCCAGCAGCAACCCCCCTTGTTTACAGAATTGCAAATTTCCCTGACACGTTGCTGATGCATATACTTTCCCCTTTTTTGCGAGAGGAGCTTCTGTCCGTTCCGCGGGTTCAAATGCAAGTCAAGTACGAGCTGCTACGCGCAGCCTGCAGGGCGATCCGCTCGGCTGACTTCCAACAAAAGCGAGAGAGGGAAGGGAGGACTACATTTCCCATGATACCTTTTGAACCCGGTAGTAACTGGCAGTGGCGGAGGGAGAACCACGTGTTTCCCTTCCTCCAGCCCACCGTCCTCCTTTCAGATCTTGGAGACTCACTTAGCGTGAGCAACAACTAGCAAAACAGTTTGGGGGTTTTGCACTTTCTGCACCTTAGGCTGCTATGCTGCCTTTTCCCTTTAGACACTTTGCTAAGGTAAGGCGTGGGATGCGAATGGCAGGAGGGGGGGAGGAGGTTGGATCTGCTGGGATCTCCTAAGTTGAGTGTAGGGAAGAGATGCAAAAGGAGAGGGGGGGGAGGGGGTTCCTTAGTCCCACGCGCAACTTCACCGAAGTGCTCTGCAGGTGAGTGGCTGTGGATGTTTGGAGCACCTGGGCGAGTGTGCGTAGCTTGACTTGTAAAGGGGAACTGACCTGAGCGACACCTCCATCCTGCCCCCTCTCTCCTCCCTCCCCATATGCCAGGAGGCCTTTCCCTAAACAGTTCAGTTCTGGAGTGTCTGGGGAAGTAGTTTTTTTTGCTCCTCGAGTGACTGAAGATCTGTCCTCACTGATGGCATTCTTCCCCCCGCCCCCCCATGGGACTGTTAAGTCGTGCAAGTTTGGAGAGGCAAGCTTCTTGGGTAAGGAGTTTATATACCCGCCTGAGGGTTCAAAGCCAGGGATCTGATAGCAGCACCGATCTGTGCACCATTCTGCAGCTCAATTATTATTTAATTCTGGCTTAATGGCTCTTGGATGCGGCACCGAGCGAGGCGAAGAGTTATCTTGACGTTCCCAAGACTGCTGGGAGAGGTTTCAGCTGATAATAGAGTCTCGGTCACGCTTTGCTGACTTTTATAGGCTAATTTTTGTAGCATCTCTTTCCCTTTCTCACTGTCCTATCTGACATTGCAGCTTCGAGGGAAAGACAGGGAAATTGGCAGAAAGAGGCCCAGGTTCGGAGTGGGGGAAAGTGGGGTGGGAGGAACAGGTACAAATGCAACTTGGGCAGCTGCTTTATCACCTTACCAAAGTCTCTTTGGCAGAGGCTTCTCTCTCTGGCACCAGCTGCTATTTGATCTCTTGAACCCAGTCAATAAAATGACATACCCCCTGAAAACGGCTTCCTGATTCGCAGGCTAAAGATATCTGCGTTGGGTAACATGATTACAACTCAAAATTAAAAGGAAAGAGTTTCTACAGCCAGTGAACTGTAAATATTTTGTAACCCTTCTATCCAGCAGTCAGAAACAAGTTTGTGCCTGCGCTTTACAAGAAAAAACAAACAACCTCTGCAATTTGTAGAATCACTTTTTGCTTAGAAAATGATGATGGTTTTAAAATGATGCAGGGAGTGTTTCATTCATAGGCCAAGATGCATTATTGAGTTTTCCCTCCTTGCTGATGCAACCGAGATGAGCCGGTTACATCATCTGCAGAGGTGATTATGAGTTTTAGATGTTTTTTTCAAAGTACAACCTTTTTTTATTAAAAAGAAAAACTGCCCCCTTTTAAATGCTGTTGGCTGGCATTTGGGTTGCCCTTCTTTGAAACATGTGGGAAAGAAGTAGGAAAGAAAAAGCAAACTGTCCGTGCAACTCCCCCCCCCAACCCCCCAAGCTGGACTTGCCAACTCAGCATTCAGCAGCAGCAGGAGTTGTTGTGTCTGCTGTTCTGCACAAATGAAGCTCACTTGACCATCTGCAGCGTAACACCATAACAAAGCCCGCTCTGTTTCAGCAGCCCTTGAAGCAGCTCCTCCTGCCACCTCACCACTCCAGCTTTTTCTTTCAAGAATTCTCACTGTGTTGCTTTTTCAGTGACGGAAGTGGCAAGAAATTACTCCTTTCCCCAAACTCTCCATGTTAATGCAAGCAAATGCTATTCTGTAGGTCCATTGGGGCAACGCGGAAAGAGGCTGATCAACTTCAACTATTTGCTGCTTTCTAGACTTCTTTTTTATATATGTTAGTTGGTTGGATGATTTATCTCCCTGCCACCCCCAAACTTCATAATCTCCCACTGGGCTCAACAGCTGCCTTAGATTACAGAAGGCTGTAATATAAATTCCTCAGCACCCATCTGGTTTGCATGATAATAACCTAGTTCTGAAATGGACATAACTGCTAGTAGGGAAGGGGGGCAGTGAGAAATCCCCAGTTGGCAGCTCCAAGATCTAGCATGGCATAGTGGATGGTGTCTTGCAGCTGGGCTGGGATGTGAAATCCCTGCTCCGTCACAAAGCTTGCTTGGTGATTTTCGGCTGGTATCCATAGCCGTATTCAGGCATTATTCTCTGTGTCAGCCTTCCTGAACCTGGTGCCCTCCAGATGTTTTGGAACTACAGTTCCCCTTAACCAGAGCCAGTGTGGAAGGGATGTAGCTGGGGCAGAGGGAATGTGTAGCTCTCCAGATAGGGTTGGACTACAAGCCCCATCATTCCTGAAAACTGCCCATACTGGCTGGAACTGATGGGAGTTGGAGTCCTAGCAACACCTGGAGGGCCACAGGTTCAGGAAGGCTAACATGGAGGATACTGGCTGGATATGGAATAGTGTTGCAGTGAGCTTTTTGCAGTCAAGAGACCATCAGATGCTCCAAGACTCGTGGTTCTTTTTGTGAACGTCTATTGGTTTGTTTTTTTGAGTGGTAGGGAAGCCGGTGAATGCCAGTAAACTCTCTGTGTACTGCTTATGATGGGACTTAATCCCAAATCCAAGATGGCTGTCTGCCTCTAGAATGAGGAGGCTTATATTGCACAGGCGTATTTTCCGCATGTGGGATGATACACAGCGAGAGAAAGAGAGGTTGGGTGGAACACACACACACACACACAAACACAATGGCAGGTGGGGAGAGAAATCTACACAATTTTGCAACATGTCTCCTATTTGCTATAGACCTGATTTAATTGCAACTTTTCATAAGAAAAAGGCTCCTACTACTGGTGTCAAGCAGGTCTCATGGGATACGCAGTCAGGGTCTCCCAGAAATCCAACAGGTTTGATGTATTCTTTGCTCTGGTAGAGCAGGTGCCTAGATTGCAACATGCGCAGCCGAACTTCCAAGATGGATTGTGCCCTTTGTTCATTCTAATGTGTGGAAAGAGCACTTTTGAACCCCCTGCTTGAGTCCTCAAAATACTTTAGGATGGCCAGGCTAATATAACTCTTTCTTTCTTTTTCTTTCTTTCTTTCTTTCTCTTTCTTTCTCTCTCTCTCTCTCTCTCTCTCTCTCCCTCCCTCCCTCCCTCCCTCCCTCCCTCCCTCCCTCCCTTCCTTCCTTCCTTCCTTCCTTCCTTCCCTTTTGCCAGCCCTTGCGGAGATGCTGCCAGGCTGCGGGGAGTTTGCGGGCCCAACACAGCAAAGCAGCTGCTGCATCGGCCAAGGAGACGCCAGGCTGGACCGGGCAGGAGAGCTTGGCCGAGAGTGACCCTGAGATGTGGGCGCTGGTGCAGCAAGAGAAGGATCGCCAGTGCCGGGGTCTGGAGCTCATTGCCTCAGAGGTGGGTGTCTCCTTCCTTAGCCCCGGAGTGCAGGACAAAAGGGTCTTATCCTTTGGCTGGCGAGTGCTGTCTCCTTCCTGGTGTAGTGGAGAGCCAGTGTGGTGTAGTGGTTAAGAGCGGTAGTCTCGTAATCTAGGGAACTGGGTTCGCGTCTCCGCTCCTCCACATGCAGCTGCTGGGTGATCTTGGGCTAGTCACACTTCTCTGAAGTCTCTCAGCCCCACTCACCTCACAGAGTGTTTGTTGTGGGGGAGGAAGGGAAAGGAGAATGTTAGCCTATTTGAGACTCCTTAAAGGGAGTGAAAGGTGGGATATCAAGTTCAAACTCTTCTTCTTCTTCTGTTAAGGGACCTCTCTTGGTCATACAGGCCTTGGGTCTGATCCAGCATCTCTCTTACACACTTGAGAGTGCCGTAAGAGTGTATTCAGCCCCAGCTGCCTAAGCCACTTTTGGCCCTTGTGCCTTCAGGCTGAATGCTTGACCTCAGCTATGGCCTTTTCCAAGGGATGCGATTGAGCGTTCTTTCTTAGTAAATTACAGGAGGAGAGGCTTCCTTTAACCTCATTTGAAGTATGCAATTTGAGAAATAAATAGTTCATGAGGACTAGCTGCTGTGTTTTTAAACTGGGTTTTGGTTTTAATTCTTCCCTTATAATTTATGGTAGTTGCTATTTAATGCATGATGTTTGATTAAGTTTTGGTGTTGGCTGCTTTTGAGCTCATTAGTTTTAAAGTGCCATAATAATTTGAGAAATAAATAATAAAACATTTGCAATGCACAGTTTAAATGCAAAATGTTTAAAGTCAGGACTGTAAAAAATATTTCAGATTCTTAGGTTTCAAGAATGAGGTCTTTTTAACAGGGCTGGAAAAGCTTTCAACCTAAGTGTCCAAAGGAAAAGAAAAAATGCTTTGGGATTTTCTACCCCACCCCACCCCACCCCCTCTGCTTTTATAATCTTTACCTGGATGTATGTATGGGTTATTATGAATACAAAGGAAAGGCAGTTAATCTGGGTTCATGAATGCAGAATGCAAAGGGGTTGGATCCAGATTAGGTCACGCTTAAAGCTAGACCCACTGACATCAATGGAGCTTGACTCCCATTCATTCCATTGGTTCTGCTCTAAGCATGACTAAATCTGGATCCAACTCACAGTTATGGTCTTGTATATATGACATGCATAGCTGGCCCAAGACATTTTGCTGCCAGAAGCAAAGGGCAAGAGGCTTCCCTCCCCTATTCTACATACAAAAGCTGATTGACGGACAGCTCAATCTTGCTTCAGTGCTGGCAATGGGACAGGCTTCTCCCCCACAACTTTAGGCATCAGGCTAATTCCAGGAGCGCAGGGCTGGCAGTGTAGTGCACACACAGCTCTGTCCTCAAACACAGCGGAGTACCAGGAGGGATCAGAAGGAATGGCCAGAGAGGCTGTTGCTGCCCCCTGCCCAGCGCCTCACTCTGGCTAATGCTAGGGCCGGCCCTACTAGCTTTAGAAATGACTGGAGTAATAAAATAGCGTAAGCTAATGAAAGGAAGAGGGATTCTAATCTGACATAGAACTAGTCTGAGTTTTTCATTTTTGAATCCAGATCCTGGTGTATGGGCAGGAGGAGATGTCTGACATTTCTCTGCATGTCTTCCTACCCACTGTTCTGATCATCACACCCCCAGCTGCTACTTGGCCCCAAAGTTGCACCTCACTGTGGTCCCAGCCTGGACCAGTCTCTCTCATCTATTTAGCCTTCCCCTTCGGATGCAATTCCTATTTCTCTTTTCAAAATGACCAGCCTGGATAGACTACTGCAGAGCAAGACTCATTACCTTGTCTGGGTCTTAGTTATATCTTATTGCAAGGTGAAAAAGTTACTCCATTTTTATTCACCTGGAAAGAGAAGCATAGAGCCTGAGGAACATGGCATAAGAGGGATGGAATGTTTCTAGCTCTCTATCTATTGCTTGTGTGTGATTCTCTTCTCTCTCTTTTTTCTCTTTACCCCTCCATCTCTTTTTTCTTTTCAAAATACTGTTTATTAATTTTGCACAAATTTTAGAAAACAATAAAATACAGTAGAAGAGAAATGGCAAATCACATTTTGATAAACGGATATAAGTAATATTGATGACTAGTGTATCTTATACTTCACAGTAGGAATACAGACATAGGAAATGAGCTAAAAAGAAAGAAAAAAGGGGGTGAAAAAATATCAATACAACTCTACAAAAATCATACAACTTTAACACATTCCATATATCAAGGAGTATGGGAAGCTTTTAACTTTTGAAACTCTTTCTCCCAAATTCCAGAATTTCTGCAGCCGAGCTGCACTCGAGGCTCTTGGATCCTGCCTCAACAACAAGTATTCAGAGGGCTACCCTGGCAAGAGGTAATGCCATTGTTTAGTAGTGAGACAGTCTGGGTAAAATAAATCAGTAATGGGTTGGGATGGAGGGTCCTGAAAGTGGGTGAGCAGAGACTGACCAGGTTTGATGGCCTGCTGGCCTGCAGACTCTTGCAGTGGATAAAAATGATGCAAAGATGTTAAAAACTTACCAAGTAAATATCACTGGGGCTCGAGTTGCGGAGATGTTAGGCCTGGTGCCGTCAGTTTTTTTGGGACTGCGGATAAAACATGAGGGCAAGAATGCAGGAAAAGCACCCTGAGAGTCAGGGTGGCATCGTGGTTAGTGCTGGGCTAAGGCCTGAGAGACCAGGGTTCAAATCCCCACTCAGTCATGAAGCTCACTGAATGACCTTGAGCCAGTCATAGTCTCACCAGGCTCTTGTGAGGATAGCAGTGGAGAGTGGGGGAGAACCACAAACATCGCAGAAAAGAAGTGCCATTATTAAGGAAGAACAGCAAGGGGCAAAATAGTGGTTCCCATTCGATGGGGGAGTCATGGCCCTCCAGATCTTGTTGGGATTCACAGCCCCAACCAGCATCGCTGTGGGCCTTTAAATATCAAAGTCGTGTCACAGGATGAACCTAGGGAAGAGCAGCTCACACTGTAATGTCTAAGGGCACCAAGGAAGAGGGATGGAAGGGGGTGAAAGAGGGAATAAGCCAAAGGAAGACTTAGCATTAGTGGGAAGAAGCTATGGCTGGGCAGGGGAGAAGGTGTACAAACTGCGTATGAAGAAAAGTCCTCTTTTCTCTTCTTCCTGAGACTGCCATGGATAGCTTGGGGCCTGTTTCTTACAGTGAAGAGACAGAATGCAACCACCACTGAATTGTCCCGGTGCGCCTGGTGTTTGCTTGATGCATGGAATGGTCCTCCCTTGGAAGAGGCCTGAGTGAAAGAGACTTGGGCAGGGCCCATCTTGGGCCTGAGCTGTTGCCTCTTTGATTGGTTATCACCCACAGAAGCATGTTAGGATGAAATATTAGGAGTGACAAAAGGCGGGGAGGGGCATTTTGTCATCTGGGAAAAGAATATGGTAATGAAGAGGCGGGTGCATGAAAAGTCAGCTGCGGAGCACTGGGGTGGCAGCAGGAGGCTTTGCTAGGGGATGGCGGTCTTGGCAACTTTCTTTATACATTGTGGCATGGAGAGGAGAGAGAGGGGTCTCTCTTTGTTTTTCAATGTCGTCTTCTCTGGTTCAGAGATAATGGCGACACCAGGGCAATGGATGTGTGGGCTGTTGATGTTTTAATTCTGCTTTCCCCTTTGCCTCCTGACACAGGTATTATGGTGGCGCTGAGGTGGTCGACCGCATTGAGCTGCTGTGTGAACGCCGGGCCCTGGAGGCTTTTGACCTGGACCCCGAGTGCTGGGGAGTGAATGTCCAACCATACTCTGGATCTCCTGCCAACTTTGCTGCCTACACAGCTTTGCTGCAGCCCCACGAGCGACTCATGGGCCTGGACTTGCCTGATGGAGGCCAGTACGTTCGAAGTGGGGCGTGGAACTGGGAACTGGCATGGCTAATAAAGGCGCAAGTGAGGAAGGTGTAACTGAAGGAACCGAGATGGGGAGGTAGAAGGAGAAGGACTGCAATGCCGACACAGTGGGTCTTTGTGTGGGGTTCAGGGCATTGTGGTTTTTCTTCACACTGGTGATAAAATCCTCCACAGGATAATGGTCCCCTGACAAAGCGAAATTTGCTGGCCCTTAGTCAGTTTAATATAGCAGTTGGTTTTTCAGCTTTGTGTCTGTAGAAGCTTCTGGTTCCTTTCTCCCTCTGGTTTGTGGAGATTTTGAACTCGTATTTTGGGGGACATACTTTGCCTCGTGTAGTTACTAGATCCTACTCTGCCCCATAGAAAATCCCTCTTGGAAGTGACTGTCCTACTTGAGGACGGATAGCTAGTTAATCTGTGGGTCCATTTGGGTGGAAAGGTTCTTACTTGGTCCCATGGTCAGAGTTCTGCTATGACTGGGGCTTAGATTATCTCCTGACAACATGTCTTCCCTATTCTTGCAGCCTAACGCATGGGTATATGTCTGACGTCAAACGTATCTCGGCCACGTCCATCTTCTTCGAATCCATGCCCTACAAGCTGAATGTGAGTGAACAGAAATGTGTCCCATCCTTCCTTTTCCAAAATACCCCCAAAGCAGCTTATATTCATAAATGAAACTTCTTGTTCCAATAAAATTTAGTCCAATCATTAAAACATCAGTTTAGCAGGATTTCACAGACAATCATGGTGCTCATAAAAACAATTTTAAAGCATTTTAGAAGAAACAGTTTTACAACCAGTCATGGTATGAGTGGTTAAGTAATCAAAATTTAGCTTAACCTTCCAACCAAAAAGTAGTTGTGGGAGGGATTTACACAAATATAGGGCCACCACCAAGTAGACCTTGTTTGCAGTACTTGCCAATCTAATTGATTTCAGCGTGGGGAGGCTGCTGCTGATGATAATAATGATTTGCCTTCATGTATACAAAATGTACGGCGTTGTGTGTGAAGTGTTAGCTGTGGTTTTCTTAAAAAATAGTTTTTATTAAGATTTTTCTGTGTTGCAAAACAGATAAACAGGGAATCACCTCCACTTTCAATTCATAGTCTTTTTCACAGTTCATTTACATTTAGTGAGTGTCACTTTTGTCATAGACATCTTGCTGCTGGGGGGAGAAAGGGGGCAAGGGAGATGGGGGGCATTGTACTTTTGTTCTGTTGACTAGTGTTAGTGTGGGGGTTTGTGTCAGCATCATGTTGGTAGGTAGGGGGTTTGGCACCTTTCCCCCTCCCCACCACCCCACCCATTTCCTCTGTGCTGAGGGTCTGTGTAGGATCCTGCCTGCAGTTCTACAGCCCTTCTACATACCATCAGCTGCCTCTACCCTGTAGTCAGCTACCTTGCCTGGAGGGAGAGACACTGTTGTGTCTCTTCTCCCCTCCCCCCCCCCCCCCGTATCGGCAGATGAGAACTGGATCTGTCCAGTGGCCCAGATTGTTGTCTCTCCCACCCTCCATGGAGCACGGTTGACAGGTGTGTGGAGCCACCCACCTGCCAATCACTTTACTTCATAAAGATGTCAGGTGACCCATTTTTGCACACATGGTTTGAAATCAAACAATGCAGGCAAAGGTACAGCCTGAACGGAGCATTTTGCAACACCCTTGGGTAGCAGTCGACAAGCCTGACTATCAGGTGATTGCTGGGCCTTCTAAAGGCCAGTGTAGGGCTGGGCAACGTTAAGTTTTCAACACTGCGATGCATCACCAGCCAAACATTGTGATCTGGTGATACACTGTGAAGTTGAAACAAGCTGCATTGGCCCCAACCCACAAGGCATGGGGTGAAACTGCCGCAGCGCTCAGCGCTGGAGCTGAGGCACTTTCACCCAAGGGCTTCGTGGGCCGGGATGATGCAGCTTGTTTGCACTGCTCAGGTGGGGGGCGAGAAGGCTCCCGCCCCCAGCTGAGCAAGCCCAGTCTCTCCATTAAGGGGCAGGCAGCTGTGCGCCCCTGAACAGATAATTTTAAAGGAGCCAGCGCCCCGCCTCTGGCTCGCTCCTCAGGACTCCCTCCGCCTTCGGGTTCGTGGGGGGCGAGCGAGCTGCCTCTTCCTCTTAGCAGAAAGAGTCAGCCCTCTCGCTCCCCACTTGCTTGAAGATGGTGAGAGCCCTGCCGATGTCGGGGTGAGGGGCAGGAGAAGGAAGCAGCCTGCTCGCTCCCCACTCACTTGTAAACGGAGGGAGCCTGATGGGCTCCGTTCTCAAGGCTCCCTCAAGTGTAACGGAGTCCCCCACCCCACCTCCAGCTTGCGCTAGCCAGAGGCGGGTTGAGGGCACCGTTACACTTCCCCGCTTGGGGAAGGGCAGCCAGGCAACCCCAGAATGGAGAAGTTTAAAGGAGCCACCTGCCGAAGCGGGCAGCCAAGGGAGGGACAAGCTACATTGGCCCCTCAACCGTATGAAGGCCAGAGTGCAATGGCTGCTTCACTCAGCAGTATATTGCACCTGAAACCGCTGCTTCTCCTGAGTCCCTCTGCTGCCAGCGGCCGGCAGCAGCTTCTTTCTCCCTTGCGTGCTGAGTGCGGTTGGCAGAGGGACTCAGCAGTGCCAGTTTCACCCGCAATATACTGCCGGGTGAAGCAGCCACTGCGATCCAGTCCCGGGTGATATATCAGTACACCATGGCTCAGCTGATCCGTGGGCATTTATGATGGTACACAGGGTTTTGCAGTCCAGCTGATTGACTGTTCCTGCAAAATCTCTTTCTGCTCAGCCATGTCCTTACCTGCTCCACATCTGATGGTGTTTATGATGTCAGGTATGGTGCAGGTGGGCATGGCTTGGCTGAAATGGCCTGGCAGTCAAAGGGAGGCCTGTTGAGCCTGTTTTAATGATGCATTTTCTATTGCTGTAACCTGTCCTGGGACCTTCAGGTGAAGGTGGATGGTGATGATGACAATCTAGGTGCCCTTATAGTCTTCTCCCCTAGCTAGTTTTTTTGCAAACAAGGGTCAAGCTTTTTTAACCACATATAGATCCTGCTTGGAAGTAATCCTTTCAGGAATCTTAGAAGAGGTCTTCCATAACCTGTGTAGCTTCTTGTTCCTCTTCATAACTATCCAAATTAGAATATATTATACACAGTGCTAAAGAATGCAGATTAAATCATGTAAAGAAAAGAGTTGAAATTTGGCAGATGTGCTCAGTTTGCGAAGCATGTATGTATTTGGATTTCTTGGGCACCTGTTGTTTTAATACTGGCAAGACGGCTCTGTGCTATTCCTTCAGCCTCTTTTATCTTTAACCTCTCACTTCTTGAGTGCACTTTGCCCACTGATTATCCCTTGCACAAGATTACGGGTGAAGGAGATAATTTCACAGTTCACTCACATCCACTTTTCCTGAGTGGCTCTGAAGTGCAGTTGCTGTTTTTTCCCAAGGCAATGTGAAGAATCCTCTCCTCTCTTCTGCTCCCCAAGAAGTGTCAGTTCTCTGTGTGCTCGACCACTTGGCTTGCCTCTGCCAGCTACACAAAGATGCCTGAGGTTGAGAAAACATTCTCGCAACAATGCTGCCTTGTTCTGGGAAGGAGAGGAGGCAGCGGCAGCAGCGGCAGCCTCTTTATAGTTCTGCATTCTCAGTCAGTATTGGCAGCCAATAAAACTGGTCATGGAGAGGCTACCTGGTGGCAAAAAAAGAAAAGATCTCTGTTCTGATTTATTTATTTTGAAAATTATCACAAATAAAATGTAACAGCATGCAGAATTCAAAACTAAGAGTCTAAGTCCAGGGTAAACTTAGGTAAACTTAAGGCTTAAAGAGCCTTAAAAAAAAAAGCTTTTGTGTTTAATCATATCATCAATGCATACTGTGTTACAGTCAAGCACAAGGTAATAAGAATAAAAATAACTTAAATATTTTAGCTCTGGATCGTAGCATTTTTCAAATTGTGATGGTTTTTATGCAAATCCCAATTTCTTATCTAAAATTTTGAATTGATTTGATGATAATTTAACCGATACAAATTCTTTAATCTCTTCTATTTTTCTCATTTTTGGCTCTCCTGAAAAGTCTAACAATTCATTATAGGTACCCAGTTATTACTCATATTAATTTTTTATTTGCTTCAGCTTCTATTGGGGATAACCACCTTGGTGTTTTGTTTCCTAATAAATTTAAACAGGCATTTAAAGGTGGTTGCTATTATTTATTTTATTTCATTTATGAGTCTCTTCCCATGAAGCATCTGAAAGTGATTTCACATTACAGTAGAAAGATCTTTTAGAAATTTCCTATTGTATTCTGGTCTCCACCTCACAAGAGACCCGAGGGAGGTTATTCCAGAGGGTGAGCCCTCTGGTGGAGAAGGGCTTTCATCCATGTTGCCACCAAGTGACAATCTGCTGGTCATGGACTCCTCAAAAGATCTCAAATATCAGCTGGTCTGAACCAGAGAAGGCAGCCTGCTAGGCATCCTAGTCTTTTAGCTAAAAGCATCCCAACTTGACTCACTGAAGTCCTTTCTGGGGTTTCATAGCCTGGGTGTTCCTGCAGCCATCTCTGTCTTAGACAGGCAGGGCATCAGACTGTCTGCAGCTTCAGCCAGCTACAAGCATCTTAACAAGACATCAGGCAAGGGGGCAGTTGAGATGTAAGATAACTCGTCTTCATATGTGGGCTGGATTTGGTGTGAAGGCAGCCCATTGCCAACCCCTGCTCTATGGAACCTTTCTCTCCTGTGTGTGCATTTATGGGTGAAGGGAGAAATATTGGCTTAATCCCCATGCGCTAACCCATCACTTCCCTCCCTGCAGCCAACAACAGGATTGATTGATTATGATCAGCTAGAAGTAACGGCCCGACTCTTCCGCCCGCGTCTCGTCATTGCTGGGACCAGTGCCTACGCCCGCCTTATTGACTACGCCCGCATCAAGAAGGTAGCCCCTGGGTGCAGTGGGAGGGCAGGCAGTTGTAGGGCTTTGAAATGCATTCCTGTTTTGTTGTAAGCCGCTTGGAGCATGTTTTGGGGGGGGTTGTGTGTAAAAGCATCATACAAATAAAATGACTGAATGAATAATGTGTATTCTCCCTACCCCATAGTAAAATTCAGTGGAAATGTGAGTGTTAGGGCTCAACTGGAACCTGTTTGCTTCTAATAGTTTTGGATCTGCAAGTAGCTGGACCTTCAGTTGGCTTTGGGCTGGAGTGCAAGGGTGCTTGTTCCTTTTGCTTGCGAGGCATGTGGCAAGGAGTGTGTGAGCAGGAGACTGACCTGTTCTTTTCCGTCAGGTGTGTGAAGAGGTGAAGGCCTACATGCTGGCTGACATGGCCCATATCAGTGGTCTGGTGGCAGCCAAAGTCATCCCTTCTCCCTTTGATTATGCTGACCTGGTCACTAGCACGACTCACAAGACACTGCGTGGAGCGAGGTGAGCATGACAAGGATGGAGTGTGGGGTGGGGAAGCATCAGTCCTCATCATTTGGGGGTGGGAACCTGATGCCCTCCAGGTGGGCTCCCATCAGCTCCAGCCAGCACAGCCAATGAGCAGGGATGTTGGGAGTTCCAGCTCAACAACATCCAGAGGGTGTCAGGTTCCCCCACCCCTGCTCTTTGTGAACTCAGCGGAAGAGTGTGGGCTTTGCCCGCAAGGTGTTCCCCACCACAGGAGGAGAGGGCCAGAGGTTCCTCACTCATTTTTCATCTCTTTGGGGGGTTGTGAAGACCCTCTGTGTACTTAATCTGCTCGGGAACTGTGAACATGGCTAACATGGTCCAGTTGTGAAATCTCTCTCACTTCACCTGCAATCTTGTGCCTAGGGTAATTAGAGGGCAAAGTACTCTCTCAGCGAGAGGTCAAAAATACTGGAGTTAGGACTTTTGGCAAAAGGTGTTGGGGAATATAAATGGAATTCTTTGCATAATTTTTAGTTTTGCTGGTTATGGGAAAGGCAAGGACTGTCTCCAGCTATTGGAAATCCTATTCAGCTGCCTCTCTGGTTTCTGAAGCTTCAGTGGGCATTCCCCCAACCGTAACCAAAAAGCCTTGTACGCTTGGGACCTATATCTGAGGAGCCCTAGTGATAGATGTACTTTCATGTTCACACTTCCACACTCTTGTTGTCACATGCAGGTCTGGATTGATCTTCTACCGCAAAGGTGCCCGTTCCATAGACAAGAAGACTGGCAAGGAGATTCCCTACAATCTGGAAGAGAAGATCAACTTTGCTGTCTTCCCTTCTTTGCAGGGAGGGCCCCATAACCATGCCATTGCAGCTGTCGCTGTGGCACTGAAACAGGTGGGAAAGGGAAATGAGAGCCCTGCATACACTTTTTGACAGGATTTTCGACATTAACTTGTATCACCACTTCGACTCCCTCGGTGCCCTGAAATGAGCAACATTGACTCTTGGTTTCCCAGCAGCCCCTGCAAAAGAAAGCTGTTGATTGGCTAATCAAGTGCATTGCTCAGTGCAAATGATCTGTACCCCATAGTAAGCTCTTCTGTCTCCTTTTGAAACCCGCCTTGCCTTCACGCTTTGGTGTTTGTTGTGTGCTCACTTCTTGTCTCTCTTGTCCTGCCTGTTTGCCTTGGTGGTCTGGACCAAGGCCTGTGTTTATCCTGCCCTAGACCTCAATCCTTCTTTCCATGGTCCTGATTCTGAAAATTCAGCTCATGAACCAGTGAGCCTGATATATATATGCTGTTCCATTAAGTTCTCTTTTGTCTGTGAGGAGCTACCTTTTAATCAAAAATGTTGCATCACAGGAGCAGTAAGGGCCCTTTGCTCCCCTGTCCTGCTGGAGTTGGGGCACAAACTCCCCATTTAGGCATAGGCGCCCCCTGCCTTCTACTCTCCTAGGAAGCTTCTGTCCTCTATATGGTCCAGTACGTTGGCTCTCTTAATTCTGCTAGGAGAGGCTAGATTCCTGCATCTTTTAGAAGATTAGCTTTGATTTCTTTTTATTTCATGTTTTGGTATACTGCCCTTCCTATCCGAGGGTAGTTCCCTCTAAGCATTTACAATGCTATGCAATGACATAAATAAAATGCTACCTGAAAAAAGCAATTGAAAGAGATGTACTTTACAAATTCACCACAACTTCAGAACCAATTTGGAAAGCGGAATGGGCAACTCATTGTTGAAAACATCATTTTCTTTCTTCTTGGTTACATTTAAAGTGCTTGAGAGACTAAAAATGCCATAGCCTAGTGCCTAAAAGACAACAATGTAGGCACCAGATGAACTTCTTTGCAGAGGGGATTCCACAGCTGGGTTGCCACTGATGAAAAAGCCCCTTCTCTTGTTTCCAAGAGCGTAGCTATCTCTGTTACAGTTCTAATAACTAGTATTGGTAAACTAACTAGTATTAGTTTGCCAATATTGTGCCAGCTAATTGACTGCCCTCCTTTTGACCAGTTAAGTGCCAGTGTTGGAGAGTGTTCCCTAGAGCAGGACGGGGGAATATCAGGCTCAGGAACCAAATGTGGGTGTCTAAACCCTTCTACCTGACCTTTGGGACACTCAGGCCATTCCCCCACCCCCAGTCCAAACACCCCTCTCCCCATTCCACAGCCCTGAGCTGTGCCCTCCTTGTTCAGTTTTGCTTGTCTGGAATACGTATGTCTGCCCGAAGGAGCATCTCTGCCCGGGCACTGAGGTCCAGCTCCGAGGGCCTTCTGGTGGTTCCCTCCCTGCGAGAAGTGAAGTTATAGGGAACCAGGCAGAGGGCCTTCTCGGTAGTGGTGCCTGCCCTGTGGAATGCCCTCCTGTTAGATATCAGAGTGCTAAACAATTAAACAACCTTCCGCAGAAATTTGAAGGCAGCCCTGTATTGGGAAGCTTTTAATGTTGGATATATTGTGTGTTCTTTGATATTTTTTGGGAAGCTGCTCAGAGTGGCTGGGGCAACCCAGTCAGGTGGGCAGGGTTCAAGAAATAAATGGTGATGATGCCCTTGAAATGTGATAATGCCTCTTGCTTGTGTGGATGGAGGAAGACGTGTAGGAACCTGTGGCTTTTTTGCATGGCTGTATAGAGGCCAAAGTAATGTGTGTGACTCCGCCCACTTTTACTTCTGGTCCCGGCACTCAATCTTGGCACGTGGCCCAAGGAAGTTTGTCCGTTTGGCCCTTGTACTGAAAAAGGTTCGCCCTCCCAGCCCTGGAGTTCTGGGCTGGGAAGAAGCCGAGAGAGTGTTGCCTCTGCTTCCCTGTGGAGTGACAAAATGCTGCAAGCTGTGTTGCTTAAAGGAGAAGTGCTGATTCTGGCCCACTTTGCATCCCTTTTTCCATTGTAGGCCAGCTCACCTATGTTCCGGGAGTATTGCCAGCAGGTATTGAAGAACGCCAAGGCCATGGCAGAAGCATTGCTGCAGCGAGGATACACTCTGGTTTCAGGTATAGTGAGGACCCTCAGTTTGCTTCTGAGCAGAAGACACAGCCAGAGGAGTCACATGGCAGAAGCTTTTACTGGGCTGTACCATTTCAGATTGCAGGTAGATGGCACATTTTAGGCATTTTCATATATTAAAAGCTCCCAGCGTATACAGAAATTGGTATGTAGGGGAGAAGAATTCTAGGCTTAGTTATATCTCTGACATTCTAGTTTAATGGTAGGCACAGGGAATTTTTAATATGGGATGGGATTCAAACATGTGCTCCCCCGCCTGCAGTCTGAAATGGCACATCCCAGCCATGCCATCTGACTCTTCTGCTTGTGTGCTTTAGCTCTGGGTCTTGACTTTATTTTGGTGCAGTGGGAAGGGAAGTGTTGGGGTAGGTTAGCCAGTGAGTAGCACATATGGACACGGGTGGCGCTGTGGGACGCGGATGGCGCTGTGGGTAAAACCTCAGCGCCTAGGACTTGCCGATTGTATGGTCGGCAGTTCAAATCCCCGTGGTGGGGTGAGCTCCCGTCGTTTTGTCCCAGCTCCTGCCCACCTAGCAATTCGAAAGCACCCTTAAGTGCAAGTAGATAAATAGGGACCGCTTTATAGCGGGAAGGTAAACGGCGTTTCCGTATGCTGGGCTGGTGCAGGATCGCCAGAGCAGCTTCATCATGCTGGCCACGTGACCCGGAAGTGTCTCCGGACAGCGCTGGCCCCCGACCTCTTAAGCGAGATGGGCGCGCAACCCCAGAGTCGGTCACGACTGGCCCATACGGGCAGGGGTACCTTTACCTTTACCTTTTAGCACATATAGAGATGTGAAAACCTGTAGCTGTTTGCAGAAGCATGCTATTTGGAATGGGTGGAATAAGAACAGCTGTGGGAAAGTTTTAAATGCATTTTGACCAGTGACTGGAGTGCTGGTTCAAACCCCTCCTCTGCCAAGCACCATATAGTAGTCTCAATCAAGAGGATATCTTCACCTTGGAGATGTGAAAAAGGTGATCATATAGAACACTTTTTTGAAACTGCTGGTGTTCAGTTCCATGAATCGACCTCTAAAGCAGGGGTGCCTTGCCTCTAGCCCTCCAGATGTTGCTGGACTCCCTCTCCCATCAGCCCCAGCCAGCATGGCCAATGGCATCTCACAACATCTGGAGGGGCCACAGGTTAAGCATCCCTGCTCTAAACACAGTACTGCTTCTTCTACAACCAAGCAGTATATAAATTTTATGAAATAATAAAAAAAAATACATAGGATAGTCTATGAATTTAGTGTCACAGTTTTTCTGGGGTGGGTGGGTGGGAAAAGGTGGTCACTAGGATGATTAGATAAATTCATGGTGGATGGCTCCATCAACATGTCCGCCATAATGAAGAGGCTGTGTCGGCAAGCAACTATGAAGGTCTTTAACCCAGCAGGGTAATTCTAATGATCATCATAATTGTTATGAGATGGACCTATTATTTGAGTGTTGAGAATGGATGTGAGTTAGGAAGGTTATACTCTGTCTATCTCTATCTCTCTGGTTAGGTGGCACTGATAACCACCTGGTACTTGTGGACCTGAGACCAAAAGGCATTGACGGTGCCCGGGCTGAGCGGGTGCTAGAGCTGGTGTCCATAACAGCTAACAAGAACACCTGTCCTGGGGACAAGAGTGCATTGACACCTGGTGGCTTGCGGCTTGGTAAGAACAATGATTTAAATGAAAAAGTCAGGTGCATGGCTGTTTCTGATGTTCAGAGCTGCATATAATTACGCTGAAGTAATCCAGATTTTGCCACAAGAAAAGCTAAACTCTGCTTTGAGACGCCTTCTTTTTAAATAATGTCAATTATTTTTGCTCAGGACTGCTAGGGAGAAAAACAGTGGGAAGCGTATGGAAATTTGGGGATAGGTGCACCTAATCACTTTCCATGGATGCATCTTGTGAGCGCTGAAATCAGTCCTGGGCCCAGATTTCAGCAAGCTCAGAATCTTACTCATGTAATAAAAAAACAACTTTCTAGCCCTTAAGGCTGCAAAAATAGGCTTGAAAGTATCCCAGAAATTAGAGTGAGGAAAGAAAGTTCCAGTATCTTGTAAATTTTTCCCCTTAATTAGTATAATAAATTAAGCAGAGTAAGCAAATCGCTATAAATCACCTCATTTCCAGGTTCTTGTTTTCTTGGCCCAAATTCCTTCCTTCAGTCATTCACTTTTAGTGCAGATTATTTATACTAATGGGGAAGGAAGGCTGAACTGGGATAGGACACCACAATCCATAATGACTCTTCTCTTCTCACCCCCTCCCCTGCGGTGTCCTCCCCAACACACACCTGGAATACCAATTGCAGAAAACGGTATTGGTAGGTATTGGTGATGTTTTTGTAGGCAATCCGTCAATATGATTAAGAAAGAGAGTAAGGAGAATGGAGGTCTTTGAACTCCTTGTCAGGTCTATGTGTGCGTCCTTCTCCTGCTTATGAGCTTTCGCACTGTCCAGGGTGTTTATTCTTTCAAAGAGAAGAGCTGTTCTCTTCCAATCCCTCACAGGGGCACCTGCACTTACCTCCCGGCAATTCCGAGAAGGCGATTTCCAGAAGGTGGTGGAGTTCATGGATGAAGGAATCCAGATTGGGCTGGATGTCAAAAAGAAAACCTGTGAGTTGTTGGTGTGTTATGGAAAAGCTAGCAGGTTGAATTGGGATGGGTTGTCTGCATGTTGCAGTTACTAGTCCATGTTGAATATCACTAACTTGAGACTTTGACTTCTTTAGTGGGACAACTAGGCGATCTGTTTGATAGACTCATTATACTCCGGGCTTTCTTTTCCAGCTGGAGCTCACAGGAGCTCAGCTCTGGCACCTCTCAGTGGGTGCCATTGTCACTCTAAGAGAACAAGGGAGAAGTTTACGGTGAGCTCCCGCACCTCTTTTTCTAGAAAAACAGCACTAATTACATTTGCTGTTTCTGAATGATGGATTTCCTTGATTCAGCTGAGACCCAAGAGGTCACAGAACATCCTCTGAATGTCAGGTCCCCCCGCCAACTGCTTTATTGGCCCTGCTCTGTGCCTTTTGACGCAGAGAAGTTGAGCAAGTCAAGATTTTTTCACCATGTGTCTCTATGTAACCAAAAGTTGGTTAAAGTGGTAAAATGGGGGTCCCTGATTTCTGAGACTTGGCCCCAGATTTAGGAGTGAGTAAAGAGTACATTCTTAGATAATTGAAACCCTCCCTCTGTGCCTCAGTCTCCCTGTGTTTTTGCAACTCCTGGTTTACTTATATTCCTGCTCTACTCCTTTTCCCACAGCCAAGCTCCAGGACTTCAAAACCTTCTTGCTGGCTGACCCAGAGACGAAGCAGCACCTGTCTGACCTTAGGCAGCGAGTTGAGACCTTCGCCCGTGCCTTCCCCATGCCTGGCTTTGATGAACGTTGATGCTATGCCCAACCAGAGACTGTCTGATTACCCCCAGATGGGCGGGGCTTGCCAGAGGCCAGGTGCTTGGGGTCCCTGTAGTCCTACCTCTGAGAGCCAGCCAGCAGGGTGATTGCCTTGGCCACCTTTTCTCCTTCTCCCAATGCCCATTTTATAGTGACTCAAAAACAACTGACCTCCTTTCCGTTTTATAGCAGGACTAGTCTCTGATCCACGGTACCTGTGTAATATTTTCGCCTGCCCACTATGCAAGATGGGTTGTAAGAATTAAACAGCTTCATCTCTCTCCCTTGGCTAAACCAAAACAGAGCATTTTTGAAACTACCTTCTAATGTCGTGCCCTTTGCCACCCATGTTTGAGAGTGTTTATGTATACATGTGGACATGCTCACAGTACCTTCTCTGCCCAGAAGCACACGGCCAGCGATATTAACATGCACACTTGTGGGCTTCTAAGTACCATGCAGACAGAATTATGCTTTGTGAGATTGTAAGAAGTGCCTTGCTGGATCAGACCAAAGCATACTTTGCTCCCAGTGGCCAACCAAGTGCCTCTGGGAGGCCCAGAGCAGGACCTGAGAGCAGTCACTCTCTCCTGCTGCTGTTCTTCTGCGCCTGCGGCTCAGAGGCCTGTGCCTTCCATCCTGGGGGCCGGCTCAGATGACTTTAAAAGGAGATTAAACCAGTTCATGGAGGACAGGGCTCGTGGTGGCTTCTGGTCATGATGGCTGTATGCTACCTCCCGATTCAGGGTCTGTGTGCTTGACTCTGTAAAGAGAGCACTTTTTCTGTTAATTATAGAGCTTTAACATTAGCTTGTCCAATGAGAGCACAGAGAGGAGTCATTTCCTTTGACATGCTGAAGGCAACATGATTTGCTTGTTCCCTGAACTTCTGCTGTGGGGAAGTGGTTCTGTCAATGCTCCCTGCAGGAGCCAGAGATGCAGCCTCTGCATCCAAGTGGTTCTTGCAAGTTTTCCAGTCTGTTGTCTCCTTGTTAGGGCATATGTAAGGCTGCTTTCGCAGTGTCAATATTGCACAAAATATCTACTTGCTGTAGGTTTATTGTGTGAAAAATGGGTTCATGGATTGGCCCTGTTTTATTCAACAGGAGCACATCCAGCCCCTCCCCCCCAATGTGAATGTAGGTAACTTTACTACTTGGTAAGCTGGTCTTCTCCTAAATCACTGTCTGTTCATTTCTGGTTGGGTGAAGAAGTGTGGTTTAGGTATTTGTTCTGACCAAGTGGCTTAATAACAGGATTCTACATGGTAAATGGACACCACTCTTCCCATCCACTACAGACAGGAAAGGAATTGAGAACACACTCGTAGAGGAGAACTGCAGAATATTCTCACATGCCAACGCATGCAACCTTTTAAAAGCTGCAAACATAACTCCCAACTCCTGCATATTTTCTGTTTCTCAGAATTAGGCTCGTTGCTTCCTTCTGCATGCTGACTCTGCCTTCTGTAGAGGGATGTTTCTTGTGGAGAGCACTCTCTACATGAATCTACTAAACTAGATTTTATTTGGATGAAGGATGGTGAACACAAGCTTCTCTAAGTCTGGCAGAGGTGTCTCTGTGAACAACCCAGAAGATGAAAGGGGAAGCTTGCAGCAGCCCTTCAGGTGTTATTGAACTGCAGCTCCCAACATCCCTCGCCAGCTTGGGATGATGGGAATTGCAGTCCAACAACATCTGGAGGGCCTGCGCTAGATGGAAGGGCAGTTGCTGCTGCTTGCCTCCCTGGGGAAGTAGCAATCTCAGGCCATCTATTGTCCTTGGGGCACAGTTTGTGTGCGCATGCAAGTCCACAATTGCAGTAGTCATGACATGTGGTGAGAGCGAGAGATTCTTTTCTATTGTGTTCTAGAAAAGCATGTTTCTGGGCTGAGGCTTGCTGCATTCCTCAACTTGACTCTTTCCTGGTCCTGCGCACTGGGATCTTTGGTGGCATAAGGTCACCAGTAGGGACCATGAGTGTGTGTGTGTGTGTGTGTGTGTGTGTGTTTTGCTACCCAAAAGTAAACAGTTTTCAAAAGAATTAATCTCAAGCCACAGCTTCCAGCAGCTGTGTCTTGCTCACTCTGTGTGTGTGTGTGTGTGTGTGTGTGTGTGTGTGTGTGAGAGAGAGAGAGAGAGAGAGAGAGAGAGAGAGAGAGAGAGAGAGAGAGACAAACGTTTGCCCTTTTGGGGGGGGGAGAGGAGGAATCTGCATATAAAATTTGGAACACAACACAAATCGCATGACTGGGAGCATCTCTCGGCAGCATTGTTCTCATTTCCTGCCCAACCCCACTCCCCCAATTTTCTCCTCATCTTTTAGATTAATGGTCAAAGCGGCAAATAATCCCCCTGAGACAGTCTTGTCTCCCTTTCTTTCTCCTACATGCTTGGGAATTCCTTCTGCTTATTACTAAATCAACCTACTGCATTTGTTTCTAGTTTTATGGAGGGAGTCTATAATTCACCAGAAGGCTTCAAGTTATGGGGAACTATTCTCTCTTCGCTTCCTCCAGCCAATGGCAGCTTGTCTTGATGATTAATTGCTCTCACTGATGACAATTGGTGCCTTATTTCTCATTTGAATGGATCCTGCTTTAACTTCCATTTGTTCTTGTTCAGTTTCCCTCTGCCACTGCTTGCTTTTGATCACATAGTTTGGTTTTGAGCTTATTTTTCTGTGGTGCTTCCCAACATGCAATGCTGCACACATGTAAACACAGGAGAATAGTGGATGTACTAAGGTTAGCTGTAGTGACATTCCTGGTAGGTGAAAACATGTTACTGTAGATAAACACATTCACTGTCTTTCGGGTGGGGAGGAGCACACTGTACCAGCAAAATTAAGCAGACACGCAAATTTTCCCTAAGATAAGAGGCCCTCAAGAATCAAGTCTAGAGGGGGTGTGGGTGTGTTTGAAATCCAACTTCCGACAAATGTGTGTATCTTATGCAAAAGAGCAACATGCACCCATTACACTGCCAAATTCATTCTACCTACAGAATTTCCTAATGTTCAATTCCCGTGAGGACCCCAGGACTGAAGAAGGGGCCAATTGCAGGGCCTCCACCACCCCTGGCTATTCCTAGACTCACGGTGCTACAGTTCCCAGATGGACACAGGATGCAGAGCCCTCATCGACTCAGGTTCCTTGGCACATTTTCCAGATGTAGAGTTTCCTGGGCAGAAATTCAACAGTTTAAGCCTTTACTTACATGGAAATATAATTATGGGGAAATGTTCACTGTGATTGTGCTTTCTCTAATTTGGCATTTCGCCACACACCCATGAGAGCCATTTTGTGACTGCTGCCCCCATGGCACCCTCAAACAGTGCCAGATTACCAAAAAGGCCACCAGCCTATGGGCCCCATGCCTTTTAGGGGCTCCATGACAACGGATCAAGTCAAGCTTTCTTTGTTCAATGTCATCCCACTAGAGCGAAAGTATGAGAAACCTCCAGGTACAAAGCTTTCTGTGAGTTAGTGTGTCATGAGTTCCACTGACTCCAGATCCTAGTAGAATATTAATGAGTATTAGGAGAGAATTTGCAAGAGCTTCTCTCCCCCCCCCCCCCATGCAATTTCGACTGACTAGGGACCTCCACAGGGTTTAATCTAGCACTGCTCTCAAAATATGCCTCTTGGTCCAAAAAGGTTGGTGGCTTCTGCAATGAAGAGATAAAGGGCAATTGCATGAAGGTGCTTAACGCTGCCACATTTTATGTCTTGAGGTGGTATATTTATGCTGCTGGCACTGTTAATCTTAAACTCAAACATTGATTTTTCATGTAACCTGTTGCAGAGGTTTGTCAAATGCACACCTGATGCTCAAGCACTGCAAGGAGCTGAGGTTATTAGGGAGATGCCAAAATATTACAAGGGGCTCTGCTCTGACATAATACCTCATGGCTTCGAAAAGCTTGTTCTTAAATCAGGTTGCAGAGATGGTAAAGTTTTTGCAGTATTGATCCAGGAAATGTAGCCTTTAATGATGTTTATCTTAATTGGCAATATAACATTGTTTAGGAGGCAGACCCCAGCAAACAAATGTACATATTCTGCCCCTTGAGTGAAATCGACTGCATGAAAAATGAAGAGGGAGGCAAGATTTCAGATTCAAATGAAGAGGTAGAACAGCATGGACATCTACAGCAATAATGTAGAATTGTGGCTTGTAAGGTTGCTAGGTTGCAACCTGGAGAACAGACTTCTTTTTTAATGGTCTTGGAGAAAGAGGATTCAGCTGCAGCTTCTTGCTTCGCTGACTGACCTCTTTGCCTTCCTTTCTCACCCATGTGCTTCGGGGAACAGCCTTCTTAAATCAGTCAGGACTAGAGAATCTTGAGACTGAGACCCATTTTGCTGCTGTTAAAGCATCCTTTCTCAGACTTCTAAGAGGCATGCTGAGGCACACCGTTCTCTTGGAATCAAAACAGAAGGTGCACTTAAACCAGGACTGGTGGGACTGGCAGCAAACTATTGCAGCGGGAAGTGCTTCTGTTTAGGTTGCCAGCCAGGCACACCATCTTTCAGGATACTCCATTCCATTTCCCTTCCACGACCACTAATATGCTCAGTCCTCATTGGACGGTTTTTCAGGTCCCCACCTTTAGGCATTAACTTAAGAGTTTTTGTACTTCTGCAAGCTTACAAATACCTTCCTCTTATGCGTGTGGATGGGGCTACTTTCACTGCGTAAGGATCGGCATTCTGAGGAGTTCTTCCTCCAAAGAATCCCAGGAACTGTGCTTCACCCTTCACTGGCTATAATTCTCAGCACCCTTAACAAACTGTAGTTCTTACGATTATTTGGGGGAAGCCATGTGCCTTAAATGTGCAGTTTCCTCTGAGGGCAGATACTTTTGCTGCCTCTCTGCATTTAGTGCAATTAGCTCACTCCAGATGTGAAAGCACAGCAGAATGACCGAGTCCTAATAGTAACAGCTGCCTAATACAAATATAAGCCATAAGTTCATCAAGCTCAGTACTGTCTGCACTGACTGGCAGCAGCACCCCAGGATTTGAGTCAGGAGCCCCTCTCAGTCCTACCTGGGGATGCCAGGGATTGAACCTGAGACCTTCTGGATGCAAAGCAGATGTTCTGCCCCTGAGCTGTGGCCCTTTCCCTGTTAAAGGTGGTCTGGCCATTTGACCTCTGTATGTGAAGTGCGGAGGGGTTCCATCCTGTCTTTGGTCTCAGGCAGCAAAATGTCTAGGATCCTCACTGACCTTAGGGCTCTCCACACTTGCATGAAATTAGGCCAAGGGGCTTCTTGAGATGCAGGTGCACCACAAATCCAAGTTAATGGTGTAACACTGGAAAATGTTGATCATTTTTCCTACCTAGGCAGTTATCTTTCCACAAGGACCGACATTGATGCCAAAATCCAGCATTGCCTGATCTCTGCGAGTGCAGCTTTCTCCTGCATGAAGAGCAGAGTGATTGTGGACCGGGACATTTGCAGGGAAACCAAAATACTTGTTTACAAAGCTATAGTACTACCAAGCTTACTGTATGCTTGTGAAACATGGACCACTTATAAATGCCATCTTCAACTCCTTGAAAGATTCCATCAACTGTTTCTTAAAACAAAAATTGTATTATCACTTGGGAAGACAGGCAAACTAATGTCAGTGTACTGGTAGAAGCAAATATCACATTTCAAAGTAATGATTCTTCAACATCAGCTTAATTGGACTAGTCATGTTGTTCAGATACAGTACCTGATTATCGTATTCCAAAGCAACTACTTTATTCCAAACTTAAAAATGGACAGCATAATGCTGGTGGACAACAAAAGACATTTAAAGATGCTCTCAAGGCAAATGTACTATAAACACTGGCATGTGGTAAACACTGGCCTGCGAGCGCTCCAATTAGAGAATAGCCTCTACCAAAGGTCTCATGGACTTTGAGGAAGCACAGACTCAGGACACCCTTACAGTGAACAACTCTTGCCTGGAAACCTATGTCCCCACCGTGGAAGGATGTGTGAATCCAGAATTGGCCTCCACAGTCAGCTATGGACACACTATTAAGACCATATTCATGCGAGATAAACTTACACCAAAGAAGAAGAAAGAAGCAGCAGCCCACTTCTGGGCTACATTGAGTCAGCATAATCTGCTCAGCATCATGGTCCTGTCACCTTAGTGGCAGATCTGAAATGGAAATCTGAAGTGCAGACTATGTGACACCCTTGTCTTCCACCACCCAGCCCTCCATTGCTATGGTTGCCTCAGCCATACTGGAACTGTTAGGGCAGTGCAATCAAACAATTCTCTAGGAAAAAATTGTGCCCCTTTGGTGGGGTGGGGAAGGGGAAGGGGAGAGACAAAGCTAGGCTTGGCCAGGCCAGTGTGTGGGGATGGTTAAGTTTCCCACTCGCTCCCTTCTTTCTCTGCTTGGCCTGAAGCCTGGATGCTTTTCAGAGCGTTTCTGACGCTGCCATCGCTTAAACCAGCAACAAACTCTATTAGCTGCTACTGCAAATTGGATTTGTTCAATGCGATTGGATTTTGCCTCAGGCCTATGTGGCTTTGTTTGGGTGCGGGGAGTGGTGGAGAGTGGGGAGGAGAGGAGAGGAGGGTGGAGGGCGGCGGCAGCCACTAATAATAGTGACTGTTGCATTTGTCTCCACAGTTCAAGCAGAACAGTAATCTGCTCCTAGAGGGCTGGATGAAACAATAGATTTGGGGAGCAGGAGGAAACCACAGGTGACTGCAGAGGCATCAGACAGTGGTGCTTCCTACTCTCTTCCCGAGCATCCTTTTTAGAGCTTTCACAATGTGGAGCATGGATGAAAGCAACTGGTGTGTTTTTTAATAAAAAGGACCTGGTAATGCTTATGAGTTCTGCTGAGGACCAAAACAGAAATAATGCAGAAGATCTGTGGTTGCATCGCCTGACATTCTCGCTCCCTGCCCCCACTTTAAAACAGCTGGAGTGGTGGTGGAGCCCTTTCCTCTCTGCAATGTTTTCCTGGTAAAAATTGCGCTTTTCCAAAACGTTTTAGGCTCCCTCAAGCTCCTGCTCTGGCTAAAAGCAGAGCTCCATTTCCCCCAACTGCTTTAAAGGAAGAGCCAACTGTGGTCACATCTGAAGCATTTTAATCCCACTTTAACATTCATGGTCCCCCCCCCCCGAAACCTGGAAAGTATAGTTTGTGGGATAATCAGCCTCATATAACCAATATGCTTAAGTCTAATTAATGCACAAAAGGGTTAAGACCATTGAGTAATCTGTCCTGCCAGGCTTAGTTCACCTTGGGAGGGATTAGGTAATCAAGCGTTTGATCTCTCCCAGTCTACCTGAGGAGCTCAGTGTATGAGGTCTGAGCTGCTTGCTCCAAGCTCAGCCCACATGGCCCTAACAAGCCACTATTGAGTTCCTATATCAATAATTTAGGAACTATCACCACTGTATAACTAAGCCAAGTTTTACTGCCTGTGCAACTTTATCTGAAAGCACATGGATCTGATCTTTGTAGAATTTGTAAGTGAACCATTTTTAACATACCATAACATGGGGTAAGAGGGAAGTTTTGGAACTCATGCAGACATATTTAAAGGTCTAACAGCCTATATTTCCATTCTTTGCTTTGTTGCTTGTTTTGTGATCTTAAATCTCTCCTGGGGTTCTCTCACCAAAGAGTACTTGTCTCAAACCTGTATCCTGGCATCCAGGAATTCTCCTTTCTATATAATATTTTTTTCCTGCACCAACAGTTTATTAATGGTGCTGAGAGTTGTTAGGGGACCCCTCACAGAGATGCAATTCCCTGCACCTTTAAAAAACTACAGTTCTGATTATTCTTTGGGGTAAGCCATGATTGTTAATGGTGGCATGTATGGTGGCATGTAAATGTATGGTGGGTGTGGACCTGTGAGAGAACTCATCATGGCTTTCCTGTGACGTCTATTTTGGCTCCTTAGCTACAGGTGGCATCTGTTACGTGTCTTCAAAAAGCTCCATTAGCATCTGCAGTGCTTCCAGTAGCTGCCTGCACAGTAGCACGTCCTGTTCTCAGATCTGGTGTGTATTTGTTTGTTTTTTCTTGGAGCCAAACCAAAGAACACAGAAGGGAGGCAGGCAGCACTTTTTGCAGAGAGTTAAACAGCTGCTTCAAAAAAAGAGGATTTCTCCTTTTGGTCTGTATGCTCACATCCCACTTTGGTAAGCAGGTTGTGCAGGTTCTTACATTTGTTTCAAAAATCCAGAACCCCAGTTTAACTGGAGACGTCAGTGGCCCAAAGCAAATATGTATGTGTATGTGATGTGCCTATGTCTGTGTTTGTGGTGAACATATACCACAGAAAAGTAAAGTAGCTTTCAGATGTCCTGTTTACCAAGCATTTGTCCTGTTTGCAAAGAAAGTATAGATGGCACTGGCTATTTATTGAGCCTTCATTCCAATTTCTTTGTGGGAAGGTTGTTGATGGTGTTGCCCCAAGTGACATTCCACACCTTCTAGTGCATTTTACTGACACTTTGCTTGTTGCAAAAAGTCCAGTCTTTGGGGGCAGTTGGTTTGTGTGCAAAGACTTCCACCTCAGCCTTAATTTCATAACCTGAATTTTCTGCTATGTGACTGAATCCCATTTTAAAATAGCAACAGTCTGTAAGTGCCCTAAGGGGTGCTTCCAGATGGGTGTTTTATGATCAATGTTGCTCATGCATGCTTGGTTTGGTTTGGGTTTTCCCCACATCCACACAATGTCATTGGCATCAAGATTATTTGGAATTTCCCCCAGATAATAACTTCTTGCCACCTATTTGCAATATCTCAATAAAACATAGGTAATATTGAGGCCTCATCTGGAAGCACTCCAAACCTCTTTCGAAATACTTTCAACTCTCTTTAAGAATGCATTTCTTCACTCCAAGCTCAGTTGCTTCTAGAGGTTGGAATCACCTTTATTTTGCACTCATGTGATGTTTGTGCTTCTTCCTTCACACGAGTGGTTCAGAACAAGTGCCAGACAGCTTGCATTTGCCATATAAAATCCGTATTCAAATTCCTGCTCAGTTAAGGGGCTACTTGGATGGTCTTTGGCAAGTCCCTCTCAGGCTAACCCAGCTGGTAGAAGACTGAAGCTGCTCTCTGGGCTTCTTTGAATGAGGGTGGTCTACAAATAAATAAGCTTTCTTTGGCTTTCTGGATTTTGGCTGGAGAGGCAGCATCTGCCAAAAACAATACTCACCCATCATTGCACAAATTATTATCGCTCAAATGCTTAATTCTTACACATGCATACATAAGCAACCTCTAAAGGCATTTACTTACCATTCAGGTATGTAGTTCTGCATTCATGTATTTGTAATCAAGACTGCTGTTCATATGCATATGGGGCAGTATCCAGTGCACTCATTCCACTAGTGCAAGGCTTTATGCTTATGCAACTGTACATTCCGCCCTGCACCCTCCCCAAATCTGCTCCAGAGGGTTGGGGAAACCCCAGTTCCATTGGACAAGTGTACATAACAGATTATTTAGCACTGCATTGGCTAATACCCATAGCATGCATTTGCGTTGTGTACACTGTGTTCATATACACACAGAGAAACATGAGAGAGAAGAGAGGAAATGTTGGGGCTTAATTTGGCTGAATACAAAAACTGGGACTTATTTCTGCTTAACCCACATGTGTAGAAATGGGTTGTGGTTACTTGGTAACTGAAATGCACTCTAGAGATGCTCTACAGTCTTTGTGACTACTTTGCATATTCCAGGGCTGTATGTTTTGGCACAGAAAACAGATTTTTGGCCCTGGTGCAAATAAAATAAAAGCCTGGTTATTCACGTGTAATACTATATACCGGTAAGTAGTCTCCATATATGCCTAGTTACATGGATGCTAGGTGTATGATAGTATGCTTAGTATACTTATATTTATATAACATTGTGTACCCAAATAACTACATGAGAAAAAAGAAGAAGAAATTAACACATGCATGCATATGTTAGTGAAGACCTTACTTGGAAGGTCAGTACAGCCCAGGTGGTCAGGAAAGCCCAACAGAGACTTCATTTCCTTAGGGTCTTGAAAAAGAACAATGTTAGATAGCAACTGATGATTTCCTTCTATCAGTCCACAATAGAAAGTGTTCTCTCATACTGTATTATGGTGTGGTTTGCTGTTTTGACAGCCATGGACAGAAAGTCCCTACAGAGGGTGGTGAAGACAGCACATGATATCATGGGCTGTCCCCTGAGTCAGCTAGATGTCATCGCAGGAGACCGTTGCTTCAGAAGAGCGAGGAACATTCTCAGGGATGACTCACACCCAGGCCAGCACCTTTTAAATCTCCTGCCTTTGGGCAGGAGATATAGAAGCCTAATAAGCCGCACCAACAGGTTAAAGAACAGTTTCTACCTGTGGGCCGTGAGGCTGCTGAATGGAAGACAGCAACATTGCAGCTGACGTTCGGAGTTGGTGGTCGTGCGACAGCACACAGAGTGTAACAAGGACTGAGAGATTGTGGGGGGGGAGGGGGGCCTCATTTAATCTCACTGTAAACAAGTGGTACAGTGACAATAAAGTATTTCTATATATTCTATATATGCTATGCCAATACCTCTATAATTATCCTTTGATACATAGGTAGAGCAGTCCAGATCACCACAGTGACTAACTCCACCAACTGCTGATGAATCCCATGAAAATGTCCTATAACATTTACAACTTGTGTTGCACCATTCCTAATGAGCCTTCTCCCACCAAGCCAGTTCCTCCAAACCAGGAGTTGCCTGTCTTATGGAGGGCACCTTCCCAAAGGCCTTGGTAAGCATGATCGACTCTGGGGTCTATTATTTGGTGCTGTCCTTTCTCTGTGGGAATAATACAGTTGAGCATGGGAGACAGGAAATGCAGCAAATTAGGTTCAGCAGGGGCATTCACAGGAAGGGGCTGGGAAACACTGAACCAAGAAGCCTCTTAGGACCCAAAGGGAACACACTTTGTTCCATTCCTTCTCATTTTCTCCCTCCACCTCTTTTAATAAAAGAGCTGTTTGTTATCCAAGGCATTTCCTAGAGAAAGAATGGGCTAATATTTTGCTTTGCTTCTGCTGAATGGGCTGTAGATATTTTATTGGCCATCTGTAGTGTGGCACCAGCGAATCAATACATAGGCAGGCAGGAAGCAGTAGCATGTGTGCAATTTTAAGGCATGTGCACAATTTAAGTGAAAGATGATTAAAGACTCAATGTGAGAGCGGAAGATGTGGCTTTGCAGAGCAGCAAGTGGTTCTTCCCTGGACATGGCAGGAGCTGGAAGATGGTCGTGGCACCCTCAGAAGTCTGGGCGATCTTTCTTCAGGGTTTTGTAGTCCGTGGAGACAGCCATGAACTATGGAAGAAGGTGTTGCTGATGATTGATGGTTTGCTCTCTTTGCCCCATTGGAATTACTATGGCGTGATGTGTCATCCCTCAATGCCCACTCCCCAGCCTTTCCAGGGTTCTGACTCTTCCCACTCCACCCAACATTTGACATGGTCCAATTGGACATTTTCTTCATTCTCTTGTTTTTTAGCTGGGGTGATCAAAACATGTAACCTCCCACATACCTTGTACTGTTCATTAGGACTCAGTTTATTCCACGGTTCTGGATTATTCTTCCTATCCCAACTGAAAGGGGGAAAAGGAAAGGAAAGCCACATATAATAAGTTTTACACATCTGGATAGTGCCATTGAGTATAACCCTCCCACCCGGAGGCAGCTTTGATTTCTTCATCTTTTCTCCTCAAAGTATTTTATTACGAAGGATTCATCCAGTCACATTCACATCATTTAAAGCACAGGGCTTCCCACTGCACAATCCTGGGATCCATAATTTGCCCATCACTAAGCTACAATTCCCTTAACAAACGATGATTCCCCAGTGGTTCATTGTGCTTCAAATGTGTTTTGTCTCTGACCACTGCTCTTCTGAGGCTTCAAAACTCTTATTGGCCCAAGCACTGGTATTCCTAAGCTACGAATAACACGAGAGGGCAGAAAACCAGGCAGGGTCCTCTCTTACTTTGATGGGTTTCTTGGCAGTGGTAGCCAATGTAGGATTGCTCTGAGGCATCATGGAAAATTAAAATGGAGCTCAGTAGACTTGGCTGCCTGATGTAGAAGGCCCAGGGCAACTGCAAACACTGATGGGTCCTGCTGTGGGACACGAGCTGAGCAGCTGCCCCAGGATGTCACATGCTGGTGTTGGTCCAGAAATTACATTACAGCCTGGCTCCAACTACCTAACACCATGGTGCTTTTCTGTGAAGGGAGTCTCTTCTCTTTTTTGACTTACTGTATTACTTGTGAGATGTATGGAAGTGAAAGCTGGACCATAAAAAAAGCTGATTGCTGAAGAATGGATGCTTTTGAATTATGGTGCTGGAGGAGACTCTTGAGAATCCCATGGACAGCAAGAAGATCAAACGTCTCCATTCTTAAGGAAATCAGCCCTGAGTGCTCACTGGAAGGACAGATTGTGAAGCTGAGGCTCCAATACTTTGGCCACCTCAAGGAGAAGGGGACGACAGAGGACGAGATGGGTGGACAGTGTTCTCGAAGCTACCAACATGAGTTTGACCAAACTGTGGGAGACAATGGAAGACAGAAGTGCCTGGCGTGCTCTGGTCCATGGGGTCACGACTAAACGACTAAACAACAACAACAACATTACTTGTGAATTGGTTGGAAGGTTCCAAGTCCCATGTGTAAAAGACATGAGATCGGTGGCGGGGAGTGCAAGATCTTCCTTATGAATTCACCTCACATGTGGTGATGGTGGCAGAAGTAGCACATGAGGCCAGAAGCATTTGATCTTGTCTGCTGCTTCTGGCATTGTTGGTGCTGCTCATATACTTCTAAGCTTATCAGCATGCTAATGCCTGACCACTGCTCTTGCTGCTCCTCATCCTGTTTCTGCTGTTTCCCAATACAGTGGTACCTCAGGTTACAAACACTTTGGGTTACAGACTCCGCTAACCGTGAAATAGTACCTCGGGTTAAGAACCTTATGGGAGGCCCTATTAGCTAAAGTAGTACCTCAGGTTAAGAACGGTTTCAGGTTAAGAACAGACGTCTGGAATGAATTAAGTTTGTAACCAGAGGTACCACTATACGAGGTGAGCAAGGAGGCTGAGGTCAATCTGCAGCTGCCATCCTTGGAGGACTGGGGCATGGCAGGTCTCTTTTAGCCACCATGAATGGGCTTGTGAATGCTCCTCTTCCAGCATGGCTGCAAGGAGGCAATTGGAAGTGTTTGCTCCAATTTTTAACTAATCACAGGATTGTGCCTGAACCTGAACAAACTGTGGTTAGTCTAAAAAATGATTTATGAATTGAAACAAGCCAACTTCAAGCCTATGTTTTCAATAAAGCATAGTTTAGCCATAGTTTAAGGTTCAGACATAATGCTAAACTGTGGTTAACTGAAAATAGAAACAAGCACTTTCATTCTCCTCTCCTGTGGTGAATGAAGGGCACACATGTTCAGAGGTGCTTCTCTATACCCTATGGCATACAACTGAACCCTGACATGAAATCTGGATTCTGGAGCTAACCATGAGTCCTGATTTTCAAATTTAGCCTTATATGTAAGCTTCTCAGGACTTGTCTTTAAATGTTGTCATGTACATTAAGAAAAAAGTGTCATGTAAATTAAGAAGAATAAAATGTCTATTGTTGTTCTTGCAAAGGACTAACAAGTATCATGAAAATGTGGCCCAGATACAGTTTGAAACCAGCTCCTCCAAGTCCCACACTGACATCTGCACAACCATTTTCTCTTTCCATTGAGTGATAGAGACCAAGGCTATGGTTCTAGCTCCCTGGATTGGGGATTGGTTTGCAAACATCTGATTTGGTTGTGGCTGCTTTTATCGAGATGTGTACCCTCATATAAATAATGTGTACACACATGAGGGTCCCTCCTCTGAATACACATCTTCCTGCTGCCTTCTGTAGGGGGTGAAGCACCCCCCTTTCCCTACCCCTCCCCCCCTCACCACAATCACAGACTCTTCAGGGTGTTTGGGTGTTTAGCTGCTGACTCTGGTTCCTTAGCAAGTAATGCAACGTGCTGACAAGATGATGCTTGTAAGCCACAAACTGCCAGGTCTTGTTACAATCCTCTTCTGTCGACTGCACTAACCATATAATCAATGTGGAGAGAGAGATTTTTGTTTTGTTTTTTTGTTCAGAATTGCCTTTTGAGGCATCAAAGTATTAGAAGTGAACAAGAAACCATTTGAAAATCTTAGTTCAAGAACAAGGTGGGGGTGGGGCGGCTTCTGCAAGGTCGGGCTAAGACATATAGCTGCCTCCCCCCCCCCCCCCAGCACGTAAAACTAGCTAAAGAAGAAAATCCCACAAGTGCCTCTCCACGGTCCCAAGAAATGAGAATGCAGCCATTATTATTCTTTTGCCCTGATAGGGGCTCAGATCAATGATTAACAATTTCCTGCTATGTCATTATGCTAGGGTAGCCACGTGAGTGACCTACGTTACAGAGAACCATCCTCTATTTTGAAGGGTTATCAGAAGATGGTCTGCTCTTTGAAGGTGTCCTCTCTCTGAGGACTGCCCAGTCCTGGTCTAGTTTAAATAAAAGGAACTTTTAAGGAGAGAAAAGATGAGCCCTGAAGTTGCCCATCAACAATCAGGAGCTCCTGGTCAGCCGACTGAGCAGTCACACAAGTCACCTGGTGTCATCTCAACCACAGTGATAAATGCATTTCCCTTTTCTTTAAATTACATTTATTATTTCCAAATTTGTGCCCAAACATATAAAGGACCACATGCAAATCTCATGCACGTTGGTGTCTTCTATTTGTGCCCAAGGGTAATTTGACAGTGGAACAGCCTACCAAGGTAATGCATAAAGAATTGTTGGGGCAGAAGTACTGCTTTAGCAATAGTGAGCTCCATATGTTCTAGAGCTAAAACACAATTCTGCATAAATGTGAAATCTAATCTATTTTTTGGGGTGAGGGTACAGAACCATTAAGATGTAAACCAGCAATGAACCTTACTGCCTGAACCGTGGGTGTGAAATGAGTTCATTGCATCAGTGATTGTCTCCACAAAAGGCTTGACAATTGTTATGTACTGAGTTGAATAGGATCCAAACTGCAGCAGTCTGATTGGTCCTAGAACAATAGGCTCCAAAAGGCAGCAGTCTGATTGGTCCTAGAACAATAGGATTCAGAATGCAGCAGTCTGATTGGTCCTAGAACAATGCAGCAGTATGATTGGTTAGCAGGAACCACCCAGTCATGCTCCAGATAGAAGTGAATCCACAACCTGATCGGCTTACAGTAGAATTCCGGAATTAGCCAATCATGTGCAGCCCATTGTGTAAATAATGTATATAAAGCAGATACTTTGAGGGGACATTCATTCCTCCTCATCACTATGAGCTGAATAAAGAGCATGAAATCACTTTGCGACTCTGAGTATATTTCACTGGCGACGAAGGTGGGATCCCGCTGAGCTGACTGCCACACACAGCACCGCAGCACCGCCACCTGCCGCACCACTGCCTCGCACCGTGTATCCAGGCTTCAGCTCCGGGACACAAGGAACTCAGAATGGCAACCAACAGCAGCTTCTCGCCGTTCAACCCAACATCTGGAGACTGGGAAGCGTACGCCTCCCGTTTCACCTTCCTCCTAGAAGCCAAAGGGGTCACCGATGAAGAAGACGCCAAGAAGAGGGCAATATTCTTCAGCGTCTGCGGAGAGGAGACATTTGAAATCGCCCGGGCTCTCCTTGCGCCTGAAGACGTCACTACTGTTCCATACAAAACAATGATGGAACAGCTGAAGGGGCACTTTTCGCCACAGCCCTCAGTGGTGGCTCGTCAAAATGCCTTCTATGCAAAGCGGCAAGCCCCTGGGGAAACCATAACTGGGTTTGTGACCTCTCTCCGCCAAGCTGCCCGGTTCTGCAACTTCTCAGAGCTGGAGAACATGCTTCGTGACCGCCTCGTCGGTGGCCTGAAGAATGAGAAGCTGCAACGACGCCTCTACGCTAAGAAGAACCTCACGTTCCAGGTTGCTCTGGAGGAGGCCCTAGCAACGGAAGCTGCCGAGAGGTCGATGCAAGAGGCACGGCCGAGCCAGCTGTCCCAACCAAGGGTCCACCACGAAGACCTCACCGACGACTCAGGATCCAACAGGGAGGACGTGCACCGAGTACAGCAGCGCACTCAAGCAGCCCCCGGGCCAGAATTCGCCGGCTACACAACCCGCAAACATGAACTGTCAGCCCACAAGGGGTGCCTGTTATGGGGAAGCAGGGTCGTTGTTCCCCAGCCCCTCCGCAAAAGGGTCCTCACAGCCCTACACGAGACACACCCAGGGGTAGTAAGAATGAAGGCCCTTGCCAGGAGTTACGTGTGGTGGCCGGGGATCGACGGAGAGATAGAGGCCTGGGTCAAACACTGCCAGGCCTGCCAAGAATCCCGCCCAGATCCCCCAAGGGCCCCAGTCCAGTCATGGGAGTCCGCCCGAGCACCATGGTCACGCCTGCATGTGGACTTCGCTGGCCCCTTTCAGGGGAAAACATTCTTCATAGTGGTGGACTCCTACACCAAATGGCTGGAAGTCGCACTGGTACCGTCCACTTCTACGTCCGCAGCCATCCGGGTACTACGCAGGCTGTTTGCAACCCACGGGCTCCCTGACACTCTCGTCTCAGACAACAGGAGTGCATTTACATCAGAAGAATTTCAAACCTTCACAGTGCAGAACGCCATCCGACACATCCGTTCGGCGCCATTCCACCCGGCCACCAATGGACAAGCAGAACGCATGGTGCGGACCACCAAGGATACCCTTCGCCGCATGACGCAAGGGGATTGGGAGTACCGCTTTGCCACATTCCTTCTAGCACAGCACAGCACCCCCAGCTCAATGACTGGCCGGAGCCCCGCTGAACTACTAATGGGTCGGCGCCTTGCAATCAGATTGGACCGCCTTCACCCCGATAGAGCTCAGGATGAGGTAGTGGTGGGGGAAGGCAGGAACCCCCGGACCTTCGAGGCCCAGGACCCAGTGTACGCAAAGAATTTTGGGGCAGGCCCTGCATGGGTACCCACCACAGTCACCAGGGTCACTGGCCCCGTGTCGTACGAGGTGCTAACCGATGGGGGGCAATGCTGGCGCCGCCACTGCGACCAGATACGGCGATGATTCCCGGGAGAAAACCAGGAGGAGGAGGACAGGTCAGAGGAGTCCCAAGGGAACAGTGGGGCAGTGAGGCCCATAGAGCAGCAGGGGCAAGCAGGAGAGGCAGAATCAGTAAATACAGAGAGGACCCGTGAGGCCGAAAGGACACCGGAACCAGAACCACGACTGAGCGAGCCGGTTGCGCCAGACCAAACAGCCCCATCACAGCCAGCATCCTTGGAACACGAGCCAGAACCTGAACCCCGGACCAGGGAACACCCCAGGCCGCAACGCACACGTAGGCCGCCGGCGTACCTTGAGGACTATGAATGCGACCTCCTGGGCAGGACTGGAACTTAGAGGGGAGGGGTGTTATGTACTGAGTTGAATAGGATCCAAACTGCAGCAGTCTGATTGGTCCTAGAACAATAGGCTCCAAAAGGCAGCAGTCTGATTGGTCCTAGAACAATAGGATTCAGAATGCAGCAGTCTGATTGGTCCTAGAACAATGCAGCAGTATGATTGGTTAGCAGGAACCACCCAATCATGCTCCAGATAGAAGTGAATCCACAACCTGATTGGCTTACAGTAGAATTCCGGAATTAGCCAATCATGTGCAGCCCATTGTGTAAATAATGTATATAAAGCAGATACTTTGAGGGGACATTCATTCCTCCTCATCACTATGAGCTGAATAAAGAGCATGAAATCACTTTGCGACTCTGAGTATATTTCAACAATGCTGCACAGAGTGGAGCACGCAGAGGAGTGTGTGGGGCGCCCCGTGAGACTGAAAAGAAATGCACAAAGATTCAACAGAACCAAGGAGATAAGGAACTACACAACCTTTAGAAGACATCTGAAAGCAGCCCTGTATAGGGAAGTTTTTTTTTTTTTTAATGTTTAATGTTTGATTATGTTTCTGTGTGTGTTGGAAGCTGCCCAGAGTGTCTGGGGAAACCCAGTCACATGGGTGGGGTATAAAACAACAACAACAACAACAACAATAATAGATGTCCCAATTTTCATTGGAGAAATGTTGGAGGGTAGGGTTAAATTGACCAAGGGTCTGAATCAGTAAAAGCCAGTTTAACATGTTCACATGGGCTGACTCTCTGTGAAAGGCAGGAATGGGGAACCTCCAGTTCTTGCCAAACTCTAACCTTCATCAGCCCCAGCCAGCCTGGCCAATGACTGGGGATGATGGGAGCTGTAGTGCAATACTCCCTGGGGGGCCACAGATTTCACCGTCCCTGGTCATAAGGTGCCGCACTTATCCACTGAGCTTTCTGACATGGTTCGGAAAGTAGAATAATTTAGAGCCAGCACTGACAGATCCTGCAGATTGTGAGGCAGTAAAAAGAAGAAGAAAGTGGGGGGGCGGGGAGCAGAATAGGTGGATGCGAAGCATCATATGATGGAGTGAAGGGGAGATTTTGTGGGGGTTTTTTGAAACATTAGACTGAATGAGTCAATAGAGAATACACTGTTGAGAAGAATCACACAATAACTAAAATAGAGAGAGCTAAATGAAGCCCAGGAGAAGATTTCTAGTGTAGTTGTGCGAATTTATCCCATCACAATGAAAAAGTTAATGAAAAAACATGATGCTGAGTATTTGTGAGTTATTCTTTGCCCAGTGCACAAGGATGTAACTTTGCGTCCGTTGGTAGCACCAGATCACACTTCCACTCACCTTTTGAATGGTTTCATGAACTTTGTGGGTGGCTGGGGAGTAGTCTGGGATACCTGAAAGACATCTGCCTAACCTGAGGGCAGAGGCAGCCCTAGACTATCACGGTAGATCAAGTCAACTATTCCCCAATCCCAGTATGTCACCCCTGGAACTGACCAACAACAGTGTCTTCAGAGAAAAATATACAAGACTTAGTCGTGTGCATTCATTTCAGTGGTTTTACTCTGAGAATGACTTAATTGCACTCAGTCCTATCCATATTCAGCTGCATGTGCATCAGGTCTATAAAGTGGCAGGGATCTAACTTGTCTGCATGCCCATAGAATACCTTCAGTCTGTGGCAGTTAAGGGTGGAGCCAACAGATACAAAGAGGCTGAAAGGCAAGGTGGGCCACTCAGAGTGATCCTGGTCCCTCGCCATACTCTATGCTTGGATCCAAGTATGAAAACCCTTACCTCATGGAGTAACTTGCAACTGCTTGAATGAATGTTCATATGCTATAGCCTGCTAGCAGGACATAGTGGAATTGAATGGTAGGATGTGAAGAGGGAAATTATATTTGAAAAGCTAGACTGGTGTGCTAGCATGGAGTGTGCCAACTTTGGTTTAAGTTAAAGATGGCACCCTGGGCTGGTCTCAAGGCTGACCAAGGTGGGCAGGCACCGTGCATCAACGGGGAGCTAAGACAGATTCTGGAAAACTGAGGGAGCTGGGTACAACTTGGCTAAATGAGGATTTCTTGGCTTTTTGGAGGCCAGGATGGGTTACCTGACAAAATGTGGTTTTACTAGTGGTCATTGTGGTCAGGCCAGTAAAATGCTGGCAGACTGGCAAGCCTCATTTCTAGATTTTGGTTTCTCATTCATGCAGGGGGACCAGAGAATAAATATGGTAAAATAAAATATATTAAGGTGCTTAGATATTATGGTAACAGAGGCTGTTGTAAGCTGGGTAAGGTATAGACTTGAAGAATGGCATTTTAATGCATATTTACCTGTCAGGCAATGGCCACAGATCGGGTGAAGTGCCCGGGGGAAATAACCTGCATCTTTCCATTTAAATGAATATCCAGGACAACGGCTGACATGATATTGAGGCCTGACAGGAGATGGAAAGCTGACTGTCAGCTGCAGGCCCCTCCTCTTATAATGGGGCAGCGTTAACTCTTTTCAGGTCATCACTGAGCCTAACTCACCATTTAAAATATAATACAATCTTAAAGCAGAGGGAAGATTGTGGGGTGGGGTTTACTTCATTTGAAGCTATAGACGGCAAAGTAATCCCTGCTTTGTAAGGAACCTAATAGGATGGGAAGACATTTTAAAGAAAATAAACTTGGCTTCAGGAACATGGAGCTGTTGTTGCTATTGTTGCTATAGTGATGACGATGATGGTGATGATGATGATTAATCAGCTCCCCCTTCCTCCAAGAAGGTCAGAGGAAAATGCAAAAAGATAAGTCAGGGTGTGCCTGCAGCTCACAGTGCAAAATGTGCAAAACAAAAGGAAAAAGGAATGGGCAGGGAGGGAGAAAAGGAAGCTTTATCTCATATTACCCTTGCCACTGCCCAATGAGGTGAGGCTGAACAGAGAAATAGTGGCTTGTCCAACACTCTGCCCAATACCCAGCACAGGCCCCCTGTATTAATTCTCATTTCTTCTTACTTTGAGTGAGTAACAGCAGTCACCTCTAGGTGATCAGCTGTTGCAGGAATAGAGTTGTACACCCCTACACTCTGTTGGCTGCAACCATGGCTCTGCCATTCTCTTTTCTGTCCTTAAAACATAGCTGGCTTTTTAAGGTTACAGAGGAGATGGGAACTATATGCAGATCACAGAACCACAGACTCACATAATTGTAGATTTGGAAGTGATCCAAAGGGCAGGGGCAGAGGAAGGGGGTGCAGTGGGGGGGGGCTGCCCCGGGTGTCACCACTAAGGGCTGTGACAAAATGCCAGGCGGCACTCACTACAGGGCCTGCAGCATGCCCGAGCCATGCGTCTCTCCAAACAGTCCACCCGCTGCCTGCCCCTCAGCTGTAGGGCAGCTGCTGAGTGGGAGGAGGCAGGCAGACTCCTCAGAGGCCCCGTGGAGCGTCATGCCCCAGCTGGTCCTGCCCCTCGGGCAGCTGGCCCTGGGCACAGGGCATGAACACTGCCCCAGGCGCCCGATCGGCTTGCTCCACCGCTGCCTAAGGGACATCTAGTCCAACCCCTTGCAAATGCAGGAATCTTTACCAAAACATTCCTGACAGATGGCCATCCAAATTCTGCTCAAAAACTTCCAATGAAGGATAGTCCACCACCTCACACTGGAGTCTGTTCCACTGCTGAACAGCTCTTACTGTCAGAAAGTTTTTCTGAATGTTTAGTCAGAATTTCCTTTCTTGTAACTTGAAGCCATTGGTTCGGGTTCTGCCCTCCACAGAAGGAGAAAACAAGCTTGTCCCATCCTCCATGTGACAATCCATGATATATCCGAAGATGGCTATCATATCTCTTCTCAGTCTCCTCTCTTCCAGTTGACTCCATCAACTGTTCCTCATAAGACTTGGTTTTCAGACCCTTTATTATCCTGGGGCCGATCTACACTCATGGTTTATAACATTAAGAAAGAGTTAAGGCATGGTTTTCAAAACGTAAGGGTCACATTACATTTTGCTAAGAATGCTAAGAATGTGTTATTAAAACATGACACCAGAGGGCATTGCAAAGCAACCAGGAACCAGGCAGTAAGAGGAACTGTTATGGAGGAAGAACGTTAAGGTAATGAACTTTTTTAAAACAACAACAACAACAGTATGCCCTGGGACGTTTTAGAACAATATAGCTAGTATTGTTTTAATAATGTTTAAAAGGTCAGTGTAGATCCAGCCCTGGTCACTCTCCTCTGCACACGTTCCGGCTTGTCAATATCCTTCTTAAATTGTGGCGCCTAGATATGGACACATTATTCCAGGTTTGGTCTGACCAAGGCAGAATTTCTGCTAGAAGATTTAGAGCTACATATAGTTAAAACATGTGGGTATTGGATTTGGGACTGTAGTAGTAAGCCCCTCCCTGACCCACATGCATTCAGTTGTATGCATACAGACTCCATGTAAGATGGCCAGTTATTTAACAGAACACGTGTAGATCGGGGGGGGGGGCTGTTACCACAACCCCACTCCCTCCATGTGCTTTCACTGTACTCAATTTGAATGTCTTGTCTAGTGCTACAAAGGACTCAGCATGTTGTCTGTGTAAAACAGGGCAGTACTCCTCTGATTTTCCCTTCTGGCCTTAGATTCACTCATTATTGGACTAGAAGGGGAAATAGGGTGCTGTGGGTTAAACCACAGAGCCTAGGGCTTGCCAATCAGAAGGTCGGTGGTTCGAATCCCCACGATGGGGTGAGCTCCTATTGCTCAGTCCCTGCTCCTGCCAACCTAGCAGTTCGAAAACACGTCAAAATGCAAGTAGATAAATAGGTACCGCTCCGGCGGGAAGGTAAACGGCGTTTCCGTGCGCTGCTCTGGTTCACCAGAAGCGGCTTAGTACTGCTGGCCACATGACCCAGAAGCTGTACGCTGGCTCCCTCGGCCAACAAAGCGAGATGAGCGCCGCAACCCCAGAGTCGGCCACGACTGGACCTAATGGTCAGGGGTCCCTTTATCTTTACTCAGGATTTAAGCTTAAGGGCCACAAAGTCTAAGGCTAGAAAGAGACAAGGAGAGCCCAGTCTACTGCTGCTATAGTACTGACTTGTTTGACACAAGGCTATGCTATAAAGGCTGTGTATTTCAGTCCCTGCTGTTGGTTCTAGACAGGATGAGGGTGGGACAATCAGGAACATAATGGGTGGACAGCATTGAGGTGGGTGATGGCTACAACCTGAGCAATGATTTGCAGGCAAGTTGCGAGATCCTCGCTCACTAATATCTTGGGATATTGTGGAGTATCCCAACTTGCCTGGGTATATCTGGAGTAGGTGACTGCAAATCATGACATACTCAGTGGGTAATTCAAATTCTGAATGTGAAAATTTACCTCAGTATTTTAGAACACGAGACACTTTGGCATTTCCTGACTGCTTTGATTTTGGCAGGTATCAAATATGAAATTTCATCAATCTGTTAACTGTCAAACACTAATACTACCACATGACATCTGTCAAATACAGGCAAATATCCATATGTCAGCTATAATCAAATACGGTCAAATATTATTTATTACATTTTTATCCCAACCTTCCTCCAAGGAACTCGTGGTGGTGTACATTATTCTCCCCACTGCCTCATCCTTGTGATGACATTATGATGTAATTCTGAGAGAATACATGGCCCATGGCCATGCAGAGAGCATCATGGCTGAGCGGGCTTTTGAACCCTCATCTCCCTGATTCTAATTTGACATTCTAACCATTACATGATGTTGGCACCAAATAAAGAAATACTATTAAAATGCTATTGCATGCCAACTGTCAAATATAAAATGCCATTGTGCAATGGCTCTCAAAAATTGTCCAGTACTAAACACTCAGATCAAATACAACCAGGTGTTGTATGTAGATATAAAATATTCAGAGGTAGTCCAGTAAATATTTGAATATTCAGAATACTGTGACTATTTTGCATACCAATTCTCTGATGAGATATTTTCAAGCAAATTGGTTTCAGCTCCTACTACTTGTCTTCTAACTTCCAGTCAAAATCCCCCCCCCCCCCGCCCAGCAGTCCTTACTCTGAAGCAGTCAGTCATAGCTACCTCACACGGGGTGTTAAGGAAAACAGGGACAAGATCTCCATGTGTGAAGCTGAAGAGATGGAATTAAGCCTTCAAAATTAACACTAAAAAAACTTGAGAGACTCCTGTGAACTCCTGTAGCTATGACAACTGGCTGCTGGGGAGACTGCCAGGCATGGAGCCATATTAGAACTCCAGCTGCTTGTAGCTGTGGATCCAAAAGGAGGAAATGAACCGAGCACGTGGGTCCCCTGGAGAAGCCACATTTGCCCTCCGCCACACAGGCACACGTGTGCCTCTCTCCAGGATATTTGGTAATCTATACGGCTGGTCTCACATGTATAGATATTTAGGTATCTGCCTGTCAGTGAACAACAAACGAATATCCTGCCATCCCATCTCAGTCTACCAGATTCTTTAAAGTCTTTCTCTTTCATTCTGTGCACCCAAACACAAATCCTTTTATGCTAGGGATTTCCAGCCTTTAAAAATAACAAAGCCACCCCATCCTAAAGCTGCACCTTGTACTCTGAGCTGCGGATAAATGAATCTGTCAATTTAGGTTTCTCTCAATTTCCCATTTTTTCCAAGCTTCAATTCAGTCTGCCTATTTCCACAGCAGATTTTTTCTCTTTAAACCCCACAAAAATTAAGCTTTTTTTGTACAACTTTCTCCTAATATGCACATTTTTAATGAAATTTTGCCCAATACATACATTTTCCTTCATAATTGCTGTATAGTTTACTTATTTTCACACTTGCCCCGATGCACAAATATTTGTATGTTTTTTTGGCATTAAAGATCCCAAATTTTGTAGAAGCACAAAGAAGAATTGCAAGGTATAGTTGTGCTTCAGTTCACATATTGGTTCAGGAAGTATGAATTAGGCAGGTGCAAACTGAAATGTGAATCAAATGAATTTCTCCACATACCCCCCCTGCTGTCCCACCTCTGAGCTCCTCTGTGGAGTCTCCTCAGTTATTAATGGTATGAGTTCACAGGCCACCGTAGGTCATTCTTTGCCTCTGGTTTGCTTTGTCCATCTAGCTAAGATCCACGTGTGCCTCCTTCTTGTTATTTCTTCCATTGCTGGTTGTCTTATCCATGTATTTTCAAATTAAGTTATGCTGTTGTGCTTCAGAAGAGGCAGGCAATTAGAATTTCATCACTAGATTGACCTGATGCCAAGCAGAGCAGGGCTCTCTCTTGTATTCCTAATAGATATACAGCAAAGGAAATTTCAACAGGTCCAGCTTGGCTCACCTGTGCAGCGCTGGGAGATGAAAAGCTGACCCATACCAAATTCCATCTTCTAAACAACTATTAAAAGTATAAGTAGGAGCTCTCTTCTCTTTTGCATCTGGCTACCCTAAATTTCACTAAACCTGACCACGGAATTTACATCCCTCCAGCTTTCCTGTTCATTCCATTGGGATGGGAGAGAAATTCTATTCAGTTTGCATTTAAAAGTGAACTTTCTGAAACAATATGCAGACCAAAACACAGCCATCTTTTGAAATTCACACTGTTCCATATTCTGCTGTGTGGTTCTCCAACCAAGTAATGTGCACAAAAATGCATATATTCATGAAAATAACATAGAAAAATGCATTATATTATGGGAAATTGGTTTGCAAAAATGTGTATATTAGGCAAGACTGCGTACGAAAATGAATATTTTAAGAGACGTTCACACTAAAATGCTGATGAATTTTCATGATGAGGTTTTTAAAAAACAAAAGTTGATGTGGAAAATTTGAGATCTGAATGTAAGGTTGGAAAAACCTTTTCATAAACCGTGCTGAGGTTTCATTACAATCAAGCAGTATATAAACATTTTGAAATAAATAATATAATATAATAAATAAAAATGAGACACTGAGAGAAACTGAAATAGACAGATTCGGCCACCCCTTCATTCCAGTCTGGCAGTATAGGCTGGTCCATTAAGGAAAATGGGACCCTGGACCACCAACCTTAGCCTGCCCCCATTTGCCTGCCTTCTTGCTTATATCCAGTCCAGGGGATGGCACGGCCTGTCAACCTCCCCCCTTCTCAGTCTCTGTCCTTGTAGAACTCAGCAGAGATGAGGACATTGGTTCTGTCATTAGTTCTGCCTCCACCTTCTGTTGACCTCTCTACCTTCCACCCTACCAGACCCAATGGGCACCAGGCACCAGTGGGCCATGTTTTTCTGATTAGTTGTGTATATATCTTAATCCCTATGGTCATTGCTTTGTTTATTCACACATTCCCTCTGGACTGCATTAATCCAGCTCTGCTTGCTCAGTGCCCATGAGGAAAAGGATCCCCAGAAATGGGGAGCGTTGCTGATGGGATCTCTGTGGCTGTTTGTGTTGATATCGAAAATGATTACTGATAAAACTCTTGCAAGGTGCAGAAGTGTTTACCACCTTTAGTGAATCTCATTATTAGTCCCTACAGAAGGGAGACGGGGGCTGAGAAACAGCAACTTGCCAAAGGCTAACCTTGCAATGTAATGACAGAGCTGGGGATTATACCCGTGGCTCCAGGACCAGCCGCAGATGTGTTCTGCTGGGGCATGTGTGAGCAGGTACAGTGGGGAAGAAAACCTGTAGAGAGGAGTAGCCCCATGTGCTGCTGTGCCTATTTTGCCACAGAGGCTGAAGGTGACTGTACTGATGCCCCAGGTATGATTTGCCCCTCACACCTCATTGCGGAATGAGTGTATGGTCCCTGTCACTTGCTTGTTCATCCACCATGCCTGTGGACATGGCAAGAAGACACTATGTCAGACCCTGTGGTGAGAGCATCAGCAGCTTGGGTTGCCCCCAAGCTCTGTAGCCTCCTGCTTTCCCCCAAAGGTGAGATTCCATTTCTTCCTTCTGGGCAAGGCCATGGGAACTAGGTCAGAGGCTAGATATCCATGGACTTACAGGGATATTCAATCTTTCTCAATTATGTGTGTACCAGTGACAAGACCTATGCAGGTCTTAGTCTCAGGTCTCCCTCTGCCTCTTTCAAATCTATAACAGGGCTGGACCAACCATTAGGCCAAATAGGACAAGTGCAACAGGTGGCTCCCAAGGCTCACAGCCATTCTTGTTTATTGCCACCTAGTCTGTCCTGGGTCTCCTAATGTGGCTCTCTATCACAGATGTGGTGCAGAATGCCAGTGCTGAAGTAAGAGTCAACTGCCAACTCAGTCAATGTGCAGAGGGCACCATTTTGTTTTTTGCCTCAGGCAGCAGCATGCCTTGGGCGAGCCCTGAATCCATCTCTCCCCACCCATATTTCTTCCATTGTGTCCTTCCTCAGCCCTGTCCCAGAAAACACTGCTGTCAATACACAATAATAAGAGCAGCCTACCACCACAGACAAACAAACAAACAAACCAACAAGCCAACATCCTTCTCCAGAATGGCCTGGTGCCTTTGGCAGCAATGCAGCTTGATCTGCAGTATATGAAACATTCCATGGCAAGGAGCTAAAGATGGTCACCTACTAATGTCTGTGGTGAGATGTATTTAACACTGTGTCCCCCTACCAGTCCCTACCTTGGGATGCGGGTGGCACTGAGCCTCTTGGGCTTGCCAATCAGAAGGTCAGTGGTTCGAATCCTTCTGATCGAATACATAGCAGCAGGTTATACCGAGCAAGTGTCAGTCAATTTGGGAGAGGAACAACCTTAGCTAGTCTGCTCTCTTCTGGTACTTTTAAGGATTTAATATGGGAAAGTATGGTATTGGCTCTAACTCCAGTGTGCCCAACTCTCCTAGCAAGAGGAATACATGCTGGTCATTTCTGCACTACAGACTCCAATCATTATGGAAGTTCTGGAGGTAGAGGTAGAGGTAGGGCCAGGACCAGGACCAGGACCAGGACCAGGACCAGGACCCAGGCAAGGTTAGGGCTTAGAACCAGGGCTAGGGCTAGAGCCAGGGTTAGGGTCAAGGCTTAGAACCAGGTCTAGGGCCAGGACTTAGAGCCAGAGGAATATTTAGCATCTTCCTGAATGACAATCCCCAGGATTCTTTGCAGGAAGTCATTTCTTTAAGAAGGTATCAAACTGCCATAGCAATATTTGTTGATTCTGCTGCAACTGACAAACACAGATATCCTTATGGTGTAAAACTGATGCAAGTTTGTAGTTTAGACATGCCTATGAGCTGCTGAAGACACACTGTGGTTCAAAAGAAAAAAAAAAAAGATAACAGACAATGGTTTGACTGTAAGGAGAAAAGGATTGGTGGACCAGGGCTTGAGATCTTTCAGATCTTGGAGACAGGATTATGAGATTTCAAGAGACACCAGCTAAGCTGGTGGGGCGGGGCGAATCTGTCTTTGTCGTTTCATCTCCTAAGGGTGATTGTTGTTGAAACATTAAGTATCTCAGAGCTGTTTTTCATTTTAGCTTTGAGGTATTTGTGAACAAGCAGCTCATGATGTGGGTTGGGACGGGGAGAGGTTAAGCCCAAAAAACAGTCCTGGAGATCAAGGCCAGGAAAGTTCCCACGAGAAACTCTTTCCCACAAACTCATGAACTCCTTCCTGCTCCTTTAACACTTTGGCCCTAGACAGGAAGCAGGAGACCAAACTTTCCATGTGGGAATCAGGCACTGATGATAAAAGAAGGCGCTTGCATTGACAGTGGCAGAGAAACCAAATCTGGATGCTTTTACCTCATCCCACATCTGTGCTTGGGGTTGTTTCCAATGTTAGTCCTACTCAGATTAGATCCATTTGAATTAATGGACCCAAGACATTTATGGTTCATTAATTTCAATGGTAGCAACCCTTGGGTTTTATTTTTTCCTTCATTGCTTTGGCCAGAACCAGCAGTTAGTAGTGACAGACCTTTGCTGGGAGGGCTCAGAAACTGTTAAGGGGATTAGCCCCAGTTTCCACTACACAGAGAGGGTAGGGGGCATGAGAAAGAGAACGAGAAAGAGAGAGAGAGAGAGAGAGAGAGAGAGAGAGAGAGGTGCTACAATTCCCTGACCACCCTAAGCACAGGGGATTTGGGTTCAGATCTACACAGATAATAAATAGAAATTGATGACATGAGTGGTGGAAATAACCGCCTTTGGCTTGGAAGTCCCTCCCCCTATTCCCTGGCTTTTGAAGCTGACTGTGGTTACACAGTGGAAAGGGAAAGCACACTGTACATTCTCTAGGACATGGTCTTGTCTAGGGGCACAATGGGACTAGGAGGGCCCATGGAGGGCCCTACAAAAATCCAGAGCTGGCTTTGCCAATGCCTGTTAAGAGGCTGGTGAACATCCCCGGACGTCTGTTCAAGTGTTGTGTGCACAGCTCAATCCCAGGCACAGGGGCTCTAGAGCTGATAATTGCTTTGCTGAGTGCCCTGGGCAGATGGTGTCAAATTGAATCAATGATAGTTTTAGCCGAAGCAAACAGATATTATAAAAGCATTAGGCATCTTCAAAGGGTGACTCACGGTGCACTTGCCAGAGGCGCAGCGGCCTGGTGTTTGGCAGGCAGGCATAGGCAACTGAGAGAGAAGGATGAATAGCCATTTGCCCCTTTGCTGTTCCTTCCTCCATTTTTTTCCAGGGCAGTTTTGCACAGGTGCAAACTGCAAATCCATCCATTAGTTCCACCTTGGCTATTTGCCAGTATGCTATTGGGGAACTACAGGGTCTCAATAGCAGAATGGAACAACCATTTATTGGGACTGTGCAAGGGCTTGCAGTGGTGTCAGGGCAGGTCAGTCACACCCACCGTATAGACTCTGCCCCTCTGCAATGTGGAAAGCAGTGCTGGAATGATGGGGTTGGGAGATGTAGGTCTATAGTTCACACATGTACGTGGCTTGATTACTATAGACCTGTTTGCTGCACACTTGATGGCTGCTTCATCTTGTGGGAATGTTCAGGGATGCAGGAGAGGATATATTGACTGATTATATCCTTATCCAACTTGTGTTAACGAGTTCCCAAAATATCAGCAGAGTAAAACATTCCCCTTTATCTTAACTTTGCAACGGCAGCGTTTGCTCAGGCTTGCTTAAGCCTCCCCGAGTGGCTGGGGAAACCCAGCCAGATGGGTGGAGTAGAAATAAATTATTATTATTATTATTATTATTATTATTATTATTATTATTATTAATCAGAGGCACCTTTTGCTTTCAAAATTAAGCACTGGCTAGACCTTCTTGACATAATTTTGAGAACATGGATCTGTTTCTTTAAAAACTATTGAAACATATGGTGATACCCTCAGCTAAACATTATGCTAGAATTACTTGGTCACTTCCATCTATGTCTACTGACATCACTCTTTCACGATTGCCAAAGAGTCTTCCAGGTCGTAAGAGGTGCTTTGGCGATAGTTAAAGGCTGGTGCCAAAGCACCTCTGGGAGGCTGTGCCTGCAGCCACAAGCGAGGGAGAAAGGGGGTGGGTGGGCAGGCAAGTGGTGACAGGGGAAGGGGGTGAGGGGCATGGATGTGTAGCAGCACCTATTTTTCTTGGGGGGGGGACCACTGGCTGCACCTGTAGAGAGGGCACTACCCTTCCATTTCTTCTGAAAAATAAGTCCCCCTGGTCTGGGGGGGGGGAAGTGGGAAGAAGCGCAGGGAGAATTCAGGATGACTATGATTGAATGATGGGGTGCCACTAGGGGTGCATTGGAAGATGGCCGACAGTAACATCTCTCCGACCCACACGAGGTAATTAAGAGGCTGTGATGGGAGTAAGCAGCCTCCCCCCCCAAGCGAGTGGGGGGGGACTGCCCTTGCCTGCTGTGCCCTATACCACCCCGAACTCGAGGGGGTGGGGGCACTAGGCAGAAAGCCCTTGTGCGGATCTCAGCGCTCCTGGACGCTGTCTCTGCCTCTAGCTGCAGCAACTTCAAAAGAAACAATTAGGAGGAAGCTAATGCACATATTTCAAGGAAGAATGGGGAGTAAAGACTGCTAAGTGAAGAGATCTCTGAGAAAGAAGAGGGTCGGATAAACAGGAATATATCATGAGAAGACACACCAAGGCTCGGTATGTTGGCAACGGGACTGGATGGGGGGGGGGAACTTTCCTTTCTTTTCTCTATGTGATTAACCAAGAATCCCCCCCCCACAAGTCAGAAATGCCGTTTAAATGATCTAAGCTGATGATTTAAGACTGTGTGGAGTTAATTTTCTAACCAAAAGCATGTTTTAAGGAGATCGTGGAAAGTATAAGAGCTTTGGAATGACGCAGTAAAAAACAGCGTCGCCATTTTGGCAAGTTCTGTCAAAAGACTTATGTCTGGGAGGAGGAATGGATCTGCTTTGATATTGCGGGCGAGCCTCCTCAGAGGACTAAAAGAAGGTGACAGATTTGGGAAGATTAATGATGGAAAGAGTGCTTTTATTTATGGAAGTGATGATATATGGAAACCATCTTGATATGGTGATTGGATGAACGGAAAAATTCACACAGGATTATAACTGGTGTTTACTTGCTTAAGGAGATTATCAGAAGAGATCACAAAGAAAAAAGAAAAATATATGAATAAGATGAGACGTGGGAACAGCAAGATAGGACTGGATAGAAATATGAACATTATTTGGACAGATTTGTGGATATTAACGCAGCAATAAGAAGATGATTGGAATCCCCTTCGGAACGTGAAATATGGGTACCCTCAACAAAAAATTTAAAATTCAGCTTTGTAATTTGGAATTTATGTGATGTGATTTGATTTGATTTGATTGGTCGGTTAATAAATTTTTTTTTATTAAAAAAAAGACTTTGATTGAATGATGGTATTGTGTGGATGCCCTATCATAAATGAGTGAACAAAGCATTACAAATCCACACAGGTCTATTAATAGCACCAGGCCTATTACTATCTGTATTTTATTTATGTTTTGCAACTATCAGTGAATGATCTGGAAATGTTATTATATTTTATTCTGTAAACTTTGCGAATGTGAGTCGTTCTGAGCATGGTTTAGCACAGGAAAGTGGCATACAAATAAACTGATGCCTGCGACTATGCTGCGACTAACTCGTTCTCTTTGCAACCGAGTAGTGAACTCCCTCCAGAAACGTACCTGACGTCCGGGCTGTAGATGGCCAGCCTCAAAAGGTAGAGGGCAGCGCTGCCCAGTCCGAGTCCAATGAAACCAATGAGGGGGATGAGCTGGAGAGAGAGAGAGAGATGAAAATGAATATTTATCAGGGGGACTGGGGAGTTAAAGGGAGCCCTGACACATCAGGAGATTTACAGGGAAAATATGGCACAGCAATCGTATAGCCAAGCTCTAGTACACAGTGTAGCTGTCAGTTTGAGTGACTGAATTAAAAGAGGGGGAGAAAAATAGACATATCTGGGGGAGGAATTGGATCTGGGGATGAGAAATTGCCTGCCACTCCCCATACCTCCCGGGATGGGGGAGAGCAAGGCCTCTTAACACTGGATATTGGAGTATATTGGTGGGTGAGTGGGGAAGTCTAGGGGCAGAAGAAGGAAGCATGTATTTTCTCCCTCTGCCTGCTGAGCCCTGAGGGAGATGGTTATGAGGGGCGTTTTGTCAACAGCGATGTAACTGATGGAGTTGTGGTTGCTATTTGTGGGAGATGAGAAGATGAGCACCTTTGTCTGGTAAATGAAAGCCATTATTTATTGTGAAACACTTAGTATCTTCACTTTTGCACTTCTCCATCCAACTCAGATTGATTTTTATCAATCCGCTTACCCATTCTTGACCTCTCTTGTTCACACTGGGTTTTCTTCCTCACACCCCAATCCAATCTTCCTTCCTTCCTCCCTCCCTCCCTCCCTCCCTCCCTCCCTTCCTTCCTTCCTTCCTTCCTTCCTTCCTTCCTTCCTTCCTTCCTTCCTCAATGTCATTGAGGAATGCTTAATGGATTAATGCTTATTTCTGGTACAGGGATTCCTACAGGAATGTCTCCTTCCACACAGTCCTGCCATCCATCCAGGACAAGGAAGTGGGCAGCCCTTTCGCATATCTTCCCACTGTCTTAAGTGTCACTGTTGTGAAAGTGTGGTGAAGGGCCTTGCCCACTGTGGCACCCAAGACATGGAGCATGCTGTCAGGTGAGATCCAACTGGCTTCCTCTTTACAGGAACCAGATTATGGAATGAGGTTTAATTAACACAGAATCTAGGGATACGGCCTTCTGGAGAGGAATAATCATTCTAACAATTTAATAATAATAATAATAATAATAATAATAATAATAATTTATACCCCGCCCTCCCCGGCCACAGCTGGGCTCAGGGCGTCTAACATCAGTAAAATTACAATAAAAACATAATGGAGGGGGGGAATTTTAAATACAGGTTAAAATGCAATTTAAAATTTCAGCTTTCTTTCAACCTTTTTAATATATAAAAATTCCTAGTCCATATGGTTACAACAGTCTGAAAGTACATGGGCAATACATGATTAAATCTTAAATGCTGATATAGAGGACATGGTAGAGAAAGTTTTCTACTGGTCAGGAGGCATAGCTGCATCCTTGCTTTCCCCCATGTACAGTGGTACCTTGGGTTAAGTACTTAATTCATTCCAGAGGTCTGTTCTTAACCTGAAACTGTTCTTAACCTGAAGCACCACTTTAGCTAATGGGGCCTCCCGCTGCTGCCACGCCGCCAGAGCATGATTTCTGTTCTCATCCTGAAGCAAAGTTCTTAACCCGAGGTAATATTTCTGGGTTAGCGGAGTCTGTAACCTGAAGCGTATGTAACCTGAAGTGTATGTAACCCAAGGTACCACTGTATTTTGTAAAGAAATATTTTCTCTTTGCTTGCCTTGAATATCTAGTCAGGGTCACAGCTGGACCACCAACTGAAGCTGAAGGAGAGCACTTCATGACACCAGATCTACTCGTGCCTTGAGTGACCATAGTGGATCCAGAAGAACCCCCAAACTGAGCACCAGCCCCTTTAGAGGGAATGCAACCCTACCTAAAACAGGTTGACCCCACTAGTACAGTCAAAAGAACCAGATGGAGCTTCAGTTTAACCAGCATTTATCCAGTCCATCACTGAGTCTAGACCATCCACTGCCACAGCTGCAGATGCAAAGGGTAAATAGAGAGGTGTTTCATCTGCATATTGATGACAATGCCGTTCAAATTCCCAGATGATCCTACTCAGTGGTTTCATGTAGGTGTTAAACAGCATGAGGTATAAGGCTGACCTTTGACACCCCACATTGGAGGGTCCATAGGGTGGAGCATCACCTTCTGGAGATGTCCATCCCAAATACTCCCAGCTAAGTATTCTCAACCAATCAAGCTGGGCATTACTGGTTGCTGCTGGTGGTTTGGAATGGGGCATGAGGCTCGACACAGATGACTGCTGCTTTTAAGAGTGTTGAAAGTGATATGATAGAGTATGGTTGCTTTTCATGTTGTGTACCCCATCCCAACTTTTGCCTCTGGTAAACAGGTTTTGCAGATTTGGGTAGTGTCACAAAAGCTTGCAAAACTGGTTTGATCAGAGACTACTGTGGAACATACAGCAAGGGGAACAATCCTATTTCCACGATCTGATGCACTATTGCTTGCTTTCCAGCCAAACTTGATGTCCAGTGCTGAATACGCTGCCTGCCAATAGTTTGATTCTGAGGCTGTTTTCTACAGCAACACTTCTCTCCAAATCCCTACAACGCACGTGCACACTCACATACACAAAATGTTTATGTTTGCTTGCCTCTTGGGCTCCAGCTACCATCCCTATTTAACGAAGCTGCCCTGAACGCCAACAGCTTTTGTATCCAATTCCAAGGTAATTTCCTTCCTAGCCTGCTATATGAATCCCCAGGAGGCTGAAGGTGCAAAGCCTCAATCCAAACAGATACAGCAGCCGCTTGACCTTTCCCAAATTGCACTGGCCCCTCATGCCCAGCTAGATGTTTGGAGCATAATGAACCTCTGTGTCTCCCCCGCTGCCCTCTAGGAAACAAATAGCCAGGAGTTTATAATCCTAACTATTGCCATAGAAGCAAATCAAAACATTGCCTACCCCAGAACACAGAGTGGAATCTGGGAAGTAGAGGGGCAAGGCATTCACATAAATATCAGTTTTCTGATTGATTACGGGCTGTGATCTTTGACAGGGCTAGGAATCCAGGTACTGAAAGCTCTATCTGTTGGGGTATATATCCCAAAGATATTTTGTTCTAAGATCCCCCCAAAAAATGTCACTTCACATAATTTTCTCTGAGGGTTGATGTAACACAAGGGGAAGGAAAGGGTTGGAAATAAGGATTCATAGGTTTTATTCCCATCATGGAATATTTTATTCCAGTCCAGAAGGGGCCATGGCTCAGCAGTAGAGTACCTGCCTTGCATGCAGAAGGTCCTAGGTTCAATCCCCAGCACCCCCAGGTAGGACTTGGAAAGATCCACTCCTGAAGGAGCATTCCTGAGCAGCCACTGCCATGAGCTTGATGGGCCAATGGTCTGACTTGGTATAAGGCAGGGCAGCTTCCTGGGTTCCTATCCATTTTTAATCTCCCATTGGGAGACTTGTTGGCATCCTTCTGGAATCTAGAATAATTTGGCCACCATGAACCCCACAACTTTGCTTGTGACCAGGCAGCGTCCCATTCATTTCCCCATTTTCTTTTAACATCTCAGCATGCTCAGTCTGAGGCACGGCTACCCTCCCCACCTCACACCCTTTGGCGCATCCAACTTTCAGCAGACGCCAGGTGCGATTCAGGAGGTTAGAGTTGTCGAGAAATAATGATTTTCCTTTTTTCACATTGTGTGCCGGCCCCATGCCAGGTGGACCTGGCAGTGGCTTCTAGCTGAAACACACCGGATAATAAAGAATGACGCCACAGTCCCAGGGACTTCTGGCACCTCTGCAGAGAGTCAGGGATTACAGACGTATTTCACCATCTGCTGCTGGCGTCTTCTGGGTTATTAATTCTGGGGGAACATCTGAGGATGGGCAACTCACTGGGGATAAACGTATGAATTTGGCTGCCGCTGGGAAGAAAGCTGCTGTGGCACTGTGGCAGTGGGCATGTGAGCCATGCAGAGGACAGAAGAATGTTGCACTGCTGATAGGTTTTCCAAATGGCTTTCCTGTTCTCCAGGATTTCAGAGGATGCAAGTTGTTCCACCTCAACCCACCCCATTCAAAAGCCTTTTGAAGTGTGAGTTCCAGAAAGTATCTCAGAAAATGTTGTGTAAACAAAGCATGAGGGCCGCTTAATATTTAAATTTAGCCATGAAGGCTCTCAGACTGTCCTCTTCTGTGTTTTCTAAAGGCTTAGCAAAGGGTGCTAATTTTTAAGGGATCCAACAAGATAGGAAGCTGGTGGAAGTAGCAGCCACAGTGAGACTGCTCCCCATATTAGTTCAGAGAAAAGGTGAGCAATAGGCTTGTATAACATTATGCATGGCACGGAGAAAGAGGACAGGGAAAGGTTTTTCTGCCTTTCTCAGGACATCAGAACTCGGGGGCATCTAGTGAAGTGGAATGTTGGGATATTCAGGGCAGGCAAAATGAAAGGAAGCCCTTCCCACAATCACATAGCTAAACTAGTGAATTTGCTCACACCTGAGGTGGTGGTGGGCACCAACTTAGATGCCTTAAAAATAGGATTAAACAAACTCCTGGAGGAGAAGGCTACCCATGGCTACTAGCCAGTCAGAGGCAGCATACGTCTTCATCCCAGAGGGGAGAGTACTGTTGCGTCCAGGTCCTGCTTGCAGGCTTCCCACGGGAATCTGGTTGTCCACTGTGAAAACAGGATGCTGGGCCAGATGGGCCACTGGCCAGATCCAGCAACAATCTACAAATGTTATTATGTGATGCACTAGTCAAATTTAAAAAAATAAACTTAAATAGATAGATAGATAGATAGATAGAGATAGATAGATAGATAGATAGATGATAGATAGATAGATAGATAGATAGATATAGATAGATGATAGATAGATGATAGATAGATAGATGATAGATAGATGATAGATAGATAGATAGATAGATAGAGATGATAGATATAGATAGATAGATAGATATAGATAGATAGATAGATAGATGATAGATAGATAGATGATGATGATGATAGATAGATAGATTAGATAGATAGATAGATAGATAGATAGATAGATAGATAGACAGATGATAGATAGAGATAGATATAGATAGATAGATAGATAGATGATAGATGATAGATAGATAGATGATAGATAAATAGATAGATAGAGAGATATAGATAGATAGATAGATGATAGATAGATATAGATAGATGATAGATAGATGATAGATAGATAGATAGATAGATAGATAGATAGATAGATAGATAGATATAGATGATAGATAGATAGATAGATGATAGATAGATAGATAGATATAGATAGATAGATAGATAGATAGATAGATAGATAGATAGATAGATATAGATAGATAGATAGATAGATATAGATAGATGATAGATAGATATTGCAACGCAATGGAAAACCACTGTATTTGGGGGGACGCGTGTGGTGCTGTGGTCTAAACCACTGAGCTTCTTGGGCTTGCTCATCAGAAGGTTGGCGGTTCCTGCATTCTTGTGAGGATGTGACTAGAGTACTTGTGCAGGTTTCTTCCTGACTCCTCTTTTTGCATGTGTTCAGATGTATGTGTGCCCCCCCCCGCCAACTTGATGGAATTACCTAATGCAAATTATGAAAAAGAAAATGAAAGGGAATGAAGAAAAGGAAAGGTAGAGAGGTTGGTGAGAAAAGCAAGTACAATTTACTATGGCACTATGACTTGTGTTTTAGTGACAGAACATCTGCTGTGCGTGCAAGAGGCCTCAGGTTCCATCCCTGGGATCTCCAGTTAGGGCTGGAAAAGACTCCTTCTCTGCAGCCCTGGAGAGCCAATGCCAGGCTTTGCATACCTGCCAAGTGTCCCATTTTTACACATGAGGTCATGGTGGCCATTTTGGGTGCTGTAATCTTGCTTGCTCTCATGCTGCGCTCCTGCCCCACCCCAAGCATTGGGGAGAACTGTGACCTTGGGCAACAGTCAAAAATGTGTGTTTTGGGGCACCACAGGAGATCACGCCCCCAAAAAGTGCTTTGAAGGGGCAAGAACACCGCACACTACTCACCTGGGAGTGTGTCCTGGGACTTGACTATACAGCTGCAAATAAAACGTTTTAAATGTGTTGCAAAGTGCAATATATGACACTAGATGGAGACAATGAGCTATGGCAAATTCAATATATTTTTCAAAACGTTTTTTGAAAAAGCATTTTCACAGCATTATTTATATGCGTGTAGATTCCACCCTGGTATCAGTCAGAAAAAGTATATATATATATGTCATTGCAGACAGTGCTGAGGGTGGAGGATTTGTGTCATAAGTCATAAGGCAACTTCCTGTGTTCTTATTTTGCTGAGAACTCTAGTCTAGAGACATGGTGGTGCCCTCCATTTATTACTGGACTTCAACTCCCAACAGCCCCCACATTGTCTGGCCTTGTTCTCTTCCCTTGCCCTAGGAGTAGGAGACAGCAAAATGGTGAAAGAAGAGCAAAGGATGCCAGTCATGGAAAGAGAGTGCAGGAGTGTGGCTGCCATGTAGGAATTACTGGATGTGGAACTTTTCTCCTGGCTTTGGGCGTACCGGGTGGGGGGGGACCTGCCCCCACAGATCGAGTACAGTGGTACCTCAGTTAAGTACTTAATTCATTCCGGAGGTCCGTTCTTAACCTGAAACTGTTCTTAACCTGAAGCACCACTTTAGCTAATAGGGCCTCCTGCTGCTGCTGCCGCGCTGCCACCATGCAATTTCTGTTCTCATCCTGAAGCAAAGTTTGTAACCTGAGGTACTATTTCTGGGTTAGCAGAGTCTGTAACCTGAAGCGTATGTAACCACTGTAAATCAATGAAAATAACTGAGGTTCTGTCCCCCTAACATTAAGCCTGCCCCCATCATCAATCCTGGCTATGCCCATGCTCCTGGTCCCGATTTTTCTTCTTCTACATGCGCAAGACAACTATAGGGCCAAGTCTCTGCTACTCTGAGAGAGAGAACTTCACAAAATCCCATCACCACCAGCAACACAACTTCTGTCTCTCATTAGCCTTGCTTTGTGACAACGGCATGTTTCTGCTCTGTTTCTGTACCACCAGCAGAGTTCTGGGGTTGCAAGCCTTTTCCTTCCTTCCTTCCTTCCTTCCTTCCTTCCTTCCTTCCTTCCTTCCTTCCTTTCTGCTCAGTTAGCGGTAGATGTGGAGTTGGCATTAATCATAGGCTGAGGCAGTTGGGCTCCCTGGGAAGTGCAGCCACACAGCAGCAGGAGAAGCTGTTGCAAGGTGAAAATGCTGATCCACATGGATGGTGCAAAGAACAGCTGATGGTGGATAATGGATGGTGTGTCAGGGCTGCACCAATCCCCCTACTTCTTTCAACCTATCAGAGGCAGGCAGAGCTTGGCGCTCACAGTTAACCCTTTGCACCCTCTCCAACCTCTGCTATTTCCCAGGGACAGTCCCGGTTTTCTAGCATCTGTCTCTGGTAAATCATTGTCTCCTTTTCTCTCCTTTTTGCCTCTGTGGGACGAATTTGGGAATGCCCTTTTTAAAACGTTGATAGTGGGTGCACATGTGCACTAGAGTGTGCTTGCTTCCCCACTTCCCCATAATTGCTTACCCAAATAGGAAATCTTGGTGAATACAGTGGTACCTCGGGTTACATACGCTTCAGGTTACAGACTCCGCTAACCCAGAAATAGTACCTCAGGTTAAGAACTTTGCTTCAGGATGAGAACAGAAATTGTGCAGCGGCGGCGGCGGCGCGGCGGCAGCAGCAGCGGGAGGCCCCATTAGCTAAAGTGGTGCTTCAGGTTAAGAACAGTTTCAGGTTAAGAACGGATCTCCAGAACGAATTAAGTTATTAACCTGAGGTACCACTGTATCTAGGTAAAACCTCAGCGCCTAGGACTTGCCAATTGCATGGTCGGCGGTTCGAATCCCCGTGGCGGGGTGCACTCCCGTCATTCGGTCCCAGCTCCTGCCCACCTAGCAGTTTGAAAGCACAATTAAGTGCAAGTAGATAAATAGGTACCACTTTCTAGCAGGAAGGTAAACGGCGTGCCGTGTGCTGCGCTGGTGCCGGCTCGCCAGAGCAGCTTCATCACGCTGGCCACGTGACCTGGAAGTGTCTCCGGACAGCGGTGGCCCCCGGCCTCTTAAGTGAGATGGGCGCACAACCCTAGAGTCTATCAAGACTGGCCTGTACGGGCAGGGGTACCTTTACCTTTACCTTTACCACTGTATCTGAGTTGCAACAAGGTGACTTCAGGGTGTGTGTGTGTGTGTGTGTGTGTGTGTAAATACTGAGGGGACAATTTCGGAAGAAAAATTCTTGCAAAGGCTCCTCTGGACAACTTGTTTGTTCAGCAGCCATCCTGATTTACTGGCACAAAGCTTTTAAAAACATGCAAAGAGATTAGACTATGCGTTAGCACCCAGTGCTTGTTCCACACAGAGCAGACCATTGAAATGAATAGATAAGATAACTTAAGGTGTTTTTTTTCATTTTCAGTGGGTCTTCTCTGAGTAGGATATGACTGTATGTTCAGTCTGTATTGAGCATTAGTTCTGATTTGTTTGCAGGGAGCTTTGACAACAACGAGCATTTGCCCTGCATTCATCCTGATTCCCTCGCAGGGTGTTTATTAGGGTTATAACCAGCAGCAGAGGGGTAGGCAGCGGGCGGACCATTTGGGGCAGCGCAGAGCCTGTGGGCGATCAAGCCACTGCGTCACTAGGAGAGATGCTTGGCTCGGCTGCGCTACAGGCCCCGCAGTGAGTGCATTTTGTCACACCCCTCAGTGGTGACACCTGGGGCGGTCCGCACCCACTGCACCCCCTTCCTCTGCCCCTGGTTATAACTTTTTGACTTAATAAATAAATAAATTCCTGTATAATAAAGGAATGATCTTTTGCTTAAAAACACTAAGAAAGGGAGTAATTCTTCTCAGTTGTGTAAAAAGTCACCCTGAAATGAAAAGTTGGAATCACCATATATCTAATGTTACTACTCAATGAAAATGACTTCAAGAACCTGTCAAAAATATTGAAACCTTACAAAAAACGCATTATGGGTATGGAGAATCACTGGAAGCAGGAGCTCCAGATACCAAGAAGTAATCAGTGCGCAGAAGACACAATCAAAGTGATGTGGAAACTTTATGGTGCTTGCAGCAGAAACAGAGACAAACTGCAACCTCGACATTCTAAGCAATAAGAAGTGATGTACAATGTACAAAACATTGTACAAGTATTAGAAAAATTGCAAGCTCTATTTTTCCTGTATTTTAAAACATAATTATCATTATGATGTATAATTACATAATACATTATACAGTCATATATACAAAAATCAATTCATTGATTTTGGGGTGACCTTTTTTCAAAAGATTTGGAAATTACAGTTCATTCCTTTGTTTTTAGGCAAAAATTCATCTAACTAAGCTACAGGAACATGAGGTTGTAAAAAAAAGTTATAACCCTATTGTTCATACACATCTTCCTATTAATCATTCATTCATCTCACACTTTTCAATGCATTTTGTTGTCATTTCCCTACCTGCAAAAAGTCTATTATTATTATTAGATTTGTTGCACCAGGGTGAAAGAGCCCCTTAATCTGCTTCAATTGCACAAGCCTAAATTTCCCAGTATGGACCTGAAGCTCTCCTGCAAAATAGTGACAGTTTGGAGGTACCCCAAATACTGGCGGTTTGGGTGGGTGGGTGTTATAGTGACAGCATTTCTTTTTTCTTCTATCTCCCCCCATCTTTTATTTTCTTTTAGCACTTCTCAGCAGATGTTAACTGCAACCTGCTGTTAGCACTGTTGTGGGAACTGGTGGATTCTGAGAGATAAACGGACCCTCCAGGATGCTGCTTGCTGAGAGAGGAGTGGGGTGGGGTTGTTCCGAGAGTTAGATTGTTTCTAAGAGGTTGGTTAGATTGTCCATTTGCCAATGCTTGAATAAAATTCCTTGGATGAGACCAAGTGCAGATCTATAGCAAGCGAAAACCAGTAACCTTTAAGAGAAAATCTGGTTTTAAGTGTTTATGTATCCTTCCCTGTATGGAATGGGAAAGCTGTGCTCCTTTATTCTCCCCTCCTCTCTCTCTCTCTCTCTCTCTGTGTGTGTGTAGCCAGCTCAGGCAAGTCCATCTCCCCCCTCCCCCATTTTTAGCCTGTGAGAGGGGAAATTGTATTTATATCAAGGCCTCATGGGCATATATAATTTATCAGGGTTTATTCATATTTGTAAACAAAATCCCTGTCATGAATTTTTGATGGAAAGCGAGACAATGGCTTTGGGAGACGGGATAAAGGGGGTGGGTGGGTTGGGGGTGGGTTGTAGGTTTTCCATTCTGTCACTGAAATTTCTGAAGTGGGGGGAACAGTTAGATCACAACATATGAGGGGAAAGATGGGGGCGGGGAACCACCTTAAGCTGGCTTTCGAATTTGATGGGGGGGCGGCGGCGAATTGGAACCTGCTGTGTGTTGATTTATTCTTAGAGTGTTGAAAAACCCCTTAGAGACATCCGATATAACAAGGTAAATAACAACACATCAAATCTCCCCTCTTGCCAATTGCGCGCCAGCCGTCCACGGACATCTAGGGTTAGGGAACAAACTACCAAGAATTAAATATGCATAAGCTTGTCTCTATGGGTGGAGGGAGAGAAACGCTCAAAAGCTTGGGCTAGCAAGTAAATAAATAAATATTTTTGGGAGAAAGAGAGAAAGAAAGAGGCCTTTGAATCCCATGAAACTATCCACCTGCCCTATACAGTCAAACACAATTATGTCACTTTAAACAGTCATGCCCCCACCCTCAAAAGAACCAGGGGGTTGTTATATGGTGGGTAGGGCTGCCATATGTCTGGATTTACCTGGGGGGGGGGATTAGTCCTGGATCTTAGGTAAGTCAACTGAAAAAAATGAGGTTTTCAAGCTCAACAACTTTCGGGGGGGGGGGGGTCCTGGATTTTACTTTTGAAATATGGCAACCCTAATGGTAGGCGGTGGCATAAAGTCCAGAGTTTAAAATAGGGATATGGAATCTAGGGGCCCTTCTGACAGGGCCGGCCCACCCATGAGGCAAGGTGATCCAGACAGGGCAGCAGACAGCGCCATAGCTAGCCACTCGGGTGTCTGGGGCAGTGTGCACGCCCTGCAGCTGGGGGCGGAGCGAGTGACCCATGGTGGCGGGGCAAGCTGCCCATGGGGACGGGGTGAGCCAAGGCAGGGCATGCTGCGTGGAGCCTCTCCACAGCCACCCCCTCAATTGCAGGGCGGTTGAGGCGGTGGGCAGACGCAAGCCCTGCACTGCTTGAAAAAGCAGCACGGAGCTTGCAGGCAGTCCACCTGCTGCCTCCCCCTCAGGAGAGAGGTGTGGCTCAGGCCTGCTGCAGGCCCCACGGTGTGGCGCCCAGTGCCCCCCCACCTCACCTAGCTATGCCTTTGGATTAGGCAGATTCATGGAGGGGAGGGCTGTTGAAGGCTACTAGCCATAAAGGCTGTGCTCTGCCTGAAAAGTTGGAGCCATCAATGCTTCTGGTTTCTGGAAATCACTCGAGGGGAGAGGGCTCCTGCAGCAGCATAGGAAGGGCCGTGCGGTGGGTGCGGGAGTTATTTATTCAAAAACACATATTTCTGCCACTTTGTCATCCCCCTCAGTGATGACACCCGAGGCAGCCTGCACCCACCGCACCCTCCCTCCTACACCACTGGCAGCAGATCCTGATGTAGATCTTCATTTCCCCCTTGTTCCTGGTGTAGATCTTCACTCAACCCTTATTCCCAGGTGGGGAAGTGGGGGTGCCATTTTGTGGTCCTCCTGCACCAGCCCTGCCTTCAGATATTTTGAGGCTACGGTTCTCATCATCCCTGACCGCTGGCTATTCTGGCTGGGGCTGTTGGGAATTCAGCCCCACTATGACTATATAGCAGAGGCACCAGCTTCTCAGGATGATTGAACAACAACAACAAAAATCTGAAGAAAAAAAGGCCCCCTCAAAAAAAACCCCACCATGGTGGGTCTGCAAGTGCTTCAGCCCCTAGGAGCCAGCGCCTATGGTCTACAACTACCTAACTGCATCACTAGGGCTTGGTAGGAATCTGGCTAGCAGAGGAAGCAGGTATATTTTCTCCTGAGTGAGCTTAGAAGGAAGCAGCTAGGGATGAGATGCTCCTCTTGAATGCAAAGAGTTGGGGTTAGAGTCTTTATAGTGTCTTTATAGGCTTAGAGGTTATAGGATAAGGCTCAAACGTGGCTGGGGGTAGAGGGACCCGGGAAGCTGCCATCTACCAAGTCAGACCCTTGTGTCCATCCAGCACATCACTGTTAACACTGAGGGCTCCTCCACAGTTACCTTTGCTTTGTGTTTCTAGTTATAGCTCAGGGCTTTCTAGGTCCAGGTCCAAGGCTTCGTTGGTTGGTTGGTTTTTGTTCTGATGCTTTCCCCATGAGAACCTGCTCTTTACCATTGTGGAAAACCCGAATTGCCTTTGGCTCCGATTCAGCGGTAAAGAGCGGGTTTTCCAGGGGAAAGCTGCGGGGCAAAAAGAAAAAGGAAAGTGCTCCGACACGGGTGGGAAAGTGCAGATCTTTGCCTAGGAAGTCCAGGGCAAAAGGCAAGTGTTGCAGGGATTCTGCAGGGTTTCGGGCCAGGCGTCTTCCCTGCCCTGCCTGGAGATGTTGGGGATCGAACCCGGGACCTTGCGCGCAGTCAGTGCTCTCCTGCTGCGCTGCTGCCATTCCCCATAGGAAGGTAGGAGTGGGAGCCTGACAGAGAAGGGGAGCGTGGAAGAAAGAAACCTGGAACACCTCGCTCCCTGGGACAGGGGAAATGGAGGTGGCTGGTTCCCACGTTTCATTTTCATTTAAAAACAAACAAAAGCAGGTTCCTGTGCCTCCCGGGGGTGGGGAAGGCAAAGAAGCAAGCAAGCAAGCGGGATGGTGCAGCTTCTCTCTCCCCCAACCGTAGAGACAAAGTGATAAGAGGAAAGCTGGATCTCTTTATTAGGGGGAAGCTGCACCTGGCGACTTTCTGCCTGCAGCGGAGGGGAAGGCGGCGATGCTCAGCAGTACTTTCTGTGCCGGGGGCGGCGAGAGAAGGAGATAAAGGTGTAGGGTTGTGGGTGCTGAGGGTTTGGGGCTACTGTGCAAGTGGGCGGGGGAGTGGGGTTGGGGGTCACTAATCTTAGGCTAAGGGGTCAAGCGGGAAAGAGGTGACTCACTCCTGGATGTCTCTTGAGCTGCCGGGAGAATCTGCCCCGCAGAGGGGCGCCCTTCGCTCCGGGGCCGGGCCGGGCAGTTGCGCTGGCTTCCTCGCCTCCCATCTCCTCGGCTCCGGTGGCTCCACAGCAGCCCAGCGCGTCCCAGCAGCGTCTGCGCCCGCCTCCGGGACCCGCGGGGAGGGCGGGCGGGCGAGGGAGGCGCCGGGACCACGGGAGGGAAGTGGGGGGACCTCAGGCAAAACAAGAGCGGGAGGGAGAGGAAAGTTTCTTTTCTTCAGCTGGTGGAGGCGGGGGTCTACTTGTGAGGCCAGAGTGTCTGCACGAGACCCTTAATATCAGGTCCTGGGTTCGAGTCCCCTGTTGGGCAAAAGACTCCTGCATTGCAGTGGTAGACAGTCCTATGATTCATTGGGCTGATCAGTTCCCCAAGGAGAAACTCCCGTGGCGTGGAACTTGGTGAGGGGAGGAAGTGGGGTCACCTGCTGCTTTTCTGCGGGCCAAGAAGCAGTTGAGAGGCGCAAGAGGCAAGATGCTCTTCGCGGGAGCTGGAGGCAAGTCCCCGTCCTGTGGGGCAGGTAGCTTAGAAGGAAGAACATGAGACTCTCAATCTCAGGGTTGTGGGCCAAAAAGTCCTCCTTGCAGGGGGTTGGACTAGATTACCCTTGTGGTGCCTTCCAATTATATGCTACTTCTAGGGAAACTTGCTTAGACTAGTGAAACCTGGGTAGACTTTTTGCAAAGTAAGAGGAGACAAAAGTTATTGCTCCTTGGTGTGAGCTGGTGGTGTTTCTCCCCTTCCATTCACCTTTTTCTCATTCTCGTTTTTTTTTCTTCCTCCTCCCTTCATTAAATCAGGGTGGGGAGGGGAAGTAATGTTAGACACAACTATATGGCAAAGGGGGGGGGGAAGAGGCTGGGGAAAGTGTGTGCAGAGTAGGGACCCACTGTGAGAGAAGTTAAACAAAAAACCCTCACCCTTTTTTGCAATATACTTGGGAGCCCCCAGCTTCTTTGGGCCCCTGCCAGTGTTCCACTTTGCTGGCTGTTAGCACCAAGATTGCCAAATGGCCCGAGGTTTGGGGGAGAATAGCTTGCCATGTACCTTTGCTGAGTACTCCTGAGATACTGGGCCAAGCAACCTTTGGGAACCTCAAGTGGCCTTCCTCTGTCAATATTCTGGTTTCACCTCAGATCGTATAAATCTTTCACCTTTTACTAAAAATGGCCTTCCTCTCTCTCACTAGGCTCTGGGTTCTCCGTGCACAAGGATGCCTCCAGCTGCAAGCCTAGAAAGAGGCTGGAGGCTTGGAGCTCACATGAATCACCCACAAGGTTCATCCTGGGCCTAAAAGACTTAACATGTGAATTGATCCTAAAGAGGCACAGAGCTGTTTCTGTGCATCTGGAAGATGCTATCACTGTGTGTGTTGGGGACCACAGCCTGTCAAAATCTATCCAAGCTGCCTACATGGTTCTCAAAATGTCATTGTCTTGAAATTAATTTCCTTGTTTGCTTCCCTCTCCTGAAGGGGAAAAAAGATATAGAAAGACAAAGCCCTTTCCTGGGAGATGGACATACATCTCTCCACCATAGAGCCGAGCTACATGTTACACTGATCACACAGCTTGCATGTAGCTTGGCTTGCTGCCTTGTCTGTGCTATGCACAGCCTTCAAGAAATGTACAATTTTTGTGACTGCGTCTTCTCCGTACCCCTTGCAGGGCTGAGCCGGGAATATTTGCCAAGGCCGACAAAATGCACGTCTCTCCACCATATGCCAGCCTGCAATCAATTTATTTTTCATACAAACAAAACGCAGGTATGTTTGCTGCTGGGTCCCTACACTTCACACCAGGCGAGGGTGACATTTATAACTGATGGGGCCATCAACCTGCATTGCTTTTACTTACACACACACACACACACACACACACACACAGTGTTTCCCCTCGCTTTCCACCTGGCTTCTTGAATGGAAACAAAACTTTCCTTCATTAGCAGCAGGCTTGCTGTTGCTAGTAGAGACTGCAGAATCCAGTAGTTAGAGCAGGCAGGGGGCAACTAGGGCAGTTTGCATTCCAACCTTTGGCAAGGGATGGGATGTGGGCTATAAAATGTAATGAGATGAGATGGGAAAGCAGGGTGCTCAGCCTTATTTCCTGTTCTTGTAAAAACTAGTGTAGCCTTCTTCCAGCTGGTGCCCTTCAGATGATGCTGGACTCCCAACACCCATCAGCTCTAGCCAGCAAGTCCAATGGTCAGGGATGATGGGCATTGCAGTCAAAAACATACAGGGGCGCCGACTTATAAAAAATATTGGGGGGGCCCATACTGGGGTCCTGCCCCGGGAAGTTTTATAAGATCCGCTCCCGGCCCGTTGCTGCTGCTGCCGCCCGCCTCGTGGCCCCCTCACCAGCTGAGGGAGGGAGAGAGACCGAGAAGGAGAGAGATGCGTGGTGGGCAAGGCAAGTGCCCGCCGCGCCTCGCCTCCCACCGCCCCTCGTGCCGGCCGCCCCCTCCCCTCCCTTCCCCGCGTGCGCGCGCTCGCTCGCCCTCCTCACCCCAGCTCTTGGCCGTTCGCCCCAGAAACTCGCCGCTGTTGGGGTTGTAGATGAACCTCCGCCACTCGGCCATAGACTGGCTGAAGGGCTTCTCCTCCTCCTTGGCCATAGCGAGAGAGAGAGAGAGAGAGAGAGAGAGAGAGAGAGAGAGAGGCTGGAAAGAGAGAGGGAGCTCGGCGGTTCGCGGGCGGCGGTTTTTCCCCTGCCGAAACAACAGCGGCTCCTCAGAACCGGTAAGTAACTCTCCCTCAGGCGCCCGGCGGGAGAGCAGAAGAGAGGAAAAGGAAAGAGGGGCTGGGCCAGTCGCACGCACCGAGCAAAACTACTCGCGCCGCCTCTTTTACTACCGTAATAATTATTTGTTTTAACTCATTACTGAATGTATTTTAAAAGGTAACTATCATCAAACAAGGAAAATAAAAAATACCAACATAATTTTGTGATTTTACAAAGCATAATATAACTACCGTATTTTTCGCTCTATAACACGCACCTGACCATAACACGCACATCGTTTTTAGAGGAGGAAAACAAGGGAAAAAAACATTCTGAATGAAACTGTGGATGTATCATTTTTGTGCTTCATGCTGTGGCCACAGACATGGGATCTGATGGTGAATTTGGGGTGACCCAATGCAAAAATCCTGAGGATCCATGTGGATCCATGTTTTGTAACCACGTTTTTGCACCATTGCAGCCCCAGGCAACAGTGGGTGCGTGATTTTGGGGGGGCAGGCTGTAGCCATGGACATGCTATGTGCTCTGATGGTGAATTTGGGCTGACCCAATGCAAAGATCCTGAGGATCCATGTGGATCCATGTTTTGTAACCACGTTTTTGCACCATTGCAGCCCCAGGCAACAGTGGGTGCGTGATTTTTGGGGGGCAGGCTGTAGCCATGGACATGCTATGTGCTCTGATGGTGAATTTGGGCTGACCCAATGCAAAGATCCTGAGGATCCATGTGGATCCATGTTTTGTAACCACGTTTTTGCACCATTGCAGCCCCAGGCAACAGTGGGTGCGTGATTTTTGGGGGGCAGGCTGTAGCCATGGACATGCTATGTGCTCTGATGGTGAATTTGGGCTGACCCAATGCAAAGATCCTGAGGATCCATGTGGATCCATGCTTTTTAACCACATTTTAAGTGGGGAGGGAAGGAAAAACACAGAAGGGACACGGAGCAGGAGAGGGGTGTGCAGAGAAGCAGCTGGCTAAGAATGCAGGAGAGGGGTATAACAGGAGGAGGGAGGAAAGGAAGGCCAAAGTTTTCCCTCACCTACCCACCCAAGTCAGCCAGCTCTCTCTCTCTCTCTCTCTCTCTCTCTCTCTCCCTCCTGCACGGAGCACAGAGACACACTCTGCTTTCCCTCTGCCTGGAGGGGAGGGGCTTTCCCTGCTCTTTGTTCCGTTTGAGCAAACACAGCAAGGAAACAGAGCAGGGTGGGCAGTAAGACCCTGAGGCAGAATGCCGGAAAAATACGGTAATAATTTTCTTAAATTATTGGGGGGGCGGAGCCCCCCCAAACGAATTTTTGAGGGGGCTCGGGCCCCCTCAGGCCCCATGGAGTCGGCGCCTATGAAAACATATTGCTAGAGTGGTAGTGTGTTTTATGTTGGGTTTTAGGGGGAGCAAAGAAATGGACAGTGTGATACCTGTTAATTTCTCCCTAGTTGGCTCAGTCAGAGTGGAAATCTGATTGTTAGAACATAGAGATCCATATTTTCTGCTCCCAGATCTGGATATGTAATGAAATATTTTGGCCAGAGTAGGGTGGGGCAGGTTGAGTCAGCTCTAGGTTTGAGGGCAAAGTGTCAGTGGGGCCCGGTATCAGTGGGCCCTGGTGGACTTAGCAGGCTGTGGTGGCACTACTCCCAAGCAGTGCTAGACAACTGGGTCTAGCCACCCTTTAAATTTCCCACAATGCCCCGGAGTGATGCCAAGACAGGAGCATTGTGGGAAATTAAAAGGGTGGCTTGTAGGGCTGGGCCTGATGCTAGTCTTGGGGCAGGATCATGATTTGCTGGCTTCTGCTTCAAGCTGTCAGAAAACATGGTGAGCAACAACTCCTATGGGGCTGGCTTTGACTTTAGGCAGAGCTAGGTGACCCACCTCAGGAAGAAGATTTTGGGGCATCCAGTTGTCAGTTCTTCTGTTTATTTTTATGACCACATGGAACTCTGTTTAGATAAGGCAGCCCCCAAAATATCACGGGCCATCTCTGAACTCCTGGATTCTGTTGTTAGCTTGGGATGGGAGCAAAGGACAAAGTCAGAAATGATCACAGCCTGACAGGTGAAGTGGCCAGACTGTTCAATTTAGACATGAAAGATGCCTCACATCACATCCCCTTTTCATTCACGAAGCGTGCCAGATGTCCTTGAGCAACGCATTGCCACTCAGCCTAACTTAGCTTGTGGATGTGTTGGAAAGCTAAATCACGAAGCACTTTCTAATGTGTAGTGAAAGTGCCATGATCTTACTATATTGTATTGAGCTTGTGGTGGTGAAGCCTCTGACACTGATTGACTGAGCTAGTGTGATGGCACAGGATGCTCAGGGAATAGCTTGCAATTCAGCTTCTGTGAGGAAAGGGAAAGCTGTCAGTTTGGCTGAGTTGCTGTTGTTGTTTTAAATTGCACAAGGGATAAGAGGACAGGAAAGAAATCTAGGATATAGCAGAATAAAGGGGCATGGAGCTTAGAGTCAGAGAAGCTGAAAGAAGGCTACAGAACAAGCAATGGACAGAAAAGTGGAACCTATAGAATGAGCAGAGAGAATGAGGCTTGAGGAGAAGGGCAGAGGACACACGGAAGTGAGGGCAAGATAGAGATGGGAGGGTTGTTGTTGTTGTTGTTTAGTCGTTTAGTCATGTCTGACTCTTCGTGACCCCATGAACCAGAGCACGCCAGGCACTATATGCCTGTTGTCTTTGTCCATGGAGTTTTCTTGGCAGGGATACTGGAGTGGCTTGCCGGTTCCTGCTCCAGGTGGATCACGTTTGGTCAAAACTCTCCACTATGACCTGTCCATCTTGGGTGGCCCTGCACAGCATACCTCATAGCTTCTCTGAGTTATTCAAGCCCCTTCGCCACAGCAAGGCAGTGATCCATGAAGGGGGATGGGAGGGTAGGAGAGAGAAAGAGAAAGTGCTTTGAAGAAACTCCACAGACTTAATATTTGATGACATATCTATAAAAGCCATTTCCCAACACCAACATTCTGTTCCGCCCTATTCGCCCAATGATTGCCATACTTCAAAGTGACCAGAAAACTGGACCAGGACTCTGCAGAGAAGAGTAGGCTTAATGTTCAGTGAATTTTATACAGGGCAAAGTAGATGGGATCTTACCAAGAGGGTGTAGTTAAATAGGGGGCAAAGCGACCTTCTTTCCCCAAACAATGAGATGCTGGATGCAGACACAGCAGGTTTAGCCCCGAGACTTCCCTGTGTTCCTGAGGGCACCCTGTTACATTCTTACTGCATAAATGAATGGTTGCCTTTTTACCCCTGTTGACAAAAATCAAAGGACACAATGGGTAGCACAGCCCCACTGCAGCAAACCTGGTTCTTGTACTATATGAGCCGTCATTCTGTGAGCATTTGCACACACTAACCATAATGCTGCCATTTTGCTGCTACTGATGATGATGATGATTAGTATCAAACAAAATAATGGAATGTACTGATAAAAAGGTGGAGAAAATTCAGTTATGTGCATTTCCAGGTTCTCATATCAGCCATATGTAATTGTGTATTCAGGGCTGGTTCTACCATTGCACATGTACCACTTTTGAGGTCCAATGAGATGTGGTTGGATTCCCATTAGCCCCAGCCATAATTGTCAATGGCCAGGAAGGGAGGATGGGAGCCATAATCCAGCAACACCCACAGGGCCACAGAGTCTTCCCTCCTCAACCCAAATCCTCTTCTCTTGCACCCACAGCTGCATCAGAGTTACTTCCCTGTGCCACAAGGAAGTTCCCTGCACTGGCAGAAGAAGAGGAGTGGGGGGGGGGAGCGCCACGCCCCCAGGATGTGCGCCTGCCCCGCCCCGTCTGCTCTCCGCCCCCCTGTGCCAGAGCATGAAGCTCCGCCACTGGTTCCCTGTATGTTTTTTAAAAAAGATATTTATTAAACTTTTCAATATTAATAAAATAAAAATAAAAAATAAAAAATAACAAAAATATAAAAATAATTAAAAACACACAAAGTTTCCATTAGTTATTTTCCATTAACTTATTTCCCAGACCTCCTCGTACCTCCCTTTTTTGTATTCCAATTCAGATTGTTAGTTCAGCAAATCCTTATCAATAAATTTTAACCTACTTCTAAACCTTTTTTTCCCCATATTCTCTTAAAACATTACAGCTGGAAACCACTTAATTTCTATCCGACATCATTCTAACATTCATTAATTTTGCAATATTTCTGTAAATAGTCTTTAAATTTCTTCCAATCTTCTTCCGCCGACTCTTCTCCCTGGTCTCGGATTCTGCCAGTCATTTCTGCCAATCCTATATAGTCTATCACCTTCATCTGCCATTCTTTCAGAGTGGGTAGATCCTGTGTCTTCCAGTACTTTGCAATGAGTATTCTTGCTGCTGTTGTAGCATACATAAAGAAAGTTCTATCCTTCTTTGGCACCAATTGGCCGACCATGCCCAGGAGAAAGGCCTCTGGTTTCTTCAGGAAGGTATATTTAAATACCTTTTTCATTTCATTATAAATCATTTCCCAGAAAGCCTTAATCCTTGGGCACGTCCACCAGAGGTGAAAGAATGTACCTTCATTTTCTTTGCATTTCCAACATTTATTATCGGGCAAATGGCTCCCTGTATGTTTGGACTAGGCTGATCACCTGGCTTTTTCCCAGCCAATTGCCACCCCTCCGAAAGGATGGTCAGATGGTAATGAGTCATGTAATGAGCCCAACCCATATTCTTGGGCATTGTCACATATACCATAGCCGTATGGGACCACAGCAGGAGAAAGCTGTTCCTAAGCCCCTGTGGGTCAGTTAGAATCGGTCCTTGATTCGTGTCATGCAAAAGTCACCTCATCACTAAGGCTGAGTTCACAATCCTGTTTCCAGTGCTGGGCTTTTAATCCGTGTTCACAACACATTTTCCAAAAATGCATATGTATCCTGTATATGTATTATAACAATAAGATCCTGCTGTTTTTGCATTGTTTCTCCAACCAGCTTTACAATGATTGAAGTCCTTAAGCCATTCCTAATTCTTCTAATTCTTCTCTATACAAGGTATGAGCACCTCTGCATAGGGTAAAGACATCCTTTCTCCATCAACACCCCCTGATGTGTACACAAAAAGAAATTAATTGCAGCCCTGCTGATGGGAACAGCTGGGGGGGGAGCTGTGAAACACTTGCCCCTCCAAAACCCAAGTTCACAGTGGTCTCAGGTGGGAATGTGAACACCCACTAGTAGTTACAGGGACATCATCTTGAATTACTATTTAGAAAATGGTGATCTGTTTTCATCTTCTGGATAAAAGCCGAATGAATATGTGAACAACTTCCACAAAAAAAGTATTGGCTGTGTGGTGTGTTGCTAGTTGGAAGATAAGAGACTTCTGCCTGGGTGCTTGATCTAGGCGGAGTGATTCTCACCTGCAAGCCACTGCTTGACTGCTGCAGTCAGATTGTGCTGAATATGCATGTGTGAATCCACCCCAAATCTTTCCCCTGTTGCTTTTTTGGTCTTTGCATCTGTGGCCCAAGGTCACTATTGTCATCCATCCATCCAGATGAATAGAAGGCAGCAGAGGTAAGGAAAGTTACTTCCTTCTTAGGTCATCATCCTCTTCTCCTTCTGTTTGTCTCACCAGCATTTGATCCCCTTTCTTCTCCCCTCCCCATCCCTTCTTTTTTGATAAATGACATAATACGCAAATTACATTTAGCCATGCAAATTTTCCTGGCAGTAACAGATGTTGCTGTGCATATGGAAAACAGCTATTTGTATCCATTTACTCTTAACAAAAGATTTGTAGATTGACAGAATGTGTGCCTGAAAGGAGGGCTGTTAAACTATTATATGAGCAAGGAACAGAGGCCTGGTTTGGCTTGAAACGGAGCTTTAATTAGTTTTTTTAATATTCCATGTAGCGGTTGGATAATATCTCCTAATGGGTATTTAGAATGAGATGAGAGAGATGGGGGGGGGGGCAGGTAGAAGGCACAGATAACAGAGCAGGAGCATGTGCTGTGCCTGTTCCCATCGTGGGGGGCACATCACAGATCATCTGTTAGATGCACATCACTAGTGGACATGTGCTAGCCAAGGACACTGTGCCAGGCAAGGTCATATTTGGTTCATGCCTAAATTTTGAGTGACGACTTTGTTTCCCTGTCAAAAACCCTAGACTTGGACCCTTCTTTTCCGTTTCTCCTTGTGTCCCCAAAAACACCCCTCCCCCAAAAACCTCCCTCTGATTTCTCTGTAGTTCTCATGATAGAGTTGGGAGGGAGAGGTTGGTTTACTTGAGGCTGGGAAGGGCTTGATAAAGTCTAGCTGGGGTGGTAAACCTTTCTGCGGGCTGTACTAATTCAGACTGCCTGGGTTATATATATTCTATATACATAGAAATGTAGCATGTCCAGGAGAAGGCTAGGCTAGATCCTGCCTCTCAGATATCTATTTTTCTATTTGGAGAGGGCAGGGAGGGTTGTATGGCGGAGCATTTAATCATGTGGACCCCATTTATAGCCTGAAGTGGTACATCCCAGATACAGGTTTACCATCTCATTGAAGGCTTACACAGCAGTTACATGTAATATCTCCCTCCCCCATTTTTTAAAAAAAGATTATGGAGATGCTTCTGTGGTGGGCTGCAAATGGGATTGGAACAGCCATGGAGAGGATTTCCCCTTATGAAAACTGCCCTCCCAAAGCTGCTACTTATCTTCTCTCCCCCGGTGGTGAAGAGATGCCGAAGAAGGACTGGGGGTGGGAAGAGTCATGTTGGGTGAAATATCAGTCCCACCCTCTGCTTTGCCATCGCCATAGTCTCCAACAGCCCTGAAAATGTCAGGACTGTCAAAAAAACCCCTCAAGCCATCATGGCTTCTCACTATGTCATGCAGAGTCCCTAATTCTGCAAGTGGGGAAAGGGAGCGGGGCAGGGTGGGGGCAGGAGGCCTGGTGGTGCAGTGGGACTCACAGGGAGGGGAGGGGCAGGGGCACCAGGTGCTCCCGCTGTGCTCCCTTGTCCAGGCAGTTGAGCCACTGCCAATGTATGACAAATTAGTAGATCTGCTAAAACCTTCGTTGACTAAGGCCTCGGTAATGAATAGTAACCATTTCTCTCTTAAAAAGTGGTTTGACGAGGAATGTAGACACTTCAAGAACAACCTATATAATGAATTCTTGGCATATAGGGCATCAAATGACCCCGCACCTAGCAGTCACCTTATGAACCTCAAGAGAAGGTATAAAGCACTATTAAAGGAAAAGAAGCTTGCGGCAGAAAGAAATGATTGGAACAACCTTCTAAAAGCTGCAGAAAATAGAAATCCCTCCTCCTTTTGGCACCAAATTTCTCAATACCTGGGTAGACCGTGGTCAAGGATAGAACCCCAAATTTCAGCTGACACCTGGGAAAGCTTCTTCTCCGATTTATTTGCAGCTCACGCTGCCAGCGGAGAAAGGATAGAATTGGCCCCCTTGCCTGAGTGGGATCCTGTTACCTGCTCTGAAGTGGAAACACTTATAGGCCAATTTGAGGCGGGCAAGGCACCCGGAGACGATCTTATCTCCATAGATGTTATTAAAGCCAATAAGGATTGGTGGTGCCCACCCTTAGCAGCTCTTTTTACTTATATAAACAAAACAGCACAATTTCCTCCAAGCTGGAACTCTGCACTGATTGTGTTAATCCACAAGAAAGGGCCACGCACAGACCCGGCCAATTTTAGACCAATTAGCCTGCTAAATGTTATCGGGAAGATCTATTCAAGATTTCTACTTAACAAATTAACGACCTGGATGGAAAGTAACAACATCATCGCAGAGGAACAGGCGGGTTTCCGCCCTGGAAGATCAACAACAGACCAAATCTTGATCCTAAATCACTTGGCCACCAAGTATGCTGACAATGGCCTAAAAGCCCTCCACGTCACCTTTATAGACTTTAAGCAGGCTTTTGATCTAATTCCCAGGAACCAGCTATGGGCAAAATTGGCAGCGACATCTATCGACCGCCACCTTCTCAAGCTGATTATTAATTTGCATACAAATACCTTCCTGAGGATTAGGCTAGATAGCAAGGGGCTAGTCTCCAATCCGGCTGCCACCACTAGGGGGGTAAGACAGGGCTGTTTGCTTGCCCCTGCCCTGTTTAATTTCTATATTAATTCGCTAGTGGTGCATATGGCAAATACTGATTTCCATCCACCAAAACTGGCAGGACGAGCCTTGAATGTCTTGCTGTATGCGGACGATGCCGCCCTATTACCTACGTCCCCCATCGGATTAAGGAGGATGCTTCGAGCTCTTCATGAATATGTGACCCAACATGAGCTCCAACTAAATTATGCCAAGACCAAAATAATGGTCTTTGCCGCTCGACCGAAACCTAATTTATGGTCAATTAATGGTATTCCTTTAGAGCAGGTCAGCTGCTTCAAATACCTGGGTCAGGTTGTTAGATCAAATAGGTCCTTCTTGGCGCACAGAGAATACATAGCCTCGAACGCATCGAAAGCAGCCTTGGTGATTAGAACCCTGTACTCTAAGAAACAGGCACAAACTGTCAAAGTTGCCTTGTGACTCTTTAAAATGAAAGTCCTCCCTCTTCTACTGGTGGGCATTGCCTTGGGCTCACGTAGGGACTTTGAAAAATTGGAATCTATCCAAACCCAATTCCTCGGTGCCATACTCAGGATCCCCCCCTCCGTGGCAGGTGCGATCATGAGATTGGAAACCGGTTGCCAAGCCTTTAGGTATGTGGCCCTGAAAGGGAAGTTATGGCTTTGGCTTAAGCTTTGCTTCAGACCGGTGGGTTTGGCCCCCTTGATTCTGAGGGATAACTTTAAATCTCCATGGGAAGGGGAGATAGTGGAGGAAGTGCAGAAGTGCGGGTTGTCCTCCCTTTATATAGAGTCCATGACGTATAGCCACGCAAAGGCGGTGATCGCCCAAAGATTAAGGGATATTGCAAGACAGGAGGACATAGCCCGTGTGAAACCTGGGCTGTTTCTGGGGGAGCAGATGTATCGGGCTGCTCCAGCTCGCTACCTGGCGGATATCCACTACGTGGAATACCGCAGACTATTTACCGCGGCTAGGCTGAATGTTCTTGACTCGGCGGTTCTGAAGGGAAGATATGGAGGAGTCCTATATGACCAGAGATTATGCCACTGTGCGGTGTGAGGTAGAATCCACAGAGCACATTTTACTGAGCTGTCCCTTCTACAACAATTTAAGACAGTATCTTATAACCCCATACTTACCGCAGCTTAGTCCCCGACAAAGAGGAAAGCAGACAGCATATCTGCTAAATAAGTCTTCTAGGAAAACAACTTTGTCAGTGGCTAAATTCCTTTTCCTGGCACTCAAGCGTCGGAAACGTACAATTGAATGCCTTGATGTGGGTTATCTGTGAGAGGTTTAGTGCTGTGGCCCTACCTTATTCATGTACCCCTATGGTGTTTTAGTTCATAATTCTGTATTGTGTTTTATTTCTGACTATCGGTCGAATAAAGGAAATTGACTGATTGATTGGCTGTGCTCTTCAGGGGGGACGAGGCAGCAGCACTGATGTATTTTCATCTGAGGAATGTTGGATGGTATGCATCTCCTACATGCAGGAAGACATGTGCCTGCATCTCCCTGAGGTTCTCAGATCTGCTTGGTCCTGGAGAAGCAGGCCTCCAAGGAGCAGAGGGAAGAAATGTTTAACTCTGGAGATAAGAGATGCTCTGACAGGGAGTGATTTCATGTATATTGCATGTGGAACCAATATGAGGGCCTCCCAGATGTTGGTGGACTCCAACTCCAATCATCCCTGAGCCTGAGCCATGCCTTCTGGGGAGTCTAGGAGTTCAAACTCAACAGCATCTGTAGGGCATCATGTTGGCTAACCATTGGGTATGTTTGAGATGTTTCATGGGACGAGGTCCTCTCTCTGCTCCTTTCAGCACACCTGACTTCCTTCCCTGCACCACAAACTGAATGTGCGGCTGTATAATCTCTTGCTAATGCCACTCTGCTCAACCAAATGCCCATCTCCTCTCTTCCTCTCTGGAGAGGAAGAAGATTGTTGTACTAAAAATAAAGCTTTGGATACACATACTGGCAAATTCAGGTTGTGCATTTATCCTTGATTGGAAGGTTTTGTGCAATAAACCTTCTTCTCCCAAAAGCCTGGACTTCTTGCAATAAGGAAAGTACGGTAATGGGTAAATGCACTGAAAGGCATAAGATAATGTTTGTGTGACACATCATCATCTAACCTCCCTGCAAACATCTGAATGTTCATTACATAGCTGGTGGCGTGCAATCTTTCTGCAAACAGGTTGTCCGATAGTGCCCCCAGACATATAGATACTCCTGAGGAATTAATGGTGTGGGGAGTCAGTAGCACTGAAGACCCACCCTCTCTCAGTGACGCTTCCTCTAGCTAGTATGCTACTTTCTCTGCTGTGAACTGCCCTGGGATCTTTGGATGGTGAAGGGTGGTATACAAATTTAAGAATTAAAAAAAATAATAAATCTCTGAGCTGCATGTTGGAAGGTGTGTGAGTGTATGTGGGGTGGGACAATTGCAGGAGAAAGGGAGGCAAGTTTTTAGCCTTTTCCACTTGCAGTTGTGACTTCCCTAATGACCACATTGAAAAGGGCATCTCTCAGAAGAAAAGCCTGTTTCCTGGGACAGAGGTAGGGAGGCAACTGGGAAAACTGAGTCTAGCTGGAAAGGATTGGTGGTCACCTGCCAGTGCCTTGAATTTCTACCCCACAGCTGTGCTAATGATAAGAATAATAACCATAAAGCCTTTGCATGGTCCCTCCACGGAGGCAGGTGGCATTCTGTGGCAGGGTCTTCTCTGTTGTGGCTCCAGCTTTGGAATCCTTTCTGAGGGAAGCTCCCCTGGTACCAGCTCTGCTTTTTTTGTAGCACCAGGTTACAAAACCTTTCTATTGGCCAAGGCTTTTTGGTGTGCTTCATCCCCAGATGAAAGTTGAGATTCCCAAGAAACCAAATTCAGCCATTATGCTTTGTTCATACATACAGGATTGTGGATGACCGATCACTCTACCACTATCATGTTTTCTATGCATGGCAGTTCTCTGGTGCACATGAAATGCCAGATGCAATCGTTGAAAGAAGAGAGAATGTGGTCGAGGTTAGAATGTGTCCACCCCCCATGCTTCTCCTCATGCTTCACTATGGTTCCTCCTCAGCCATTTAAATCATGGACTCCCTCATCTGTCTTTTCATTATGATTCAAATCTCTTTATTAAATCTGACCCCAGTGCTGGCTCACTTTTGCCAATAGTGTCCATTTCAACCCACTGTCCCTTCTTAACTAAAAATGAGAGCCGCTGCAAGTCACACCCTCCAGCCTGAGAGCTGGTTGGTCATCTATTGCTATGGGAAAGGCACTCTGTACATGCTCAAATGCAGTCTGTTCCTTGTTGAATCACATATCCCAAAGATGAATGATGGTACAAACAGATCCTGAAGCAAAGCCCTGGATGACACTGGGTTCAAAATGAACCATGTCCACGTGTCTCCCATGCCCAGTTATTCAGTTCCTCTGCTTCCTGAATTCTGGACTGATTCATACCTGCATGTAGCACCATTCAATTTCTCTGTACCTTTAGTGTCCACTGTACAGCTGAATGTGTGGACTGACTCCATTTTTTTAAAAAGCATTAGGTGAGGAAGTTGGCTCTTACTCAATCCATCGGTCTATTTAGCTCAGGACTGTCTGCGCTAAGGGGAAGCAGACTGGAGATACAAGGGACTGAGCCAGGGACCTTCTGCATGTAGAGCAGGTGCTTCACTACTACTGAGCTATGGTCCTTCCCTACTGTCTGTGGTGTTAGATCTGTATTCACACATGCAAGTAATTTCCGGATGTTGCAGCTGTCGTCTGGCAGCCAGCATGCATGTGGGAAACAGCTCTGTCATTTCACTACGGTCCCTGCCTCTCCTTTCCCTTCCCTTCCCTGCAGACCCTGAATATCTCAGCCTGCAACTCCCTCCTTCCACCATTATTCCAGCTCTGCCCACATTTCACCCCCATCTGTATTTATAGCCCCCAGTAACCCGCCCCCATCCCTCCGTCTTCCCGCAGCCTTTCCCCCTGCATGCGCTGTTATGCTGATGCGCCTCCAACCTGACCTCATTTCTTCCAGCAAGTCTAAAAAGGACAAAGGGGAGAACTTCTTGGATGTGCATGGAAATAAATAAACAAAAACTTGAATCCGAGCCAGCAGCGCCGTGTAGAGCCCTTTGTTGATATAATTAGAGTTTTGAAATAGAATTGATCAAGTGCCACTCCCAAAGACAAATTGCATCCTTTCTTCCCCCGACGCAGCTCCCGCGCTGCAGAGACTGGGCTTTAGCAATCATCGGAGTGCAGAGCAATCTTTCCTTTTACTTGAAAAAACATGATGGGCAATATATCGGGGGTGGGGATGAGGTGCATATATCTTTGCTCTGGCGGGTGTACTTGCCAACTGCGGGGGCTCGTATAACTTCCCCAGGTGCTGTGGAGCTCTTCCTAATTGATTGGCTGAAAATATATACACCTTTGGGAGATTGAGTGGAGTCCTGGGGAAGGGGAGCATTAATTTCCCCTTGTTTTGTGTATGTGCATGTGTAAAAAGCAAAGCTTGTGCAAAGCAGGACGTGGGGCTCCCCCCACGCCCAGTGCATTTATTCGGTTCTGGAATGAGTTTTGATTTCTTGTTCTTGCTTATTTGGTTTTATTTATTATAACATGTATAACTTTTCATCCAAGGTGCTCAGGTTGGCATGCTTTGTTCCCCTCCCTTCCCATTTTCTTCTCACAACAACCCTATGAGGTAGGTTAGGCTGAGAGAAAGAGAGCAGCTCAAGGTCACCCTGTGAGCATGGTGGCTGAGTGGGGATTGGAACCTTGGTCTCACAGGCCCTGGTTTGATGCACCATCCACTGTGCCACACTGGTTATATGGTATAGGGGCTTTCCTTCCTAGGAGTAAAGGTTAGTTAACCAGTCTGCTTAGCAGTTCACCCATAAATCTGTTCTGTCAAGCTATGATTTAAATTTTGTGTTTAAATATACATTTCTGCATTTCTCAAAATATTTAAATAACAAAACCCAAAACTTATTCTGATGCAGTTTTTGAGCAGATAGCTGCACTGGAATATGCATTTTTAAGAATGTGTTTTTCGGCAGAGAAGTGCATCAGAACTGTAAAAATGTTGCCAGAGAACTAAATTCTGGGTCAATTAGTATCAGATTTTTTTTGGGGGGGGAACCCTCCCAAATTGTTCCTTTGGGGACATTTGCACAGAGGCTAACACTACTATTTCTTGTGAATGGGAGTAAGAATCTCTAAGAAAATTCCTCAACGCTTCCCTCCAGGGGCCATTGTAGGATCAGCAAGGGGCTGCACACTCTGCATGGCTTTTTAGCCAGAGGGCATCCCTGAGCTGAATGCATCTGTCTTGGCGGAGAGGCACCCTACCTGCCAGGGCTGCAACTGTGCTCTTGTACAGCTTCCATCCATTTCAACACGGCTTATGCAAAAGAACTATCCAGATAACAATGCACATTACTTCCCTTTCTTCCAAGGTGCACCAAACCTGCCATATGACAGAATTCCTGCATCTTGGTATGGATGGTTCTGCTGTTTAAATCATCATCATCATCATCATCATCAACAACAACAACACATACCGGTACACAAAAGCCAGTAGACTTTTATTACAATGATTCCAGAATTTATGATAACTGTGGTATGCACCCCCTTCCCCCAAATTAAAACTGGAGAAACACTTTATTTGTCCCTTGTAGGGAGTGGGATATTTTGCAGCCTCTATGAGTAACATTTTAACGATTCTCAGTTGCTATAAGAATCACTATTCTGGGCACAGTAATAAACGCCAACTCCAACTCCTTGAAAGATTCCATCAATGGTGTCTCCGAAAAATTTTACACATCATTTGGGAAGACAGGTGAACTAATGTCAGTGTACTGGAAGAAGCAAAGATCACAAGTGTCAAAGCAATGATTCTTCAACATCAACTTCGTTGAACTGGTCATGTGGTTTGGGTGCCTGATTATTGTCTTCCAAAGCAGCTACTCGATTCGCAACTCAAGAATGGAAAGCAAAATACTGGTCAACATCAAAAGAGGTTTAAAGAGTCTCTCAAGGCAAATATATATATAAATGTAACATAAGTACTAATAACAGGGGAATACTGGCCTGCGAGCCAGGGGTGTCATGGACTTTGAAGAAGCCTGAGCTCCAGCCAAGGAGGAGAAATGAGCTAGGAGGAAGGCATGTTTGACAAACCCTCACTGTGATCAACTCCCACCCGGAAACCTATGTTCCCACTGTGGAAGGATGTGTGGATCCAGAGTTAGCTCCACAGTCACTTACGGACTCACTGTTAAGACCGTGTTCATGGAAGACAAACTTACTCGGCTATGATTGATTGTCAAAGAAGTAAGAGACATAGGGAACTGCCTTATGCAGAGTTGGACCATTTAGCCTAGTGTTATCTGTCCTAACTGGCAAGGACTCTCCAGTGCTTCTGACGGCAGCCTTTCTCAGCCCTGTGTGGACATGCTGCAGATCAGACCTGGGGCTTTCCACATGCAGAGCATGAGCCAAGAAATGAGTTATCCAGCCTCAGTGGAGGCTGATGGGAAGCAAGCAAGACAAGAACAATGAATCACACAGAGACACAGCAGGCAGCATCCAGAGCGGATTAGTGTACTGAGATCACAAGAGCCTATAACGACTTAATGAGTTCATTTCTCATGGCACACTAACTGTTCTCCCAGATCTGGAAACAACTCTTCCATGATAACAAACTTGATTCATAAACTATTGGGGAACCATAACCAAGAGTACTGCACAGATGTTTCTTTTGATTTTCATCCATCTAATCAATTCGTTTATGAGACCCATTTGTGCTCGGCCTGCCTCCTATCAGCCATCTGTATGTTTATTTTGCTCAGGACCCTCCCAAAATGGCAGTCGCACACTGTACAATCTGCTTGCTCCAAGTGGAACCTTTGATAAGGTTTGATATTTTCCCGCCACAATAGTTTGCAATAATTTCCCATGCTGTTGTGCAGGAGAATTATTTTCTTGGGGGTGGAGGGGAGAGGTAACCTTTTTATATAAGCATCTCTGCCCTTAAACATTTTACTTAGACACAAGCCACACACCTGTAATCATATACGGTATCAGACACCCCCCCCCCATTTGTCCACCCTTCCAAACTACTTGGCTGGGAATCAATCCCTGTACACGAGAGCCTGGCAAAATCCACGCATTCACCATATCAGATAAGTTTCCCCTGCCATTCCAGGTGAGCTTTGATAGGAAAGGTGATGTCAGTGATTGAGGCAAGTCTTTGGTTAGAGCTGGGCTTCATCCTGGTGATAAGTGTGGGGCAGTAGCATTGATGGAGATATTGAAACTGTCCCTGTAAATTGTGAGAAGCTCAGACAATTTATTCCGGAGAGGGGATCAAGGGAAGAAAGAGGACTGTGTAGCTTAGGGATAAAAGGAGTGGCTGAATATCAGCATACTTTCATCTAGGTGCTTCAACGGGTGATTTATAATGGAAAGCGGTACCTGTGTGGGATATAATTGCTGTATCATCAAACAAGGACAGGGGTTGAGAACCAATGGCCCCCCACAAGCTCCCATGAGCCCCAGCCAGCACAGCCCGTGTAGGAGTTAGGGTAGTGTGGGTGGTTCCCCTGCGCAGGGCACTGAGCCAAGGGGGCGCAGCAATAGTAGTAGCAAAACCTAGATTTATATGGGTTCCAACCCAGAGTTAGGCCCATTGAGAACATCCATAAAAAACAATGGTACCAAAAGGAATTATTGTGAGAATAAAAAATATTTGTGGGGGTGGGCGAATATTGTCCTCAAGGCTTCATAGTACCAAAGCCCACCTCTGATGGCTGACGATGAAGGGTGATGGGAGTTGTAGCCTAGCAACCTCCACTGGGCTACAGGTTCTTTTTCCTTGAACTAGGGGTAGGATTGTATTGGAAGTAGACAGGCATCTTATAAAGGCAAGGAGGGAGTATAACTTGTGCAAGCTTTCCCGCCTTTTTGAATGGGAAGGGTTGGAAGTACCGTGTTTACTCGAGTCTAATGCGCCATCAAATCTAATGTGCACCTCAATTTTCAGAACCTTGAAACCAAAAGAAGTATTTGCTGGCGAATGTAAATGTGCCATCGATCTAATGCACACCTTAATTTTCGCAACAAAAAAGGTGAGCATTAGATTTGAGTAAATACGGTATATACACACAGTTCATAGGATTGCCAGATCCCTTGAGGATGCAATTTGTAGGATGGAGAGCCACTCCTTTGAGGGCTTCAAAGCACATAATGGTTTCTTCCCTGTTCATTGATTTTTCTAGCCCGGACATGCATGAGCTCTGCTTGAGTAAACTTTTTTGCTTAAGGTCACATTCACAGGAGCACGTGGTGCAGATTATCTACCCCTTATAATCTTTAACTGCCCTGTTGAAATTAGAGTTGGGTTGTTAGAAGAGTATATTCTACACACTCCCTCTCAAAGCACGGGTGAAACAGAGATTCTAATATCCATTTGTGTGTTTGTGAATAAGAGTTTGGAGGTTATCAGAATGATTGAGTGCAACTTTATTGCATTAGCCACAGGCTAAAGCAATTTGCCAAGTTTTTTAAAAAATACTGAAGATAAACATAAAAAGTAAAATAGAACATCCATATGAAATCCACAGATCTTATGCCCAAATAGTAAGTAATCATATATAACTAAATAGTCCACTAAAATAAACTTAATGAACCCTAGACAAAAAAACACATAAGGGGCACAATCCAAGCAAACTTTAATAGCACATTCCATTTCATGTTTACTCAGAGGTAAACCCTAGTATTCATAAACCTGCAGTCTTTTTGCTATGTTGTGCTTTGATAATTTTAGGCAGCCCAGGACCTCCAAACATTCTGCTCAGGCTTGTGTTTCAGAGAGGTCACTTCGGTGCTGTGGTCCAAACGAAAGCAGGGCAATATGTTTGGCACCAGCTTGGCTGCAGGAGTTGCCGGAAGGAGGCGTACAAGACTACAATTTCTATAGAATGGAAAGCCATCTCATCATAGTGGGGAAGATTGTGATCAGGTGACCGTGTAGTTGCTCAGTCTGCTGTCCAGTTGCTAACTAACCATTTGAGGCAACTTCAAGGCTCCTGTTCTCCCTTCTTAGGGTTCTTTTATCTTTAAACCAGATTTGGACCAGGCACCCATTCAAACAGAAGACTGCCAATAGCTATAGGGCTCTGCATTCTATGCAAGGCAAGTGGGAGCAAAAGCCACAAACTTGCCACTAAGGAGCTCTGAAACATGTGAAGAGGGGTTCAACCTGTGCAAGGGGGCAACTTTAGTAGAAAGAACCCTTAGACCAGGCGTAAGGGGTTGTTATGGCATGCACAGAAGAACAGGTGTGCCACACAGTGGTAGCAGAGAAGCACAGGTGCAGCAACTTGGGATAGCTTCTGGTACACCAGGGCCAGCAGGAGAAGACAGATTTTCCAAGCTGCTGCATCTCAATCCGGACCATCATGACTATTTATTAATTTGCAGCTCAATACAAATCCCATGTTGACTTGAATGAACTCAATATTTCTTTCTTCCACATACTAGGCAGCTGGGAGCCATTCATGCAATGTCTTTTCTTCGGGGGGTGTGGTGATTGACTTTGATTCCCATTTGATGCAAGGTCACCTATTGACTCCAGTAATTTTGATTTCATTTTTTTTAAAAAAAACTAATCAAAATTGAGTTTGATGCTAGTAATGTATCCTTTTTGAAAACACACACACGAGAACAACATGAAATTGAGTGGAATCCAGCAAAGCTTTCAAAAGGGCACGAATGCTAATGGAAGAAGGACCTGCATACCTGTTGGCTAACTGAATGAAGGCCAGGGCGCTATGCTGAAATATATTTTACAGACACCCAACTTCATACGTTGTTATTGGAAGGTATGCTAATAGGAAATCTGCACGCTGACAAAGGAATAAGGCTGGGGTGCAGCATAGTTTCTGAAGCTGGGAGAACTTAAATCAGGGGGAACCAACATGATGCCCTCTAGATGTTCATGGAATCATAGAATCTTAGAGTTGGAAGGGACCAACCCTCTGCAATGCAAGAATCTCAACTAACGCATCCTTGACAGACAGCCATCCAACCTCTGCTTAAAAACCTTCAAGGAAGGAAAGTCCACAACCTCCCAAGGTAGTCCGTTACACTGTCACACAGCTCTTAACATCAGAAACTTTTTCCTGATGTTGCTGGACTACAGCTCCTTGACCACTGATCATGTTGGCTGGGACTGATGGGAACTGGAGTCCAACATATCTGCAGAGCCACCACGATGGCTACCAGCTCTTCCCATATTCACATTCCCAAATACTCAGATCAACGTCTGAGGCTCTGTTGTGCAGTACTGGTGGGGGGGGGGCGGTACTTGGAGCAGGGCCTTTTTTAGTTGTGGCACCAGTGCCGTGGAGTGCCTTCCAAGGTGGGCTCAACTCCTGGCTCTTTTGTGCCTTGCTATTTGACAATCAATAAAATCATGGTTGTTTCTGAAGGCCTTTGGGGATGATGCTGGCTCATAATGCTGGTTTTATTGCTACCTTAGCTTCTAGTCTGGTTTTTTGTTTGTTTGTTTTTTAAAATACTGGCTGGTTCCCTCTATGTGCACAGCTGTACCCACCCTCAGTCCAAAGCTGCTCTTTCCACTTCTACTGTTCACCACTTATTTGCTGCCACCTGCTGCGAGAAGGAAATACATTGCTGCCCTTCACCTCTGCTTCATGGCTCAACTATCAGCAACAGGTACCCACCTTGCTGGTTATGGTTGTGCTACTCCTTCTTCCCAAAGAGCTGATATTCTCTCTCTCTCTCTCTCTCTCTCTCTCTCTCTCTCTCTCTCTCTCTCTCTCTCTCGCTGTTCCAGTCCTAGGCATGGAGACAGGAGTAGGGGAAGACAGCAAGCAAGGGAAGGAAGGGGCTTTATGGTGGATGAGCCTGTGCAGAATAAATTATTCAAATCAATACCATATATGCAAAATTGCTTATTTTGCATAAATGCCTTCAATTTGTATGCTGCATTCTGAGCTCAATATTTGATGTTCAGAAAGTGGATTTTCTTTTTCTTTTGCTGTTTCTTTTTTCTTTTTAATTCTGCTTTTGCACTGAGAGCAGTGAGGCACAAGGTGGAAAAGTGTCTGTAAGTGGTGGGCACTCAAGGCAAGATGGTTAAAAGAAAGTGACTGGAGGTCAGGGAAGAGGGGCTACCTAATCACACAGCACACAGGATCTGCCTCCTTAAAACACCAAAGAAGCTGCTTACAGGCCCCGCTTGACCAGTCTGATACCACCCTCTGCATCAGTGAGAGTTATTTTTGTGCCAAACACTGTATTTCCTACGTGCAAAGTAACAGGCATCCGCATACCCTCCAACATTTCTCTGATTAAAATAGGGATGTCCTATTCCATAATAATAATATTATTACTAATAATTTTACTATTTATGCCCCGCCCACCTGACTGGGTTGCCCCAGCCACACTGGGTGGCTTCCAACCTATATAAAAGCATAATAAAACATTAAACATTAAAAACAACAACTTCCCTTCACAGGGCTGCTTTCAGATGGATCAGGGGTCAGATAGCTCCATACCCTTCAACATTTCTCTGGTGAAAACAGGAATGTTCTAAGGAAAAGCGGGACATTCCAGGATCAAATCAGAAACCAGGAAAGCTTCTATAAATCTGGGACTGTCCCTGGAAATTAGGGACACTAGGAGGATCTGCATTAGAAACCTGCAGTTGCAGACAGCAATGCTTCTTGAATACCAGTTGCTGGAAGTCGCAGGAGGGAAAAGTGCTGTTGTGCTCAAATCCTGCTTGGTCATTATGAGAACAGGATGCTATAGCAGATGGGCCATTGGCCTGATCCATCGGGCTCTTCTTATGTTCTTGAACCCCTTAATCCAGGCATGGTGAAACTTGGCCCTCCAGATGTTTTGGGACTACAATTCCCATCATCCCTGACCACTGGTCCTGTTAGCTAGGGATGGTGGGAGTTGTAGTCCCAAAACATCTGGAGGGCCAAGTCTGGCCATGCCTGCAATCAATAAGGAGTAGAGAGGACCATACTGCTGTGTGGGATGAGAAGGTGGTGCAGTTGCTCACTATCAATCAAGGTACACTTGCACAAAAACGATGGCACAATACTGATAATAAAAGACTGGCGGCTTTAGTTGGGAATAGGATAGAAACCAAGGGGCCTTTGCATATTCCACTGCCCCCTCCTGTAGAGCTATAGCCTAAAAGAAAGGAGTAATTATTCTGCAGTGCAAGTCATGGCCTTAAGTGCTCTCCAGCACGAGTAAATATTTGAATTTGATTTGTGCACCTGAAAAGTCTATGCATTCCCCTACTAAATGCAACGCTAACCATAAGCTTGAGCAGTCAGATCAATATTTCTTGGTAACAATAAAGCTGCAGCTCTGTCTCACAGTCGGACCAATTATATAGAGTAGCCAGCTCAGGTTTCACAGCAATCAGGATCCGTCCCATCACACTAATCTTCCCCTGGAACTCACTGGGTTATCTCTAGTCATCCAATGCCCCAGGGTCTTTCTATCTTGGCAGGGACTGCCACGCAGCAGAGATTTACTGCCTCTGCAGTCGGGAGGCCAGAGGCATCAGGTCCTGGGGCCTTCGTGATTTTCTTTACTTACTGTGGTTCCTGTATTTAACTCTGGCTGCTTTCCCGTTCTGAGAACCACTGGCAGAAACCCACAAGGTTCACGTAAACACAAGAATTTGCATGCGCAGACAGGAATGTCAACAAGATTTTCTGGGCCGCTGTATATGGATTCCCTCCCCAGCAATCCATTGACAAGAACTGGTGCTCATTCCAAATATAAAATGGAGAGGGGACAAAAACATACGCAACCTTGAGCTCCGGAGTGGGAAAGCAAGTTACAAATCTACGCCACCCAGTGCATAGTTAAACTAGGCCATATAGTCCCACGAATGGCTTTAAAAGAGTATTAGACAAATTCATGGCTCCTAGCCACGGGGGCTATGCTCTGTCACCATGGTCAGAGGTGATAATGCTTATTATTGTTATTGTTATTGTTATTACCATCATTTAATTATTTATTTAAATTTGTATACAGTGGTACCTCTGGTTACGTACTTAATTCGTTCCAGAGGTCCATTCTTAACCTGAAACTGTTCTTAACCTGAAGCACCACTTTAGCTAATGGGGCCTCCCGCTGCTGCTGCTGCGCCGCCGGAACACGATTTCTGTTCTCATCCTGAAGCAAAGTTCTTAACCTGAGGTACTATTTCTGGGTTAGCGGAGTCTGTAACCTGAAGCGTATGTAACCTGAGGTACCACTGTACTGCCCTTCATCTGCAGATTTTAGGGCAGTTTACAACATAAAAATGCAATATAAAACACCAAATACATAATAAAAACAAGAACAAAAAAACAACAACAGATCAATAACCCCCTCCCCCTTCTAGCAATACAAGTTGCTAGGAACTGTAAGAGGCTTCTCATAGGTATCTGGCTGGCCACTGTGGGTGGAATTCAAAATGGTGCTATGTCAGTGCACACACTGCAGCTTTCCAGGTGGAACAGTCCCTCCTCTTCTGCCCACGTGCTATTTCGGCGGTTCTCCTGACACCCCCTTGCCAGGGGCATCAGGTATATGGGGCGCAAGGGGCTTTAGCCCCCCATATTTTGGGGAAGGTGGCTTTACCCCCCTCAATATTGAGGGGAGTGCCCCCCGCTGCCAAATGCCCTCCATGCATCCCAGCCCCTAGTCCAGGAGCCCAGGAGCCCCGCGGGGGCTGGGACAAGCAAGTGTGAAGATTGCCCTCCGCACATCCTGCCCCCACCTGGCGTCACATGAGATGTCATGTGGCTGTATCCCTTCAAAGGGGCAAGTCGGTGCCCCTGCCTCTCGCAGCCAATTTTGGATGTGCCAAGAAGGCGCAGAAGCTCTCACTCAGGGCATTGGTTCTTCACACACATCTCTCTTTCCTCCATCCAGGTAACTAAGAGGCATCATCAGAGTGCAAGGACACATTCCAGCCAGGCAAAACCATTCACACAAGGTGCAAAGTGGGGATGGTGAGGAATGTGGCCTGGAAAGAGTCATGGTCCCCCCCCCCCCAGTTGGAACTCATAGGAACTCAGTTCTGGCACCCTCAGGTGGACACCATTGCCATTCTAAGAGAACAAGGGAGGCGTTCATGGTGAGTTCTGGCACCTCTTTTTCTAGAAAAATAGCACTGGGAAGAGGAAAGTGTATGGTCAGGCTGTGTGACCTGGGGAAGTCCTCATATGTGAGATGAGCCCTGGTGGTAGTAAGCCTGGCATACATGCTCAGATCAGAGCCAAATGGCTTGGCGCTGCCATTATTTCTCACAATGCCCTGAGGCAACAGTATGTTGGCTCCCAGACCAAACCAAGTGGCACTGATTGGAACACTGGATTTTTTTTTTTAAGGGGGGCCTAGGTAGAGCTGTGTGATCCTAACAGCTCCCTCAGAAGTTTTTGTTCTGATGTTGAACCTACCCTGTGGGCTCATCCAGACTTCCATTTGTAGGCACAGGTCCATGCTTTCCAGGCATGGATCCAGGCAGTTGCTTCCTCTGGGAAAACCAGCTGTTTACCACTGAATTGGAGCAAGTCTCCATCTGTGGAACACCCAATCAATGTTTGCTCCAATTTTGAGTAGAAAGTGGGTTTTCCTGGCAGGACTGAAAAAAGCCAACAGCAACTGCTTGGACCCGTGCTTGGAAACCATGGACTTATGAAGTCTGGGTGAGCTCTGTGTCTGCTTTACCCTCATCAACACTCCAGAAACCTGGGAAAGAGAAAGGAATGTCAAGGACTGAATGAGAAAATAAATAGCATTGGGCTATTATTAGAGCTATGAACCAATTGAACAGGGGGTTTTTGGTTGGCAAATCTCTTGCCTTTTGACCCATTAATTCTGTTAAGTTTGAATAAGCTTGCGTGTTACTTCAGCCTCGGTGTATTTAAGTTACCTCACATTCCCTTCAATATCTCCACATGACATCTGTATTCAGTATAAGCACCTTTCCGAGATTCTGAGGGAAGTATGAGATAACTTAATAAGCAAAAGCTACTGCTCAATATTAAAAAGAAAGGGCATCTTTCATATTTGCTTCTTTTCCCCATATTTCCCCACAACAGTAACAAAGCAGCAAAAAATATTGAAAACAGCTTTAAAACAAACTAACAGGTATGCTCTTAACTTGCAGTTCTTCTAATTAAAATTGCCTATCCTCACTCCTTAAATCTTTAGTTGACTAATCTACTGATCAGACCTGTACAATGAGTCTAACGCTGTGTTGGACTTTGGGGTTGACAGGTCAAAACTGAAGGCTGTTCTCATGTACCTTTAAGTCTCCCAAGACAGCAGGAAACAAGGTAACTCCTCCTACCTGGTTTCTCCCTAGTCATGATGGTCACTTTGCTCTGTGAAAAGGCTTGGGGCCCTCATCAATTGCAGCAGGGATGAGGAAACTGGATCCACACAGCTGGCCCAATCCTCCCATCCCACACCACTCCAGTGGCCAGCTTTGACAGGAAGTATGAATTAGGTAAACTCACTTTGAAGTGCAAATTAAATTAAATTTATTCCCCATGACAATGCTTACATGGCCAAAATGGCATCACTCACCCAGAAGAGGGAAGTATCAACAGACCTGGGTGGAAACCCAGGCTGGCATAAATTTTTAGAAAAACAAAACAAAACTTTAGATAGGAAGTTAAGCGGGTCTCCCCCCCCCCCCAAAAAAGAGCCCAGTTAGGATTGAACATGCTCAATGGGCATGGAATGCTGATTGGCTACTGGGGATGGAATAGACAACCAGGAGGACAGAACAAAATGGCGCATCCTGGAAAAAAGCATGGCTGGCTCTGCAGATGTCCTGGCATGATTAACTGGAGAGGGACTGGGATGACAACACTGTGTCTGATGTTGGGGCAAGACCCAATAGTGCATTGGGAGACATCTCCACCCCACTACTGCTGTGTCATGAATGGTTGGACGCAGAGGAATGGTGGGAAGAACCCGCTGTGGGACAACCAAGGGAAGAAGTCTCAGAGCCCAGGGAGTGGTGGTGGGACAACTGTGAGTGGTCACAAGGAGAAGAGGAGGTGTTGGAAGCTGAAGAGGTGACAGGGCTTAGTGAGCTGAGAGAGCCTGTGGCAGAGAGAAGCTTAGAATCAGAAGCTGAAAGAGGAGAGTGGGATGAGGGAGGTTTACAGGCAGAGATGAGTCTGACTGGTGAAAAGTCACAGGTGTTTCCTACTCCTGCTGCAACAAGCTTCCCTCCCGCTGATCTCCCAGAACCAGGAGAGGCATGAAACGGGAGGAGCAAAGACAGGTACCGTATGCAGGTGCAGTCTTTGATTGCTTGGGGAAAGCCCTAGGGAGGAGGATACATATACATCTGTGGGGAGGCATGGACCTTCAGTCTGGGCAACTGCTTCATGGGGGGCAAGACCTGCCAGGCTCATTAGGCCTGATATTCTGCCAGGTCCGGGTGGATTGTGTTTTTGCCAATGAAGAGTTAACTCCAACCTGTGATTTACTGCCAACTTGTTTTGACATGCTGTATCTCTCAGCAGTAGCCAGTCCTAGGTATGCCCCTGGACACACTGTTGGATGTGCTGGTGTAAGCAGATCCAGCCCATGTGCAGGAGTGCCCGCTTGCTTGCCCAGTCCCAACACCTAGGATGTGAACCATGTGAATGACTCCAGTTCTTCAAAAGGGCAGCCCAAGGGGTGTGTCTTCGCTTGGGCTTAGCCCCGTATCTTAGAGCTCTGCTTTTAAACTTCTGAAATGTGTAGCCTGTGACCTGATCTAGGTAGTATAAACAGCACACAGACTTGTGGAATAAAGCCTTCAGAAGTCATGGGGTGGAGAGTCCAAGGACTGTGTTTGAGACTGGGAGCCAGAACAGGACAGGCTGCAATCCTGAACAGGTGCACTGTCCACACTGCAACATTTCTTAACAGCTCCTACTTGTAATCAATAATTGGAAGAAAGGGTGGCAAATGAATAAAAGCATTCCTTGCTTAGCAGATGACAACACTGATCAGACTTGGATGACATGTCTACCTCCCATGAGAATGTACCTCGAGAGGGTTGAAAAGCAGGATAATATTCCTTCCAACCTGGCAGTGGCCTTGTTCTCCTAAAACAGTAAACTCATACAGGGATGGGGCAGAGAAGAGGAGATGAATAGAGGAGATGGAGACTGTTCAGACACAAAGACAGCATCCACCGGAAAAGGCTGCCTCAAGGCCCTCCCTGCTCCTGTTTCACACGTGAGCACCTGGAATTGCAGAGATGAAGAAGCAGATCAGCAGATGCCAGATGCTGGCCAGTTCAGAAAAGGCAAAGGCTGACACAAGGCAAAAACCAGAAGTGCCTTTGAAAACTTCTCCACTGTCCTTGGGAATCTAGCTCAAGGTCACACACACACAGGTTTGCAGTACTTGGAGCCGAGCCCAGATCTTCTTGTCTTGTGGCCCAGTGCCCAAACGGCTGGCCCTCTCCAGTAACAAGGCAGCAGATCACACACGGCAGATGTTGGCTGTGATGCTTAATGTGCTCTCAGAAGATGCTTGGACAGCGGAGGGGGAAAGAGGGAAAGAGTTGGTGTTGGCGGTGGGCAATAGTGAGAGGAGACCACAGGAGGAACCAGAGTAGTTAACTCTGCAGCTCTGAAGTCCCTCTGCGCCCACAGAAGCTTTTATTTCCTGCGCGCTAACCCACAACTTCAGGCAGCTGTGCCCTCCATTGTTAATTATTATAATTAAGATCTGCTTTAATTTAGACCAGTCATTTCCCCCTCTTTGTTAATTACAGGCAGAGAGCCGAGCGCTGTTTTGGTTCCTCAGGAGGGAAATGCTTTCAAGAGCAACTTTTACAGTTCAACTTTGAAACGGCTGAGTAGAAAATACACACACACACACACACACACACACACACACACACACAAATGCCCTCCCCCTTCTCCCTAAATATGGAATGCAATAAATAACAGGCAAAATGGAATCTGCTTGAATTTCCTATTCTTTTATGGATTCCCTTCCTGGCTTCAAGTTATCTTTGAGATGTGATGGCTCAGCAGTTGTGGAGGGGGGAGGTGAGAGACAACTTGAGAATTTTTCCCCAGAGATGAAAGAATTACTGTGCCTGACCTCAGCAACACACACACACACAGTTGCAGCTGGAGGAAAATAGATTTGGGGTGGGTGTCATTTTGATATTGAACCAGTGAGGTGAAAAACAAAACTCCCCCTCAATAATAGCCCCTGATCAATGGGATTTCAAATGTGTGCCGTTTGGCAAGGGTCATTTGATTTTATTCTCATCATCAATAGTCTTCATTGCTTTGGGAGGGAGGCTCCCCCTCTCTAGTGAAAGTGTCTCTTCGACAAAATAAATAAATAAATGACAATGATAAAATGCCAGTGAGCCAACTGTAGGTTAACTGGATGTAAAAGGGGGCACAGATCCTACGTTCTTGGATTCAATTCAGTGCAGATCCTGGGAGCTCACGCCCAGACCTCACAAACAGGGGCATTTAGCGGGGAAGTTTAAGGGAGAAGTCCAGACTTCTGTCTCTTGGTGTGCATAGGACCAGAGACATGGAGGGCAAGGGAGCTGCTGCAGTGACCTGTAACACCTGTGCCATGTTTGTCACTCTGCCGGAGAGCAAGCAACAGCACACCTGTAGCAGGTGCAACCTGGTTGTCTTGCTGAAAGAGAAGGTGTAGCAACTTGAGGCCTGCTTAGCTACACCTCAAGCAACGGGACAACATGCAGAGTTACTTGCTAGAGCTGAGTTGACTGAGATTGAGCACCAAGATAGATGGGATGCCCCCAGGGTGGAGAAAGATTGCCCATTGCAAGAGTCTAACCCCTGGAGAGATGTGATGCACAGAAGTAGGACAGTCACAAACCACACTTTGCTATTGCAAAATTGCTCCCGTACTCTCACCTTGGACACAGATTCTGGGCCAGAGGAGCTAGGACAGCAGTTGCCAACCTCAGAAGACACAAAGGTGGGTGTGAAAGATACAGTGCACAGCATGATTCTTGCGACAGGAGGAGATAGATTTGGAGGAGTCTTTTTCCATTCTTGACCTAACTCCTTCAGATGCAGGGCTACTGACCATGGATGAGTATACTGATAATGTACTTGCTACCTTCCATGGAGATGACATTAGAGAAAGGGAATTGCAGCCTAGACAGGACAATCTGGGAGGAAGGAGTAGGAAGTACTCAAACCATAAGTTTCCGGCCTTTGTAACTTATTCCAACAATATCAAAATAAGCTGCAATAAAGAAGAGGGGAAGACTCGAGAACAACAGAAGCAGACCTCAGAATACTCCAAGCAGCCTTTGGAAGGCACAGCCCATAGAATGATTCCAGCTACTCCACAGGGGAGGAGGAGATGAGTCGGGGTGATAGGGGACTCCCTACTGAGAACAGAGGAAGCAGGATGTCACAGGAAGCGTGCTGTCTTCCGGGTGCAAAGATTCATAATGTGACGGAGAAGTTGCCAAGTCTTCTAAAGCCCACTGACCACTACCCCGGGACCTCAAGGTGCATCTTGGGAAGTTTTCCCAGGTTGGAGGCTTTGTGGTGTGTCCAGCCAATGGTGCCATCGGGGTGGGACTCTGGGGCACAGATCCAGGGCCACACTCACTAGAAGGAGCAGGGAGGACCCCCTCCCCAAATGCAGCAGGGATGGCTTACCCCTATTTCAAAGTCCATGAAGGTGATGCATCTTCTCACCTGGCTGTCCCCATAAGACTGTTCCAACCACAGAGTCTAAAATGATGCAACTGCAGTGCTTTGCCCAGAGCCTGTTGTTTGTTCCAAAATGGCGCTGGAATGGGAAAGTGGGATTTAAAAAAACAAAACGAGAAGCATGACCACTCAAAAAACATTTCATTATTTCCTTTCCTCCCACCTCCCTGACACCACTTCTTATCTCCCATTACCAAATACTATTATATGGCTGTGAATGGAAAGAGCATTGCTCTTTCTCCACATGCCTGATCTGTACACAGCCGGGGGATGTTATTACTGCCACCAGCCGCAGGCTAATAAATAAAAAAGAGGTGTCAAGGTAAAATATACCCTTCCCAGGGAAATGCTTTGTGGGGGAGGGGTGGGGTAGAGTTGGGAGTGGTGGAGAAAAATGACAGAGAAAATAATGGCATGAAACAAGCGCATGGACCCTCCTCTCCGCCATACACACGGGGGGGGGAGGGGGAGGGAGAGACACATGCAAGTGATGGAGAGGTGTTGGGGCTGAGGCGATGTGAGCTGACTCCATGATGTTTCTGTCTCTCAGTCTGTGCAGAAAGGTTTTTCAGTTTGTGTTCCTAGTCTGGTGTCTCTGGTCCCTGGTATACTCCCTTTACATTGCTGTTTTGCGAGCCAAGAGGAGGATACCATCCAGGTTAAAATAAAAGCCTGGGCTTAAGAACAACCAGATATGCTTAGCTTCTATTCCATGCGGAGAGGGGAATACTTTGCCTATAAAAAGTGATTATCTATATATATTAATCTAATCCTGAAACACACACTTTATGATAATAGTCAGGGCTGGGAAACCACAAGCAATTCCTTGGCACAGGTGTCAATTTTAAAGGAGCTCACCTCAACGTTTTATGTGCCCTGCAAGGCTGATGGCTAAATAAATATTTCAAATCCCAAGGCACCTGAGATATTTCCAACAGTGGCAATAGCAGAGTTTTAACCCTTACGCCCGGCATCCCTGTGGTACCAAAACATATAGGAGATACCAGTGCTTGGAAAGTTCACTTTAAAAAGGAATTAGTTCCTGTTCACACCCTCCAAAAATGAACTAATTCTGTTCAAATTCAATTCACAATTCGTTCACATGTTGCTCAGCATCCCCCCCACCAGCCTTCAGAATTTTACAAACTGCTCTGCTATTGTAAAAAATATACTTGAGAGGACTTTGAAAACAAACACACACATACAGTGTAATATGAACACTGGCGGAGGAAGAGGGGGCGGGGGGAGTGCACTGCCCCCGGCACCATGATCCCGGTGGGGTGCCATCGTAGTTGCCTCCCCCCCGTGCTGGGTGCCACGCCCCCAGGACACGCGCCACATCCCTGCGGGCAGCGCATCACGCCAGCCTGCTCTCCACCCCCACTGCTGGAGCTTGAAGCTCCGCCACTGAATATGAACAGTTGTTTTATTTATTTTCGCCAACAATTATGATTGTACAAGCTTAAATAGCTGCATCACTTTTCAGACAAGTAAAAATGGTAAGTGAAGTGAAAAAAGGGAAGTGAGAGCTGGACCATAAAGAAGGCTGATCGCCGAAGAATTGATGCTTTTGAATTCTGGTGCTGGAGGAGACTCTTGAGAGTCCCATGGACTGCAATAAGATCAAACATATCCATTCTTAAGGAAATCAGCCCTGAGTGCTCACTGGAAGGACAGATTGTGAAGCTGAGGCTCCAATACTTTGGCCACCTCATGAGAAGAGAAGACTCCCTGGAAAAGACCCTGATGTTGGGAAAGATGGAGGGCACAGGGAGAAGGGGGCGACAGAGGACGAGATGGTGGGACAGCGTTCTTGAAGCTACCAGCATGAGTTTGACTAAACTGTGGGAGGCAACGGAAGACAGGAGTGCCTGGCGTGCTCTGGTCCAGGGGGTCACGAAGAGGTGGACACGACTAAATGACTAAACAACAACAAAAATGGTAAATGCGATGGCCACAATCAAACACAGAGTTAAGAGTGATGAAACCTCCATACAGTGCTTTTTAAAAAAAGAATATTTTTTTTAAAAAGGTGCCAGTACTCACCATGAAGTTGTTACAGTAAGTGTCACACTTTTAACATTTGGAACAAAAGGTGCCAGTACTGCATATGCCCGGGGGGGGGGGGGGGCACTGCCCCATCATATATAAATTATAAATTATAAATAATTATAAATCATTGAATTCAATTAAAATTCACCCAGAGCTCCAACACAAAAGGAACGTTCAGTTATAGGAACCACTTTTAGATGCAATTCAAGGATTTTTGAATTAATTCTGTCAATTAGTTTCTAGATTAGTTTATTCCGAGTCCTGGGAGATGCAACCTGGGGTGGTGGCTGTCCAGCTGCAGGTGTGCCTGAGGGAACAGAATATCTAGACCCATTTCAGATCTGGTCTCAGGCCTGGTTTTAGCACTGAAACAGCCTTGGTTGCCCTGATTGATGGCCTTTATCATCAAGAGAGAGGAGAAATGCAAGTCTGCTGCTTCTCTTTGATCTCTCAGCAGCTTTCGACCCCTTTGACCATGGTGTCCTTATGGAATTATTCAAGGGATTTGGAGTTGGAGGCACTGTATCACAGTAGTTCTCTTTCTTCCTGCAGGGTCATTAGCAGAAAGTAGCACTAGGGGACTGAGCTAGTTTGGAGCTCTGTGGTTCCGCAGGGGCCCATTCCACCTCACATGGCATTTAACATCCATATGAAACAGCTGGGAGTGGACATTCAGGGATTTGGAAGAGGGTGTCTTCAGGATGTGAGTGACACACTATCTCTCCATTCCATCTGAATCAGGAGAGGCATGGAAGCAGTGATGGGCTGGATGGGGTCCAATTAACTGAGACTCAACCCTGATGAGGTGGGAGTGTTGTGGGTGACAGATCCCATGACTGGATCTTAGGTAGACCATGTATAATGATGGGGTCTATCAGTTTTATGAGGCATGGACAATAAATATCGTATTTTTCCGTGTATAAGACGAGCTTTTTTGACCCAAAAATGAGGTTCAAAATTTAGGCTCGTCTTATACATGGTTAGTGCTGAGGGGGGACAATCAAATGGTTTTTTGGTGTGAGCCCGAGATTGTAAGCGGCAATTGTAAGCGACGCGAGTGGTTGTGTGCTGAGTTCTGGTGGGTAAGCGATTTTTGGCATTCCCCCCAAATAATCCTCCCCAAAAGCTCAATCCCCCCTATTTTCTAAATTTTGAGGCCCCGCCTTATAGACGAAAAAATACGGTAATAAGTGACCATGATGTGCTCCTGCACAGCCTTCATTCATGTTGCCAGCTTTCGCCTGTGGGTTGTGCTTAGAGATGGAAGGATATACGATACTGACAATCATGCCTGGAATCCCAAAGAACGACTGCCAGTCAGTGTAGACAATACTGAACTAGATGGACCAATCGGTCTGACTCAGTCTAAGGCAGATTCCTATGGTCCTATATTGGGGAGAGGAATGAGCAATGTCTGCTTTGGATCGCTAGCCCTCCCACTGCTCTAAACCTGCATTGCCAAGGTAGAACAAGGACAAGGGGTACAGGTCTGGATAAAAGGTGCCTGTACTCATTTCCATCTGTCAGGCCCGCCCCCCAGCGTGTGCCCTGCCCTCCAAGCCAACCTGCCCTTGGCCAATTTGGCAGAGCTGATCTCTAGCATCCAGCTCTCGAGTGTCAGCAGGGGGAGGTGCTGGCCGTCCCACAACACTCCTACACCCCAAGAAGGGGACAAGCAGACTTAGAAGCAATTTCTACCATTTAAATAGAAAGGGTTCTTGCTACAGAGGGGAAGACTCTGTACCGGATGACCTGTGGCTCTCTGCTAGGGTTTGGGGACAAATTTAATTCCGTCCGTATTTAAAGTCAAACCTACCCAATTCTCACTTTTGGAAAGAATGTGTGAACTGAACAGCAGCCATCCTTTGAAATTTACACTTCTCTGGATTTTCCAATGCAGTTCTCTAGTCAAGTGATGGGTATATATTAAAAAAATGTACTGGGGCAAAGTGTGCCTAAAAATGCATATATTGGTGAAAATAGCCACCCAGATAATACATTATATTATGCAAAATTACATTAAAGCGTATCTATCTTACTAGAAATTCACACTAAAATGCTGGTGAATTTTCATGAGGGCTCTGTGGAAAAAAAGTGGGGAGAATAGAACTTAAGACTGTGAAAATGAAAATGGTGAGAAACCTAAATTGACTGATTTCCCCCACCCCCGGTGCTCCAAGTGCTCTCTTAGTGCTGATGAGCATCTTCAAAGCCCTGTTCCCTCCACTCCCTTATTAGGGATCTTTAAACCGGGCTTAGACTCGACTTCTTCAGATAGAGAACTGCCCTCTGTCAGCTCTTCCAGCAGAGAACTGTCCTCTGCAAAGCTGCACTCCCCAAGGACCAAACCAGACATGGTGTGGGAGACCCAGAATCAGGATTTCCTGTGAGTTTCTCCCCACCCCCTTTTCTTCTCTTTAATAATTAGCACTGCCACACAACTGCTTTGAAGATTGCAGAAGAGGCTCGTGGGGAAGGAGGACACACTCTTTCCCTCTGAAGCTGTTCTTGGCTCCGTGTGGGAAAACAAATAGGCACCCTGGGGTTGCGTACATGCTTCTGCCGAATAGCACCTCAGGAAAGTGGGAAATTAAACATCCCCACAGTGGCTTCTCCCTTAACAGGAACACAGGAAACTGCCTTCTGATAGGTCAGACTATTTGTCCTTCTAGTCCAGCATAGCCTTTGTGCTCCTTTGGGAAGAAGGGTGGGGCATAAATTGATTTATTCATCAACATCATTTTACAGAGTCTCAGCCTAGCTCGGCTGACCTCATCCTGGGCTCAGACATTTTGTTCCCCGAGGTGCAGAAGAACCCCACCCCCAATTCAAGGCATATTGTACCCAAGGTCACTGAAGGATTTTTTTGACAGTTGAAGCGGACAGTTCCACAACTACCTCTCCTTCCCCTCCCAGGGATAAAATACACCCGTAACAAATTGCTGCATGTTTCTCTATTTGTTTATTTTTCTAAACAGCAAAAATGGATGCTACACACTGTGCCTGCTCCTAACACTGAAAACCTCATTAAGGATGGGGAAAGAATTCAATTCAATTCATGTTTAAATGTGAATCTACCAACTTCACACTTTCCAAAACCATACGAGAATCGAAACGCAGCCATCCTTCAAGATCCACACTGCTCTGAATTTTGCAGGGTAGTTGTGCAGCCAAGTGATGCACACAAAAACAGAATTGTTCATGAAATAACAAACAAAATTTCATTAAATGAGGGGACATGCTTTCAAAAAATGTGTCTGCTGGGCAAAAGTGCACAGCAAAACATGTATTAGGACAAATTTGCACTAAACTGCTGATGAATTTTCATGCGGACTTTTATAACTAACTAAGTAGCTAAATGTAGAGAACCAAACCTAAGGTTGGAAAAATGAGAAACAGAAATTGATAGAATTGCCCATCCCTATGCCTCATTCTGCCTAAGGATAGGGCTGGCCTCCGCTCCCCACCACTCCCTTGTCCCAGACACCTTTTGCCAACTAACCCCACTGCCATGGCTGGCTGCTGAGTCTAGGAGTGCTGGCAGCCATTCTCTCCACGGAACCACTTCCAAGTGGCATGTTTTACAGCCTCTCCAAAAATATTATTCAAGATGAAGGAGAATCATAGCTTGTGCAGGCGCCAGACTGTCGCTGGGAATATATCATTCCGAATTGGGACTCCTCTCTCCGCACCGTGATGAAGTGCTTCATTAATGGGAGATGCGGCAGCTCAGATGCTGGCTGATTCAACAGCTTCCCCGACACCTGACATCCCCGTACATCCATTTATTCAAAACCCTTCCCCCACCCTGACAGGAACCCCCACCTGCCTCTCATCCCTGAGAGGTTATTAAACTAGATTCTTATAGCACCATGGTTTCCTATTAGCTGAGAGTTATCCAGCAAGGTGCAGCACTAGGGTCCACTCCGCAGACTTCCACTATGAGCCATGCTGTCCCCTCCATGCAAAACGGCTTTGCTATGGCCTAGATGCTGATGGGTGACAATGGGTGCTCAGGGGCAACAGGCTGCAATGTGGGGGGGCAGGGAGAAGGGAACCTTTGTTCTCAGCATCTGGAATATACCTTGAATCTTATCAAGTTGGCAGTTGGGAGAGTGGCGGGTATTTGGTCCGGGGTGGGATTTGATCCCAGGATACTGCTTAGTAACTAGGATGATGTGCTGTGCGCTTGCTTCTGGGCTTCTTCCTAATGCCTGTTCAGCCTCTACATTTGTAAATGCATTATGAGAACACCAAAACATCTCCACCGCCCTAACCAAGAGTCAGAGAGAGAGAGAGAGAGAGAGTCAGAGATAGGGGGGGGGGGAGGAGACTACAGCTTGGAATCCACTAGAACAAACACACAAAGCTGAAGATGGCATCAGGGTCATCATGTGTCCTACTTTGCACAGGGCAATCCTCTCTTTGAAGGACTGGCCAGCAGTTATTTCTCAGTTTGTATTTATCATATGCAAATAGGTGTCTTCTTCTGTTCCATTTTGGGTGATGCAAATTCTCTCTTTCTTTTAGCAATGTCCAACTGGCCACCCTATATAGGCATTTGCCACCCCAAGGCTTCCCTGGAGTTAGGAAGGTCTTCAGCTTCTGCTGTCAGAGAGGATCAGGAAGAGACAAGCACACACCCCTGATTGCAAAGCAATTTAGTAATTAAGATGTTGTCATCCAAAAGCTTTGGAGGAAGTGGCAGTGAAGTGATTAGCCTGAAAAAAGAAGAACTTGTAAAAGCACAATAGAGATATCTGCCCCCACTTCTTTTCCATCTGACGAAACCAAGGAAGGAGGAGATGGGGTGGGGCAGGCAGCAGTGTGGCGGGGGGGGGGGCGCTGCTTGAGAGGAAGTGTCTCAGCAGGCTGAAGAGAAGGGGCCATTTGCTGCCCTTGTTTCTTCTGTAACAAAATGAGGCTGTGGAAGAGCAAGGCAGGCTTCAGAAGCAGCTCTCTGGGTCAAAATACACATAGGATCAAAGTCAATGTTCTGTTATTTGAGGGCCCCACTCTCCACCTTGCCCTTGAGATAGAGAATTCTCATGAGCACGGAAATGGAAGCGGATATTGCTAGATGTCACTTTTTAATCTAGAATGGAAATCCATCCAGTAAATACTAGATTGCTATAAGCTTTCATTATTTTATTTATATATATATATAATTTTTATTAAATTTTCTGTTTTACAATTTAGAATACTCATTTAAGCACCCTTAAAATATCAATGACTTCCCTTCTTCTCTTTCCATGGTTCATTTTGCATATCATAAATCCCTGCATATTTTACATAAACTAAACCATTCAGTATTCAATTATTACATCCATCAAAACTTATTTACACTGTTGAATTTATCTCAGTGCTGCCAATGTTTTCAAATGTACACAATCCTGCCCCCATATATTCTATAAACATTTCCCAATCTTCTCTAAACGTATATTGCTTTCCATTGCATATGAGGCATAAGAGATGACGTTCTCCTCTGCCCACAATTTGCATTACGTTTCCTTTGCATTGAAATGAATGGAATGGAAGAATGTAATGGCAAGATAATTTATGTGGTCAACATAATGACATAGGGTATGTAATTTTGCCACAGTGGATAGTGAGATGAATAATGTGATTTTTGGTGGAATTTGAACTGCAGCGAAACAGCAGCAATGCTGCAGGTGATGAATACAGGCCAGAACAGGAAATGATGCCTATTCACATTCCTAGTCCAGACTGAGGAGGGAGGGCAGGGATTAAAGCAAGGATGGTAGAGGCTTTTCCAAGCAATGTAATCTGAGATCTCTTAACATTAGGAATGGGACACCTGGGGTCCTCTGGATGTTGTTGCACTACAGCTCCTCTCATCCCTGACCATGCTGGCTGGGGCTGATGGGAACTGGAGTCCAGCAACATCAGGAGGCCACCGCTTCTCCATGCCTGATTTAGAGGAAAAATTAGGGTGAGTGAGGGATCAATGAAAGAAAAAGCAGGGGCTGTTGCCTGGCAAAACTTTTTGACTTGCCTCTGGTCTTGTGCCTTTAACAGCAGCTTGATTGGCAGACATTATTAGCAAGCGATCGTGCTTATCTCCATGCCTGTAATGGGAATTTTGAGGAGAGTCCAGACAGAGGCATCGGGGCTGTGAGGCTGGTGTCTGTATGTATGCATATGTGTGGGGAAAATCAATGACTGTTATTTGAAAGGGAGACAGGCTAATGGCAGCCACATTGCATTAGCAGCTGTTGGCTTTATGAAGATTTTTGTTTTGATACCCTTTCTTACAGTACTTTCTTTCTAAATAGATCAGTGCTAAGTCTACCTAAAAGCCTCACCATCTGACTGGACTGGAAGCCCTGCCCCCAACCCCAGATGTGGTGTGTGAGTTGTGGACCCTTGGCCATGATGGGAACACTCTGCACATGCTGAGTGGTGGTCCTGTGTTATGATCACACACATCCCTGGGCTGAGCTCAGACTCTAACTCTTAGGCTTAGGGGTCTTGGCCATCCCTGTACCACGCAATCTCAAGGTGGGGAGACTGTGGCTGGACTGCCACTACCATAATATTTTACCATTGGCCATGCTGGCCGGGGCTGATGGGAGCTGGGAGTCCAACAATGGTTCTCCACTCCTGCTGAAATAGTTACGGTGGCAAGGAGTTCCACAAATTGTTATTGCACTTTATAAGAAAACATATTTACAATGAGGAAGAAATATCCATATCTGCCTACAGTTACCCTGGGCTCATGTGGAAGGAGGAGAAGGATAGAATAACTATAAACACGAATATTAATAAATAATAATAGTAAATAGCAGTAGTAGTATTACCTCTCTGCTTCAGGTTGCTGCCACGGGCTTTGCTCAGAGAAGGGGAAATGATTTAGGTTCTAGGCTGGCGGTGTGTGATGGTTTGTGTGTGTGTGTGTGTGTGTGTGTGTGTGTGTGTGTCGGGGTGTGGTGTTGAGTGAGTGAAAGAGGAGGGGCAAGGTGTGCTTTCAAGCCACTGATAGGATGCTAGGGAGGTCTGGGGCCCAGTGCACCCCCTAAGTCACCTCCTCAAAAGGTGCAGTCTCCATTGACCTCCTGGCTGCAGTTCTAGTGGGATTTGAATGGGAAACCGTAAGACCAGAGTACAAGAAGGACCTCTCCATGTGCCACTGAGGGGGCTGCTTAAAGGTGCGGCTGTTCCTCGCCTAGGCAACGCATGCCCACTTTTTGAGCACCAGACCTCTCATGCTATGAGCGAGCATCAGGTCCCTAGCCAGGGGACAATGGCAAATATGCTCAGGTTTCTTGGTAGGCATGTCAATGTGCAAAGGGTTCCTGATGGGAGAAAACTTGAAAAGTGCTGCCAGCGCCTGTAGAAATCACACCTGGGGCAGTCTGACCTAGATGCATCAAAACAGAAAAACCAACTGAGCTTGCTTCAACTCCATAAACAACTTCCTGGCATTTCAGCATTTCAGCTGATATATTTCAAACGGTGAGCCATCAGGTTCTGTTTCATGACTATTTATTTCCTCCTTCCTCCATGTAACGAATCTCCAATTGTCTCCTCTGTTATTTAGTTCGGCTCGTTCCAGAATGGGATCCTCGCACTGTAAATCTTGGGAGGCTTGTTTTCTGTCTCACAATAATAAAAAATTCATACGGACTAATGCAAACAAACAATAAAGCAGCAGGCAATAATTAAACAGTGAATTAACAGGATTTATTTCCATCGACGACTTGGGCTGAGGGATGGAGCTACAGCAAAGAGATGTTTCTTTCTGTGCATTGATTGCAACACCTGATGCTGAAGGCTGCAACACGTGGCCCATCCTGCCTCTGAGGGCACCTGTGGCAGACTCAGGGCCAGCCCTGTCCTTAGGCAGATGACATGCCTGCCTCAGGTGACAGATATGGATAGGTGAGGGTAGTGGCTGCCCCTTGGGCTATTCCTCCTCCAGAGGAATATTCTGTCCTCTGGAGCAGTTCCCATCTTCCTGAACTTCTGCTTAAAGGTGTGTCCATACTATCTACACTTACTCGTTATTCCCCACTCCCTTTTGGTTCCAGAATTTATTAAGCACTCTTCTGCTCAGAGAATAGCCATGCGCTGTACCTAAGTGGCATTGGTCTGGTCACCTCACAGACTGTGCTTTTGAGAAAGGCACCTGGGTGAGTGAATAGGCAGAGAGGGAGCCGCATGGACACCAGCAGATACCATGCACCTGCATGTATTGCTCTGCTTCCCGCTGATGCACACGAATGCCACCATAGTTGTGCTGCAGCATTTATTTTGGTGGGGCAGAGAGCAGGTTATTGTGAGGTGTTCAGGGGGAGGACAGAGCTGTGTATGTTAGCAGGTCAGCTAACCCACTAAGTTGGCCTGCTGCTCTTGGTGGCAGCCTCCCAGCTTCTACATGTGGAATGGGAGGGGCTCCATCTAGCATTTCACTTCTGGCAGCAAAACATCCTGGGGTGTCCCTGCAGTTGCTTGTGGCAAATGAACCTTGCTGGCCAGCCAGTGTCCCTAGTAGGCATTGGTTTTCCTATCCAGTGGCAGGGAACCTTGTTCAGCCTGAGGAACCACATTCCCTAATGGGGAGCCACTGATGAAAGATGCAACTCTTACCTTTGTGCAATAGGCTACATTTCAGTCATGCCAAAAGCCAGAGTTTTCTGCATGTACCCATCTCCATCCTCCATCCAGGACAGAAAGTGGAAGAAGAAGAAGAGTTTGGATTTTATATCCCACTTTATCACTACCCGAGGGAGTCTCAAAGTGGCTAACATTCTCCTTTCCCTTCCTCCCCCACAACAAACACTCTGTGAGGTGAGTGGGGCTGAGAGACTTCAAAGAAGTGTGACTGGCCCAAGGTCACCCAGCAGCTGCATGTGGAGGAGCGGGGAATCGAACCCGGTTCCCCAGATTACGAGTCTACAGCTCTTAACCACTACACCATACTGGCTCTCAAGGGTCACTGGAAGGACCTATTTCCACCCAGGCACAGCAAAATACAACAATGCAAACCTGGGCCCGTGAGGGGCATGGCCTAGGGAGGCCTGAGGACCAACCAGAGGGGCCTGGATCAGGGCCATGTTTATGGGGGTGGATTTAGATACTAGGAGAGAATACATTGTTTAGATATTGTCCTTTCTTCCTCACGTTTGTGAGTACCATCCTTTGCAGCTTAAAATTGGAAGCTAAGACAGGGTTGGTTTAACACTCTTCAAACAATAATCCAGGATGCTGGATTTTCCTGGTATTGCCTCTTTTCTCCCCATTAAAAACAACAATCATACACACATTGTTTTGCTAAGAAATAAAACATATTTACAAACATAATCTTATGTCTTGAAGTAGCAGTTTACAGTAGCAAAATGAAGGCAGGCTTAAAACTACAAAAGTACAAAATTGAAGTTAAAAATGGTGTCTGCAGCTCAGACCTACATACATGGCCAGCTTGGCGCCATGAGGAAGAGGAGGCTGCCCAGGCAGAAAGGAAATAGATAGACAAAGGAAGTGTTCTTGTAGTTCTTTCTAGCCAATTTTCAGGAAAGCTCTGTGAGCCTCAGCCCTTTCATGTGCCTATGTGGCAAAACATGAATTGTTGGTTTGACAGTAATAATGTCCCACAATGTTTGCCCTCCTCTCCCTGGACCTGAGGTTCCCCACCTCTGTTCTAGTCCATGTGTGGATTCAAACTGTACAAGAAATCACCCTCAAAAGATACACCTCTCCAAATGTCAGTGTGAAGAAGGGATGGACAAACCAGTCTGTTGCTAGTCACTTTAAAACATGTCTACCCTTAAATGCATTTTGCCCCATTCTGCCATAGACTGGCTGGAGGCACCAGTAGGAGAACCCACTGGGGAACCCCCTAGGGAGCAAGGCTCTGAGCCAGGGGATTGGTGGTGGGAGGTTGATGCCTGGTCAGAGGGAGAAGAAGGAGCAGAACGAGGGGAGGCTGGGGAGGGGGGTCAAGAGGCTGAGTGTAGGCAGACTAGAAGAGTCTCCTTTTCCTGCTGCAACCAGCTCCTCTCCTCCCTGGTCTCCCAGAACATGCAGAGAAATGAAGAGGGCAGAGCAATGAGAAGCAAGAAAGCGAAGTCTTAAGCTATTGGGGAAAAACCCAGGAAGGAGTCCTAGAGAGCAGAGGGAAGATGGGAACATTGTCCACATAGCTGCGTCACTGGGGAAAGAATTGCTGAGACTACCATGCCTGAGCTGTGGTTTCTTTCCTTGAATAAAGAGTTAACTTCACCGGACTTTATTGTCATATTGCTGATCTATGCCTGACTCCCAACCTTGACACATTCCAGCAATAATCTGTGATGGTGATGATTGCAAGTTATTACATGTCCTTCACCCTGAGCTCCCATATCAGCATTAATCTTTGCCTGGCATTGACTTGGCCACCTCTCCCGTGTCAGGCAAATAGTTCTCCAGACCATGTGGGCATCCTGCATCCCTCCACGCATGCATGTTCAATGCACACGGACATCTGTGGACAGGGCTAGCAGGGCATGTAGCTTGGGGGTGGGGAGGGGGTGTGTGTGATCTGACGAGACCCCGCTCCCTGTGAGCCAAATGTCCCAGAGGCCCCTCTCATGTCTCCCCTGCTCCCTTCACAAAAGAAGGAAACTTGGGCAGCCTGTCATTCCTCCTCTGCTCGTCCTGGCTTGTATTCAGAGTGCTAACTGCCCTGACTCGAGCAATAAGTACAAGAGTATCTCTGATGATTCCGAGTAATGAGGGACTCGGGTCTCTGTCTCATCCAGAAGATGGAGATGTTGCATTCCTTTGGCGCACCTGCCTCTAGTTGCTTTTTCCACCGCAGCCAGGAGCTCATAAAGCCGCACTCCCGAGCTCCTATTTCACATTGAGTATTGGCTATTATATAGCGCTAATATTTCTTTGATTTTCCTCCCCTCTTCCCCCCTTCCTTTCTCGCTTCCCCCTGTCCGTATTATGGTAGTTTTGATGAGTCCGTCCTTGCTAGGCGATTGCGCTTCATTCCTGAGCTGCCACCGGCTCTCGGAGAGAGAAATGAGCTTGTGTTGGAGGCATATTCATTCAGCAGAGCTTCCCAAAGGACTCTGCAGGAGAGGGGGAGAGAGGGAGGGAGGGTTGTATGACACGGTGGAGATAACAGGCCTTGCTGGCTGGCTGGTGACCCCACATGGAATTGATTTTCCACTCCGCAAGGAATTAACCGTGGATTCCGACATTATGATGAAGCGCCCCAGAGAGAATGCATGTCTCTTAATGTCAAGGCAGAGTGTCAACCAAATACAAGGTTGTGATAGAAGGAAAACAGAGGCATATGTGTTATCCCTTCCATTAAGGCCAACTAAAAGAGCCTTTGACAACCTGGTGTGCTCCAGATGTTTTGGAACAACAACTCTCATCGTTCTCCACCAGCTGTCTTCCGAAACATTGTGGGTGGATGACACCGGGTTGGGGAAGGCTGAACTAAAGTATTACAAAGTTATGAGCAAGCTTTCAGTTTTCCCAAACTCTTTTTGAGACTAGATGTTTCTTATCCTTGGAGTAAAACTCATGTTTGAGCAGGTGGACAGGGATGAGTGCACCAAGCTCTGCCTCCTGCCATCATCCCAACCCACGGATTGTGTGCATGTGCAGGCCTGGATGAGGGCGCCACGTTGGGAGTTCCCCAAACGATTCAGAACCCTAACCAGGTTTCTAAATCACGTGGGGAGCCTCAGTGAGTACAGCAGGGGATGAAACAGGTAACAGTATGTGAAATGTTATGATCAGGCTAGATGAGAAATAACTAAATGACAAATGTTTCTCAAAGACACTTACGAAATTTGGCACTCAAGTCAAATTAAGGCAGCAGATGTAGTGTGACTTTGGAATGTGTATTTTCAAGTGTGAACCTGGAACAGTCAGCAAATATCTAAATAATTCCAAATATTTGTTTCAGTGCTGGGTCTGCTGGGAATGATTGACTGGGATTAATTTTTTTCCAATAGCAGAATGGTGAACTTTCAGACTGATGAATGATCCACAGGTTAGAATGTGCTGCTGCCGCCGCCAAGTTGGCCCTGCCTTGGGAGGCCTGCAGGATTCACATCTGGCTCGTTTGGACATTCTGGAAGGGCAGGTCCCCCCTCTTTTCCCCCTTTTCTCTTATTTAAGACAGGAGTAACACAAAGGTCACACTAAAAACAGCCCTGATGGCTACATCACATATTACATTTTGCAGTGCACCTATAAAATCAGTATTACAAGTATATCTAGGAATAATATAATGAATGAAAACAACAAGCATATGCCTGCAAATGTATATATTATATATTTAGGGTTACTTCCCAGAAAGGTGGGGTTGGGTGCAGCTCCACAGCTGGCCAGCATGTCATGTGGAAGAGATCCCTTAGGCTCTAATTTTGGTGCAGCGTGGCTATGAGAACCCTTTTGTGGTCTGTGGGCCAAGCTAGGCTATTGGAATTTATTCAGCTGCCATTTTTATGTGAAGCTTCCTAATTTGTCCTTCCGTGCAAACTGAAAAACAACTATCCTTCAAAACTTACACTTCTCTGAATGTTGCAGTGCAATTCTCCAAACAAAAAAGGGGTGCACTAAAGGGCACATAATAGGGAGGCAAGGTGAAAATTGACAAACACAAATGTAGCATATTGGGAGACAATTGTTTGCAAAAAAATGTATGTTGCAGGCAAGAATGCATGTTAAATCCATAAATCCATAGGGGAAATAGGTACAAATTTTCATGAGGGCTTTTATTTTAAAATGCCGGTTGATGTGGAAGTGGGGTGAATGCAACTTAATATTGGAAAAATTAGAAACCAGAATTATAGATCGGTCCATTCCAAAAGCTAACCAAGGAACTTCTACATGGATGGGATTTGTGTCTCCAAAAATGAAGAAAGATGGGCATATCCCTCAGCTGTGTGGTGAGCCCAACTACCTCCTGCCTTCACAGATGGGAAGAAGTTTTATTGGTGTCATCAGGGAATTGTCAGCCAATCAGCCCAGCCCACAGCTGTTTTTTCATGGAAAACTGAATAACTGCCCCCCCACCTCCCCAACACAGATTGACCCTGGGAAATGCTAGCCTAAAACATTGTGCTGCCTGAGGTATTACAGCAGCAAATGGCACTGCCATTCAAGGTGCATGGTACCCGAAGCTGATCCAGCTATTTTGCAGCTGAGGCAGTAACAAGAAATAAAATAAAATGATTATTTGCCACTCTTTTCATAGCACTTGTAATCAATCAGCAGTCTGAGAAAACTGACTCGCTCAACCTAATGGTAGAGCCGGCCCACACCTTCTGTTTGGGCTGAATGCAGAAAAGTGTTTTCAGATGAGACCCACTGCTCTGAAAACACTGCTTCTGTATTCAGCCTGAACCAGACAGATCACCCACAATCCATGTATTCAGGCATAAGACCCTGATCATTGTTAACTTAGACATACAAATCAAGGTCATTAACATGTCTTACCAAAACAGTACAGTGGTACCTCAGGTTAAGTACTTAATTCGTTCCGCAGGTCCATTCTTAACCTGAAACTGTTCTTAACCTGAAGCACCACTTTAGCTAATGGGGACTCCCGCTGCTGCCGTGCCGCCTCTGTGTGATTTCTGTTTTCATCCTGAAGCAAAGTTCTTAACCTAAGGTACTATTTCTGGGTTAGCGGAGTCTTTAACCTGAAGCATCTGTAACCTGAAGCGTCTGTAACCCGAGGTACCACTGTAATGGTAACTCTATACCTGTGCAATAAAAACCACTTTAATGTGGTACTTCCTACTTCTATTTCTGTTTGCTGATGACTGTTGAAAGACGGAAGCGGGGCACATTTATTTGACCTGCACCAGAACCAGGGGCAACCCCCAAACCAGCTAGGGAGACGGCTTGCCATAGTTTTTCACACTTCTGTGGGTGGTGAGCATGGCTCTTGACAAACCGGCATCTGTTCAGGGCCGCTCCAAGTCACCAGGCGACTTACTGTAACAACTTAATGATGGGTTCCAGCACCTATTTTTCATGAAAAAAGCACTGGTACTTATACAGTTCTCCAAATGAACAGGTGTAGAAAGTGGAATCTCCCAAGGATGGGTATTGGGACATGTACTTTTAAAACTGTTAATAAATGATGGATTTAGGGGTGAGCAGTGAGGTGGCCAAGTTTGCTGATGATATGAAATGTTCAGGCTTGCTTAAATCAAAGGGAGAACATACCCTCCAACATTTCTGCAATGAAAACAGGGACATCTTAAGGAAAAGTGGGACATTCGGGGATCAAATCAGAAACTGGGACGGCTTCTCAAAATCAGGGATGTCCCTGGAAAATAGGGACATTTGGAGGGTCTAGAAGAATGTGAAGAGTTCTCAAAGGGTGTATCCAAACTTTAAGTAATTGAGTGGTAAGATTGCAAATGCATTTGAATCTAAACAAGTGCAAAGATATGCATGCCAGGGCAAAAACAATCTTAATTTCACATCTATGCTTATGGGGCCTGAATTGGTGCTAAACTGACCAAGAACGAGGCCTTGGGGTCATAGTGGATAGCTTGATGAATATGTTGACCCAGCGTGTGGCAGCTATGAAAAAGGCAAATTTCATTAGGAAAAGAATTGAAAATAAAACTGCCGATATCATAATGTCTTGTTGTAAATCTATGATGCGTCTTCATTTGGAATGCTGTATACAGTTCTGGTTGCCTCTTCTTGAATATTGTAAAGTTGGAAAATGTTCAGAAAAGGGCAGCCAGGATGATCAAGGGGATGGAGAGACTCCTCTGTGAGAAAAGGTTGCAGTGTTTGGGACGACTTTTTACTTTAGGGAAAAGGTGAATAAGATGTAATATGATAGAAGTTTATAAAGTTACACAAGGCATGGAGAAAGTGGATCGAGAAAGTTTTTCTCCATAATAGCACTGGGACTTGTGAATATCCAATGAAGCTCAACGCTGGAAGATTCAGGACCCAGAAAGGAAAGTCCTTCTTCAGGCAATACATAGTTACTCTATTGAACTCGCTCCCACAGGAGACAGGGATGACCACTAACTTGGATGGCTTTAAAAGAGGAAGCAACAGGTATGGCAGTGGTGGTGGAAGCGGCAGGAAAGGGCAATGTTGTGCTTCCTGTTTCGCTTCAAGGAGGGAAACAGAATGTACCAACCCTACTGCTGGCTAACATTCACGAGGACTTTAAAAATAATTCGCAAACTGACATAGAAATGTGACAAATTGAATTTAAAACTGGAAAAATGAGATGCTGAAATTGACAGATCTGTCCATTCCCAGAAGCACCCTAAGGGCACCCCCCCCCGTTGTGTTTTCTTTTTTGCGAATTGCAAAGATGCAGAGTGACACCCTTGTTGTCTACCAGGCAAGTATAGAACTCCAGTCCATCCAAGACTCTTTCCCCTTTAGCTGCCTTTTGGCATTTAGCTCTCTTTGGGGAGTCTCAGGTGTGGGGAACCTTTGGCCCTGCAGATGTTGCTGAACTACAACCTGCACCATCCCTGGCCACGCTAGCTGGGGCTGATGGAAGCTGTTGCTCATCTTCAGGGCAAAGGGTCCCCACACCTGAGCTAGAGTAAAGAACTCGGGGATTTAGCACCGCTTTACGTATTTAGTTGTCGCTGCTTTCTAATTGACGTTTATGTTTGCTTTTTATTCTGCTCCCTGTTTCATGTGTTTGGTTGGGACAGCCTTTTTTAATAAAAGGTATGCGAGAGGAAGAATTAAATATAAAACTGGGATCCTATTCCTCCCCCCCACCCAAGGTTCAGGGTAAGTAACACAATTAGACACACAAATATAATTATAGATCAAAGAGACAGTTCCCTATCCCCAAAGGTCTTCACAGCCTGTTATCTTCATATCCGTAGCCTGGCCTGATGGCCACCTTAGCCAGGGAGCAGCTTTGCTTCTTCAAGCTTGTCTCTCCCATCTGCATTCTCTCCCCGCACCCCCGCTGCACCCCGAGCCCTCCTGCCTGTGCGCCTGTTGCTATCTCAAATCCAATTTGACTATTGTTTGTGCTGTGCGTACGTCTGTTTCTCTCTCGCGCACCCCCGCTTTCGCTTTGCGCTTTGTTATTTTAATGGATTCTTTATTCCAATCCCAGCGACGCGGCGGGCGAAGGCTGAGATACTGCATCAAATTGCATTCCTCTTCTGTAGATTTCTCTCTCTCTCTTTTTTCCTGCCCTCCATCTTTGGGGGAGGAGGGAGGGGGAAACAATGGGAAGAAGAAAATTAAAAAACAAAAACAATTCAAAGGTACACAGCCTGCAGCCGTGCTAAGGTTTAATAGAAACTCAGAGTCCCCCTGTCACTCGAGGGCTTGTGCCTAGGTTCCTGAGAGGCTCCAAGAAGCAAACTGATCACCTGGGCCTCTGAAGGGAAGTAGCATGGGATGGCTGCCTGGTTAACCCTTCCCCACAGTCCCCCTATGAAAATTTCAGGGTTGGTTTCCCAGCCTGACACTCGAAGCTCACTGGCCTGCTTTCATGGGCCACTATCCTTCTCCTTTTGCAACATCTCAGTCCCCTTCCTCACTCCAGTTTCCATACCTGGCTGTCACATGGAAAGGTTAAGGGATATCCATATGCACCAATAAGTCAGGCTGTATATATTACGGATGTAAGCAGGCTCCAAGATTCACCTATAGCAGTGGAATGTTTTTTTTTCTGTTTTCCATTTTAATTCCAATCTGTTTCTGACTCATTCTGGGTTCTCTCTACTTCAACCTGTGCTTCAGGTTCCCAGCCAAAACTCTGTTTCCCTATTCACCGTAGTGGGAAATCTGAACATATCTATAACAATTTCCAGTTAGGGCCAAAATGAATGAAATTTACCAGCGCAAGACCCTGCCAGAGTTGATTAAGCCTGTCAAACTGCGGACAAATATGTCCAGGGGCTTTTTATGGAGGAATTCACTGTCCTCCACAATCTCTTATGAGGGAGGAGGAAGATGGCTTTTGTCTCTTTCTTACCGTAAAACAATTTATAGGAGAATTTTCTGAAGTTTCTGAATTTTGCAATGGAGTTCTGAAAACAGAAAATGTGTATAGAAATGTTAGTGAAAGCAACATATAAAAATGCATCATATATGGGAATATTGTTTGCAAAAACGTGTATATTAGTCAAAACTACATACAGAAATATGTTTATCAAGAGAAATTTACACTAGAAAGCTCACAAATTTTAACGAGAGAGAGAGAGAGAGAGAGAGAGAGAGAGAGAGAGAGAGAGAGAACCAACCACACATTGCTGCAGAAATGCAAACTGAATTTAATATTGGGAAAATGAGCAAATGAGAAACCAATTCCTATTAGCAACCAGGACAAGGTATGTCAATTTCACCAGATGACAGAGAATGCAAACCAGAGAAGGGAGTCTGTACAAGTGAAACTGACAAGGGTTTTCTCAATTTTCCATTGTCTATAAGACTATAGATTAGATAGATATAGCTATAGATATAGCTATAGATGATATAGATATAGATATAGATATAGATATAGATATAGATATAGATATAGATATAGATATAGATATAGATATAGATATAGATATAGATATAGATATAGATATGGGTGGAGCACCAAAATGGTTGAAACACAAGTGGAAGGCCACCCTTCAATAGGGAGAGAGACTCAAAAAGCACTGTCAGTGGAAAGATCCTCATCAGTCACCAGCACCATATTCACTGCAAGTGGTCAGAGTGGGGGACTGCGTTCTTCCTAGCCTTACGACAGAAAAGTCTAGGCAAGCCCTCCTAGCTGCAAAGTCAGGTGACCAAGAGCAGCCTACCACTTCCCACTCTCTCCTATATTAAACCCCAGAGCCTGCACCTTTGTGCTTGTTGAATTGGTGTCTACTTCTGAGTATAGTTATGTAGCTGCTTGCGTGTTTTCACCTGATTATTCTTCATTGCCCTAACCTGGCTCTGCTCTGCGAAGACTGTGTGAAGACCGTGGCAATGAGCACCCGAGGTACTGGTGGTGTAATGTATTGGGCCCAGTGATTGTGCCAACAGATGCTGCTGATAATAATGCTCTGTTCAACATACGCTGTAGTACCTGTTTTGTATGTCTATACTGTCATATAATGACATCATCTGTGCAAAAGGTAAGTCCAAGCAGGGAATCCCAGGGGAATCCCAGGGTCTTGAATCCCATCCAGCTCCCCCTCACTGCTGTTTCCCCTCTCCCTGGCCCACTGCTAACTTGTTTCCTAGCGCACACAGCCTCTGGCAATGAGGAGTAGAATGTACCCGCATCCATCATCTGTGCACAGAAATACATCATCTCCAAGTGGCACCTTCATTTAAAGGGCTATTATCAGAGTAATTCCACCCATTCATCATTGGGGCTCAACCTGGCACCGTGCTGTTTCTTTGGCCAGCCCTCTGAAAGCTCCAGGACAATAACAGGAATCAGAGTACAAGCCAGCATGTCAGGGGTCCTACCCAAGAGCCTCAGGACAACCCACTTCCCCAGGGGTTGGGATCCAGAGTAAATGGGACCCTTGAGAAGAGGTGCCAAGCCTAACTCATATGTTCATCTCCTTCAGCATGGCTGCTGTTTTGAATCATCTGGGTTTCATCTACACATAACCTTTTACAATCTGTCTTTAGGCAAGGGTAGCCAAGCTGCAGGTCAGCTGGACCCCCTAGACAATTCAAGAAAAAAACTAAGAACAAGGCTGGGGCTGTGCACACACACCAGACTTTTAAAGCACATTTGAAGCATGTACCCCACTGAAATACTCCTGGGAACTGTAGTTTGTTATGGGTGCTAGGAATTGGATATTATTCCCAAGCATTATAGGTTGTTGGCTTGAAATTGATAGATGCTGAAACAAAAACACAATGAGGCTTATAATGTGCAATTAACTTTTATTGTGAGCCTGTAAAATGATTCCCAACCATTTTTGCTTTCATTGTAATGCTAGAGTTTGTGTGTATGTTCTGTTTTTGTTAATGTACTATGTTTACTCCTGGTTGTTTTGTATTTTAGTTGTTTGTATATGTTGCAAAACAATTCAATGCAGATTTTTTTTAAAGGGGTGCTAGGAATTTTAGCCTTTGAGGAGTAAACTACAGTTCCCATGATTCTTTGGAGGAAGCTGTGTGTTTTAAATGCATGATGTGTACGCAGGGAGAGAATTCCCTTCCTCTCAAGTGCTTGGTGGGACTAAGGGATTTTGGGAGGAGAGGGGGAGAGATTGCAGTAGCAGAGCCTGCAAGGTCTTACATGATATCGTCACTAGGGATGATGAATTGGTGTTGCCAAGGGAGGAAAACAGAACAGCGGGAGTCTGGATGGACAGGAGAAGGTGGAGACCAGATTAGGAAAAGCAGTGGGAAGCAGGAAGCAATTAGCAATTGGCCAACGAGACTTGGATCCACCAATTTTCCTTTGCTAGGCCAATGCCTACTATATCACTCAGGCCCGGTATGACAGGCAGGCCGTAAGGATGACTTCACTCAGCATTATATCGCAGGGGGAACCACCTCCTGCTGGGTCCCTCTGCTACCAGTGCCCAGCGGCCAAGGGAGAAACAAGCTACAGCAGGCAGTGGAGGCACAGGGACTCAGTAGGAGGAGGTTCAGCTTGGCTGAGGAGTGCCCGGCTGCCCTTGCCTCAGCCAAGCAGTTTTACGGAGCCCCTACCTGCCACCGGCTTGCACGAGCCAGCAGTGGGGTGGGGGCTCCGTTAAAGTGCACCCACTCCCCAGCTGAGGGAGCCCTGATCCTTCTCCTGCTCACGTGCAAGCAGGAGAAGGATTGGGGCTACTCAGCAGGGGAAGGGGAGGCTTCTCACACACCCCAGCTGAGGAGCACAAACAGCTCATGTGTACTTGCTCAGCCAGGCGGCAAGAAGGCTGAAAGAAGCCCAGCTCAGCCTCCCAGTCCCCACTCATGTCAAGGCAGTGGCAGATGCTGCCTTAACCACTACAGCTGCCTTGTCATAGGTGGGGGGAGGCATGAGCAGGCCGTTTCTTCATCTCGGGAGGGAGAGACAGCCCGCTCGCCGCCCCCCCTTGCCCATGCCAAGGCAGCGGCTGAGGCAGAGATGCAAACGGGCATTCGTGCTCCTGCCTCATCTGCTGCTGCCTTCACACGGGGGGGGGGGGGCTGGAGGAGGAGGTGCTTTGGAAGAGGCAGAAGCTTCGCACGGTGGCCAACAACTGCCTTCTTCCTTCCTGCCTCCTCTCCGACATTGTGATATTGCGATGTTTAGCTGGCGGTATATTATGATGTTGGGAAGCAGTTATTGCCCATCCCTACTAGGCATATGGGGAAAGAATGGGCAACTAGATTTTTCTTCAGTGTTCGGCTAACAAAATGATGCCCTTCCTTCAGTCCCAGCCAATGTGGAGATTGGCCAAGGGGGGTGCGAGTTGTAGTTAAAAACATCTGGAAGGCATGTTGATGGCTACCCCTGCTTTAGTGGTTGGCGGCAGGGTTGAGGGTGCTATTTCCTGTTATTTGCCATGTATTAATAACAAGTTTGTGGCATGGGTTCTTCCTTCTTACATTATATTCATGCCATATGTAATATTCTGCCAGCTCTGCATTCAGAGAGATCTGGTCTGAATTATTAGAGCCCCTTTGGTCTTGAGTCTCCTCCTTTATTTCTGGGCCTGTCTTGGAGCTCGCCTCCCCTTTTCTATCCGTCTCTCCCTCCCTTCTTCCTCTCTTTTGGCTGTCCCTGCTCTTTCCTTTCTTCTGCACTTCTATCGTGCTTGTGTCATTGGACAGTTTAGGTGGTCCAGGTTCCGTAAGTACCATTGTGTTTGCTTGTTTCATATATGCATATTAACAAAAATGTAGCAATAAAAATACATGCTGATGGTAGCATCAGAGATTTCACTATTTGCAGTACTCTGTGTTTTATATTTTTCAAAAGGTATATGTGCTGTTTTACATTGAAATGGCCAATTGCAGTGTATTAGATCTACTCCTGGTTATGTTCTCGCCCCTCCACCCGCCAGTATACAGTACTGCAAATGACATGCCACCTGCAGCTGTTTATACACAAGGACACACAAATGCAACCTCTCTAACCTGTCCAATGTGTCTCCCGGCATTCTCAAAAAGTCTTCTACTCCCCCAGTAGCATTGCTTCCTTTTTTGCCACCCAGGGCGCTCGTGCCCAGACGTGGGGGCATGCCGCAAAGAGTCAACAGAACCCACCAGGCCAGGCCAGCCCATGCCGCCAAAGTCATGGAGGGCATGCGCATGGGGTGCATAAGGTTCATGGAGCCCACACAGCAGCGCAGCCCTGTAGGGAGGAGCCTAGCTGGCCAACGCAACCCTTGGCAGACAAATCCTCCCCTGGCCAGATGACCATTCAGTGAGGGGGTCAAGGATGCCATGGCGAGGCCAGGCTGGGCTCCAGGGCCCACAGACAGCTGGTGGCAAGCAGGGTGGGACAGGACAGGGATCCCTGCAAGGGGGCACCTAGCTGATGCCCCCTAAACATCCTGTGCCCAGAGCCACGCCCCCTGCCCCACGCTAAGCCCCTGGTTCCCCCTGGTGAGCAGACAATCCTCAGTATTGAAAATCTGGTGAGATGGGGAATAGACACTGCTCATCTTCCAGACAGATGGCATTAGTATGTTGGGAGCAGCAGGTGTTTGTTTGTTTTGTTAACTGGAACATAGGAAACTGCCTTATATGGAGTCAGAGCATTGGTTTATCTAGCTCAGTATTGTCAACACTGACAGCAGGAGCTCTCCAGGATTCAGGCAGGGAGTCTCTCCCAGCTCCACCTGGAGACCCCAGGGATTGAACCGGAGAACTTCTGCATGTAAAACAGAAGCTCTACCACTGAGCTACAGCCCAGTATGAGGGATATGACTTGAAATAAAGCAGCTTCTCTAATGGTCCTAGAAGTCCCAATTGAGCTGGTGCCCCCTTCACAGGAAGTGCTTAGCATTATGGTTATCCCAGCCGAGGGAGCTGCTCCCAGAGGCCGAGCTATGCAAACCAGGATGTCTCTGGATCAGACCTCACTTTTGCCAATGAGTTTACTTAATTTACTATCTCTCAGTCTAGGGTAGCCAACTAACCCCAAAAAACACAGTTTCGTTTGCTCCTTCACCTTTAACGGCAGCTCAGTCTGCAGAAATCAGCAGGTGAAGCGTTTCAGAGAATGGAAAGAAATATGATCCCAAGCTGATTTTTGTACGGGCTGATTAAGCACCTGCTCTTCCAACTGAAATATGGGAATAAGAATGCTGATCTACCCCAGTGTGGTGTCATAAAGATTACTGAAAGAATGTCAGCTAGGTGCTTTGAGGACTTTCCTGGTGCAATATGATGCATACCTGACCAGAAGTTAGCCCCACTGGGTTCAGTTGGGTTTTCTCTCATAAAAGTGTGGAAAGGACTGCAGCCCCAAGTGCTTTGGAAATGTTAATAAAGAGGGCTTATTTTTGCCCATGTGACTCCCCCCCCCCCCCAAATCTTGGTCTCTGCTCACTCTGAATTTTCTCTGAACCTTTGTTTGGAAATAGGGAGAGAATGTTGGACCAGCTGCAGGACCCCCGGTTCCTTTCCTCCTCTGCCCTGGGGCTCCTCTTCTAACCCTGCCATAGCAGCTCACTCCAGCTGGGACTGTCAATTCACCAGGCATTCTGCTCCTCTCTGCTCTCAATGCCTCCCAGGAACAGGGATGCTGTGAACACACACACCCATCCCGCCCCCCCATCCCTGGGGTTTTCCCATTAGGGAAGGCTCAAGGTCCAATCTCCCAGAAAATCCAAGCAAATTGCCTTTGTTTGGTGGAGCAGCTCTTCATTCGTGGCACCAATGACAATGTTTACTAATAAAGTGTTTTATGATTACAATATTAGTATGCATTTAACACAAAGTGTGCCTTTGTTTTCTGATGGTAGTCTGATTTCCCCCCTTTTATAATTGCCTGGAAGGTAGTATGGGCTAGGAGTATTTTCATACATCAGGTTTTAAATTGCCTTTGAGCTTTTCTGCACCTACTTATATTACACTTGACTGTGGTGCTGATATGGAAGAGAAAACAGAGGGGGGGGGGAGGCGTATCTGATGCAAATGAGCATCCTGGTGAATGTAGGTCTTATATCCATGCTACTACAAGTCCCATTAAAGCAGTTTGTTTGTTCCACATGTTTTTACCCCACCTTTTGACCAATGGTTCCCAAAGCACAACACAACAACAATATATTAAAATTTGGTAAACCTACAATTAAATCAGTTGATAAAACCGGGCTTTGCAATCACAAAGAACAACTCAGCTGTATTTAAGGGAGGGAGCAGCGATCCTTCAAAAACCTGGTGAAATAAAACCATATTAACACAGTTCCTGAAAATAATCAAGAGCCTTGTAGTGGAGAAAGTTGGTTCCAAAGGGATGGTGCCACTTTCAAAAAGGCCCTGCCTATGTGATTGATCACGTGCTAGACAGGGTGCCCAGAACAGGGTCATGTTCAAGTATCTTAATATATGAGAAGCTTTATATGGAAGGAGGCACTCTTTGTCATCCCTGGGCCACTGAAGGCTTTACAACAATGCTGCAGACCCTCAGGCCAATGAGCCAAACACAACCCCACAAGTCTTTCTAACCAATCCATTAGCAAAACTGGAACAGTAGACTGAGCACGTGGTCACAAAATTCTCCGCTATGGTGTGATGTGTAGCCATTCTACTTACATTACGATGATGATTTCTGAATGTGCATATAGATGTGCATATAGATCTGCATCTCCTTTTGCCCCTTTATTGTGGCAATGCATTTCCTCTCCTTTGGCGATGTGAGATTGGCCACCTTAGCCCCAGGCTCATGTGCTGGGCCCACAAAGTTTAAAGTGTTCTTGTCTGAGAATAACCACTGAAAATAAATTTGTCATCCCTCCTCGGTTCTTCTCCATCTTCTTTGGATCAGTAGAAGAGCAGTGTTATTCTTTGGCATTTAATGAAGGGCTGCTGATATTGTGGCTATATGCTGGGATGGCAGAGTACGGAGGGCATTTAAGAATGGCACACAGAGGCAGGGGGTGGCTCTAAGGAGGAGCACCAACAGAGCTAATAAGTGGGTGTTCAGTGGATGGGAGGGTGTTGTGTTGGGCTGGACAGGGAGGGTTAATTCATGTAGCTGTTGTTTTGGTATCAAGAGAAATCAGCAGGCGGTGTTCTCTGTAAGTGAATATCAAATTAAAACCAGATTGGCTTGTGCCTGGCAATATTGATCCCTCCCCCCCCCCCCACCAACGTATTCTCAGCAGCTAAAATCCAGCCCTGGGAGCTATGTTTCCTGATGCCCATTTCATAAATAACCAGGGCTCCCAGCTGCCAATTGCTTTAATGTAGCCTCAATACAATTTAATAAACATAATAGCCTCTTCCCTCATTGTGTCAGAAGCGCTGGCTGGGAGAGATCTGTGCCGAGCAGAAAATGCTATTGCATCTTGCAAGCGCAAAACATCAAGAAATGTACAGCTGCAAAATGTAAGCGCATGGTACATATGCAACACCTGCTCATGTGCATACTTGTACACTACATATACAAGCATACAGACATACAAACACTTGCTAATGTTTGAAGGGATGTGTTCAAAGTCACATCAACACCATGCATTTAAGTCATTATTTCCAGAGTTGTTTAAGAACCAACCCATCTTCAAAGGGAACTCTGGGAATTGTAGCTCTGTGAGGTGGGAAAGGTATCTCCTAACAACTCTATCTATAACAAACTACAGTTCCCAGGATTCTTTGGGGGGAAGCCATTTTTGCTTCAAGTGGTATGGTACTGCTTTAAATGTATGGTGCAGATGTGGAATGCTACTGTATGCAAACATGAACTGTTGAATAGTGGGTAGACATGGCAGACGACACAGCAATTTCTCCAAGCAGCTCTTTATTTTGTAAGCTGGAACAGAAAACTGAACAGCAAACAGCTCAGCCGGCCTGCTTTTATAGGCAGCCGGCTGTCAACATTGTAGCAACAACAACCCAGAGTTTCCCACCTAAAATAACTGACGTGGACCTGAGTGAAAACTATCTACAGACCTGAGTGAAAACTATCTACAGTATCCCCCTGCTGGCCCTGGGTGAACTTCACTACATAACATGAACATGCCTACATGTGCAAATGATAATGTATGGAAAAGTGTGCACATTTTCCCCATTGGAAAGGGGGACAGCTAAATTGGGACAATGAGATGGTAGGGGGAGGATTAAGTTCCTCCCCTGCTTTAAGTCAAAATCAGTCACAGATCTCACATAACATACCCCATATTTTAGGTGTTGTCTGTGAATAACACCTGGTATCAGGTACACTTTTTTAAAAAAAGTGCATGGTGCTGGCTACTTTCTTGAGAAGCTGACTACCTTTTGAGAAGCATCTGCAGGGGCCCTGATCCACCCTGTGACCATGATGTGTAAGGTTAATATTTCCATCCCACGCCCCTTCCTACCAAAAATTGCCCTGCCCCTACCCATTTCTGATATTTCCCCTGAAGGTGTTGTCTGCAGTAACAACAGTAAAGAACTGTGGGTTTCTGTTCCGTAGTGCAGTTCTTTTCAAAATTTTAATCTGATTATTTCTTTCTTCCTCTTACAAAGGCAAAAGCATAATTGCACAGACCCGAAGTACACATATGGGTATGCCCAAAAATGGAGAACTCACAACCCATGCAAAAGCACACACACTGTGAATGCATGCCCAGACAACCACAACGTGCGCACAGATATACAGAAATGCTTATGCAAATGTGAAGACTATAAATAACCAGGGCTAACCCTTTGCTTCCCTTTGTGCTCTCCAGAGGACGCTAAAGTGCTTCACAGACTTCATTAGCAAAACTACACAACCCACTGGGAGAAGCAGTTCTTATTATCCCCGCCTTGCAGAGTCTGCAGAGGTCAGGCAGCAGTTCAGAGTGGAGGCAGAGAGAAAGCCCAGCAGGCCTGGCTCCCAGACCCGACTCTAACCCACTGGAGCTGCCTCCCCTCCCAGAACTGGGAACGGAACAAATAATGCAGCTTGTGCAGGATGTCACGAAGACCCTGGTCCCTGGAGACACGGGCTAGTCTATGCAGCACATGTGTTTCGTTTTAGACACATGAGGCTAAGGCAGGCGGATGCGGCTGAACTGGGAAGGCTACAGGGCAGAGCAGCCTCACACCCCAACACTGACAAGCGTCCCCAGATAAAAGTTGCGGCACAAAATATTTTCCTTACTTCTTCTTCTTTTCCAATCTCGGTTTTATTTTAACTTTCAGAGCACAAAATGTTTTCTGCCTTCATCCTGAAAGCCAATCCCTGCACGTTCCAAGTGGCATGAAGTATTGTTCTGAATTTTACATGGTGTGGGGTAGTATAATCTGGTACTGTGCCACTTCGGGGATTCCAGGTGAAGGGGGTCATTTTTTAATGCTCCCCTAAGTATTTAAAAAACAAAACAAGAAGAACCATGTAATCCACCCCCCCCCCCAACCTGCGGATAGTAAACTACTACACCGGGCAAGGTTTTATTTTTTAAAAAAGCAGATTTCCCAGCTGCACAAATTCCCTATCAGACACTGCACGCTAAAAAGGAAAATGCCATGTGAACACAAAGTGTGCATTGCTGCTTGCCTACATCCTGTGTTGCTAGCCGTTTCTCCACGGGAGTCAGCTTTTACCTACTACACAGCAGTGGCAACGGGAAGGAGGCAAGGGAACAGACATCAGATGGACCTGCTATGGTAGCTTAGGTGAAAACCCTGGGATCCTAAAACATTGTTATAACTGCTCATAACACATGCTGTCCATATTCACCATCGACAGTTACCTGTCCCTTCTGCAGGTATACTCAGGAGGAAGTCCGACTGAGTAAGGAAGTCTTCATCCTTTGAACATAGGATTGCAGCCTTCACCAGATTATTGTTTTGCATGCAACATAAACATACTGATAAACTTACAGAAAAGACAGGTGTTGTTGTTGTTTAAAAAAAGCTGGCTAAAGATACCACAGGTTGTAGATTGCAGGTGACACAATCAGATTGGCACTTTTTCTTTTAACGGCTTCTGTAGTGGAGTAGGAGAACTGAAAATAATGCCAATATTTCTCACATCTGGCAACCAATGAGCCCCTTTGGTTTCATGGGTATATGGGTAGGCGAGTCTTAAAAGCCCAAAACACAAATTGGTACAGCCCTCTAGTGGCTATGGTGACTCATTTACCAGAAGTACAATCGTACCTTGGAAGTCGAACAGAATCCATTCTGGAAGTCTGTTCGACTTCCAAAACGTTCGAAAACCAAATTGCGGCTTCTGATTGTCTGCATCAGAAGCCATGGAAGCCCTGTTGAATGTTCGGCTTCCAAAAATAGTTTGCAAACCGGAACAGTCACTTCTGGGTTTGCAACGTTCAGGAGCCAAAACGTTTGGGAACTAAGTTGTTCGACTTCCAAGGTATAACTGTAATGTATTTAGCATTAACTCTGGAAGTGTATAATCAATTCTGACCAAGCTAAGCCTCCTAAAACACAGTATACATCAGGAGAGCCGTGAAAGTTTGTGTCCCAGGCTTTTTAGACTTGTCTCCCCATGCACTATCTGAACGACCTAGTGCTGCATTGGCTGCCAGATGTGATCCCCCCCCCCCAACTTTCCTGTTCCACTACTGTGCCTTCGAGGGCTTCAGGAGAAGCAGAATTTCAGCAAGTATGGTTTCTCCAAGAACAGAAAATCCACAAAGTTTGAATGAAGCACTGGCTGTTACATTTGTTTTCTATGCAACCCTTAAAGCCATATAAAGCTTATTAGAAAAACAGAAAACTTGCCTACATGCAGAACACAACATTTCTTGCTGTAGCAGCAGCAAATGGAAGGTGTATCTATTTATTATATGTTTATTCTGCCTTTCTTCTAAGGAACTTAAGGCAGTGTCTGTTAGCCGTCTTGATAGAGAGTGACGGCTCAAGATCACCCAGTGTGCTTCAAGTAAGCCCCATTGAATTCAATAGGACTTCCTTTTGATTAGCCATGGATTGGCCATAAAATGGGACGCGGGTGGCGCTGTGGGTTAAACCACTGAGCCTAGGACTTGCCGATCAGAAGGTTGGCGGTTCGAATCCCCATGACGGGGTGTCCCATTGCTTGGTCCCTGCTCCTGCCAACCTAGCAGTTCGAAAGCACGTCAAAGTGCAAGTAGATAAATAGGTACCGCTCCAGCGGGAAGGTAAGTGGCATTTCCGTGCACTGCTCTGGTTCGCCAGAAGCGGCTTAGTCATGCTGGCCACGACCCGGAAGCTGTATGGCCAGTAAAGCGAGATGAGCGCTGCAACCCCAGAGTCGGTCATGACTGGACCTAATGGTCAGGGGTCCTTTTACCTTTACCTAGCCATAAAATGGGTTGGCTGGATCAGCCCAATAGCCCATCAGGGCCAGTATCCCATTCTCGCAGTGGCCACCCCAAGTGCCCATGGGAAGCCCAAAAGCAGGACATGAGCGCAACAGTACTCTCCCCACTGGTAGCAGAGGTAGAACGTAGTCATTGTGGTTGTTGATAGGTGTGTCCTCCATGAATTTGTGCTGTAACATTTAACACTGGCATGTCACCTCTTAAATATGGTGGTACCTCAGTTTTAGAGCGTCTCAGAAGCCGAACGTTTCGATTTTCAAATGCCAAAAACCCAGAAGTAATTGCTTCCATTTTCCAACACGCCTCAGATGTCGAAAGGCTTCCACTGCATGTTTTTCAATTTTTCTTGATTGAACTTGCAGCCAGTCCTTTGTGCCTTAATTTTCAAAAGTCTCAGAAGTCGAAGGGTCTTCCAGAACAGATTACGTTCAAGAACCGAGGTGCCACTGTATAACAACTCTTACTGAAAAGACAACACATAAGGATGAAGCGCTATCCAAAAGCGATGAGCTCATTCCTTCCTGCATTTGTTCTGCATACTGCAGCAAACAGAACCAGCAATCTGAGTCCCCTGTTGCTCAGGTCAACCCACCCCATAAGCAACTGTGTCAGCTTTTGGGGGGGAAATGCCAGGAAACCGTCATTGCAATGCAAAGGAAGCCTCCCAGATCCTGATCACCCAAGTATTACTTGAAGAGCACATAGCCCCAGCTTTGTGCCTTGAGGTTTTGCCCAATGGGGCTGAGGGCTACCAGGGCCTTGCCTCGCTGCTGTCCTCTGCAACAAAGGATGAAGGAAGAAATTCGATTAAGTCCACATTTGAAACCAAATCTATCAAATTTGCACTTTCCAAAACAATATGAAACCTGAAACACAGCCATCCTTTGAAATGTGCACTTCTCCGATTTTGGGGATGCAGTTCTCCAAACAAACAGTGTTTACAGAAATGTATATATTAGGAGAAAGTATAGGAGTATATTATATATAACATATATATAACATACAACATGCTGTTTTAAAAGTGGGGTGCCACCCCCTCTCTCTGCCGAGCTGCAACAAGAGCCCATGAGGTTCGAGGGACTCACCCAGGGTTTGTGTCCCTCTGTAGAATTGAGACACGGTGGAGAATACTACAGCTTTAAGAAATATGGTTAATTCACCTATTTACACCCACAGTCCGCATGGAGGGATTCCAGCTCTTCAGGCATGGTCATTTCAAGAGGGGCTTGTGCCCTACAGCAGTGCTGCACTCGAGTCCAAAGCATCTCTCCCAACCAGCCTTCAGCCAGGCTGCCCAAGATGGATCCCTGCCTCTCTTCTTCCTGCTTCTTCCTTCCAGCAACCCTTGCTCAGGACTCTCTTCCTATCACCTCACACCCATTAACCCTGACCAACCCCCCAGTCTCTGTTCACACCTCAGGGCAAGGGGGGCAGACAGTTATCTTACATTGCCAGTGGTCCTCAATGCCCCTGTATTGTTTTTTTAATGGCCCTAGCTCTTGGCCTTGTCATTTTTGCACAGGCTAACCCAGGAATTCATCTGCAGCTTGTATTTCTCCCTTCATATCCAACATAATCAAAATCCTACCATTTATTAATTTCTAAGGTTTGGGGGGGGTTGGGGGGGTCCTCCCCAAATCTATAACCATACAAAAATAACATAATATTTGGAGAAAACGTCTTGCAAATATGTGTACATTATTACATACCCAAAAAAACCCCGCATACAGAAATGTGTCAATTAGGAAAAAATTGCTGATGAATTTTCATGAGGATTAAAACAAAAACAAATAAATGTGCAAATTGCTGCACCAATGTGGAGAACTGAATTTTAGATTGGAAAAATGAGTAAGTGAGAGGACCTAAATTGACGCATCCTTCCATCTATCCCTGCAACGTGTGTGTGTGTGTGTGTGTGAGAGAGATATTTATGGTCCATCCTGGCCCTGCCAATTGCATGGCTCGGCATCACCATCCCTCAGCGCTGAAGCACCATTTTGTGCTTATTGTGCATCCTTCCCCGCTTGTGATCGCATGTGAGAGACACGGCTAATGAGCTGTCGACTTGATGCCCAGGAAACAAGGCTGTTGAGTTGCAAAGCCCGGGGGCAGTGCAGGAGGGGAGAGAGAAAAAGGATGGGAGGCAGGTTGTGGGCCTAGTATAGACGCCTGGATTGTTGAGGCGATTAACTCTGTGAGTCTTGCGCAGTTGAAGGGGTCTCATGCCCCACTTCTGGCTCAGGGTTTCTCAGTGGCTAAACTAGACATGACAGCTGCAGACCTATGTGTTAGAAGAACAGTGATTGGTACTAAATTTTATGATACAAGATTCAAAGCAGAGAATCAATGGCAGGAATGTGTGAAAGTGTCTCAATTCGTTCTGACATTCATTCGCATTTTCATCCACCATGTTTTGTTATACAGCAATTAGCTTACAGTATTTTGCAGAAGCCTTTATTCTGTTTCATCATCCACTGATGTGGAAATATCCTTATTTTTAAAAAAACTTATATTATAGCACACAATAACCATGTAGTGTACCACCTTAGCCATCAACAGATATTTACAAATGAATGATCTTCCCTGTGCGTTCCCTTTCAAACTTAGCGAATTTCCAGAGTGGTAGTCCTGTAAGTTTTCTTCAGCAAAAACAACAATGAATCTTCAGGCGCCTTAAATATAAATTTGATGACCCACCAGAAAGCCATTTATGGCTGCAATTTTCATGATTTCTATTTAGAAGTCCCACTGAATTCATTGGGGTTTACTCTCAGGTAAGTGGAATTAGGATTGAAGCCTATCTCTCTAGCTTGAGTTCAGTGTGTATATAACAACAGAATCATAGAATTGGAGTGTTGGGAGGGACCCCCAGGGGTCAGCTAGTCCAACCCCCTGCAATGCAGGAATCTCAACTAGATTATATAAACTTCTCAGCCTGTTTCATTTTTCTCGAGAAGGACAGTTTAGCACCCAATTGATATTTTATTCTTTGTGTCCTGGATTACATCAATTACTCCTTCACTTGGTGTAATGCTAATTAGGCACATATAAGTCCTTCTTTTATTGCAACATTTTATTTTATAAATGCACTTTTAATTTAAAAAATGGTTGTGTGCTTGTGTCTGCTAAAACTAAATTGTGTTTTAAATGTTTGCAGTAAATGTGATTTTGTGTTAATGGCAATGCTCTTGTGCAACCTAACAATTTATTTTCTATATTTATCATTTGATTCTCTGTTTATTTTATTTTTTAAAGTAGATAGTATCCTTTCAAGCTGTACATTTTGTGTGAAACCCACCAGCTCCACTTCAATCCCTGTGTCTTGCACTGCTTCACTATACAAATCTAAGGGAAAGACACTTGCAAAGCAAAACAAAGCAAGCAGTCAACTCCAGAAGGTTCTCCCCACTTTGAGAAAGCGGCTTGGACAGGTAAATTTTACAAGTAACAAAAGAGAACAGTTCTTTCCAGGTGAAGAGAACAACAATGAATAGTGCAAAACTCTGGTTTTTAAAATATACAGTAGGATCCAAAGTAAGGCTGCACTCCTAACCCACCATACTTGGGAGTAAGACCCATGGATTGACTGGGCAAAGAACAACCAAGTCAACAAACAGCACTTCAGAAAAAGCTGCTGCTACACTAAAAAGCCAACTCCTCGCAAATGCAGAATGAAGTTTATAAATGTAAAGCACATTTAAAACATTCCCCCCAAAGAATGCTGGGAACTGTAGTTTGTTAAGGATGCTGTGAATTGTAACCCTGTGAAGGGTAAACTACAGATCCCATGGTTCTTTTTTCGGGGGGGGGGGTGAGTTTTAAATGTTATGGTGTTTACACAGCCATCAAACACATTTCTCTTTAATATGAACTGTGTTAGCCTTGAAAGTGCCGTTCAGCTCTTTGTTGGTTTTACCTGAAGAGTGAGGCCTGTATCCCTTGAACCCATACAGATTTTACCACACAGATTTTACCATACAGATTTTACCACACATCTTAGTTCACATCTGTACCTGACAGGTGGCCGTCTCCTCCATGCCACTTGGCAGGGTCATACAGGCCACCATGGAACCCCAGGTTGAAAGAACATGCCCCCAAGTAGTTGGCTCTGAGGTCCATTGGGGAATGGACATATCTGAAAAGTGAGGAACTGTTTCTGCCAGGTTTGATGAAAACTATCAAATGCAAATACACAAACACATATATGTATCTCATCAGGTATTTTTACAAAGTGAGTTTACACCTAATGATGTCCTAAAGTTTAGAGCCTAAATACGAGATGGGTGTCCTGCAGCCCTCCAGAGGTTTGCTGGACCTCAACTCCCATCAGCCCCAGGCACCACGGCCAGTTGCCAGCAATGATGGGAACTGGAGTCCAACAGCATCTCAAAAGAACCACGTTTCCCATTCCAGGCCTAAAGCATCCTATGTATCACCAGAAATTATATGCACAACCAGAGAAATGAAGCCTTTTAAAACACAAGTTTGTTTAGCTGCACTGTGATATTTTTCAGGAGAATCTGGATTCACTTTTTAAAATAACAGCAACCTTTCCCCCTTAAAAATGCAGAATGACCTTGTTGTGGTATCCACTAGAAAGAAATAACAGGTAAAATGCATACCCTCCAATATTTATCCAATAAAAATAGGGACGTCCTATTCAACATTAATAATTTTATTATTTATACCCCACCCATCTGGCTGGGTTTCCCCAGCCACTTTGAGCAGCTTCCAACATATATAAAAACATAATAAAACATTTTTTAAAAATTTTAAAAAAACGTCCCTACACAGGGCTGCCTTCAGATCTCTTCTAAAAGTTGAATAGTTAGTTTCCTCCTTGGCTCAGGAGTCCCATGACTTTATACCCTCCAACATTTCTCCAGTGAAAATAGGGACGTCCTAAGGAAAAGCAGGACATTCAGGGATCAAATCAGAAACCAGGACAGCTTCTGTAAATCCAGGACTTTCCTGGAAAATGGGGCACTAGGAGGGTCTGAAAATGGTGAACTTCAGTATCTGCAAGTGTGTGTGTGTGTGTGTGTGTGTGTGTGTTTATGGCCAGGGGGGTGGTGTGGAAAACACATGGAAACATTTGTTAGAGTTCACCTACTTTGGGGGAGGGGGAAGACAATTTCATTTCTCAAACTCCCACCAGCCCTCTGATGTACCAATCAACCTTCACTGAGGCAACTGCAATTTCACATAAATTGGCAGAACACTACCAGTGAGAGGCAATGCTTTTCACACGATGTCAAGCAAGAGCAATTGTGAATGCACGTTTACTAGAACAGACTTCCGTATTTTTCACATTGTCCAAGCTAAAAAGACCTACTTTCTCATGCACACACACTTACACCCCTTTCCCCCTCAAACAACATACTGAAACCCAACATTTTATCAGACACAAGTGCAACATCATCACTTCAGCAAAATGGCGGAAGGGTTGCAACATTTAAATGAGGAAGGAGGAGCCTGTCTCTCTCTAGGTGTTTATTGTTGAACTCCAACTCCCATCAGCCCCAGCCAGCATAGCCAATGATCAAGGGGGGGTGATGGGAGTTGCAGTCCAACATCGTCTGGAGGACCACAGGTTCCCTATTTCCTGTTTAAAAGAACAAAAGTATAAGAAGAACTAAAATAGGAGGGCTGGACAGACATGAGACAGCCACTTCCTCATAAGCAGTGACCATAAATACGGAAAATTCAGGACTGGTGATGGGAACTGAGGAAGTGGACAGAAAGGAAATGACAGACAAGGCAGCCCTTTCGAGAATGGAGAATGGTTGTTTGATTGCACTGCTTTATTTGCAGAAATAAATGCAGCGGAGGTTGGTTCAGTAGGGCAAATGGCGCACTACTCTACAAACCCTCCTCCTAGGTTTATTCTAAGCTCCACCACTGTCCCACCCAATTTCACAAGTGCAATGCCCACCCCTGATTTTTTTTGTAAGTGAAAGAATGTGAAAGAAGGAAGAGACAATAAGAATTACGAGAGAGACTGGAAGGAAGGAAAAATAACAGGCAAAGAAGGCAAGACAGGAAATCTGGGGAAATGAAAGATAGTGATGGAGCAAAGTTGGATGAGTGCACATTTTGAAGGACGGCTGTGTTTTGGTTCTCATATTATTTCAGAAAGTGCAAAGTAGAATTTAGTTATCTACTGACTTTTGCACTTCCCTAATATTCTGAAGTCATTCCTGGCTCAAAAAAGTTCCAAAATATGTTTAGAACTTATAATTGTTAACGTTGTTGTAGTTGTTGTAGTTGTTAATTACCCATCCTTCACCTTAACAATTAAAACACAATGTTAAAAACAGTTTAAAACAACTTACAATAATGCATTTTTTTTGAGGGGGAATTACATATTTACACCATATTTAAATGCACATCTTTTTAAAAAAGAAAATCTCTGATTAATGTAGAAACAGAACTGGATGAACTTAGGGGGGAGCATCAACCATTCATTCATCTCCTGAAGGGTCCCTGAGAACATGGACTGAAAACCACAGCCCTAAGGTCAAATGTGCACCATCAACATCTTCTAGAATGAGTGTGTCGCCTTGAGAATAAAAAACAGCAGGACCAAGTGCAGAAGGGCCACGTGGATAGCAGCGCAATGGCCAGACCCACCAGGGGAGCAGACAATGTGGCCGGCTTCTTCTATCCGGGTGCATCTACTATGCGGTCGACCCACAGCTGAATGTGAATGTCCCATAATTAGATTGTGACTCTGCTGTAAAACTGATTGATTTGTTCTGAGGCAATGACTGTATTAAAATTCTTCTTGCTCACTAACAATATTATTGTGGCATTGTACCATTGTTTGCTGTCCTCACTGTAAATATATTCTTGAAAATTAACATCCCAGAATCCATTATAAGGCTCAAATCAATTACATCGCTTTGATGGCACATTACAGGCTAATGTTATGAAATTAAGTGCTGTTTTAATTAGCCACATTAATAGCATGGCGCTTGTAAGCCTCTATTGTTAGACATGAGCGAGGAATAAGAATGGATTGTTTTGATATTGGAATATTGTAGCAGTAACACCATAAGAAAGCAACACGTCTCAATCCTTCCATTCCATTTGTGAGTGCCTTTACTTGCAGGGTTACTTCCTTCCTTCTCTATTTAGCCCAGAGCTTGCCATGGTGGTTCTTCCGTCTCTTAGCAAACTTGCACACACGCACATACTCGGCACTTCAGTTCCAAAATGGGAGGTGTATGGGCTCAAGCCTGGCAGAGACGGCTGTCCTCTACTCTTAGCTGAATAGGAACTGCCTAGGATTACCCAGTAACAACAATAAAACATTTTGCACCCAGGGGAGCACCTGAAGTTTCAGTAGAGGGGCAGCAAAGAGATTTCAGCAACGGGAGGCATGATTCTCAACAAGAGTTAAGGGTCCACTCCTAGATAAACTCAAGATGAAATTGATAAGCAAATTAATAAATCACTTCATAGAATCATAGGGTGGAATTCCATGGTGTGCTCTGTTGAACGTTTCATCTGTACAAGCATATCAACTTGCCAGACAGAATGAGCCTGCTTCCCTCCCCCCCGCCAGGAGCTGTTCTGGAGCTTCTCCCGATCCCCCTGTGAGAACTTCGGGGCAACGGGGACGGAAGAAAGCCCACCGTGCAAGAGTTGTCAGGGTTCATTGGGTGAATTCTGCCCGTAAAAGGCTACTGAGGTCATTCTGTCAATGCAGGAATTCCCACTGGCCATTATGAATATGTTCTTACCTCCCCTGTTGCAGCCAGCATGTCTCTGAATGCCAGCTCCTGGGACTCTCCAGCGGGGAGGGGGCTGTTGCCCTCAGGACCTGCTTGCTTGTGGCCTCCCCATAGATATCTAGTGGACCACAGGATTCTGAATTCTTCCTTTGTTTCACTGCTACATCATCCCTAAAATGTGCCCTATCAGGGACTTAGCAACCCTGACCCAACTAATAAGGATGCAACAGCTCCCTGGTGCAAACTCAAAACCATGATTCTTTATTATTACTTAATAGATGTAAAAATAAATAAATGATCTGACATATGGTAAATCTGGATGAACCCATGCTAGCCGTATTAAGTCCTGCATATATCTATCTGTATAATGGGTAACCATTGTGCTGTCCTCTGGATCTTTCTTTTGGAACTACGACTCCCATCATCTCTCCCCCTTAGTCATGCTGACAGTGATTGACAGGAGTTATAGTCCAACAACATTTGGAGGGTGCCACATTAGCAGCCCCTGATTGCTATATGAGACGTTATTTGTTACGTACTGAAGTTCTCACCCTGGGCCAGCAGGGGGATACTGTAGATAGTTATGCAAATGAAGGATCGAAAGTGACGTTCAGTGATTGGATAGTTTTAGAAAGTTGCTACAGTAACATTGTACTGGAGCTCTATATAAGCAGGCTGACTGAGCCCTTCAGTTCATTTGTGTTCTAGCCTCTGAATAAACAAGAGCTGTTTGAAGAATCGCTGTGTCGTCTGATATGTTCACCCACAACTTAACACTATTGTAATTAGCCACCCTGGGTGTCTTTTCATAAAAGACAGAAAGGTGAGATATTTTTGAATGAACAATGAATATGTATATGGATGCATGCAAGGTGTTCAATGCTGTAATAGATCTGTTAGCATTTTAAGGTGTTGCAGAACTTTTCAGTACACAACTTCTAGTTCAAATCAGCGTTTCTCAACTGGGGGCCATATGGATATTCCAAGGGGGCCACAACAGAAAATCCCAAAAATGAGGGGCCACAGCATGAGACTATGGGGCCACAGAGGAAAGTGAGAAGTGAAGAAACTGAAGAAGTGACCAATAAAAAAAAGACAAAAGCAGAAAACAGAGAAGTGAAGTAAATAGAAACAGAGGAGTAGAGTGAACAGAGAAGTGACCGTGCTTCCTAGTGGATGGAGTGCCATGCGAACTCTGCAGCCACGCCCCTTCCTCTTCCTTCTCCCTCCCATTTTCACACTCCTGCTGCCCGCACCAAGTGTGTGGCTGCAGCAGGGTTAGCGTGTGGGGTGCTATTTCTTTGTGCGGGTATTACTGTGAAAGGAAGTGATCTGTGGGTATCCCTCACAGCAATAGAGCAGGATATAAAGAAGCTTGTTTCTGGTCATCAAGCACAAGGGACATATTGATCGAGAAATACTTCAAAGTATACATTTTTGTGTAATTGTATTTTGTACAAATGATAAAAATTATAAATAAAACATGTTCCATTTACAAACAAAGCAATTGCACTGGTAGGACGGGGAGCCACAGGAAGGAAATCAGGTCGGAAGGGGGCAGGGTTGGGAAAAGGCTGAGAAGGACTGGTCTAAATTACTTTGTTTTAAAAGTGTGTTTTTGTAGCAGTGGCAGTTAAGAGACAAGGGGCAGGGCAGGCTGTGATCTATTTGTGAAGAAGTGTTCTCCCTGCTCTAATTTTGGAGGTGTGGATATGTCCGTTCCCCTTCCTTCTTTATTGAAGCCCACATATTTAATATTCACACATTACTGTTTTCTTCCTCACATTTACTTTTTGATTAATGTTCCCTTCATGCTGCTTTTCTTCATGGGTGGGGGAAGGTACCTGGAAGGAATATTAATCAAAGACGGGTAGAAAATAAGAGGAGAAAAGGAGGATTTGTACCAGGTAGCTGAGCAAACTAATAACAGGATAGGCAAGGCCACTGAGGGCAACTCTCTTTGGAGAGTATTGAAACTAGGTCTGAGCCAAAATTGATCGGAGAAGACTTTGCTGACATTTGGGGGGGGGGGGTATATGTGCGTTCTTTTTGAAGCTGCTCCTGTACTCTGGAGACCTTCAGGTTTCCCCAATTTTTACACCTGTGGCTTTTTGTGTGGAATTGCGGGTCCAGTTTTAATATGTTACATGTAACAAAAAGCAGTGGCATAGCGTGGGTTGTCAGCACCCGGGGCAAGGCAAGTAATTTGCACCCTCTAACCCGTGGATTTGCGCCCCCTAACCCTACCCCCCAGATGTTGCGCCCGGTGCGGCCGGGCCCCCCTGCACCCCCCATGCTACGCCACTGGCAAAAAGGTAAGGTTGTAATCACACAGTGGTTTATTTACACATATATGCAACCTGAGCCTCTAATGGAGGGGTTCACAGCATGAACACTCCAGAGGGTCTTGCTTCTCCCATAGATGCAGTCTCTGATCCAAAAAGACACCAGAACATCATGCTCTACCTGCTGCTTTGTTTCTCAGTCACATAAATCCTAATTCTGCTACTCAAAGCACTTGGCTTTATTTGTTGAGGGAAAGGCTCCACTCATCTACTGTGTCACACGGAGTCCCTTTGTGGTCTTAAGGACCCATCAACCAAGCTATCACCTCAGTGCAGAAGACTAGCCTGGCTTAATTAGCTTTTGACATGTGCTATTTCCAGGGGATTCCAGTGTCTAGTACATGATTCAATACACACAGGTTTGGCACCTAGTTTTAACATCATAAGCATTAATTAAATTCTAACACCTACTGGACCTAGGAATTTAGGGATGTCTACTACCCACAGACTCATAACACTATGATTGTGTTTATACCTTTTACTCAGCTTTAGTTTTATATTGGTTTCTATATATGTGCTATTTTTTGTTTCCTTGAGTTACATTTTGTTTTAAAAAAGTGACTGACAAGTTCATTTGCTTGATGGCCCTGAATGCCTGGTGGTTACATAGCCTTTGAAAAATTTTGGAGACAGGTGAGGTCCCTACAGTCTGGAGGTGGGTAAATGTTGTACCCATCTTCAAAAGTGTGGGGGGGAGAGACCCAGGTAACTACTGACTGGTGACCTTAACATCAATACCAGGAAAGGTCCTGGAACAGATAATGCAACAATCGGTCTGTTAGCTTTTAGAAAAGGATGCTATAATTACTAAGACTCAGCATGGGTGTCTCAGAAATAAAGCATGCCAGACCAATCTGATTTCTTTTTTTGATGGAATTATAAACTTGGTGGATCAAGGAAAAGCTGTGGACATAGTGCATCTTGATTTCAGTAAGGCTTTTGACAAAGTCCCCCATGATATTTTCCCAAGGAAGCTGGTAAAATGTGGGTTGAACAAGGAAACTGTTACGTGGATTTGTAACTGCTTGACTGACCAAACCCAAAGAGAACTCATTAATGGTTAAGTGACAAGTGGGGTGCCGCAGGGTTCTGTCCTGGGCCCGTTGTTGTTCAATGTATTTATAAATGACTTGGATGAAGGAATTGACATGAAACCAAACTGGGAGGGGCAGTTAATGCCACAGAAGACAGAATCTGAATTTAAAATGACCTTAACAGATTAGAGAACTGCAAGCTAACAAAATGAATTTCAATAGTGACAAATGTAAGGTTCTGCACTGAGGCAGGAAGAACCAGATGCACAAATAGACCACAAGCTTATGGTGAGTCAACAGTGTGATGCAGCAGCAAAAAATGTGTATGCTGTTCTAGGCTGCATCAACAAAAGTACAGTGTCCAAATCAAGGGAACTCATAGTACCACTTTATTCTACCTTGGTCAGACCACACCTGGAATACTGTGTCCAATTATGGGCACCACAATTTAAGAAGGATGTTGACAAGCTGGAAGGTATGCAGATGATCAAGGGTCTAGAAGCCAAGCCTTACGAGGAGCCCTTGAAGGAGCTGGGAATGTAGCCTGGAAAAGAGGAGACTGAGAGGAGATGTGATAGCCATCTTCAAATATCTCAAGGGCTGTCACACGGAGGATGGAGCAAGTTCGTTTTCTCCTCTTCTGGAGGGTAGAACCTGAACCAATGGCTTCAAGTTAGAAGAAAGGAGATTCCGACTAAACACCAGGGGAGCTGTTCAACAGTGTAACGGTCTCCTTCGGGAGATTGTGGACTCTCCTTCCTTGGAGGTTTTTAGCAGAGGTTGGATGGCCATCTGTCATGGATGTTTCAGCTGAATTTCCCGCATTGCAGGGGGTTGGGCTAGATGACCCTTGGGTCCCTTCCAACTCTAAGATTCTATGATACTGCGCATACACCGCACACGTGCATGTGAGTGCACATTAAACAATTCTGACAGTTTGGATCCAGACAGAGAAGAAGGGAGAAGCCTTAAGTCTATGCAGCTGGCTGGCAAAAGGGAGCCTTCGGAAGTTGTTTGCAATGTTGCTGCCGGGGGAGGGCAGCTGCTGTAAGGATGAGAGCTGCCTGCATGTCTGCTTGATCCCCCATCCTCAACTTGTATGTCTGTAAAATAAATCAATATTGGAAAATACACCATAGCGCTCCACACTGTTCTCTGCTATAAGGAGAATGACCCCATGTAAGTGGCTGACCTGGATCTTCAAGCAGCTCAGGCAAGTGGGGAGAACAAAATGGCTGTAAACATTCAGCGCCTGTGCTTGTAGTTCTTGACATCAAAGCACTTTGTTTTACATCACCTGGGGAGGTAGCCTAAAGTAAAGTACTTTAAATGTGTTTGGGTTTTTTTGTATAATGCTTTGAAACAGTCAATGTGCATGAAAATGCTTACCGGTGTTAAACCGCTTTGAGCCATTTAAAATATTTGAACCATCTAAGTGTTGGATGCACCATTAGGGAATTTCAAAGCACAAGACTGTCTTTTATCTCCCCAGCTCCCCACTCCCAAATTGTTGCCTTTAGCAGCAACCCAAACCCCTTTTGTCCTTGCCTGTGCTGTGGATTCTGCTTTGCAAAACCGCTCTCTTGTTTCAGCCCAGCATGCTCTTTTATTTTTTGTGTTTAGCAATGATGCCTGCCAGCTGCCCACAGAAGGAGGAACACTGACCTTTGTAAGCCAGTGAACTTTTTTTCTCTTTCACCCCCCCCATTAGCTACCTGCAGGGGGGGAGAGGGGGGTCAAGCCACCAATTTATTAGAAGACTGAATTAAGCTAGGATCAACAATTCCATGGGGTAACATAAACTTCATGAAGCCAGTCTCCAGGGCTAGCTGGCTGGCTTACATACATGCAGCAGAAGGCAGGAATAGAATCCTGAGGTGGGAGAATGAACTGCACCGCTTCAGGATGCAGGTGGGGAGAACACATTGTTGAATGCTCCTCTCAGGGTTAGCTCTGTTAGGATCGCCCTACTCGCATGTAAGACCCTGGCAGAGGCACATGCCCGACTGGCAAGTTCTCTCCCTCCTTCAAAAGTTTTCTTCAGCCCGAACATCACAGCAACTGATACCAAGAGGCATCAGCACACTTACGATCCTGCAGAATATTGGCGGTTCGCGTAACAGACTCAATAGCTCTGCATCTTGGCTAATCTACTTTATTTAAATATAATACACTCGGGGCATTCTGACTTAGCTCCTTCCTTTTTCTCATCAGACAGCAAAGAGAGAAAGAACCAAAGGACAATAGTCCTATTTTCCGGAGCACAGAAGTATCAAAACATCCTGTCTCCGTCACTTCCCACACTGTGGAATGAAAACAACAATCTCATGACTGCAAACACGGAGCAAGAATCCTAACAAGCTCACCAATGAGACAAAGTGAGGGGACTGCCCCAGACTGCTGGATCCACTGGGGCAGCAGATCCCAATGTAGATCTTTACCCACACCCCTGTTCCTGATGTAGCTCTTCACTCACCCCTTCTTCTCTGGCAGGCAGGAGGGTGCCATTTTGTGGTTCATCTCAGGTGCTAGAATGTATTGGGCTGGCCCTGGTTCCTCTACATTCACTGCAAATTAAAAAAGAAAAGAACAACACAGCACAGGAGAAGTTGAACTTTCTCTCCCCAGTGTGCTGTGTTTCTTTGCTTTCATTTTTACATTGAATAGCATTCAGAAGTAGCATTCCTCACCTGAAGTCTGAATGGTACAGTACCACATTAGCCCTCTGCCACCTCCATCTGTAGCACATGCAGACTCATCCTATGTTGATGACTGGCACTTGAACAAGGAGACTTAAAAGTGGGTCCCAGTGGTGTAGCATGGGTTGCTGGCACTCAGGGCAGGGTAAGGGCTGCGCCCCTCTGGTGGACTGGGCAGCTGGAGTGGGGGGGTTGCAAAGAGCCCACTTGGAGGGTGAACAGAGCCTGCCTCCAACAGGCTCCTTGCCCACTGCCTCTGTCCACCTGCCCACTAGACCAACCTGCCCACCACTGCACCCCAGCTGCCTGTCATGGGGGCGCCTGGTTGTGCCCCCTCAAAAATGTGCACCCAGGGACACGGCCCCCTGCCCCCCCCCACTATACGTCTAGTGGGACCTGAATGCAACAAAATGTTGAAGTCTGGAGTGTTGCAGCCATCCCTTCTTCCAGGTCACTCTATTCCAGAACCCTGCCCTGGTTTTCTGTTCTCTCCCCCTGCCTGCCCCCCATCTCCCTCAACAGTCAGCCACCATTTTGTGCAAATTCTTGTGGTTGGGATATCTGCTATCCTAATGATTACAAGAGGTATCTGCACAGTGAGCCCAGCACTCAGTCTCATGTTGGGACAGGAGAATCTGGGAATACAGAACAGGAGGAAATGAGAGAAACATAATGTGCACTAGGGTGCCCTATAAATAATCTCCCCACTGTGTGGCAGCCACTCATCCATGAGCACTTTCCATGGGGCTGAGAGACTACTAAATGACTTAAATGCATGGGTCCTGCTCATGCCAATTCCATAGGAAAGTCACACTCGAATTTGATGGAGGAATGTCTAGGGCCTGCGAGACCAGGGGTGGATCTGCACACAGGGAAAAATGCTATAGATAAGTCAGAAATTAAATCATTATAACAAAAGGTTTTTTTAAAAAAACCCTATGTAAAAATGCTATTAAAAAGTTTTGTGCTCTCTGGCACCATCTGGTGTTGTATGTTTATAAGACATTCAAATCACTGTATTTTGACTAATGTAGCTTCCCCCCAGGATTCAAATCCCCACACGGCCATGAAGCTCACTGGGTGACCTTGGGCCAGTCACTGCCTCTCAGCCTAACCTCCCTCACAGGATTGTTGTGGGGATTAAACGAGGAGGGGAGAGGGCCAGGCACCCCATCTTGAGCTCCTTGGAGATGTAAACACTGGCTGCGACAAATTTCATTTGTGAAATAACAATCCAGAAAATCTTCCTTATCCTAAAGCATTAGCTGCAGCGCTACTTGAGGAATTAAGTTGCAGGTACATTTGGCATGCTTTATTCTTCTGCACAGCCGTTGCCGTCTGTGCGGAATTGAAAGTGAGTTCATGAGCTGCCCAACAGGGAAACATAACAAAGCTATTGCGGAGGCGATTGCATTTTGATGACGCCAAAGAAAGTTGGGTTGCTTCTGTACTTCTGGCGGGACCTTGGAGGGGTGGGAAAGAGGCATTCATTGGTGTTCTCTGTGCTGTTGTTTTTCCTCTCTTTGAAGCCTCGAGATGCTCTCTTGGAGGATTTCAGATATCTCTGATACTGGGGTTAGGGATGGACAAACCCATCAATATTTGTTCACCCAATTTCTCACTTTTCCCAATCTTAAATTTGTGGGAGATTTATGCAGCCCAACATACCTGTGCATAAGTGCCAGTAAGAAAGGGGTTAAGGATCACATAGTTCTTAATTGTTAGAGAAGGCTCAAATTAGTCATGACCCCTAATCTGAGGGGGAAAATAACAGCTGTTCCCTGTTCCTCTCCCTCCTGTTTGAACCATTTAACTGACCATACGCATGAGGCTGGAGCCCAGACTCCATGCCTGAAGATACTTTTTGTATTTTGCCTGTGTTGTTTCTGTTGTAGCATTGAACGAGGCATGAGTGAGACCTGTGATTACTGTAAGTAAAGCATTTCAGCATACTGAAGTTTGTAGTCTATTCACTCCAAGGACAGCAGACGTGGAGGGAGCTCATAGGCAGCCATTTTACTTTTGCAGTTTCCCACACATGTGGGACTTCAGAATTAATTGGTATTCTCCAGTTATTTCCCAACAAAATTCACTTCTTCACATTTGCCAATTCATCTGCATTTTAGTGCAAATTCCTTTTGATAAGCACATTTTGCTTGTATGCAGTTTTGACAAACAACACGTGGGGGATGGAGGGCCAGAGCTTTCCCCATCCTGGAGTAAATAATACAAGGCTAGATGGACTAATAATGGCAGCCTCCAGCCTTCCAGATCTTCCTCCCATCGTTTGCTGGGTTCTGCCCTGACTAGGTCCATGGAGAAACTGATATGCCAACATCATCCAGATGCAGCTTGGCCCCATCCAGGCACTTTGTATTCTGGGACTCTTTTTCTCTTTCTGGTCACATTTAAAGGACACCACAAGATATAAATTAATGCAAGGCAGAGACGGAAGAAAATTCATTCTTCTTCCTGACAAAGTGCCGCAGGGAGCAGGGATTCCACAGTGACCTTCAGATAACCTTCATCTAGTTCGGCAATTAGGCGTTTTCTGGAGGTGCTGATTGCAAAACAACGAACCCCCTCATCATCCCCGTGCCTGGGACCTGGCAGTGACAGCAGAGCGTTATTTTTTCCCTGGCAATTACAGCCACGCATCCAAGTTTCTCCTTACTCCTGCTGTTAATTACTTATTTTGACAGTCTTTATATGTCATGAAACAAAAAAGGAAGAAGAAAGGAAGGGGGTGAACCTCTGAACCTCTTGACAGAAAAGTTTATGAATTCTTCTCCTTCGCTGTCTTATTCCTTATTTTCCACCCTCTGCTCCCTCCACTGCCCCCCCCAGCTCTTTCCTCACAGTAATTTGCTACCTACCCCATAGCTCTGCAAATGAAGGGTATAGCTTCCAAGGAGAAAATGCACACAGAGTCCATGTGACTCTGTTTCTTAAGTTCTGTGCTGTAGAATTAACTCTTCACACCTCTCCACAGCATTCCCTTCTATAATGCAAGGGTCATACACCCAGGCATCTCTGTGTAGGCCCTGATGGCAAATTAAAAATAATGAGAAACCTCCCCAAAATAAATATAAATGTTGTGCCCAGATCACTACATTATTTTATTTTATTTTATTTTATTTTATTTTATTTTATTTTATTTTACAGTTTTGTTGAATAGCCTCAGCTGCTATTTTCTATTGCTAGGAAGCTGAGATCACTTTAATCAGTCTGAGGTAGGCAGTGGGTGATAGGGTGTGTGTTTTTTCTGCCAGACGGTCGAGGATGGCATAATAGAGATATCATTGACCCAAGTACAGATGTCTGCTTTATTTGCCCAAGCATGGTTTCTGGTCAAATAGGTTAAATAGGTTTTTGTCATCTTTAGAAACCTGCAAAACTCATTTAACTGGGCAATGATAGCTTTATCATATTGCTTTAAAGACCATACCCATAGAATAAACTAATATTCCTGGCCTGTTCTGGGTGTTCTAGAATCTTCTTAGAACAGTCTTCTCTTTGTGACAATCTCAGAGACACTTCACATATGACAATCCATGTCGGAGTCTGCATGCATCCTAAAATCATAGAAGAGACTCCTGCTGGATCAGGCCAGGGGCCCATCTGGTCCAGCACCCTGTTCTCACAGTGGCCAACCAGATGCTTGTGGGGAAGCTGGATGCAGGATCCCAGCACAAGAGCAGGATCCTCTCCTGTGGGATTCAGAAGCATTCCTGCCTACTGCTCAAATCCCATTGAAGGACATGCTTGATGACCTCCTTATCTGATGAGATCCTTGGAGCAATAGAGACACTTGAAAGAGTCAAAATGACAGCAGTAACAGAATCATTTATTTTGTCATGACAAAAGTGGCACAGACACGCGTTTGCCCAATGTCTGCCCCCGAATTCTGAGCAAGTCAGCTTTTTATACATTTGCAGAATACAATACCACCTGATTTCTTGTAAACCACCTGATTTCTGGGAAATCAAAAGTTATAGTAAGTTCCTATTACCATGTAAGGTCTTGGCCTCCCTCCTCCCTGCCATCTCCCACATCACCACCGCCATGTGCATTCCTGAGTTTGCTTATCTCTTTACAACCTTCAATAATAAACATTTGAGCCTGTTCTATCAATGCCAGCCTTGTTCTCCTGACGGACCTCTCCTTTCTAAAAAAGGCCTTTGGGGGGTTTGCTATGGCCCTACACCATCGACAGACCTCTCCTCCAGGAATCCTGCATGTTGGTTGCTAACACGCCAGACATACAGCAACATGTGTTAGTCGACAATTTGTTCAGACTACTACCTGGAAGTGAATCCGCTTTCAAGCATTTTATCCTCATTTCACCCTCCGTGCTGCACACACTCTTTCAGGTGCTGCTAGGGTTAAATCCAGTAATCTTCAGTTCTTTGTGGTGAACTACAAAAACTGAAGCTCAGAAGGTTTTCCTGGCGGTGAAGCATTTTCAGGTCCTGGTCTGGCCCCACCCACTCAGGCTGGCCATTGGGTGCTTCTGGACAGGAAGGGATGGAGAGGCCCTCCTCTCTGAGGTTGGCTCACCTCAGCCTTCTCTCTCTCTCTCTCTCTCTCTCTCTCTCTGTGTGTGTGTGTGTGTGTCATACCAAGCAGCTCTTAGGTGACATGTCCTGCCATTTTGACACCCACAATAAGCACGGCAGAGATCAGCCTCATTGTCACAGTGGATTTGCAGTGAAGGTGCTGGTCTAGCTCTTGCCTTACTGCCCCCCCCACCCCCCGCCAAAGGCAACAAAGAGAAATGGTTTTGGGGGTGGAGCAAAGCTTCCTTCACTTTTCTTCTTGCCTTCAGTCCTTGCAGCCACAGTCTGCAGAGTCTTTACCTAGAGCTCTCCTTCCTCCTTAGCCAGCTCCTCAGATGGCCTCTAGATCAGGAGTGGGGCTCCTTTTGTAGCTCAAGGGCCACATTCCCTACTGGGGGCCACATGCCAGAGGTGGGCAGAGCCAGAGGCAAATGTGGGAGGAGCAAGGAATGCAGATTTTACATTTTGGTGCATGGCCCTGGCTTCTACACACACTCAGCCCCCCCCCCCACCCTCCATCTAGGCAAGCAAGAGTTGAAGGACACAATCCGGCCAGGCAAAAGCACGCAAGGAGAGTGTGAAACAGGGCTAGTAGGGTGGATGAGTGGCTTTGAAAAAGTCCCGTGGGGCAGATGGAGTGGCCTGAAGGGGTGCACTTGGCCTCTGGGTCCAGTGGCCCAGCCCTACTTCCCCAAGCTCAGTGGCCAACGCTCTCCTGTCATCTGGCTTCTTCCCTCTTGAAACTGCCTGCAAGATAGACACTGGTTTCCAGCCAACTGACATTTGCATGTTAAAGTTAATTACAAAAGACACAACACAGGTAAATAGCTTTGACTGGACCAATGTTTGCTATAGCAGGAGTATGCAAGCTTCCTTTGGAAGAATAGATAATGAAACCTTAGATATATGCATATGAAAGCTGTTACAAGAGACTGATTCAAGCTTGCTTCATCTAACATGTCTAACACTTTTTCTGTCTTTCGATTCTACCTTGTTTAACCTGTTTTTATTACCAATTTACCTCCTCTCACATCTCCTATCCCTTTGGGACTAGCAATCCAACTGTCTACTGGAAAAAAATATTAGTAATGAGAGCTGTCTGTGTTCAGATAAATCAAGAACTTCAAATTCTGAGTGAAGGTAATTCCAGCTTCTGCACTATGCAAATAAATTGAATGTGCATATATTTATTATGTATAATAAATAAATAATATGCAAGACACTTTACATAGCAAATTGCAGTCTGCAAAATACAAAATGGAGGAGAAAAATGACAAGTCCTATCTTGGGGAGCTTTACAATACAGTGGTACCTCGGGTTACATACGCTTCAGGTTACAGACTATGATAAACCAGAAATAGTGCTTCAGGTTAAGAACTTTGCTTCAGGATGAGAACAGAAATTGTGCTCTGGCGGTGCGACAGCAGCAGGAGGCCCCATTAGCTAAAGTGGTGGTTCAGGTTAAGAACAGTTTCAGGTTAAGAACGGACCTCCAGAACGAATTAAGTACTTAACCCGAGGTACCACTGTATTAAGCTGTGGTTCTTTGAACATGTCAGAGATGGAGAACCTGCAGGCTTCCAAATGTTGTTGGACTCCATTTCCCATCAGTCCCAGCCAACATGACCAGTGGTTAAGGTTGATGGGAATTGTAGTTCAACAACAAGTTCCTTGTCTCTGCCATATGTTGAGTTAGCTTTTTTTTTTTTTTTAAGTGCTAGGGTGGCAAATGGAAAATAAGAAAAGTTTTGGAATAGATGGAAATAATATGGGGTAGGTTGTATTGATTGATTGATCAATTTCATTGCATTTGATTGCATTGCATTATATTCCAGCCATATAACTATAAATGCCTCTGGGTCGTTAGACATAATATTCATAATACAACCTAAAGTTTAAAACAATAAAAACAGTTGTAAACAATACAGAAAACAACCTAAAAGCTTGGGATATATATCCCAAGCTTTTAGGTTGTTTTCTGTATTGTTTTTATATGAAGAATCTATAAAAGCTAATGTGTGTGTGTGTGTGTGTGTGTGTGTGTGTGTGTGTGTGTGTGTATGAAGAATCTAGGGTTGGGGACAGGAGATTTGATTCAATTAATATTTAATGGCAAATCTACTGAATTCTCACTGTCCAAAACAGTGCATGAACCAAATCACAGCCATCCTTCCAAAGTTGTACTTCCCCAAATTTTACAGTGCAGTTTTCTATATAAGTAATATGCACAAAATGCATGCACTAAAGGAAACTGTGAATAAAAATGCCTGTTAGTGAAAATAATTTACAAGAAAATGCATTATATTGAGGAAAACGTAAATATTAGAATACACTTTGCAAAATTAGGCAAAATTGGCTGCAAAAAATGTGCATATTAAGAAAAATCCACACTAAAATGCTGTTGAACTTTTTTAAAGGCAATCACAAAGTGATGTGGAACCAAAGACAACTGAATTTAATAATGGAAAAACAAGACAAAGCAATATTGACAGATTCTCCTGTCTCTAGTGGAGACTGAAGGTACTGAAAACCCTTCTCTTGTTTGTTGAAAATACCCCAAGCCTAAAACCTTTGGTTTCTGGAATGTGCAGGTCTGTTCTACATATCAATGAGAGCTAGAAATTCTTATTTAAAAATAAAAACTGATAGGGGTCAATGTAAAGGTACTGCTGGGCCTTCACATACAATAACATGCACACACACTGACATACTTCTGTTTATGCAATAATTAATTTATTGGTGCCATAATAATAATAATAATAATAATAATAATAATAATAATAATAATAATTTATTATTTGTACCCCGCCCATCTGGCTGCGTTTCCCCAGCCACTCTGGACGGCTTCCATAGAAACCAGAAAACACTAAAATATCATACATTAAAAACTTCCCTGAAGGGTTCTTGCTGCAGAAGTTGCCCCTTTGAAAATCCCTGTAAGCAGGCTTGCATTGTCTGTGTGTGCAACATTATCAGTGTTCCGGATGCTGTCATTAGACTAGCTCTGAGTCGGGTCCTTCCATGCAAATCTGAGTTATTTTGTCCTGAAAGTGCCTCTCACATTTGTTACAGATATAGTAATGTTTCTCAGATTCTGGTTTCTGGGTTGAATTTGGATCATAAATAGCTTTTTAAAACTCTATAGGTGGTATTCAGCCACATTTTACTCAAAGCAGACCCACTGAAATTAATTGACCTAACCCTAAGGCTTTTTGCAACAATTGCATGCATCTCAGATTTAAACAAAAACACACACACACACACACACACACACACACACACATATATGCCTCAAGTTTCTAGCCCTTAAGACTCATAAAAGTTTTGTAAGGTGAATGTAAGGTTCTTCATAAAAGGCAGACATCACCAAGTGTGCAGAACTGTCCTTGGTGCTGCAAAACCTAATAAGTGAAATATGGCTTAATTCAGATCTATGGGCCAGCAGAACCATCTCTCATCTCTGCACCAGCCCCAGCCTACAAACTCAGCCTTGTAACTCAACACACAAACAAACAAACAAACAAACAAACAAACAAACAAACTCAAAGAAGCATGTTCTTCCCCTGCCCCAACTCCACTTGGCTATTAACAAATTCAGTTATTTTGTCTGTGTGTATGATACATAGTAAATACAAATCAAGGTTCTGAACTATTAGATGTGTACAATGCTGTGATCATTTCCCTGGAAAAGACGTGGGCGCAAAACCCCTCAGGTGGTTCAAGATTGAATTTGGGGGAAAATAAATGAGGCTAGGTATTTATTTCCATCCTAGTGCTTCTGTTGTTTCAGACATCAAGATTAGGGAGCAATGTACACTTTTATATATGTTGTTAATTCCACCCTCCATTTGAGTAGTGGTCCACCAAATGTTGGACTCCAACTCTCACCAGCCTGAACCAGAACGGGCAGCGAACAAGGTAATGGGATGTGTTTTCCAACAACGGATTCCCCATCCTTGCTGTTGTGCATCATAAGAGTATGTGCAATGCTGTGAAAGAACTAGCACTGGGAATTCCCCCTGATCCATCGAGCCATCCACTATCTCAGCCAAGACTTCCTCCCAGAGTTGGTTTGATGATAGGGAGGTAATCATGCATGTCTTCCTAAACTCATTGGGAAAATATCACATAAAAAATAACAAATTGTGGATTAACACAATTGAAAAAGAGGATTGGGTGTGCAGTTATGCTGGAGGGACATTGCTGCTGCTGCTGTGAGGGCTGGAAGGAAGGCCGCTTCCTGCTGCAAGGCTCCAGGGAGGCCACTAGGACATTGCTGGAACAACTCTTGGGTTGGGGCAACTGGCGAAAATGTTTTACGGTGTTTTAAACGGTCCTAATTTTGGTTCCTCTGTTTTGTTTTTGTCGGGGTTGATGGTTATTTTAATTTGGGTATAACTGTAAACTGTTTACTATTGTTATTGGCTTCTATTGATTTATTGGTTGGTTGGTTTGTTGCTTGCATAGGATATTCTGTTTTTTAATGTTTAATGTTTTGTTGTGTTTTTATATATGCTGTAAGCCGCATATTATTATTAGTAGTAGTATTAGTAGTGTTATATCACGATGGATTGCCAAGGTTGGGGCTGGGAAGGACTTTCCTCCAAAGTCAGACTTGCTTGCTTCATTCTACCCATATAACACATGATTTCATTCAATGCTTTGAGTCATCTGACACTATTCCTCTTCAGGCACATTTCATCAGTACTCTGCTTCGCATAGGCCAATCTGTGAAAAGAACAGGTTGACTGATGGCATTTCTTAGCAATGGCTCAAAGCCCCCCTGAGAAATCTACTGCATAAGCTCATCCCCCTCAAACAGAGGTAGCCAATGTGGTGACACCCAGTTGCTGTGGACTACAGCTCCCATAACCTCTTACCAATGGCCCTGCTGGCTGGGTCAGATGGGAACTGTAGTGCACTGCAGGTGGAGGACCCCACCTAGCCCCAAGAAGTGGTATTCTACCAGAATACCATGGGCCATGTCCATGGTTAAATAGTGGGAAGTTGTGCATACTCCAGAAGGCTGTGTTCATCTGTTCATCAGTCTTTTCCATCTTGGCTAAGGTCCCCTTCAAAATTTATTCTGCCAACTCCTCCTCGTAGCCCCAGCCATTTAGTCATAGCAAAGTGCACAAAGATCCTTTCATGTAATAATAATAATAATAATAATAATAATAATAATAATAATAATAATAATTTATTTATACCCTACCCATCTGGCTGGGTTTCCCCAGCAATGTTCTGCAAGCAGCCTCCTGTTTTGTGCAAAGATCTGTGCAGTAGCATACCAACCCAACACTGGTATTAGACAAGAAAATACTATTTGGTGTTATTATAGTTCTGTCTTTTTTTTCATTGTGGTGATCAATGCAGCGTATATGGACCATGCACTGACAAGACCTGAAACTGCTATGTGGCTACATTGTTTGCTCTCAGGGCATGCACAACAATACATATTTGTACACACTATATTGCTCAACCCTTGAAAACAGCACATCAGTAGAGCAAGTAGCAAGTTGGGAGCCTTCACCACCCTCACACACATCCAATATGAACTTAGAGCAGTCAGCACACCAACCTCTTGGCTAGTGAGGGGAGGAAATGTATACCTGCCTCAGTCAAAATCCTTGGAATTTTGTAACCCCTTTCAAGACATTTCATCCCTACAAGGAAGCCTGCTCCACAGTTTGAGGACAGCAGCTTCATATAGGCCCTAAAAGTTGTTTGGGGTGCATTTTTGCTCAGAGTCCACAATGCAGCATGGAAATCATAGCACTGTATCCAAAGCTGTCACTCAACTGATGGTAAAGTTTCCTTCAGCACAATGAGAGAGAGCATTTTGAGGGGAATCCATCTCCCAACTGCAGCCCCCAACCAAATCCACTTCAGTGGGTTGAAGGACCCTCCAGATATAGGGCATGGGAGAATAGCTGAAAACTGTTTCCTTCCCTCTTCTGTTGACAGGAGCCTCAGAAGTCTCAATGTTGCATACAGGTACATATGATTGAGTTTACACTGCAGCACAGAGCTTGTAGTGTTCAAAGCTTTGCAATCATTTGTTGTGCATGTGTAGCTTGAAGATGCACTGCCACACGGGATATAGAGACAAGATGAAAAGGTTTCACAGGAACAAGATTTAAATGGCAATATTATGAGAATATAGAATGGAGTATAAAAACAGACACAGCAACTCCCTGGACAAGTAAGCACAGCAGGTTTGACTAATGTGATTCAGATTCCCATAATGGTTGTGTCTGTCACTGTATTTCAAAGGTCAGCTGGGCTTCATATGTTCCTGTACATGTGGCAGCAATTAGTCAAGTAACAAATAAATCCTGTGTTTGGCCACTTCCAACCACACAGCTCGGTTCCCAGGTGACTGCTACCTGCCTTTTACACTTTTCCCTCTGACTATGTTGCTTGCCCACCTGAGGATTAAGAGTGGGAGGGCAATCAGACCTGATCTGTTTGTGTTATAGATGGTTTGGAGCAACCTGCAGGGCTGTGTGACAACCTAGAGCAATTGCTCTGTGAGAGCATCCCTGGCTATCCTGGAGTAACTATTTATACTCTATCCTGGGGGGGGGGGGAGAGAATATACCAGTCTTCTAGAAAATGTTAAGAGGGACCTTATTGTCCCTTGTTTCTGTAGATTCTGTATTGTTCCTTTTGTTCTGAGAAGTTTGCATAGCAGAGTCCAATTCTATGGGCACATGCTCTAGTTTTGTTAGGATCCAGACCTTGAATGAGAAAGCAGAGGTTTCTGACTATCACGGTGTCCTTTAGTGTAATAGAAAAGGGAGCAAAACTGCACAGATCCTTACAAAAGGCAAAGGGCCATAGCGCAATGATAGGGTGCACGGCTCGGCAAGAAAATGGTCAACGAAAGAACACAAGAAGAGCCAAAAGCCCAGCCAGTCCCACCTCCTGTTCTCACAGTAGCCAGCCAGATGCCCCCATGGAAAGCTCACAATCAAGTCCTGAGTGCAACAGCGGTTCTCTCCCCTCCCATAATTCCCATCAATTGGTATTCAGAACACAGCTCTCATGGCTAGTTGCTACAGTATTTCTCATCCTCAGTGAATTTGTGTAATGTAAGTTAGTGGCCAGCACCAGGGGCGGCACATCCCAGTTCACCGGTGAAATGGGAAGTGCTGCCTAACTCTGCCACTGCTTAACTGTTCCTGCCACCACCTGCTCTGCTGCCACCATGTACCCTGCTGCATCCACTCCTGGTGGTGGAGAAGCAGTGCTGCCATCGGCTAGGGTTGCCATATTCCCAAGAGCAAATAAGAGGACACATTTGCCGGCAGTGTGTGTGTGTGTGTTGCAGGAATGCACATGCGCACCAGGTACACCATGGACCTATGAAGCCACACAAACAACAACAAGAAGAGAGAGAGAGGCTCACCCTGTTCTGACTGCTCCACAGTCTTCTCAGTGGCACCAAGTCTCAAGCTTGGCTCATGGCATCTGGCTGGGGCATGGTGTGGGAGCCAGCGAGGAGGAAGCTGCAGCTGGGGGGGGGGGCATGAGGCTGCCAGGGTTTGCTGGTGGTGCATGGCCCTCACACACTCTCATCTCCAGCCAAAGCAACCACTTCTACTTCCAGGGCAAACTTTATCTCTATCTCTATCACCTCTATCTCTATCTCTATCTCTATCTCTATCTCTCAGACCCAGACATTTCCTATAAAATGTAAAAATCCACCCAGGCATGTTGGCCCTCCAAAAGAGGATATGTCTGGGAAAACCCAGACACATGGCAACCCTAACATTGGCACCAATTTGAAGCAACATCAGATTGATTGGGGGCGAGATATCACGCTCCACAAATCTTGCACAGTCTTGTCCTAAATCAGGACTGCTGGCAGAGCTGCTTATCGGCTACTGGTGGTGGCGGTTGGGCAGGCGGGACAGCCATGGACATGCCACCTGAGGGCTTCTACTGCCTGAGGCTGTGGCCTCACCCTGCTTAATGGCTGGGCCGGCTCTGGCCATCACAACCAACCCTACAGTTTGACTCCGTACTGTGTGAAAAATGCCTTTATGTGCCCATTCAGCTTCATTGGATGGTCCCAAGTTCTAGCATTCTGAGAGAAAGGGAATAACCTTTCCTTCTCCACTCTGCACAAAACATAGTTCTGAATACCTCTGTCATGTCTCTCCTTATTCACCTTTTCTACAAAAACCTCAAATGTTGTAACCTTTCCTCATAGCGGGAATTACTTCAGCCCCTTGATCATTTTGGCTGCCGTTTTCCAGCTCCACAATATCCTCAGGTGCAATAGCAGATTCAGTCACTGCCAATTCTGGGTAGGGCTGGGAAAGTCCAAGTCTGTAACCCTGGAAAGTCACTGTGAGTTGATGTAGACAACACTGAATTACATGGACCAATGAATAGTTTCACTGTGTTCCTCAACATATACAAAGTGACCTATAGTAGGTGAAGGTGTTGATGGATGAATATGTATCTCCAAGTTATTCAGTTTTCCAATCTTAAATTCAGCCCACCCTGTTGGTCATTCATTTTCAGAAAATTGTGAGTTTTTGTATGTAAGACAAAACTCTGGCTGTGAAGCTGGATTGTTTACACAGCTGCAAGATAAGACAGTGGAAGCATGGACATATGCACTGTGTTATGTGAGCAACGGTGAGAACTTTCGTTTTTGGCCTGCAGAGAAGATGCAAGCAGATCTGCCGCTGCTGTGGGATCCACAGCCGTTAAGGACTATCTCTGTAAATAGCAACCAATATGCTTAATGGTGGGCAATAAAGTAATCTGCCTACAACACTCTTGTGTTGCTGGTCAATCAGACTCAGGATTATTCTGTTCACTTTGCTGCCAACTGTCTTCTAACTCTGCTGGAAGCCTGGTGGAAGTGTGCCGGGCAAAATCTGTTTTATGGCAGCCTTCACGCCAAAACCAGCCACACACCCTTATTTTGGAAACATGTTAACAAACAATTTTTTCTTCTAATACAATGCATTTTCATATGCATTGTTAGGTACACTTCCCCCTGATATAGATGCTAAAAAAACAACACCTTTTGTTGGAGAACTACATCACAAAATTCAGAGGAAGGAGATTTCAAAGGACAGCTTTGTTTTCATTTGTGTTCCTTGGTGAAGATTTCTTTTTTTCTTACTTTAACAGCACAAACCTAATAAGGTGTACTCAGAAGCAACTTCAATCAAATTCAATGGGACTTTGTTGTTTAGTCGTTTAGTCGTGTCGGCCTCTTCATGACCCCCTGGACCAGAGCACGCCAGTCTTCCACTGCCTCCCACAGTTTGGTCAAACTCATGCTGGTAGCTTCGAGAACACTGTCCAACCATCTTGTCCTCTGTCGTCCCCTTCTTCTTGTGCCCTCCATCTGTCCCAGCATCTTCTCACGAGGTGGCCAAAGTCTTGGAGCCTCAGCTTCAGGATCTGTCCTTCCAGTGACTTACTCCCAGGCAAGCCCAAATATGAATCTTATCTCACTTACCAAGGGTGGGCTCCATTGAGTCACTGGCATTTATGAAGGGAGGTGTATTACATTGCACTGTAAGGGTTGTAGCCAATGCAAAAGAACTTATCCTCCCTCTCCTGTCCCCTGTCCCCTCCACCTGTGCCCCCCAGATCTGCACTGGAGGATTGGAGGAACCCATTTTAGGCAACTCTGAGGTAGATGGACCAAAGTCCTGGCATTATAGAAAGCAGCTTCCTGAGAAACGAAGCCCAGGTAATGCTTCTAAACTGTAACCTGTAACCTGCGACCTGAAACCAGCAACCCTTCCTTTCCCTCCAGATTAGCCCAGACCTGTTATTGTGAGCATGACCGTCTCTGAAGCTCTCTCGCTTACTGCCTTGCATGCCTGCCCCTTCTGCAGGGGAGAGCCCTCCGAGGTCTTCCATCCAGGCCCCTGTTTCCCAGCGCATGTAGCTGAAGTTTTGCTGTGGGTCACTCTAGGTCTCCATTATCCAGAAGCGAGGCTAGTTAGCCTCCCTGACCCTCTCCATCTCGCCCCCTTCCCAGCTGCCTCTCACCCTGCTAGTGAGTAATACGGTGCTGGAGTCTGCAAAATCAATTCCTATTCCAGCCAGGACACGAATGGAATGCGACAAATCAGAGCTCTAGTTCCGTAACGAGATAATGTCATTTTTCTTACTGAACTTCATAATAGGAAATCAATGGGGAGTCTCTGCGCGACTGGCTCATCATCCTCCACAATTGACTCCCCCCCCCCCCCCGAGCAAGGCAACACTTCTGGGAAAGAAACCAAACTCAAGCAGGTGGTGGCACAACGAACAAAACAACTGCCAGCCCCACAGTGATCTTGCACCCTGCACCCTGCCTCTGTCAGTGGAAAAGTAAGGCATCATTAAAATGTTAAACAATAATCTGATATAGGCAACTGTTGACAGGCTGGTCTCAGAGTACGGATGGATAAATCTGTCAATTTCAGTTTCTCTTTTTTTCCAGTCTCCAAAATCCAATTTGCAATTTTAAAAAAGTCTACACAAAAATACCAATGTGTGCATTTCTATATGCTATTTTCACTTATCTATGCATTTTTCTGGGCACTTCCTCAAAATATAGACATATTATTTTTTTTGGTATGCATTTGTGGGGCAGGAATTGGAGAACTGCATTGCATGATTTGCAGAAGTGCAAATTTTAAAGGTCAGCTGTGTTCCAACTCATGTATTGCATGTTCAGACCCAGAGACCTCCCCCCTAAATAAATACACATTTGACTCAAATTTTAGTTTTGGTTTTTGGCAGAATTTAGGCACAACTTTATTGATTGCAGAAAAGTGAGTGGTTGCACAGGCTCTGGTTCAACTAGGTCCCTGCACCCTTGCAGGTAGCGCTGACCCAGGGCACCACCATAGGTCAGCCAAGGGTGAACACCTGAGGTAGGTGAAAAGCCCAGGAACAGACTTAGTTCACTCGCCAGATGCTCCCCTGGACTCAGGCACGGGCACAACCCCCTCTCAGGGGTTGACCAAACCAAGTTGAGTCCCTGGATCCTTTAATGGAATACCCTTCACATAGGGGTGGTGAGACCATTCTCCCATCCCTATCACCTGAACCAGTGTCTATCCGCAGCCTTACAAGTTGTGACAATTTGCTACCCGGCAGGCGAAACCCAAATGGCAACAGCCAATCAGCCAAGTTGGGGAAATTCCTGCCGTGCCCCTGTCCCATGGCAAGATCAATCACAAAATGCCCAAAAAGTAGGGAGAGGTGGGCTGTTGTTTCGATTCAAGAGCTGAAAGAGGATCTAGATCTCTCGATCCGTTTAGACTACACCCCATTGGCCAGATTAAACCCAGCAACGAGGGATCTACCAATCAAGTGTTGTGGCTGTCCAATATACCCACCCACAACCAGGAGGTCAGTCTCCAGGTCTCACCACAACACATGCCCTCTTTCAGGGAGGACACAATTTGGTTCAGGAAGTGCAAATTAGGTAGGTTTGCATTAAAATGGAAACTAAACCCCCAATCTCTACCCCAGAGAACAAGATGAGAGGACTGTGCATCCTTTATTGCGATCAGCCAAATATTAATAGTTTCTGACTTCAGGTGAGTTCTGCTGAACCCAAAAACCTGGACTGCTTTACATATTAGCACTCTATGAAGAAAGGAATTATAGAAAAATAGCCGCTATAAGGTCCTCCCCCCACATACAGAGAGAGGTTTAAATCACCTTTAAGCATTTCACTAGGGACACGGGTGGCTCTGTGGTCTAAATCACTGAGCCTAGGGCTTGCTGATCAGATGGTCGGCGGTTCGAATCCCCGTGACGGGGTGAGCTCCTGTGGCTCGGTCCCTGCTCCTGCCAACCTAGCAGTTCGAAAGCATGTCAAAGTGCAAGCAGATAAATAGGTACCGCTCTGGCAGGAAGGTAAACGGCGTTTCCGTGCACTGCTTTGGTTCGCCAGAAGCGGCTTAGCCATGCTGGCCACATGACCCAGAAGCTGTACGCCGGCTCCCTTGGCCAATAAAGCAAGATGAGCGCCGCAACCCCAGAGTCGCTCACGACTTGACCTAATGGTCAGGGGTCCCTTTACCTTTACCTAAGCATTTCACACACAATTGGAGAGGGTTTTGTAATGTGAATGATCACTTGGGGGCCAAGGTAGATTTTACATTTACATTATCAACCTGATTGATATCAAAGCTACATTAAAGTCAAGTCACATATGAAGAAGTCTCCATTAGTCTATAACTGCAAGAAGGCCTAAAGTGATGGGGCAACAAAGAGAATGGGCTAGAGACCAACTTCACTGGGTTTCTGCACTGACTCTCAGGTAGTTTCCTGGCCATACCTGGAGATAGTGGGGTTTGAACAATCCTGAGATGTTTTAGTGTGCATTGCAGATGCTCCACAACTTAGGCAACACCCACACCATACACTTGATGGACATTACTCCCCCCCAAAAAATATATATTATGGGAACTCTTTGGTTTACCCCTCACAGAGCTACAATTCCCAGCACCTTTAACAAAAGGAGGTTCCCAGGATTCTTTGCAGGAAGTCATGTGCTTTAAATGTATGGTTAACAATGGCCATTTCCCATGCAATAAAAAGTTGTCCTGTTAACATCTGTAGATCAAGCTGCTGTCTTAAAACTCACAGGAAGAAGAGCAAGTAGACTTACTGGCAATCTTCACTGAAGCACGATGGATGATAATAATCCAAATTTAAAAAGATATTATTACAGTGGTACCTCAGGTTACATAAGCTTCAGGTTACATACACTTCAGGTTACAGACTCCGCTAACCCAGAAATAGTGCTTCAGGTTAAGAACTTTGCTTCAGGATGAGAACAGAAATCGTGCTCCAGCGGTGCGGCGGCAGCAGAAGGCCCCATTAGCTAAAGTGGTGCTTCAGGTTAAGAACAGTTTTAGGTTAAGAACGCACCTCCAGAACGAATTAAGTACTTAACCCGAGGTACCACTGTATTTGTAAAACTCTCCAAATGGTGTACAAATAAAATATGGATAAAAAGCACAGCTCAAATCCACAAGCCATTGAAAAAACAAAAACTGAAAATCAATGAGATGAAATGAATGAAATATAATTTGCAAACTGCACCCTGTTTTGAAATCTGGCACACAATCTAAGTTTTTTTGCTGGAGAATTAGAGCATTGCCTAATAAGCAACTGCTATCGCCCTAAACAGAAATCAATTCCCTGTTGGAGTGAGGGAGCCACCCTTAATTCTTATTGAAATAACAAAATTGGAACAACATGTTTAAAAGAAAAAAAACAAGTAGGACTTGTTTGGCGTGGAAGAAGGAGAAGGAGAAGAAGGAGGAGGAGGAGGAGGAGGAGGAGAAGGAGGAGGAGGAGGAGGAGGAGGAGGAGGAGGAGGAGGAGTTCCTGAGCCAAATCTGCAACCTTTTAAGATCTGGGCATGATAGCTTAATGTCAGAGCACATCCCTGAGGAATAGGAAAGGAGCAATTGGGAATCCAGAGTTTTAGGTTGGCAGGGAGTGAGTCATGCAGTGATTCATTTATTATATGCACTCTGGGCAAGACAAGGTGTTATCGCTAGGGAACTAGCAGGGATCCCTTGTGGTACAGAAAAGAGCTCTGATTATCCAAAGAGTTAAGGCAGAATTCAAACACAATTTTGCACAGGTTGGATCTGACTGTAGTTTAAGCTTTCTTTCGTTTGAGGCATGATCATGGTGTGCTGCTGAGAGATTCAAATGAGGATGTGTCTTGCAGAGAGTTTGAAAAGGCCACAAATCTCAGTGAGATAGATAAGCATGCTTATGGAGGTACCTAACTCAGATCAATGCCTTGAGAAGGCTTTGAAGGCTTCCTCTGGTGGTGGTGGAGGATGCGGAGAGTCACAAACACTTAGAACAGAGGGACCTTTTGAGTAATAAAAGCCATGTGGGGTAAATGAGTCACAGCTGTGGTTTTTAGGAGCCAACACATGGTGGCCTTCATTGTGGAATCTGGTGTTCAGAATGGAACCTAGAGAAATGAGAGTCAGCATGGTGTAGTGGTTAGAGTGCTGGACTAGGACCGAGGAGACCAGGGTTCAAATCCCCACTCAGCCATGAAGCTCTCTGGGTGATCTTGGGCCAGCCGCTGCCTCTCAATCTAACCTACCTGAAAGGGTTGTTGTGGAGATTTAATGGAGTGGAGTGAAGTGGAGAACCGTGTATACCATCTCAAGCTCCTTGAAGAAAAGCGGAGACATAAATGCAATAATGAATAAATAAATATGCACTGGGGCAGCTTCCTTTTAAGTTTGAAATAGATGAGTGCTAGTTTCATGTAAGTTTTTTCACTTCTGGAGTAAGGTTGCTATCAGCTGGTTTCCTTCCTGCTGGAAATCCCTCCCTACCCACCCCCAACCCAGTCTGATATATTCATTTTTAAATGATACCCCCCCTCCCAATTTTACACACTTGGCTTCAAAATGTGGTTTATTCGCACTGCATTCTCGCTTTAAAATGAATGTTAATTTGTTTGTGTTTACGCTTAATTGTATGTTGCACAACTGCCATGTTGATGCAGAAGCATTGCATAGTACAGAGGACCGCTTGCCTTCACAAGCCTTCGCAATTTCCAAATATATAAGCATTTCCATTCAGCTGGCGTGCAGCTTTTGATTAGAAAGAACCATCCATTCAACAGGATCCTTCTAACCAGAACTGGCACCATCTGGCTCTCTAAGAGTTTTTCATGTGCAGCCACAGTGACTGTGGGTGACTTGTTAGGGATGTTTCATGCAGCCACCAAGGCATGGAAGTGGGAAAGGGCATTTCTTTCAGGTGGACCATACTGAAACTATTCCCTTTGGTTATACAGAGCAGCGTAAGGTGGATATTACAACCAGTGATGACAGAAAGCCTAAAGCTAGAGATGCTAGTCAAGTATGCCAGGTTTGGGCCCATAAATGAACTTCAGGGGCCTAGAAATGCTCATCTCAAAGGAGAGGTGACCACTAAAACAGAGACAGGGAACCTGCGGCCCTCCAGATATTACTGGGTTATGACTCCCATCTGATCATTGGCCTTGTTGACTGGGGCCATCTGAATCTGTTCCAGAAACATCTGAAAAACCACAGGTTCTCCACCTCTGCATTAGGACCTCCTGAATTCTTCTTTGGATCAGATTAAGATCTGAGCCAGAGAATAATTCTCAGCCTGTCACCCACCTCAAAATGCTGCAAACAAACCAGTTTGCAGCATTTATTATTGATGTGGTTTCAGAGAAATGAAGGGATGACTGCATAGAGATGTTACAGATTGGCTAGTGCCTGTGATGTCACCAACACAGCTTCCCACTGATTCCCCACTATTTTTCCAAATATGCTAAAGGATAAACATGAAGGTATATATTCCACTTTATTTAGTTTCAAAAAAGCTAGGCACTGGACACTCGTTTGAAACCCAAAAGCTAAGTTAGCATGCAATGTCCTTTTGCAATGTAAATGGCAAAGCCAGGTTCACACCATGTATGAAGAACCCACTTTGGGTCTGCAATCCACTGCAATTGTTAAAATGCTGGGTTATGACCAAGAAGATCTGGGTTCACATTCCATTAGTCAACCTCAAAGGTTAACCAAGTGACCTCAAGCTAATCACCACCTCTGTGCCTAATCTACCTTGCAGTCATGCACACCAGCTATGGGACTGAGGACATCTCAGCCCATCCCCCCCCCAAAAAAGTATGTGGGGACAAGGCTGAGCTCCCCCCATCTTGAGGGGCTGGGCCCCACCAGGCCTCCTCACCTTGGCGGAAGGCCTCTCTGGGCCTCATGGCCTCCTACTGACACACGTGACGTAACACATGTGTGTCGCACATGTGGTGTCAAGCACACATGACAAGCCCCCCCCCCATGTTGTGCAGAACTTGAGGCTTCTGCTTGCAATGATGGTATTAAAAGGAGAGAAGAGAGAGAGAGAGAGAGAGAGAGAGAGAGAGAGAGAGAGAGAAGCCAAGCATGCTAAACTGAGCTCCTTGAAGGGAGGGCAGAATGAAAAGTGTGAGCTGAATCATATTCATCTGATCAGTAAGTCTGACTTCCCCCTCAACTGCAGCCTGTCCCATTGTATGCCACTGCATTGCACAGACCTGCTTGCCACTGCGTGGTGTTAGTGCTGCATGGCAAGCTTCCCTCTGTCATATATCACAGGCAGCTGCATGGCACTGAATTGTGTTGCAGTGAACCTAGTGCTTTCACACATTTGCGCATTTGGCTGAGCCATGCTGGTGCCCCCCCCCCCCCCCCACAGACGAGGGGAAAAGGCTCAGAAGCCTCTTCTAAAAGGAGACAGCTTCCTCTCTGCTCCTGCCAAGCCTAATCTTATCCCTTCATAGCCTTTAAACTACCAAGCAATAATTGTGGGCCAATTAGCCTGTTAAATGCAGCTTCCTTTCCAAAGCACTGCTTTGTTGCTACCTGAGGCTGTCCCAATCCACGGAGGGAATTTATGCCAATTAATCGTAGTCTTTAAAAGAGAACAGCTTTCATTTGCTTGGGAAAGATAGACATTTCTTGTTATTTTAGTTTAGTTTAGTTTTTTGTTTTTAATATACATGCATGGTTCTTTGGGAGAAAAAAACAGCAACCTTCCAGTTTACTTCCAGCCAAACATCTACTTATTAGCATGGAAAGAAAAATGCAGTTCTCCTTCTAAGTTTGAAACAGGAAACAAAATTCATATCTGCTCCCAATTTATTGTTCTAGTTTTCAGATATTGCTGGACTGAGCTGCTAAAGGTCCAGGGCAGTGGTGGGGAACCTCAGGCCCAAGGGGTTAAATGTGGCCCTCCAGACCTCTCAGCATGGCCCTTGGAACTCTCCCCAGGCCACATCATTCACTGGCCCTGCCTCATCCTTGAATGTTTTTGCCTGGCTAGAATGTGTCCTCTGAAAATGCCTCTTGCTTGCCTAGATGGAGGCAGTGGCTTCTTCCACCTGCCTTGCCCCAGCGTCCAGCCCCAGGAGCCTTTCCCAGACTGTGACTTTAAGAAGAGCAGAAGCAGCTAGGAAGAGAGGAGAGGAGAGGAGTTCAGAGAACCCTTAAAAAAAGAAATCTAAGTTTTGTTTTTTGTTTCTCAGTTTGACCCTTTTACATGGTTTTGTATGTATTGTGGTATTTCATGCATTGTGACTTGCTGTTATTTTAATAAATTATAGCTTAGTAATTATTTATTGTAATTTTCCAGAACTAATTTCTGTCTACTTCTTGCAGAAATTTATTCTGTTGTGTACTATTATGTACTAATAGATTACTGAATATTAGGTAAAGGGACCCCTGACCATTAGGTCCAGTCGTGACCGACTCTGGGGTTGCGGCGCTTATCTTGCTTTATTGGCCAAGGGAGCCGACGTACAGCTTCCAGGTCATGTGGCCAGCTTCCTTTCCAGGAACGCCGTTTACCTTCCCGCCAGAGCGGTACCTATTTATCTGCTTGCACTTTGACATGCTTTCGAACTGCTAGGTTGGCAGGAGCAGGGACCGAGCCACAGGAGCTCACCCCGTCACGGGGATTCAAACCACTGACCTTCTGATTGGCAAGTTCTAGGCTCAGTGGTTTAACCCACAGCGCCACCCGCGTCCCTACTGAATATTACTTTAGCTGATAGAAGTTGTTTATTTTAAAGTTATATATTTATTGCATTGGATCTGATTGTTATAAGGTGTGTGATCTTTCTTGTATATTCTGTTGTTTCTTTGGCTTGCAAACCACCTTGTGTACAGTAATATTGAAAGGTAGCATACAAATTAAAAATGAAATGAATGCAGGTAGAGAGGGGTGTGTGAGTGTGTTCAGAAGCTAGCCTACAGTATAAAGAAAAATCACATTTGTTGCTCTACCCACTTTTGCCTCTGCCCCCCCCCCCCCCGGAAGGTTGCTGCAACCGGAATGTGGCCCTCAGGTTAAAACACGTTCCCCATCCTGGGCCTAGGACTCAAAGTCTCTGCACATGTAAAGATGTTCAGGAGAGGGATTATCAGAAAGGGCAGCTTTGCCTGCTGAATTTACGCTTCTTCCCATTTTATAGATAGGAAAACTAAGTATCCTAGGCCAGCGTTCCACTCTTTGGAATCTCACTGGCAAAGGAACAGTATAATGTGTAGAGGAAGAGCTGGTGCAAGTATTGAGACAAGCTTTCCCTTCCTCTGCAAATATAACCTGTTCCTACAAGGAATGTTTATGGTTTAAAACTTGGTTTAAAAGATTAGCATCTCTCCTAAAGATTGCAATCCAGCAAAGCATACGTTGTGATGAAGTCCTGTTTCAAGCAAGGAAATGAGATTTAACCATGAGAAATAGGTTTGCACCAAAGAGCAGACAGTTGATATTTGTGTTCCCATGAAGTTTGGAATCCAAGGAATTGTGAGAATGCATCTAGTTCAGTTATGTTTTAGGTCTGCTGACTGTGTGAATAATCTACACTAAATGCATAAAGTGTGAAGAAGGGGGTGTACATCTCCAAACAATCAGGAATTGGTTGTGATGCACAGATGCTTGTCTGCTCTACATCTCCTCTCCGCACATCATCCTGCTCCTCCATAGCTATGGGTGTATGTGCCTGAAAGGATGGCATAAGTAGGCATACAAACAGGGGCTGGGTGTACTGGTTTTGGCCAGATCTAGCAACCAGGTTGGTACATGCACAGTCTGTCAGTTCATCTGCTTAGTATGGGGAAAGAGGAGGGTAGATTCCAGCTGCCTGCCCCCAGATCTGAGTAAGGCTTGATCCTGTGGGATATATTCAATTAAGTCCTATTCAGAGCAGACCCTCTGAAATTAATGAATGTATATTAACTTCAGCAGGTCTGCTCTGAGTAGGGCTTGCACTGCACACCACCCCATATGTTTCTAGAAGCAATCTCCTTGATGCATCAAATGCACGACAGCTTTTTAAACCCCATTTTCAGCAAGGGGTAACTAACGCCGTCATTGTAGGGGCTTGTTCATTGTCTTGTGCTTCCCCCTGGTGGCTGTTCCGCACCACAACATTTGAGAGACAGGGCTAACCCCCTACGGGACCACGGACTTCCCCACGGCAGGTGGGGGTTAAATTACATTAAGAAGAATGGATCTATACAGGGTGCTTCTTGTCTTGACATAACCATTCCTCCCAACCCAGTCCAAAAGGAACCCAGGGGAAGTCTAAGAATGGTGCTATTGTCACTTTAAAAGAGAAATTGATTCTAAATTCCATGAGGGATGCCAAGGTACCACTGTCCGTTCCCCGTCTGGAAATAAAATCCGTGAAATGCATCCGGAAGAGAGTTGGGTTTGCAATTTATTTTAATTATCCTTGGTTCCAAAACACAGGCAGAAATAATACAAATGCCTACGTGCATCAGACTGGCAAAAGCATTAGTGGCAGCGAGAAGTCCCACAACGCAGGATGGGAATACATTATCTGTCCTCTTGTACGCAGTGAAACTGAGGCACAGATCAAGGTTCACCTGGATACTGCTACCAGCTCTTCCAAAGGCAGGTGGTCTCCCTGGTGAAGACGTGGAAGCTTCTGTACAAGTTCTAGTTCACTGTCCTATCTGTGGCCATTGTCATATTGAAGGTATAGAGGATGCAGCAAAATAGAGCCCTGGGAATCTATTTACTCTAACAAAACCTCCATGTTCTGCTTATACATTTGCAGGAGCCAAACAAGAGCAAATAGCTAAGTCCCCCATCACTGCCCAGGAGCATCGGACTGTCCATTTCACCTAGCAGGTCATTAAACCATGGGATTCTCTGCTACAGAAAACAGTGACAGCTATCAACTTGGACAGCTTTAAAAATAGATTAGACAAACCCATGGAGGCTCAGGCTATCAGTGGCTACTAGCCACAACAGGAACTGGACCTTAGTGTCCAGGCTGAACGATGGGGGTGGAGATGCTCCTTCAGGTATACTGGACCGAGGCTGTTTAGGGCTTTAAAGGTCAGCACCAACACTTTGAATTGTGCTCAGAAATATTTCTGCACTCAGATTCCTCAATTTTATTTAAAGTAAGAGTGTGTGTGTGTGTGTGTGTGTGTGTGTGTGTGTGTTGGTGGGAAATGTGGACTGATAAGACAAATCCATTGCATATTTTTCAGTATAGCATTGGTTATTGAGCCCATACATTTTTCATGCTACCTTCATTAATATAGGCACACTTTACCCTAGTATATGCATTTTTGCACACATTACTTAGCTGGAAAATGGCATTGCGAAATTCTTAAAAGTGAAATTTTTGATAGATAACTGTGCTTTGGTCCAAGTTAAATTCTCCATTAATTTAAAAAAGGAATCAGATTCCTCCCCCATTCCTAGAGGAAACAGCACATTACCCACAAATTACCCACATTGGGTTCAGTGGCGGGTGGGAAGGCCAAAGACATTTTTCCTCGAACCCTGCCCACATTCCGCTTTTTTTTTTTTTAAAAAAAAAAAAGCCACATGCAGGCTTACTATACAGAAATGCATTATATTAGTGGAATTTGCTTTGCAAGAATGTTATGTTAAGTAAACTTGCAAACAAACATGTGTGCATTAGGAGAAATTTGCACTAAAATGCTGCTGAATTTTCATGATTTTTTTTTAATCACAAACTGATGTGGAAATGTGGAGCAATTGAACTTAAACCTGGGGAAATGAGAGGAACCAGAATTGACAGATTCAACTAGCCCTAATGGGGACCCTCATGTGTGCATAATGGGTGGTGTCAAGACTTTAACCCTTCATTCCCCATTGTAGTACTAATCCAGACTGCAATCTGCAATGTGGGGGAAAGCTCTCCTCCTCTCCAATTAGTTTTCCACACAAATAGTTGGTGATATGGGGATCCCATCTGGATTTGGACCATTCCAAGAGGCAGAGGGATAAATCTTGCCTTATCTAGGGTTGCCATATTATTATTATTTTACAAAAACACCAAATAAAGTGACTTGCCTAAGATCCAAGACCATGTGCCACCTTTCAGGTGTGGAGGAGAGGCTGCCATTTCCCCAGACATTGCCAGGGGGGATGTTGCAGGCTGTCTGGCCCTCAGGAATGCCCCTGCTGCTGTGTCAGATTTCTGAGCATGCAGGGGCTGCCTAAAAAGCTGCTCTGCTTTTCAGGCCCTGCCATCCATCCACCCACCTTTCCTTAAACTTTGTAACAGACTATTGGCCTTTGCTACATCTTGTGGTAACAAATACACACACACACACACACACACACACACACACACACACACAGCACACACATGCACATTAATAATGAGCTGTGTGGAAAAAGTAGTTAGTTAGTTAGTTAGTTAGTTAGTTAGTTAGTTAGTTAGTTCAGTGGCGTAGCGTGGGTTGTCAGCACCCGGGGCAAGGCAAGTAATTTGCGCCCCCTAACCCGTGGATTTTAGCACTCGAGTGCGAGTGCGCTCCCCCCCCCCCAGATGTTGCACCCGGTGCGGCCGGCCCCCCTGCACCCCCCACGCTACACCACTGAGTTAGTTAGTTAGTTAAAGAACCTGAGGTTCTTAAACTTAGGATCCTCTGTTTGGCTCTGGCTTCTGAGCCTGCTGCTTGTTCCTCTCATTGTATACCTCTAGAGCTGGTGCTACTGACTGAAGCTGGGAGCCCCTTGTTTCCCACAAGCAAAACCTTTCTCGGATCTCTTCCTTTGAGGCCTACCAGGCCTGGTACCAGGCAGCCCCCGTCCTTTGACTGCCATCCCACAGTGCTGTCAAGTTTTAAAATGGTGCATTATCTATTGAACTGTTGAGCTCTCCCTGTGCACCTTTTTCCCCAGCTGGGGGTGGTGGGTGGGAAGCAACTTCCTAAGGCTTTTTCTCTTTGAGCAGCTTTTGACACCTGTGTTGGTGGGGTGGGGGGTATCGGCAGAAGGATGATGGGACCGACAGTGTTTGCAGGTGCTCACAAAATGCCACCAGATGCAGCTGCACAAGTTCAGGACTCAGTGAGCTTGGGAGACACTTTAATTAGCTCTAATAGCACTTCCCTGCCGCGCTGACATCGAAAACCTACATAATTACCAGCAGCGACTGGGAGACAGGTACAGTAGTATGGTCCTAATTGAGTGTTTACTGAAGGTGCACAGACAAAAGGGGGTTAGAGAAGGAGAAACCCATCAAAAAACAAAACCCCTAATACAGCGGGGAAGTCTGCTCCTCTCTGTCGCCACGGCATTCGGGAGAAGCACAAAGGACGACCTGTGCGTCAACCTGCTTAATTGCACATTTGACATTTTGCGGGGGTGGGGGTGGGTAGAGGGTGCACTGGGAAGCAGGGGTGGGGATTCTGCAAAATGGTTTGAGTCAGGAATGGGCTAGGCCTCCAGAGACCAAACAGGGAGAGATGAGATGAGTTGTTGTGTCTTTATCTGTTGGTATTTGCAGCCTGACTTCATTAACAAGGAGCCAAAAATGATGAGAATGTCTCCAAAGGAGATGGCATACCCTCCAACATTCCTCAGATGGAAATCGAGCCATTTTTCACTCCCCCTCAACTGACTCTCCTTGGAACACCCCCCCCCATCATTTTTGTCCCCACTCCCTGCAGGGCATTTCCACCACGATACAGCACAGACACCCTCCACTGTACTGAGAAAACCCATTAATCATGATTTTATTCTTTGGTATGAGTTGGAAGCATATTCTGACATGAGGGTTGTGCTGAAACTTTGCCTCTTTGAGGTTTTCTGTTTTAGTTTGGGGGTGTCCCTAAAGTATTCTCTAAAACAGCCTCCCCCAGCCTGTGACCCAACTCCCATCATCCCAGGCTATTGGCCACACTGGCTGGAGCTGATGGGACCTGGAGTCCCAACAACCATCTGGGAAGCACAAGGTTGGATGAAGGAGGCTGCTCTGTGTAACTATTTAATTGACATTGTTTGCAAGCAAGTTCACTGCTGTGTTTCTCTCCTGATGTAGAATCATATGCTCTTCTTGATCCATTTATTTCTGCAGGAACTGCTTCCTGCTTTATCACTGATTGGAAAATTATCTGTTTTTGTACCCATTTTCTTGCACTGGACCACACTGCTAATCCATTGCCCGCCCATATCTCCTGGATGGGCTGCATCAGAAACCCATTTTGGGACCTCTCTTGCACCACAAAGCAGTACCACATTTCTTTTAAGTTGCCAGATTTTTGTTCATTCTCAGAGATTCAAGGTCAGCAAGAGTCTTTTCTCTCATCTGGAAACCACAAGAGGGAAGGATATGTTGCTGAATCTCTAGGGGATGCTGAATAAACAGAACTATGCATTCCGCAATTCTGCAGAAATGCAGAGTGCAGGATGTAGTAGTGGGTGTATAAATTCAACTTCTTAATAAATGTCTGCTTTCATTTGGAAAAGAGAGAGAGTGCAAGTTTCTAGTCATGATGGCAGCAAAGCTGATCTTGAAAGTATGTGAGCAATATCTGATAAAATCTCAGAAGCCTGGAAGATGGCTGAATGAGATTTTCAGTAACGGGGGGGGGGGGGGGGCTCCAATGACCTACCCATAAAGAGAACTAGAAATTAAATAAAGCAGCAATGGCTGATGAGAAATCAGGAGAAATCAGTATTCAGAAGTCTGCCAATAATTTCCTCCAGCTTGATGCTGTGGTGAAATAATATAGTTGGGGGCCATCAGAGATTAGTTCAATATCCTTGTGGCAGGGCAAACACTGCAACTGACAGATTTATAACATTTATAAGCCACCCGCCCTTCCTCCAAGAAGCTCAGGGTAGCATGCAAGGTTCTTCCCCATTCCTCCTTTTATCTTCATACCAACTCTGTGCGGTAGGTTGGAATGATATTGCGACCCGCCCAAGGTCACCCAAGGAGCTGCATGGATGAATACGAATTTTAACCCAAGTCTCCCTGATCCTAGTTTGGCACTCTAACCCCGCATGGCACTCTTCCTCCCGCCTCTGCGGGAGCTTTCCTTGGAGGGATCCTGCTTCTGACCATCTCTTAAGCTCTCTGCGCCAGCCATCTGCCACGCGCACCCTGAGTTTTGTCCAGGCACCTCCATCTCCTCCACCCGCCTTTCTCTGCCTGTCCTCCCTACTTGGTGTCTCTTGTTTGACTTGCTAATGCCGATCTCCACAGCTGTTGTAGCAAAGGTCTGGGTGCCTGTCAGCCAGGCTGAAATCCCCCCGCAGGCTTTCCTGGGGGTGCCTGTCACTTAGCCGTCCACCTTGCTCGCCTTTCTGGTGGCTCCGCGTGTCCTTTCTCCTCCTGACAGGCAGGCGCAGCCAGGTTGAACGGAGACGCCGTCACCGCCAAGGGGAAGGAAGGTTGCGGAGTTGCTCCTTCCCACCCACGACGCCCCTTCATCCTGGGACGGGGGGGGGGGGGCGACGCTGCAGTCGGCCTGGCGGCTCTGCGCCCCTGCCTTTGTGAGGGGGCTGCAGCACCTGGGCGGAAAGGGGCCTCCGAGGACTTGCCGGATCATCCCGGGGGCCTGAAAGACGAGCAGCCCGCCTTTGGGACAAGCATGGCTGCGAATCAAGGCTAAAGAGAAGGATCCTTGTGTGCACAGGAGACACTGCAGGGCCACCGACTTGCCCCCCACATTGGCGCCACGTGACGCCATCCGGCAGGCAGGAGGAGGATGGGGATAGGGCGCACGGAGGGCGATCTTCGCCCTCGTTCATCCCAGCCACCTCCCGACTCCGGGGTGGGGGCTGGGATGGCGGAGGGCGCCCGACGGTGCATGGCGGGCCCCTCAACATTTGGGGGAGGGCTGGGCCCCCTGATTCAAAATATTGAGGGGGCTGGAGCCCCTTGCACCCCCTATACCCGGAGCCGGTGCTGGTGTGCACACAACATTAGTGCATTTTACACTTTTTAATGGGGTGGGTTGGATTGCTCCGTTCGTGAGAGTACACCCACTGGGTGGTATTCAGCTAGGTCTTACTCGTAGTCATTCATGGACCTAGCTTAGTCATGCTCATTCATTTCAGTGGGTCTAGGCTGAATAATATTTCGGTGACTGTTTAAATCAATGGACTTAAGGGCTAGACTCAACTAACTGGGCCCGCTAGTCTGTGGGGCTTTTCCCTTCCTCTCCTCCACATACCCCATGCCTCCCCCCAAACTGGTTCTGGGGTGCTCATGATAACTCCTAGAAGAGGGGGATCATTCCCTCAGGCAAGCAGAAATGTTTGTGCTGATGGACCATCTGCAATAGTGTGCTTGCTACTGAATTTCACCCTAAGTACCATATTTTTTGCTCTATAAAACTCACTTTTTCCCTCCTAAAAAGTAAGGGGAAATGTGTGTGCGTTTTATGGAGTGAATGCAGGCTGCGCAGCTATCCCAGAAGCCAGAACAGCAAGAGGGATTGCTGCTTTCACTGCGCAGCGATCCCTCTTGCTGTTCTGGCTTCTGGATTCATAATATTTTTTTTCTTGTTTTCCTCCTACAAAAACTAGGTGCGTCTTATGGTCTGGTGCGTTTTATAGTGCAAAAAATATGGTACTTAAATCTCTATGATTGGCTATATTGGCTATCACTCAATATGATGAGTTTATAGCAATAGTACTTAGCCTTCTTCTTCTTCTTTTGGTAAGTACGTAGTCCTCAAGATTGCAGAGAAAAACCTCCAAAGAACATTTGGGTAGATCCTGCTAAATGCTTAGGCAATCAATATATATGTCCATAAAGTAATGGAGGGGCACTCCCAGTAGACAGTGGATGGGACAGTCTCCCTCACTGGTTGCCAGTGGTGTCACTCTCACTGCACATCTCTTGCTCCTCAATTTTCTGCTAGTCCCAACTTCCTTTCTCCAGTATGTGAATCCATCACCTGAAAAGGCAACTGCCAGTCATAAAAGGGTTAAAACATAAATGGGCAAGGAGATTAGGGCTGCACTCCCGATCCGGTGCTTACCTAAGAGCAAACCCCACCAATGCAGTGGGACATCTGCGTAACTATGCATAGGGATGTGCTTAAGAATACAAATTAAAGCATGTGGTTGAAACCCTGGTTTTGCTTTGAATTTTATCTCTTATTGCAATGTAAGTCCACTGGGCTTTTGTCCTTCCTTCTCATGATTGCATTTTCGAACTGCCCAGGACTCTCAGCCTCTCTTCCTAGACATTGCGCCCTAAAACCTTGATTATATTTGACACTCTCATCAGAACTCTCTCGAATTGGTTTACTGTGTTTTGGAAGAGCAAACCCCACAACACTGTCCTTTCTTGGAGGTCTGACCGAGGCTGCGCACAAGGTCTCCAATGTCTTATGGGGGGGGGGGGTTGATTCAGTTCACATTTAAAGGTGAACTTCCCTAATTCACATTTTCCTAAACAAGATGCAAAGCAAAACATAGCCACCCACTTTGCAAATTTTGAAATGTACTTCTCCACCCAGGTAAAGGCATACAAAAATGCATATACTGGTGTAAAATGGTATCTATCAGTTCAAAATAACATACAAAAATGCAATGTGTTAGTGGGGAATTGTTTTTCAAAAATGTGTATGTTAAAGCAAAACTGCATACAAAAATGTCTACCTTAGGAAACATGCGCTATAAAAGTGAGGCTGATAGGCGCTGGAGTCCAATGACATTCGGAGGCCCAGAGGTTCCCTGTCCCTGTCCTAGTTTAACTGGAATTCAGAAGAAGTGGAACACAAGGCAGTGAGAGCCAGATGGGGACCAAGAGAGGAGAGCGAATCTTTCATCCTTCTCCCTTGGTTTCCCCCCTGATGCCTTTATACTTCCTACCTAACACAAAAGGTTCTCATCGAAGTACTCAGGTGAGCTTGTTCTACCCCACTGGGTCCATTGTAGGGCTTTACTGCTTTCACGAGTTGATCCACAGTAGGGATTCCCACACCACGGTGGGGGAAGAGGAAGCTTCCAGTCAGCTCTGCTGAGATGAGAGGAGACACTCTGCTGTATGAAAGATCAAGGGGAGAGTTAAAAACAGGAGTCACTGCACTCTGTTAATAAGTTCAGTCACTACACTTCTGACATTCCCCCAAGCTTTCTCCAGGATCAGCTGGGTGTCATGACACTTTGGAGCAGAAACTGGTTATGTATTGTGCTGATTGGCAGGAGGGCTGTGACGTCAGAGCAGGATTGCGGGTGTCACAAAAGCTAGTTTGGGGTTTTTTTGAATGTCATTTTTTATTATTAAAAAAGTTTAAAAGTACAAGCAGTGTTTTAAAGGAAAACAGGTTTCTCTAAACTTGTGTGCAGGGATGGGAAAAGGCAATTCATCATACATGTGCTACTTGTGGTGTGACCATGTACTATTTGCATGAGGAATGTGGGGAAATTGGGCAGCTAGGCTCATGCTGGCTCCTGTTTTAAGTTATGTCAACTCCCAACAAGGAAAACAGTCAATTGCTCAGCTGGGCAAATATGCTAATGGCAACAAGAGCCATACCATTAAGCAAGTCGAGTTGGCCTGTCTTGCGTGACAGATTTGGGGGTGCCATTTAAAGAACAGCAAATTGTCAATTACATGCACTCCAACATTTTTCTGATGTAAATAATAATAATAATAATAATAATAATAATAATAATAATAATAATAATAAATTTATTATTTGTACACCGCCCATCTGGTTGGGTTTCCCCAGCCACTCTGGGCGGCTTCCAACAGAGATAAAAGATACACTGAAATGTCACATATTAAAAACTTCCCTGAACAGGGCTGCCTTAAGATGTCTTCTGAATGTCAGGTAGTTGTTTATTGCTTTGACATCTGATGGGAGGGCGTTCCACAGGGTGGGCGCCACTACCGAGAAGGCCCTCTGCCTGGTTCCCTGTAACTTGGCCTCTCGCAGTGAGGGAACCGCCAGAAGGCCCTTGGAGCTGGACCTCAGTGTCCGGGCTGAATAATGAGGGTGGAGACGCTCCTTCAGGTATACTGGACCGAGGGATGTCCATTCCATAATAATATTAACTTTACTATTTATACCCCACCCATCTCACTGGGTTGCCACTCTGGGTGGCTTCTAACATATATAAAACATAATAAAACATTAAACATTTTTTAAAAAAACTTCCCTGTACAGGGCTGCCTTCAGCTGGCTCAGGGGTCGGCTAGCTCCATACCTTCCAACATTGCTCCCATGAAAATAGGGACATCCTAAGGAAAAGCAGGACATTCTGGGATCAAACCAGAATAGGGGAGGACTTCTGTAAATTGGAGATGTCCGTGGAAAATAGGGACACTTGGAGGGGCTGCGATTATTTAGTCAGTGTATTATTGCCATCAGCAGGGAGTACCCAAATCTTGGATTGAATGATGGCCACCACATTAGCAGATACAGATCTCTGGTACTTTGACCTCAGATTATAGAACCTAGTTAGGCTCATATGGTACACTAGAATTGCCCTATCTGAAATTATTCCAGACCAGCAGAATATTAGTTGTTAGTGCGGATGAATATTTTATGTATCAAGGGAGCTGGTATCAGATAATTTACAATCAATTTCTGTTTTTACCATTTTAAAATGTAAACATCATGTAGGGAGAGAGGTAAGAGGAGCTAGAGGAATGCAAGGAAAGAGTGGGCAGTGCTCCTTGTTAGTTAAAACAATTATAATTTTAAAAATAAAATTATTGCTTATTGTAAAAACATTATATTTATACCCCTCTTTTCTTTGAATAGAATCCTGGGAACTGTCATTTGTTAAGGGTGCTGAGAGTTGTTAGGAGTCCTTTAATAAACTGCAGCTCATCTTACCAAGTGCCTGATGCTGGATCAGGCCTCGTACTGCAGCAGCAGCAGCAGCATGGCAAATGGGCCATAGAAGTTATTCCCTGTACACAGGCTCAGCAAAACAGACACTTTGTCAGCTTGAAACATTCCTATTACTAAATGGACCTTGTCTTGAAGGATTAGACCTCCTAAAAATAAAAAGGCTGTGCTCTATGTATGACACCAAGCAAAGCCATTACATATTTGGCAAGAGCCTGCCTCAGCTTTGCACATTTCACTTCAAGTGTTGCACAGCATAGGTGAGTGCAATTCTTCTAAGCCAGAAGCTGAAGCTTGCTCAGCTTGTTCAAACTTTCAGTTCCTTCCTCCTCCTCCTCCTCCTCCTCCTCCTCCTCCCCTTCTTCTTCTTCTTCTTCTTCTTCTTCTTCTTCTTCTTCTTCTTCTTCTTCTTCTTCTTTTCTTTGTCATTTTTCCAACTTGCACATTTTTCACAGAACTGGCTTTTCTGAATCCTTTTCTCCACTGCCCCTGGGGCTGCTTGCCCTTTGCTGCACTAGAAGATTTCCCGCTCCCACCCCCACCGAGAAAGGATCCCTTTGGGTCCTTGAGTGCTCCATGTTCTCTCCCCATCCCATCCAAGATCAAAGTCGCATCCCTCCCTAGGCAGCGTGGCCGACTCCAGCAATCTTCATCCTTCCCCCCCCACCACACTGGTTAATTTTTCATGAAGCATTATGATAATAAACAGCACCAGGCGACCGCGTGTCTGCGTCCCATACAAATGAAGTGCTTAAGAAACCCACCAGACACAGGGAAGGAGTTAATCATGGGAGTGCATATATTTCCAGCTGCCAAAAGGTCTCTGAAGAGGGCGCAACCCAGCCCCTTCCTCCAGAATGAGAATACTTGGTGGCTACTTGGCATGCAAGGGTTGCCATCCTTCTGCCGCACTCCCTCCTCGCCCCTCCCTCCACCTGACCTCCTGTTTGGAATGTGTAAGGTGCTCTGCCTCTGGAATCTAGGTAAATTCACTCTGAGTGCCTCTCCTGATCTAATTTTCAAAGTGATGGAGGAAGGAGAAATTGAAAAGGCAAACAACACCAAGAGGGGCTCAGCCAGCCTCCATCAAGACCTTTTCCTATAACACTCCCAAATAGAAGAGCAAGGCTTCCACACGCTTTGGAGAGGGGCCATTGCTCGGGGATTAGAGCATGTGGCTGGCATGCCTAAGATGGTCCCTGGGCTCTTCTGGGCTCTCTCTCAGGTAGGAAGTCTTGGACGGCAGCTTTCAAAGCCCAAGTCCTTAGACATCAGCTGGTGGCTGGAGTGGTTGATACTAGGTCAGACGGACCAGGGGGTCTGACTCAGTATTAGGGATGGGAGAAAAAGTCTGTTTGGTTCACATTGAGTACAAACCTGTCTCATTGCATTCCCTGAAACAACCTGCAGACTGAAACACAGCTATCCTTTGAAATTCACACGTATCTGAATTTTTCAATGAAATTCTCCAACCCTATCACATGCACAAAAATGTATAATTTTTGTGCACCAGAATATGCATGAAAACACATTATGTGTTTAGTTTAGATCCTCTTGTATGTATTACTAAAACACAATATAGTCTCCATACTGTTGTTGGTTGTTTTTCAAAATGTATTTTTCCCCCTGTCTACTGCTTTTTCTGAGAAAATTCAATAAGCACCTTAAAAAAAAAGAAAGAATACACTTGCAAAGGTTAAGCCTGGCCTTCTTTCATGTGCTCCATAATACAGTTGCTGCCATATAGAAAGAAGGACTTTGCTGCTTTGGTGAACACCCATTTGGGCAAACAGACGAGACATTTGATCTACAATCCAAAAGGTGATGTGGACCCTCTTTTTATAACTCAGAAACATTTTTGTGAGTGAAAGTGGACCAGCAGCCCTGTGGTCCACAAGGCTTTCCATTGACTAGGCCTCCTACTAGCAACAGCAATACAGGATTTAACAAAGTAGTACTGGAGAAATGCAAGCTTTAGGAATGACTATTATTATTATTATTATTATTATTATTATTATTATTATTATTTATCATCATCATCATCTTTCTTGGTGTGGCAGCCAGGAGATAGGAAGATGGGATCTTCTCCAGCCTAGACTCTTGGCAGAAAGTAGAAATTAATATATCTGGCTCAACAGGAAATCTTAATTGGCATCCAAGGGGGTCCTCTTTACCTGGAGAAAAATCAGACAGTACAAGTTAACTAGTTTATTTATTGTTCCATTGCATTTTATTTTTTTAATCTCTCCCTTCTTCCAAGGAGCTCAAGGCAATGTAGTAGATCATCTCCATCCCCTTCCTAGCCCACATCACCCCCACAGCAACCCTGTGGAGTTGGGTTAGGCCGAGAGATGGTGATTAGCTACTCAGAGCATTGCAGGAAGGTGCTCAAAGAATCTGGGATTAGTTTACAACAGGGGTCAGCAAACTTTTTCAGCAGGGGGCTGGTACACTGTCCCTCAGACCTTGTGGGGGGCCAGACTATATTTTTTTTGGGGGGGTGAACGAATTCCTAGGCCCCACAATAACCCAGAGATGCATTTTAAATAAAAGCGCACATTCTACTCATGTAAAAACACGCTGATTCCCAGACTGTCCGCGGGCCGGATTGAGAAGGCGATTGGGCTGGATCTGGCCCCCAGGCCTTAGTTTGCCTACCCATGGTACAACATTTACTCTGCCTTGCTTCCAGGCATTGCCCAATCAACAAAAGTCTCGTACCCTGATCCTTTACCACGAGTAGCCTCAACCGGTGGCCATATTACAGAGCAGCAGCACTTTGTTTTATTTACCTCTTGATTTTACTAAATGTATATCTTGTTTTGCCAACCAAGGGTGAGAAGGGAAAAGCAGTAGCTTTGAGATAATAGTAGAGCCCATGCTTTGCATGCAGGATGTCCTGGGTTCAATTTCTGGTTTCTTCAGGTAGGCCTGGAAAAGACCCTCATCTCAAACTTTGAGAATCCCTGCCAGTCAGTTTGGGAAGGACTCGGCCAGTAGATTTAATAGTTTGTCAAGGTATAAGGAAGCTTCCTGCGTTTCTTGGTTGTGGTAACCATGTTGTGGCACGTTCTCCCTCCACTGAGCTCCCTTCAGACTTCTAAAAGAGGAGTTATTAATACTAAAATCTCATACTTTTTTCCAACCACCATGGTCATTATGATTCTCAAACCCCATAAATAAAATAAAATCATTGACAATGCTTAGAGAACACTTTCCACAGAATCTGTGACGTTCACACAGAATTAAAATCAATATGCTTCACCCTTAGAAAAATGTGATTAAGATCCATTTGGGTCTGCAGGGTTTTAAGAGATGGTTAATTGAACCATTCCCTTTCTTCTTCTTCTTCTTGCTGCTGTTATGTTGTATTCATTCGGCCTTACTGTATTTTAATCTATTTTGTTGGTTTCTCGTTCTGCTTTTGTTTAATTGGTATTTATTTCCAGCTGTTTTGTGATGGTTTGGGGTTTATAAAGAGGATTTTAACCATGAACCACCTTGATGGCCTTGTTATGTCAAAACAACTTGTAAAGGTAAAGGTAAAGGGACCCCTGACCGTTAAGTCCAGTCGCGAACAACTCTGGGGTTGTGCGCTCATCTCGCTCTATAGGCTGAGGGAGACGGCATATGTCCGCAGACAATGGTCATGTGGCCAGCATGACTAAGCCACTTCTGGAGCAGAGCAGCACATGGAAACGCTGTTTACCTTCCCCCTGGAGCGCTACCTATTTATCTACTTGCACTTTGACGTGCTTTCAAACTGCTAGGTTGGCAGGAGCAGGGACCGAGCAACGGGAGCTCACCGCGTTGCGGGGATTCGAACCACCAACCTTCTGATCGGCAAGACCTAGGCTCAGTGGTTTAGACCACAGCGCCAACCTCGTCCCTTAAACAACTTGTAGCTACATATAAAAGCAGCTGCCTCAACTGAGTTCTAGTCACAGATTACAATTGCTAGCCCACACTGAGTGGTGTGGGGTGTGGTCCAGTTCACATTGCAGCACTTTTGATAGAACCTGGATTTGCATGTTTGCAGACATGGAGATCTCTCTTCTGGATTGGAGCAAATGATGCCATTCTCCTTCTCCTGATTGCTGGATCATGAGCTTGTATCACCCCTCAAAGACTGTCACTGGTTTTCACTTGGGACACTCTCTTCTCCAGGATGACCAGGTTTGTCTTCCTCTTGACCAGAGGTGAGAAAGATATCCCTTGCGGAATTGCATCTCCCCACTCCATCCAACTCTGATGGCAGGGACCAGGCTAACTAACAGCCAACTGGATCTGCCTTGACTTTCTAAGGAGAAGATTGGGTTAGTCACCCATCACCTGATGCACAACTTCAAGGAGGAATGCTTTTGAAAGCATGGAACAGACCTGTTTGCTAGCCAGCCTGATCTGTGCCTTCAAAGGTGAAGCGTAGATCTGGTCAGCTGCCAGCCAGTCTGATCATGGCCAGCCCCTTCCAAGTCCTCCCCAGGCAGGAGAGGTTTTTTTTAATGGGTTGTGTTTAAAAAGCAGAGTTAGTTTGTGTGGGATGTGAAACACAAGAGCAGTCAAGTACAACATTCCTAGAGTAAACATGTTTACACATGGGGAGGGATGTTTGTCCAGCCAGCAGGTAAACTTCTTGTTTCCTTCTGGGCTGGGACAGACTTCCTCTGCATGTGACTAGAGGTGGGTGTGGCCTCACCTGTGCAGGTAATGACAGGGCAGGGCAGCCATCTCTCTCTCTTACACCACATGCATCAAAGGAACAACATCTACTAAGCCAAAGATGCCCTCTTGGCTCCCAACCAAGAGAGGACAAAGGGACTGTCTTCTTAAGAGATAGATTCCAAGTGTATGTTACTTCATTAAGCTAAGTCTGCCTTCTGGGATCTGATTGTGAACAGAAAGTGAGTAAACTCTTTTTAATACTTTTGTAAAGGACTGTGTCGTCTCTTCTATTTTATGAGGGAATAAGGGGAAAATACCAGAATAGTTATTATAGAGGCTTTAGCGAGCCTGAGCAAACGCAGACGCTGCAAATTTAAAAATAAGGGGAATGCTACTCTGCTGAAATTGGGGAACTTGTTAACACAAGTTGGATAAGGATATATCAGACAATATATCCTCTCCTGGATCCCTGAACATTCCCACAGTTTGGTACCCGATATTGCCTAATGGATACATCCAGACAGGCAGGCCCTTAGTGAATGTTTTCCATCAGCTCCCCCTCTAAGAAACCACAGATGCTCACAGAGCTGTTCTAATAATCTGATGGTGTATATAAACCATAAACACACATGTTGTCGTTGCAGGCAATGCTAAATAAATATTAGTTTGTCTGCCCTCAAATTGTAAAGAGATGTGCAGGCTGTGCACGCTTGTTCAAACTCCATGCTCAACGCTACAGACACCACAGATGTGCATAGAGGAGGTGTGGGGAGCCTCTTCCAGCCTGAGGGCCACATTTCCTTCTAGTGGCGGCTGGAGCCAGGAGCAAAAGAGGGCAGAAGAACAAAGGTGACTTTTACCTTCATACAGTAGGCTAGTTTCTACACACACATACACCCCTTTCCATCCATTCAGGAAGCAAAAGGATTATTCAAGGATGCATTGTGGTCAGGCAGAAATACTCAAAGAGGCTGCAATGTAGGACAGGCGAGAGATGTGAATGGTGAAGGAGGAGAGTCCTGAGGGCCAAACAGAGATGATGATGATGATGATGATGATGATGATGATGATGATGATGATGATTTATTTGTACCCCGCCCATCTGGCTGGGTTTCCCCAACCACTCTGGGCTGCTTCCCATAAAGATTAAAAATCCATTAAAATTTCACACATTAAAAACTTCCCTAAACAGGGCTGCCTTCAGATGTCTTCTAAAAGTCTGATACTTGTTTATTTCTTTGACATCTGATGGGAGGGTGTTCCACAGGGTGGGTGCCACTACCGAGAAGGCCCTCTGCCCGGTTCCCTGTAACTTTGCTTCTCACAGTGAGGGAACCGCCAGAAGACCCTTGGTGCTGGACCTCAGTGTCTGGGCTGAACGATGGGGGTGGAGACACTCCTTCAGGTATACTGGGCCGAGGCCATTTCGGGCTTTAAAGGTCAGCACCAACACTTTGAATTGTGCTCAGAAACGTACTGGGAGCCAATGTAGATCTTTCAGGACCGGTGTTATATGCTCTCGGAATTCCTACCCCACCCCTCGCCTAAAGTTCCTCATCCCATATAGTATGGCAGACTTAAATTCTGAACGTAACAACCTGGCATGATAGCCATTCATCAGAGAGTGATATAGTGCTAGGTCCCCAAACGAGGAAGCTGATGCTTAGGTTCTGTTGCCAGGATAGAATGAATGTCACAGGAAGCACTTAACATAACATGCACACAGCTTCCTTGAGTGGGGTGGGCCATGCATGCTTTCTTCAGTTACGGAATTGCTGCTTGTCTCAATTCCCCACCCGTGAAAGAGCCACATCCTTCTTTATCAGGCAGGTATGTTTGCTCCTCCACATCTGTGCATTAACTGTCTCAGCTACTCTCTGAAGAACTACCCACTAGGGAAATTAACAGGGATTGATCTCTGATGGAAACTGGTGTACACCCTGCAAAAAGGGTACCCAGCACACCTGCTGTACAATGAAGAATACTCTTCCCCCCACAAGCACACATGCCTTCTTGGGAAATAGCATTGTGCTTCTAATAAGCCCAAGCAGAATCACTAAACGCCCAGAACTTAGGAGAGATTAATTTTCAACTCCCCATGCAAATCAGCCATAATTAGGATGGATTTAGTTCACACAGCATGCGCTGAGATGATGGAAGCAGAGGAGGTGAGCTCTGTCTATCAACCTTTCATTTTTTAAAATCATGAGATAATGATTTTGTGTGAGCCAAGGATCCCACAGCCCAGGCTCCTGGCACATGGAACTGACTGCATGTGGAACTGACATTTGTTGCTGCAAGGTCCCAGGGAAGTAGCAAGCAGGAGGCAAAAGCATCATCTTCTGCCCCTCACTACTCACCTCCAGCATTTTGATTCAGATCTGTGGGATGTATCATTACTAGAGCAGTCAAGTACAACATTTTCCTGTTGCGTAGAATGGACACACAGGGGAATGTGGCTCCAGACACTTCCTGTCATACCTGCTCTGGAGCTTCCTCCCGCTGTGTGTGACCAAGTAGATGGGCGTGACCCTAGCTGACCAGATAAAACTTGGACTTTTGGCCTCTTGTTCTCCTGGCTCTTAGCTCAACCTTCACATAGGATGGAGCCCACAAGCAGGAAGTCTGAGATGTAGCTCAGGCTTCTTTTCACTGTAACCACAAGATAAAGCCTGACTTCAGATTACTGCTGTGAACTGAATGTGAGTAAAACTTTATTCTTACTTTATTTTAAGAGGGAAATAAAGGGGAAACTTACCAGGAACACTCCAGACTGGACAAGTCAGACAATTACTTAAAACAAAAAAAATTCCTTCCAGTAGCACCTTAAAGACCAACTAAGTCAGTTCTTGGTATGAGCTTTCGTGTGCATGCACACTTCTTCAGATACACTGAATGTATATCTGAAGAAGTGTGTATCTGAAGAAGTGTGCATGCACACGAAAGCTCATACCAAGAACTGACTTAGTTGGTCTTTAAGGTGCTACTGGAAGGAATTTTTTTTGTTTTAAGTAATTCAGTCTGACTTGTCCAGTCTGGAGTGTTCCTGGTAAGTTTCCCCTTTATTTCCCTCTTAAAATAAAGAGAAGAAGAAGAAGCGTGTATCTGAAGAAGTGTGCATGCGTGTATCTGAAGAAGTGTGCATGCACACGAAAGCTCATACCAAGAACTGACTTAGTTGGTCTTTAAGGTGCTACTGGAAGGATTTTTTTTTGTTTTGACTATGGCAGACCAACACGGCTACCTATCTGTAACTGAATTACTTAATTACAGGATTCTAACGAATCATCAACTTGCTTCCAGTAAGTTGCAAAGGGAATGTGCTCTGTTGTTTACTCATGAGCATGAGTGAGGAGGGATAATATCAAAACAATATATCCTCTTCTACCTTCCTTAATATTCCCACAAGATTTGGTGATTTCCCCAGAGCTGTGGGGAGGGGAGGCTCCATAGCCCTGTCCTGAGCAGAAGGGATACCCTTGTTCTCACCCCTTAATTGGGCTCAGGGCTCTCCGGATTTCCACATCTCTCTCTCTCCCCCTACTATGACAACGGCCCTCCATTCCAGATCTGGAACCTACTTCTTATTCAGTATTTAATTTAGCAAAAAGAAAGGTGCTGATTCAAATGCATCAAGAAACCAGCTTCCATCCCTTTGCTCCGCCAACCACAAATCCCAGATATGCTGAGCGCTGAGCGCACTCACCATTTTGAGCTCCCTGATATTTGTTTTCTTTCAGAGATTGGAGGGTGCTTCCAGATGGGGACTTTATAGTGCAAATGGGTATTTTGGGTCATTGGCAAAAAGGTTAGTTTGTTTTTATTTTATGTTATTTAAAAAATTTCTATACTGCTTTATATTTTAAAGAAAAGTCTCAAAGCAGTTTACAGCATATTAAATCAATAAAATAAATAAAACAATCTGAAGAAAGTCAAATATAGAGTATACAGTCAAAGCAACATAACAGAAAACTAAAATATTATCTTAAAGGTTTCAAAATACAGTGGTACCTCAGGTTAAGTACTTAATTCGTTCCAGAGGTCTGTTCTTAACCTGAAACTGTTCTTAACCTGAAGCACCACTTTAGCTAATGGGGCCTCCCTCTGCTGCTGTGCCGCCGCCGCCGCGCAATTTCTGTTCTCATCCTGAAGCAAAGTTCTTAACCTGAGGTACTATTTCTGGGTTAGCAGAGCCTGTAACCTGAAGCGTATGTAACCTGAAGCGTATGTAACCCGAGATACCACTGTAAAACATTACAAAAGAGGTCAACTACAGAATACATATTTAACATAGTAGGGCTTGGTGAGTCCCCCTAGGGCAGGTGGAAAGATTTTCACAGAAACTCTAAATCTATATAAAATGGGAGGGATACAGGGTAGCATACTGATGCCAGTGATGTCATGTGGATGCTGTTAAAAGCACCAGTTTGGAAGCACCTGCAGCAGCATCACATCCTGTAAGACCAATTTCATTGTTTTTATGCCTGGGCAGTGGAAATCAGGTGTCTCTTAGATGAATACCCAATTCAGATTTCATTGCCCTTAATTTTAAGATGTTCCATCTCTGATTGTCCCTTTTTAGAAGAGGGGTGGGCCCTCCAGGCATTGCTGGACTATAAGTGCCATCATGCCTGGCCATTGGGTCATCCTGGCTGAGCTTATTAGTCCAGTGGCACCTAGAGGGCCACAGGCGCCTTACACCTGCACTGAAAATGTCCTGGCACTCCTCCATGTGTGTTGGGAAGAAATGACACTCCCCCCCCCCCCCCGCATTAGTGACAACAATGTTGTGATGGAGTACTGAGCAGTGAAAGGTACAAGCCACACTATTTAATTTTAATTAACACCAGATCCCTGAGTGCCATTAGCAAAACCGAGAAGTAGGCAAACAGCTGAAAGTCCTGCCTGTCCCCCAGTGGTTATCACAATCCTGGCAGCGGCTGTTTTAAGATTCCAAGGCACCTCATAAACCCATCTCCAAATATTTAGCTAATTAACACTGTCTACCCCAGCCTCAGCTCCTGTTTATGCATCTAGTTGTGGAGGCAGGCATCTGATTACACCAGGCAGCTAGAGAATCCACAAGAGGTGAGGAGAGCTCCACCTCCTCAAGAGATAAGGTGCAGACTCTGCAAACTATTTGGAATGAGCCAAAACTGTCCGGCTACATACACGCCACACATTTAAGGCACTCTCCCACCAAAGAATTCTGGGAACAGCAGTTTACCCCCACAGAGCTATAATTTTGAGCACCTTTAATAAACTACAGGACGCAGGTGGTGCTGTGGTCTAAACCACTGAGCCTTGGGCTTGCCGATTGGAAGGTCGGCGGTTCAAATCCCCGCGACGGGGTGAGCTCCCGTTGCTCGGTCCCTGCTCCTGCCAACCTAGCAGTTCGAAAGCACGTCAAAGTGCAAGTAGATAATTACCTTCCGGTGGGAAGGTAAAAGGCGTTTCTGTGCGCTGCTCTTGTTTTGCCAGAAGCGGCTTAGTCACGGTGGCCGCTGTCTGCGGACAAACGTCGCCTCCCTCGGTCTATAGAGCAATTGAACTTAACTGTCAGAGGTCCTTTACCTTTACCTTTTTAACAAACTACAGGTCCCAGTATTCTTTCTGTAACATGTGGGCATTCCCTGCTTTCTTCCACCTCCCTGCCCTCGTGGGATTTGCATGGCCTTGGGGGGCGTGGGGAGCAGACAAAATGGCTTCCAAAGAGCAAAGCAGAAGTTTACATGGAGCCAACCAGAGCTTAAAATAACCATGGCTTGATGCTGTTTCTTTTCTTAACAGAATGAAGACAAGATAAATCAAGGTCCCCACACCAATGAGGTTTGATAATTCTCCCACTACTGAGTGGACCCCAGGCCCAATTCTATTCACCATGCACATTAATTCCCTGCTTTAGCACCATGGAGCAGATGCTTCTTCGCTCCTGCAGAGGTGTCAATGTGATGTTGGAGCTGGTGAGAGACACAAATAGGGCAGTGGGACTGGCAGCCTCAACACTCACAGAAGCACCTCCGGCTGAAGGAGAAGGGCACACACTCTGCCTTATCCTGCCATTGAAATCTTCCACAGCAGAGAGAGAGGTCTATTCTGCTACCAGTTTCTTCCTGCATCTAGAGACATGTCTCCTGCTTCCCACACATAGAATCTTAGAGTTGGAAGGGACCCAAGGGTCATCTATGTTGGTTTCTGCTTCCTTCACTGTGCAGCGAAGTGCTTGTCACGAGACAGGTGTTTACATTCCACAGTCAGCGTACTGTTGGGCTTCCCACAGGAAAGGGAGACTGGATGTGACGTACACTGGTTTCCTGTTTTTCTCAGTTCTCTCTGTGTTTCCGAAGAGAGAGGATGCTTCTCTGCTCGCAGCAGAAGCAAGATGCATGTATGTAATCTCTCAGCTTTGAATAAAGTAATGTAGAGTATGTGGCACGTACTGCTCATTATTCCACTGCGTAAAAGACTCTGCAAAAACAACATTTTTGGTTACGGGCCCAGAAAAACGCAGTCATTTGGTTATGGACTCCAGAGGAACAAAGGAGCAAAGGATCGGAACAGCGGCAGAGGGACGGATCGCTCTGCACGTCAAGTTGATTGATGAGAGGTATGTGCTTATGCTCCAGGCAGCCTGCCAGCTCCTAATTAATGGCTTTATGGCTGGACTTTGAACTTTTAGAGCCGTTTGCCGGGCACAGGCAAAGGCTCAAAGGCACAAGCTCCTAGGCTTGGGGGAGGCTTGGAAAATCGAAAGTACTTTTGAACTTGCCTTTGGAATGAGGTTTTGAAGCAGCTGCAGCTGTACACAGACGCAGCTTGTATAAAGCAGCTTGATTTAAAGCAGCAGAGATGACGCAGAAGGCTAATGCCAGAGTCATGATGGCTAGCTGCAGAAGGCTGGCTGATGCAAGTGGGAAATCTGATGCCAATCAGCCACATGCTCAGCTCAGAGTAGCCTGTGATACTGCCGTGATTCAGAATGAAGCAGACCACCGGGGTGCTAGCTGCATGGGTAAGGGGGAGTCTTCACAGACGTCATCCCATAGTGCAGTGGAACCACCAGATGGCGCCAAAGCTTTGAAGGCAGTGAAATGCTACTCATGTGGACGTCTAGGCCATATGAAGAGGGAATGCAAATATCCCAGGGCCAAGACAGAGCAGCGCAGCGAAAGCTCATCGCGTGGAAAAGGCCGAGGCAAAGGCAAAGGTCCGGTGTCCAGGACAACGCAGCACAAGGCAATAGTCTCACGCTTCACTCCAAAGGTTGCAAAGGTCCAGAAGACGTCTAGATCTTTCTTCGTTGTTGATTCGGCTGCAACGCACCACATGTGCAACGATAAGCGACTGTTCGTGTCTTTTACACCGCAGGAAGGTGCGATTCACCAGGCGGATGACCACACAATCCCCAGTAAAGGCTACGGAACTGTTGTTCTTCACAGTTTGGACTTATCGATAAAGGATGTACTTTATGTACCAGATGCCAAACATAATCTACTCAGCGTTGCGCAGCTGAATGAACGGAACATTGATGTTTCCTTCAAGAACAAGAAGTGCACCATCACAAAGAAAAACGATTATGTATTGCATGCTGAATATGTTGATCGTTTTGTTTTGTATTATGATGATGTTGTGCAGGATGAAACTTGTTGCATTGCAGGTTCTAACAAAAGTTTGCATGCAGGTTGTATTCACGATTTTCACCAGAAATTTGGTCATTTGCATTTTGAGGCAGTATCTAAAATGCCTGCCTTGGTTGAAGGTATGACTATTAAACCCTGCAGGTACCACATGAAGTGCAAGGCATGCGCAGCAAACAAGGTGAAAATGGCTGCGAAAGGTAAGGTGTCTAGTAGGCAAGCTACAGAACCATACCAGGTTGTTCATGCTGATTTGGTTGGTCCACTATCGCCTTCTTTGGGTGGAAATAGGTAGTTCATGGTTCTCATTGATGCATTTTCCAGGTATATTTATGTATACAATCTCAAGCAGAAATCAGAGGCTTTTCCAAGGTTCAAGGAATTCTGTGCTTGGTTGGAAAATGTGCATGGTAAGAAGATAAAGACTCTTTTCACTGATCGCGGGGGGGAATTCACTTCTCAGCAGTTTGAAGCTTTTCTGACTGAGAAAGGAATTCAACACGATTTGTCTAGTCCTCGCTCGCCATGGCAGAATGGACTTTGCGAGAGGGCAAATCAGACATTGCTTCAAGGGTTAAAAACCTTGCTACATGATGCAAATCTTCCAGAGAGTTATTGGGCCGAAGCTCTCTCGTGTTTTACTTACAGTTATAATCGCAGGTTATCTTCTGCAATTGGTTGTACCCCCTATAAGAAGATGTTTGGCAAGAAACCATACATCAAACACATGAAAATTTTTGGTTCTGACATGTGGGTTCACACACCACAAAGCTCCAAGTTAGACAAGCGGGGATTGCATGGTATCTTTCTAGGTTATCAGAAAGGTTCTTACAGAATAATGATGTCTGACTCTAAGACAATTAAGTTCACAAGAAGTGTTGAGTACAATGCCAAGTGGGGGGAGAATGTGGGAATTTTCCAATGTTATCCTGATGACAGTGATGAGACTGAGGATAGTCAAAAGCAACCGCAACAACCCACACCCACTGATGAAGGTTCTGATTCTGAGTCTGAAACTGAATCGGGTGATTCAGAGGATTTCAAGAGTGCAAAAGCCTCTATGCGACCCTCTGAAAGCTCTGATCAGGAATTGGAAGAACCATTGTTCACAATAGGTCACTTTTCTCCCAAGAAGGAAGAGGAGAGTGTTGAAGACTTAAGGCTAATTCGTAGGTCACAAAGAGCCACAAAAGGCAGACCTCCAAAGAGATTTGCTGATGAATTTGCTAAGATAGCAATAACAGCTGTTAAAAGCTCCAAGAAGGTATTTGAACCTTCAAGTTTCCAAGAAATCCTGGATTTGGATTCAAAGGAAGCTGAGCCATGGTTAAATGCCATGAAGGCTGAGCTTGATTCCTTAGAAAGGAACAAAACATGGGAGCTTGTTCCAGTAGTTCCAGGAATGAAACTGCTTGGAAGCAAATGGGTCTTCAAAGCGAAGACTGATCAAAATGGCAAGATAGTCAGACACAAAGCCAGATTGGTAGCCAGAGGTTTTGCACAGGTACCAGGTGAAGACTATCACGAGACCTACTCACCCACAGTGAGGTATGAGAGCATTAGGCTTATGCTCAAGCTGGCTGCAGAGGAGAATCTACACATTAGTCACCATGATGTGAATACAGCTTTTCTGTACGGATCTCTAGGTGAATCACTTTATATGCTTCCACCTGATGGCGTACAGGTAAAACAGGGATATGTTTGTGCTCTGAAGAAGTCCCTTTATGGTCTCAAACAAAGTGCACGGTGTTGGCACACAAAACTCACTGAAGTATTGTTTTCTCTAGGTTTTCAGCAAGGGAAAGCTGATCCATGTGTATTTGTCAAAGAGGAGGGGCAAAAGAAACTGTATTGTTTGTTTTATGTTGATGATATTTTGTTCTTTTGGGAAGATGTCACAATGTACAATAACGCCCTAGCTCAACTGAAAGAGCACTTTGACATGAAAGATCTTGGTGAGGTAAACTACCTATCTCTGGAAATAGAGAGAGATCAATATGGTAACATTCTAGTACACCAATCACGGAAAATTGCTGATGTGTTAAGCAAACTAAACCTGATGGATGCTAACCCTGTAGACACACCGATGACAACAGGTTATCAGGTAGAAGACACTGAAGAAGCATTTTCTGACACTACACTATACAGAAGTGTGCTAGGCAAGCTAAACTTCATTGCCAGATGTTCAAGACCAGACATTGCTGTTAGCTGTAATTTGCTAAGCAGACAAGTCAACAATCCTACTGTTAATGATTGGAAAGCTCTGAAACGCATAGCACGGTATTTGAAAGGCACTATGCATTACAGACTGAGATTTAACAATCAGAAATCTGGTGGTCTTGAGATATTTGCAGATGCAAGTTTTGGAAGTGACACTACAGACAGGAAAAGTACGTCTGGAGTTTGCTATATGTACAATCAGGGTCTATTTGATTGGTCATGCAAGAAGCAAACAACAGTTAGCTTAAGTACTTGTGAAGCTGAACTGAATGCACTGTCTTATTCACTTAAAGATTGTGAATGGTTGTTACAATTGTGCAAAGACATGAAAATTCCTGTCAAATGTCCAATCCAGGTTTACCAGGACAACAAAGCATGTTTGGCTTTGCTGAATTCTGAAGGTTGTAAGCAAAGCACGAAGCACTTAAAGTTGCAACATGCTAGGGAACGTATTCAGAAGGGACTCGTAACGGTGTCCTACATCCCAGGTAATGAAATTCCTGCTGATGTATTGTCCAAGATTGTGTCAAGGGATCAACACTGTACCTATGTGCAGAAGTTGGGTTTGTACTGATATTGTACGAACACGCTGCCCAGTGATGTTCACAGAAAGGGGGAGGATGTTGGTTTCTGCTTCCTTCACTGTGCAGCGAAGTGCTTGTCACGAGACAGGTGTTTACATTCCACAGTCAGCGTACTGTTGGGCTTCCCACGGGAAAGGGAGACTGGATGTGACGTACACTGGTTTCCTGTTTTTCTCAGTTCTCTCTGTGTTTCCGAAGAGAGAGGATGCTTCTCTGCTCGCAGCAGAAGCAAGATGCATGTATGTAATCTCTCAGCTTTGAAGTGTAAATAAAGTAATGTAGAGTATGTGGCACGTACTGCTCATTATTCCACTGCGTAAAAGACTCTGCAAAAACAACAATCTAGTCCAACCTCCTGCAATGCAGGAATCTCAACTAAGTATCCATGACAGATGGCCATCCAACCTCTGCTTGAAAACCTCAAAGGAAGGACTGTCACAGGAAAATAGAACACTCTTGAATAGCAAAATAACTCGACAAGAGATCGAACTTGCCATTCAGAACATGAAACTGGGCAAATCTCCAGGGCCGGATGGTTTGACCTCCAAGTATTACAAGACATTAAATGACTATCTGATACAACCACTGATGGAGGTCAGCAATGAGATTATGGAGGGGAAGAAGGCGCCGGAATCGTGGAAAGAAGCCTTTATCACATTGATACCAAAATCAGAAACTGAAAAGACACAGCTTAAGAACTACCGTCCCATCTCCCTTCTAAATGTGGATTATAAAATATTTGCTGAAGTTTTGGCAAACAGACTTAAAAGAGTTTTAAGTGAAGTAATACACAAGGACCAAGCAGGCTTTCTCCCAGGCAGACACATGTTTGCCAATACAAGGAATATTATTGACATTTTGGAGCTGTTGCAAACAGAAATTAATACCAAAGCAGTGTTAGTTTTTATAGATGCGGAGAAGGCCTTCGACAATATCTCTTGGAAGTTTATGAAGGGAAATTTAAAAGAAATGGGAGTGGGGAGGGGTTTTGAAAACGGGATTGATGCGATATATTCAGAACAAAAGGCAAAACTGATAGTCAACAATGTGGTTACGGAAGGGTTTAAAATTGAAAAAGGAACACGACAAGGCTGCCCAATTTCCCCGCTGTTGTTTATTACAGTCCTGGAGGTGCTCCTGAATCTTATCAGAGGGGACCGGTTGGTGCAAGGGATTCAGGTCGGAGCGAAACAATATAAACTTAAAGCTTTTGCAGATGACCTAGTTTTGACCCTGCAGGAGCCAGAATCTAGTACAAAAAGAGTTTTGGAATTGATTCAAGACTTTGGTCGGGTGGCGGGATTTAAATTAAATAAACAGAAAACTAAAGTATTAGGGAAAAACTTGACAGACATAGAGTCAGAACGGTTTCAGAAAGAAACAGAACTAACATTGGTGAAAAAAGTTAAGTACCTAGGGGTAAATATAACAGCAAAAAATCTGAGTCTATTTAAGGATAATTATGAAAAATGCTGGTCTGAAATTAAGAGAGACTTGGACTGTTGGACAAAATTGAAACTTTCTTTGCTAGGCCGAATTGCCGCTATTAAGATGAATGTATTGCCAAAGATGTTGTTTTTGTTTCAAACATTACAAATTGTGGATAAGACGGAGTGCTTCAGGAAGTGGCAGAGAGATATTTCTAAATTTGTCTGGCAGGGCAAAAAGCCTAGAATTAAGTTTAAGATACTAACTGATGCGAAAGAAAGAGGTGGCTTTGCCCTGCCGGACTTAAAGCTGTACTATGAAGCAGCAGCTTTCTGCTGGCTCAAGGACTGGCTACTTCTTGAAGACACGGATGTGTTGGATCTGGAAGGTTTTAACAATGCATTTGGTTGGCATGCATATCTATGGTATGATAAAGTCAAGACCAATAAGGCCTTTAAGAACCATATTGTCAGGAAAGCTGTATTTAATGTCTGGACAAAATACAAAGACTTGTTGGAAAACAAAACCCCAAGGTGGCTTTCACCTCTGGAGGCTAAGGCCCGGAAGAGACTCAATATGGAGGCCAATTGGCCAAAGTATTGGGAAATATTAGAAAAAGATGGTGACAATTGGAAATTGCAGAGTTTGGAGAAAATGAAGGGTAAAGTGCTAGACTGGTTACATTATGCTCAGATTGAAGAAGTTTTTAAAAATGACAAAAAGTTAGGATTCCAGGTGGAAAAATCGAAGTTAGAGACAGAACTGTTAGAACCAAAGAGTAAGATATTATCAAGAATGTATAACTTGCTGTTGAAATGGAACACACAAGATGAAATGGTTAAATCTGCTATGATAAGATGGGCACAGGACATTGGGTATAATATTATGTTTGAAGATTGGGAAAGGTTGTGGACCACTGGGCTGAACTTCACTGCATGTAATGCTCTGAAGGAAAATGTAATGAAAATGATATATAGATGGTACATGACCCCTGTTAAACTTGCTAAAATATACCACTTGTCCGAAAATAAATGTTGGAAATGTAAGGAAAATGAAGGAACATTCTTTCACCTCTGGTGGACTTGCCCGAAAGTGAAGGCCTTCTGGGAAATGATATATAACGAGCTGAAAAAAGTATTTAAGTATACTTTCACTAAGAAACCAGAGGCCTTCCTCCTGGGTATAGTCGGCCAGAAGGTGTTAAAGAAGGACCGAACATTCTTTATGTATGCTACAACGGCAGCAAGGATACTTATCGCTAAGAACTGGAAAACTCAAGATTTACCCACACTGGAAGAATGGCAGATGCAGCTGATGGACTATATGCAATTGGCGGAAATGACCGGCAGAATCCGAGACTTGGGAGAAGAAAAGATTGAAGAAGACTGGAGGAAATTTAAGATTTATCTACAAAAATATTGTAATTTGGTGGAATGTTAAGAAGGGTGCTTGATTACAAAAAATTGGCCATCACCAATTTGGATTTGAATTGGAAGATAAGTGAGATTTTAGAAAACAAAATCGCTGAAGAATTGTTATTTATTATTTAAAAGAGCGACTATAAATTATATGATAATTTGCTTGGAAAAATGTATTGACAATGTAAGTCTGAACGGGAAACGTGAGGAAGTCCAAAAAGGTTTGAAAATTTGTTAAGACAAAAGGAATGTTGTTTATTATTTTTGTATTTTTTATAAAAAACCCTAATAAATATCTTTATAAAAAAAAAAAAGAAAACCTCAAAGGAAGGAGAGCCCACAACCTCCCAAAGGAGACTGTTCCACTGTTAAACAGCCATTACTGTCTGAAAGTTTTTCTGTATGTTTAGTCGGAATCTCCTTTCTTCTAACTTGAAGCCATTGGTTCGAGTCCTACCCTCCAGAGTAGGAGAAAACAAGCTTGCTCCATCCTCTATGTGACAGCCCTTCAGATATTTGAAGATGGCTATCACATCTCCTCTCAGTCTCCTCTTTTCCAGGCTAAACATACCCAGCTCCTTCAAGGGCTCCTCATAAGGCTTGGCTTCTAGACCCTTGATCATCTGCACATGTTCCAGCTTGTCAACACTCTTCTTAAATTGTGGTGCTCAGAATTGAACACAGTATTCCATGTGTGGTCTGACCAAAGCATATTAGAGTAGGACTATGACTGTTAGGACTGGGGACGCGGGTGATGCTGTGGGTAAAACCTCAGTGCCTAGGACTTGAATCCCCGCGGCGGGGTGAGCTCCCGTTGTTCGGTCCCAGCTCCTGCCCACCTAGCAGTTCGAAAGCACCCCTAAAGTGCAAGTAGATAAATAGGTACCGCTTTATAGTGGGAAGGTAAACAGCGTTTCCGTGTGCTGTGCTGGTGCTGGCTCGCCAGAGCAGCTTCGTCACACTGGCCACGTGACCCGGAAGTGTCTCCGGACAGCGCTGGCCCCCGGCCTCTTAAATGAGATGGGCGCACAACCCTAGAGTCGGACACGACTGGCCCGTACGGGCAGGGGTACCTTTACCTTTACCTTTTATGACTGTTAGGATTCTTGCCCTGTGTTTGCAGTCATGGGATTGTTTCTTCCACATGACAGTGTATGTTTTCATTCCACAGTGTGGGAAGTGACGGAGACAGGATGTTTGTATTACTGTGTTCCGTGATGCGGGGCTATTGTCCTTTGTTCTCTCTCTTTGCTGTCTGATGAGAAAGAGGAGGAGCTGAGTCAGAATGCTCCAAGTGTATTATATGTAAATAAAGTAGTTTAGCCAAAATGTTGTGCTGCTGAGTCTGTCACGCGAACTGCCAATGCTCTGCAGAATCCTGAAGTGTGCTGATGCCTCTCAGAGATGTCAGTCGCTTTGATGTTTGGGCTGGAGAACGCTTTTGAAGCTCCTGAACGAATGACCAGGAGGAAGAGAACATGCCAGTTGGGCATGTGTGTCTCTTGGATGCCTACTTGCATGTAGGACGCTCCTGACAATGACTTCCCTTGATCTGGACACTATACTTCTGTTGATGCAGCCTAGAATAGCGTTAACTTTTTTTGCTGCTGCATCACACTGTTGGCTCATGTTAAGCTTGTGGTCCACCAATAACCCTAGATCTGTTTCACATGTACTGCTAGTAAGCCAGGCATCCCCCATCTTATATTTGCACATCTGGTTTTTCCTACCTAATTGAAAAACATTTTGTTAGCTATGCTGCAATCTGTTATGGTCATTTTGAATTCTGATCCTGTCTTTTACAGCATTAGTTACCCCTCCAAGTTTGATCTCATTTGCAAATTATGCAACCCACATTTTACCAGCTTCCTTGCGAGAATATCATGGGGGACTTTGTGAAAAGCCTTACTAAAACCAAGATACACTATGTCCACAGCATTCCCATGATTCACCAAGTTTGTAATTCCATCAAACAAAGAAATCAGATTGGTCTAGCATGACTTATTTTTGAGAACCCCATACTGGGTCTTAGTAATCACAGCATCCTTTTCTAAATGCTCACAGACTGATTATTGAATTACCTGTTCTAGGACCTTTCCTGGTATCAGTGTCAACCTCAAGGGTTGGCTGTTACTAGGGCTTCTTTCCCCCCCTTTTTGAAGATGGGGACAAGATTTGCCCGCCTGCAGTCTGCAGGGATCTCACCTATTCTCCAAGAATTATCAATGGTCATATCAAGGCAAAACTCCCTTAGGACTACATTGCCAATCAGGGCACATGCAAGTACCAACCATTCTGCCTATTCTGGTTGCTAAGCAACACCCCACTCCCCAGTTAGCCACTTTACTGGAAAAATAATTAACTCTTAAGTTTCACATGGAATGATCTCTTCTGTTACACTTCCAACAGGGGGCAGAATAGACTTATGAACACATCCAGAACTGACATGAACAGAAATTAGATTGATTGATTGATTGATTGATTGGTCGATCCATCCATCCATCCATCCCTCGTCTACAGAGATTTGAGGGACTGAGTGGGCCCAGAACCTGCTACAACAAGGCATTCTGAAAATGCTTATACCCCCACTGGCACTTGGGGGTTCCTGCCCAGATGCCAGCTGGGTAGAATCTGGCAGGATCCCTAACTCAGTGCTCTAAGAACTCTGCCTGAGACTGCAGCTCAGGGAGCCATCTGAATTTGCTCTCCTCGTAAAAGAACTATTGTGTTAACAGAAGGGAAAATTGCATTAGATTAACAAGCATTCCAAAGTGCATTACCACGCCCCTTCATGAAGCAGTTCTTTCTCATTTATACTCGCATTAGGGGTCCATCTTCCAGCATGCAGATGGTTCCCAGGGCATTGCATTTTTGAAAACCAGATGGGAATGGTGTGTTTCAGGGAAGACACTGGAGGGTGGTTGGGAATGGAGAGGTTAATATTTATCCTTGCCATCTGCACAATGCGAAAAATGCTTTCATCAGTCCTGCCCTCCCCATGGTTGCAAGGGGCCCAGTACGCACACAAATAAAAAAAGGACTTCTTGGACTTATTCACATAGTGTTGGGTTTTGTCGCTTTTTTTTCTGTGCCCACCTCCCACTCCTCTCCTTCCTAGTCCGTTCCCCCCTCCCAAAAAGAAGAAAAACACCAAAACGTTCTTTTGACGTAATTGGACCCGACACCACGGTTTTTGCAATAATAGAGGGGGATTATTGAGGCGACGAATATGCTACTCTTAATGCATTGAAAATGGCGAGGAAAAATAACAACCCAAATAAAGCACACACGGTAACCTCGGATTCTTATTTTCACATTGTTCCCCTCTGGACAAAAAACAATTACATTTGTATTGCAGGGGAGGGGAGGGGGACCCAGAAAGAAGCAGCCAACCCCCCACTAGCCTGGGGGCTGAAATGCAATCGCAGTATGCAGGAGCTTCCGATTATTCTATGATCTGTGCAAGATAAAAAGGGATTCAGCATCCAGCTTCCAAGCCGCTGAAGGTTGATCCTTCTGGCTTTTATTTTATTCAAACTCACTTTCAAATGAGACCGAAGATTGGCCTGAAGACAGATCTGGCACCAGCACCTCAGTTTCCAGAAGACTTATTATTTAAGGGTTTGGGGAGGGCTGGCCCTTATATTTCAGAGTCCCACAGGATAAAAACCCAGAGGATTCCTAGAAAATACATTCTGTTTCCCTAACCCCCAGCACAGGGGGACACCAAGCTGACACCAAGCTGAGTTCATCCATCTAACTCAGTATTGTCTACTCTAACTGGCAAGAGAGCCCCAGGATTACAGGCAGGGAGCTTTCCCCTCCCTGTCTGCAGACACTGGGGGTTGAACCTGGGTGCAAAGCAGGTTCTCTACTAATGAGCTAACACCTCGTCATTCCAGTTAGGTTTACGAGGATCCAGAGAAATCATTGCATCCTACAAAGTAGCTTAGAAAACGAAGTCTTGACTACAAAACCAGTTTGGTCTATTGGACAGAGAGCTTCACTGGGAACAGGAAGATCTACTTTCCATGTCCCTACTTCACCAAAGATTGCTTTGGGGCCTTGGGCAAGATGCTACCCATTAACCCTTTTGTACCATTGGATTAGGAGGGACAATCTTCGACTCTTAAGGCTGCAAAATAAACCCCAGGAGTTGCTAAGGGTAGAACCAGAACCCCATAACTCTGTGCACAGTTGACTCATACAATCTGCCATCAGGGCAACAGGCTTATCTCCCTCTGGGTCAGAGGTGGGAACCAGCTCTTGTTGGACTACAGCTCCAAGCTTCCCTGACCACTGATCATGGTGGCTGAGGCCGATGGGAGTTAGAGTCCCACAACATCAGGAGGGCCATCCTTGCCCAGTAACCAGCATTTCTGGTTACTGAAGTGACTCCCCCACCCTCACAAATGCAGCCTGAATCTCATTTACATGTGGACTTCCTCACAGCACTGTGGGGCCCTAACTTCAGCGCCATGAGGCCCAATTAAAAATGGAGGCCAAAGTGAAGTGAATAATATTTGAAGTCCAACAAGCATTTTTCAAAACTGGCCCCATTCTGACCTGGCTCTGCCACTCTTGGAGGCCAATAAGGTTTCCAATCTGCCTTGTTGCCACTGACCTCTATTTAAACTCCAGGTTGCCGCCCCGTGTTCCCTGCCAGCATCCTGCCCGCATTACTGCTTTCCTTCTTTCGCTCAAACATCACTTTATTATATGCAAATGCTCTTGTCGTATTTATCGCTTCCCACTGCCTGCCCTACCAATTTCCTCTGTTGCCCTGAAAGCACACCTGTGGCTGTGTGTGCGCATACAGAGAACCTTAAATTGAGGGGGGTGGGTAGAAAGTAATTTGGAACAAGCAATTTGGAAATGGCCATCTTTTGCGTCCACAAAGCTTCTGCTCTGAATCCTGGGTTCCATTTTTTATTATCTCTAGCAAGTCCCTTATCAAGAGGCACAGCCTGTTGGGGCTGCATTGGGACCAGTGCCCCCTGTTAGCATATGCAAAAATCCCTATCATAAGGTCTGACAATGCATGTCAATGCATCTGGTCTCCTGAGGCAATTGAGTTGTTAGGGACAACTCCCCGCTCCCCAGCTATGCAGGCCCTCCTCCTAGTAAGGGACAACCGGATGTCATTTCCAAAAATGTGTAGCTGAAGTGCTTAAATTAAAATATGGGACCTTCATTGCGCATTTTGAAACTTTGAATCTGAAATAAGGGATCAGAGCTATGTGGGATCAGAGATATCTGCCAGTCTTCTCTGGTGGGTTTTGTGCTTACTCAGTTCTCTGTTGGCTGGCTGAGACAAAATAGCCAGCACTCATTTCTGGAGTCTTTCCCTTCCCACCCACCTCTCCCATCTACCACAGTAGAAGCACTGCAGGCTGGTGCACATGTCGCATTTGCTGTGGAGATGCTGCCACAGACAGTGATAGTGACTGATTCCTCCATCCCCTTGATTGGAAATTCATCACTGATCTCGGTAAAAAGGGCTGTGTGAGTGGTCAGTTGGTTGCCTCTAGGCTACAAAATGTAAACATGAAGCAAAACTCGTCTCCTGAGAACCTACATGCCATCAATACTCAAAGTGGGGTGGGATATAATCCCACTTCTTTTTGAAGTGGACATAAATTTTAAGTCTGGCTTAGCTCATCCCATTTCCTTTTTGCTCCTACTTTGGAAGCACCCAATTTCTTTCAAAAGCATACAGCTTCCTCTCCCACTTCAGACACTTCCTACAGTGCAAACCCACATTGGTTTTGCTCCAGCTGAATTGTTATGGTTTTCCTGAGAATCCTGGGAATTGTGGGCTGTTCAGGGGTGCTGAAAACTCTCCAACAGAAAGCACTCTCTCTGTAAAAGCAGAGTTCTCTTACCAAAGAGAAGGACAGTTATCCTACAGTTACTTAAACTCCTTCATCTCCCAGAGCCTCTCTAAGGGAAAACTTTAGTTGTATGTTTTATAAAGCACCACTGACTCTAACCCAAGTCCATCACCCAATGTTTTGTTGCTACTTCCAGGAGCCTCTGACGTCCCATAGTACATGGAGAAATTATCCACACACCCACTTTCCTGTGATAGTTTTTAGCAGTGAAACACTCCAGCCAAGACATCCAGATTTCTTCCCCTTTCTCTTTCAGCTGTAATAATATCTAGGATGTTCCCTGTATCATTAAGCATGGGGGGCAGGTGGGTGGAAGAGAGTTTGCAGAGCCTCCGAGACCCAGTAAACAGACACATGAAGTTTGAGCACATTTGAGGAAATAGCCAGGGGCTTTGCCAGCTTCCATCCTTCATTAACTTCCCTAACGAGCTCAGTGCTGGGCCCAGGGGCCTCAGGCAGGACTCGGCACTGGTCATTACCAGCTGCAACTGAGCCACCCAAGCACAGCTGCCTCCCATCCTCTCAGTCTCTCTGTGATGACCCAATATCATCTTATTGATCCAGGAACCACCAGTATATTTCCATTACTGTGCAGAGGATTTTCTGCCTTATAAATGCTGGAGAAGTAGGCACCTCGTATGAGAGGTGCTGACTGCCACACCTGCTCCACCAGAAGCTCTTATCAGTAGGACACATGAGAGCTTGAAGCGCAGACCTTTGCTCCATCAGGGATTGGATGACACCCAAGTGGCCAGCATGGAGTGTAGCACAATCTACTTCACCGAGATTCGTCTAATGTCACAAACTGAGGGATCTTTCAGGGATTATAGCATGACTGATCTATGTTATGTGATGCAAAGTCTGAACTCTTGCATAAGAACATGAGACACATGTGGAGAACCTCTGGCCTGCCAGCTGTTGCTGAACTACAGTTCCCATCATCCCTAGCCATTGGCCTTGCTTGCCGGGGCTGATGGGAGTTGTGGTTCAGCAACGTCTGGAGGGGTGAAAGTTCCCCACACCTGACATGAGAATGGGTTAGTGTGTTGGATGCTATTTCAAACCGAAGGCCACCTTACCTTCTAGGCAACCTTCTGGGGGTTACCTGCCCACCTGTCATGGGTGGAGCAACGAATGCAAATATCACTGCTGTATGGTAGTTTCTATTGAGGTTATTATATTGTGCATATAGAAGCAGTTGGATGAAAGAATTTGCTCTTCTTCGAAATAAAAATTCTCCAGTCCAAAAAAGGGTGCAAAAAACTTTATTTAAAGAACTGAGTCCAAAAAACTTCAAACAATAAAAGTTACATTCAGCTAGATACATAATTTCTTATACTGTTCTCAGCATAAGACATCATATTTTAATTACAATTATATTGCATCCTGAGCTAAAAATCAAAGCTCCATCTCTTCTCCATTAGCCCCAAGCTGTTTGTTGGAGACAGAGAATTAAAACGTCCATTCTCTTGAGTAGCCTGGAAACAAAGAACTCACACCCAAGATGGATGCCTATGAATATGCATACAATCCTTTTCAGGTGATTTAAACACCTCTTAATGATTTACCTGTTAAGATGTTCCTCAATGCAAATCAGTCATGCTTTGCCAGTACAATACAGTCACATTATGTAATTATTTTCCATTTCAATGTACATTAAACAATTATTCTTAAGGGTTTCTACATTCTCTCCACATACTCTCTTTCCTACATCCAGACAAGAGGCATCATCCAGAGTTCAAGGACCCAATCCAGCAGGCAAAAACACTTTGGGGCTGCAGCTGGGCCACTCAGGGTGTGGCCTGCATTCCAAGGACCAGATGGAGAGGCCTGGAAGACCACATTCAGCTTCTGGGCCTGAGGTTTCCCACCTGTGAATGAGGACCTGGGCAACCAAGGTTCTAATCCTCACTTGTTCCTCAGCCTAACCCATGATAACACTGATGATGAAATGGAGAGAGGAAGAACCATGTAGGGCACCCAGAGCTCCTTGGAGGAAGCAGGATAAAGGAGACCAGGGGCAGATCTACACTCGTGGCTTTTAATGTTAAGAAAGGGTGAAGGAATGGTTTTGATAACCATATGGAAACATGATGTCCTACTTTGAACGTTCATAATGCGTTTTAAAAATCTGACACCAGAGGGCGCAGCAGAGCAACCAGCAGCAGTGAGGCAGCTGTTTTGAGGGGGGAAAGCAAAGGTGAAAAACACTTTATTTTACAAGTGTGACGTTTTAGAATGACATATCTAATATCATTCTAATAACCTTAAACAGGTCAGTGTAGATCCAGCCCAGACCAAGCTCCACTTAAGCCCAACATTCTTGGCAAGCATCTCAGCAACCAGCAGGCACTAGGCTGCCACCAGAAATCGCCCAGGAATCCACCTGTGAATGTTCCTCTGCCCTTTGCCCAAGTGAAACTCATTGGTGTCTGTTCTGAGTGACAAAGACTCTCCAAAGTCTAAATACAAAAGAGCTTTTGTAGTACAGTCATTCCTCTAGTTGCGTTAGGTTCATGTTGTGGATTTTCAGGTTGTGAATGCGGCAACCCTGGAAGTGTATATTTCCAGATTTCGCCACATGTGCATGCGCAGGAGTGCTCTATTGCACAGGAGCGCTCTACTTATGGACTTTTTGGGGTGCAAACAGCACCCCGGAACGTGTCCATAAGTAGAGGTACCACTGTATAGTGCTTCCTAGTGTTTAAAGTTTTTCAAACACATTATCTTGTAATTCTCAAAACTACCTTGTAAAGGAGCTGAATATTAAACACACACACACACACACACACACACACACACACCCATATTGCAGTGTGGGGACTGGGACTAGGAGTCCCTCCTGGCCGAAGCAAGATCTGAACCAGGGACTTAGCTCAGTCTCTTAACCATTACGCCACACAAACTCTTCTTATTCTGCTTCTTACATTTTTATCCTGCCCTTTCTCCAGGGTGCTCGGGAAAGTGTACCTCATACAACAACTCTGCAAGGTAGGCCAGGCTGAGAAATGGTATGTGACCCAAGGCTACTAAATGAACCTTATGGCTCAGCCAAGATTGGGGCTCCATTCCCTGAGTCCTTGTCTGAAACTCTGCTCATTAAAACTACACCAGCTGTCACCTTAAGAGAGCCTTCCCTGCTCTAGACACCAAGGATGCCAAAACTGAGAACTTTGGTATGCAAAACATCACTTTCCATTTAGGATTTTTCATTGTGGGTCTCCAGAGACTCACAATGCCAAGGTCAAGGACATTCGCAGGGTGATGGCGGTGCCCCACAGCAGTGGCAGAGTGCAAGCTACCGCCTCTCAGGGCGGGTGTGCAGTGCAAGTCCCTGAGGGGGTCAGGGCACAGAGGGAGCTAAGGAGAGAGGTGGAGACAGTGCTGCCACTCTCTTCCGCTCCAACCCGGGGTCAAGCCTGACCCAGGAGCAGAGCTGCTGCAGCCCAGTACCTTGGCAGCACCATCACACGCTGGAACCAGGCTCCAATGAGGGAGCCGGTTGTGGGAGTGAGGCATCTAGTCATAAGCCTGCATTTTTATCAGAGCTTCTATATATTGCAATCAAGGCTTGTATTTAAAAAATGAGCTTAAAAAAAAAGGATTTTCAAATGTTTCATGCCAGGCAGAAAGAACCTTGGCAAGAGGTTTTTCTCCTAAGACAAGGGGGCCCCATTGATTTATAGTAGAAAAACAATTCTCAAAGTCATAAAAAGGGAGAATTACATATGCTGCCCTTGCAGACTGAGAAAACACAATTAAAGGCAAGGGTAAATAGTAAAATAATACCAATGTGCCTCTCAGTAAAATGAGCCAGATCTTCTTTCCAAGGTTAAAAAGGCCAAGAGCAATGGAGAGGCATCTAGCTGGCAGAAAAAGAGAGCATTTTAAAGAAATCTTTAAAAGCTGTTTCTTTTTCTTAAACTGAGAGAGTTAAAAAGGTTAAATGTTGGGAAAGGCAACTGGCTTGGCTGGAGAAGAAGCATCTAGCTGGCTGGGAAAGGAGGGGGAAAGGGGGGAGGTGTAAACTGAAGAGGCTTCTTTTTAAAAGCTGTTTTTTACTGAGTTCCTTTTTACTTTACAAAGGCTTTATTCTTTTAAAAGGCTACCTATGATAAGTGAATGAAATATATTAGCTTAAATATATTGGCTTAAATGTAATTATGCAAAGGATTTAAGGAATGCTAGATTCTTATTTCATATGGTTGTAAGAGTTGTATTTATCCTGAAATTAAGTCAGCCACCAGCCTAGCCCCCCTGCTAGACAGAAGACGCCATCCAAGCACTCTTGATATATATGGTTGTCAGGCATTTGTTTAGAAACTTTCAAATGAAGGAAATCTTTCAATATTGATGTGAAACTCAAGATCCTTGACATCTGTTGAACATAAAAATGTAAGATTAAACATTTGTTTTAGAAGGCAATAGGGCAAGGAGGGCAAGAGGTGAGCTGGTAATTAAGATTCCATGTAAGATATATTATTACTTATTTGTCATTTATATATAGCTCTTTGTCTCCCTTATAAGGGCAAGGAAGTGGGTGTATCTTTTGTGGGTGTATCTTTTGTGATTGGTTCTACCAAACAGCCAATAGGAATTTCAACCAGGCTGATTGGACAGAGGCAGCCACAGGAGGAGCAAAGGGGGCTGGATTAAGGGAATATAAGTGCTGGCCAGGATGGCAAGAGGCCAGGCCAGAGCTTGGTAACCATATACCACTGAGCCTCTCATTTATTTGTCTGACAAATAAATTATTATTTTAATTTCTCTATTGCTGCGTTGAATATTTCATTCCAGCTAAGCGTTAACCACAAGCAGGGTGCTACATTTTATGGTGCCGTGACTCGGATAAGTGGTCTGCTGGAACGCAGCCCCTTCGCCCTACTGGGCAGGGTACAAGAGAGAGGACCACTGCTTACCCAGCGCGCACTGGTAAATTTTTCCAGGGGGAACGCAGAAGACTCGTCTGTCTGATACCCTGCTCACTGGCGGCGACGGACCGGGGGAAACAGGGAACCAACCAAGGGTAAGTGCACAAAGGGATTTTTGGCCCTCCAATTAATTGGGAGGAAGAGAAGTCTTGATCAAACTTCTGCGTCTCAGTAAGGGGAAACTGAGTACGCTAGGTGGTTGGGTACATCAGATGTTGGTCTGGTGGAGGAAAAGGGAAAATTGGGAGGTAGAGTGTGGTGAAGTATCTAGCGCATTGTATGTGTGAGAAAGTACAGAGCAATCTGTAGCTGACCTGAGTGTGGAGTGACTGAGTGGATACTTCACAGGGCCATACAATGGGAGTTGGGGGTTCAAAGGGGGAAAATACACCTCTTGAGTGTATGTTAAATAATTTTAAGAAAGCCTTCTCAGGGGCATATGGAGTCAAAATGACGCCAGAGCGCTTGAGAACGTTATGTGAACTAGAATGGCCGAAACAAAATACTGAATGGCCATCTCAGGGAACTTTTGATATAAATTTAGTAAGCAAACTTTGGTCTAACATCGCCAAAGAAACTGGAGGGTGCCCAGAACAATTTCCATATATAGATTCCTGGCTGAGCACATTAAATAAAAATCCTCCATGGATAAGGGAATGCAAAGTCAAACGATGCAAATTATTGGCTGTAAAAGCTGAAGCTAGGAAAGGAATCTTGCCAAATAAACTCAAACCCATTTTTGAGGGACCAGAGGAAGAGGTGCTTCCACCTCCACCCTATGCTCCACATCGAAGGGAGCTTAATTCAAACACTCCGCCAGTTGTAACCCCAAGGCAAGAAAGTGGAATGAATAATGGGAGTGGAGTCACAGAGCTTGATTCCTTGATAGATTATGATAAATATCTTCAGGAGGCATTGGAGTCCTATAATAAAGCCCAAGCAGAAGTGGTTATTCCACCTGTGACTCCTAATAGACCTGCATCTACAGTCTCCTTTAGTGGAACAACTGATTGCCCACCCCAAACCCCTGTACATCCAAGTCCTAGAGAATTATTACAGAAGTTACAGGGAGACCTTAATCGGTCAGCAAGCAATACAGCCAGGCGTATAAAGCTGCTAAAAGAACGCCTTGGGACAAATACCATCCCCTATGATTTGAGGCCCCTAGAGCAAAGCGAAGAGAAAGATCACGTAGTAGCCCCTCTTAGAAGAGTATTTGATGCACTTGAGGAGCCTGCGCTGGTTAACGGGCAACCCGGACCACGGCCACCTCGAACTTCGACCCTGCAATATATTCCATTCACAACTACAGATTTGATGAATTGGAAAACACACACCCCATCTTTTGCAGAAAAACCTCAGGCTATGATGGACTTGGTGACTTCAATAGTAAATACTCATAGCCCTACTTGGACAGATTGTCGCCAGCTCCTAAATACTCTTTTCACCACTGAGGAAAGGAGAGACATAATTGAAAAGGCACAGATATATTTGCGTGAGCAGGCCAGAGTGGGAAATATTTTTAATATTGACCGTCATCTCCAAGATAACTTTCCCTTGGAAGATCCTAATTGGGATCCAAACAATGGAATTCATCAGGCCAGACTTACCACCTACCGCCAGACGCTTGTGCAAGGTATCCGCAGGGCATGCCAGAAGCCCACTAATATGTCTAAAGTCTCAGAAGTAGAACAGAAACCAAATGAGAGTCCAGGAGACTTTTTAGAGAGGCTGCAAGAAGCCTATCGTATATGGACTCCTTTTGACCCTGAAGCCCCTGAAAACAGCAGAATGATTACTGCTACATTTGTGGCCCAGTGCGCTTCTGATATTCGTAAGAAAATTCAGAAATCAGAAGGATGGGAAGGGATGCTGATGAGCCAAATTATGGCCATTACACGCCGAGTTTATCGGAATAGGGATGAGGCTGAGAAGCAAGAGAAGAAGAAGTGGCAGAAGGAAAAGATGGTAATGCTAGCCACAGCAGTGAAGCAAGACCACCGCCCCTTAAATGGAGGGAGAGGGCGAGGAAGGAATCCACCACTGGGAAGGAATCAATGTGCAAATTGCAAGAAGGAGGGTCATTGGAAGCGGGAGTGTCCTGAACCCCTGAGGTTGGAAGAAGTACGCCCAGGCCCAGGCCCAGGCCCAGGCCCAGGCCCAGGCCCAGGCCCAGGCTCCGGCCCAAGAAACCAGGGACGGGGACGGGGAATGATCCGAAATGGAAGATATCAGAGACCAGGACAAGGACAGAATAGAGACAATTTCATTGGACTGGCAGAAGAGGATTTTACTCAAGACTAGGAACGACCGGACTCCATAAAGTTAGGCTTCCAGGAGCCCACGGTCACGATTCAATTAGGGAGCCATTTAATAGACTTTATGATTGATACTGGGGCTGAATACTCAGTACTCCCAGAACTATTGCAGAAAAAGGCATCCAAAAGTGTAGTCATTAAAAGTGCCACTGGACAGTCAGCTAAGAGGTCTTTCCTCCAACCTTTGGAATGCCAGATTGGGGGACATCGTTTAACCCATCAGTTTTTGTATATACCTGAGTGTCCAATACCTCTCTTAGGCAGAGATATGCTGTCCAAATTGCAGGCCCAAATCACCTTCACTCCTCGAGGTCCAGAAATGAAACTGCCATCAAAAGCAGCAGGAATAATTACCCTCTCAGTACCTAAGGAACAATCATGGCGCCTAATGTCAGCCCTGCAAGTCCAACCCACATTGGATACAGAATTAAACAAGCTCCTCCGAACTCTACAGGTGCCACCAGGAGTATGGGCCGAAAATAGCCCACCAGGAATGGCTAAGAATATAGCTCCAATTGTAGTAACCCTAAAACCTATGGCTACCCCTGTATCTGTAAAGCAATATCCCTTACCCCGGCGAGCAGCAGAGGGCATCCAGAAACATTTGGACCGCCTATTAAAATATGGTCTGCTTAAGCCCTGCCAATCAGAATGGAACACACCCCTTTTGCCTGTTCGAAAACCTGGGACAGATGAATACAGGCCAGTGCAGGACTTGAGGCTCGTAAACCAGGCTATCGAGACCTTGCACCCAAATGTACCAAACCCATATACCTTGTTGAGTTTGATCCCACCAGAAGCAACATTTTTTACTGTATTGGACTTGAAAGATGCATTCTTCTGTTGCCGGCTGGCACCACAGAGCCAACCTATATTTGCCTTCCAGTGGGAAGACCCTTTGACAGGAACAAAAGGCCAGCTAACCTGGACAAGATTGCCCTAGGGATTTAAAAATTCCCCAACTTTATTTGGCACTGCCTTGGCGAGGGATCTAACAAGTTACCCCTCAATACCGGGAGAAAAGGTGGTTCTGCAATATGTAGATGATCTTATACTAGCGGCAAAGGATTTTAATACCTGTAAAGAAGGGACAGAGGAACTGCTCCACTTGCTCTGGGAAGCTGGCTACCGAGTTTCCCAGAAAAAGGCACAGTTATGTTTAGAAAAGGTCAAATATTTGGGCTTTGACATCTCACACCAACAACGAGCATTGAGACCAGAGAGGAAAGGAGCTATTTGCCTTATCAAGGAACCTACCACAAGGAAACAACTTAGAGGATTCCTGGGAACAGCAGGGTTTTGTAGACTATGGATACCTGATTTCAGCAGTCTGGCCAAGCCCTTACATGAAAGCACTCGAGGTGCAGAAAAGGACCCATTCGTATGGGGACCTGAGCAGAAACAAGCCTTTTTAGTTATCAAACAACGACTTATGGAGGCACCAGCCCTTGGATTGCCTAATTCGGAAAAACCCTTTCAGCTGTATGTACATGAACAGAATGGGATTGCAGCTGCAGTCCTGACCCAGAGATTAGGAAGTTGGAACCGCCCAGTAGCTTATTTGTCTAAACAATTGGACTCAGTAGCAAAAGGATGGCCTCCATGCCTAAGGGCAGTAGCGGCCACTGCAAGCCTTGTCAAAGAAGCTGATAAATTTACCTTCGGCCAGACGATGTATGTGAATGTACCTCATGCTGTTCTGACACTCATGGAATATAAGGGTAGTTATTGGCTAACGAACCCAAGGATGGCTAGATACCAAGGCCTATTGTGTGAAAATCCCAGGATTCATCTACGAGTAGTGAATATGCTCAATCCAGCGACTTTGCTGCCCCTACCAGAGGTAGATGATGAGGAATCACATGATTGTCTCCAAGTAATGGATGAAGTTTATTCCAGTAGACCTGATCTGAAAGATGAACCGTTGAAAAATCCAGATGTTGTATATTATACGGATGGTAGCAGTTACCTTCATGAAGGTGCCAGACGAGCAGGATATGCTGTGGTCACCAATGAGGAAGTTGTGGAAGCTGAAGCTTTGCCTGCTGGCACATCAGCACAAAAGGCTGAACTTATAGGCTTAACTAGAGCTCTGCAATTGGCAGCTGGATGTAAGGCAAACATCTATACTGATTCTAAATATGCCTTCTTAACCCTGCATGCACATGGAGCTCTATGGAAAGAAAGAGGTCTAATAGGAGCCCACGGGAAGGCCTTGAAATATGGACCTGAAGTAGAAATCCTGTTAGAAGCAGTATGGGCTCCAGAACAGATTGCTGTAATGCACTGCAAAGGTCATGGACGAGGAAGGGATCCAATAACCAGAGGAAATCATGCTGCTGACAAAGCAGCCCGAGAGGCAGCCCAAAAGCCTGTGGGAGGATTTATAGCAGCCCTCATACCAGAGGTAGTTCCAGAAGAAGTTAAACCTCACTATACCCCAGAAGAGAGGAAGTGGGCTGAACAGGAAGGAGCGGTTATGAAGGACGGTTGGATGATCCTGCCGGACAATAGGATTTATGTACCTCATCATCTAGCAGGCACAATTGTAAGAAATTATCATGAATCTACTCACCTTGGCGGTACTGCAACCAGAGAGAGTCTCAGTCGGAAGTTGTATATTATTAATCTATCACAATTAGCAACTTGCATTTCACAGAAATGTGTTCTTTGTGCTAAAAACAATCCCAGGCAGGGACCAGTACAACCTCCTGGAATTCAACATGTGGGATATGTCCCCATGGAAAGTCTAATTGTGGACTTCACAGAGCTGGTCCCTTCTAAGGGATTCAAGTATCTCCTTGTGTTTGTAGATACTCTTACCGGATGGGTTGAAGCTTTTCCCACCCGAACTGAAAAGGCACGAGAGGTAACTAAGAGACTCCTCACTGAATTGATCCCAAGGTTTGGATTACCTAGATGCATTGGAAGTGATAATGGGCCAGCGTTCATTGATCAAGTAGTACAAGATGTATGTCGAGTCCTACAAGTAAAATGGAGACTGCATGCAGCATATAGGCCTCAGAGTTCAGGGAAAACTGAAAGAATGAATCGGACTCTGAAAACCCAATTGGCAAAATTAACCCAGGAAACGGGATTGGGATGGGTAGATGTGTTACCCATAACACTGTTTCGTGTTCGGTATGCACCCACAAAAAGACTTAAGTTGTCACCTTTTGAGCTCCTGTATGGGAGACCGCCCTCCTTTGTTCAGGATATTCCAGCTGACCTTAAACAAATAGGAGATCATGTGACACAGGGACAAGTGCAATCTCTCTCCCGTGTTTTTGTTTCTCTTAACAGGTGGGCCCTCGAACGCACGCCGTGCAGCATTGCCGAGCCGATTCATCAGTTCCAGGCTGGCGATAGCGTATGGGTGAAAGAGTGGAAACGTGATCCACTTGCACCAAAGTGGCGTGGACCTTACACCGTCTTGCTCTCTACTCCAACAGCGGTGAAGGTAGCTGAGGTGACCCCCTGGATTCATCACTCTCGTTTGAAGAAGTCCGAAGGCAGTTGGACGTGCAAAGGTGACCCCTCTAATCCTTTAAAACTAACTCTCTCCAAAAACCCCTGTATCTAGCCCTACCGGGAACGGGCTAGGTCACGGGCAACATTTGACGACCGGCCTGCTGCAGCCACAACCTGGAAGCTGGCTGACCTGCGCACGCCTGAAGCTTGAGGAGCGTCTGAACCAGCGACTGTGAACGGAAAGATTCTCTAATACAATTGATTGACTGCCCCCTTGTGGAACAATTATCAGAGATATTACTCATTGGGGATCCTCGGGATATATGTTTTGGTCTTGGTGGTACCCCATTTCTGTCACTGGGGGAATTATATTGGGGCTAATAATTATTTGCTATCACAATAAGGTAATCTTTTGTGGAAGGAATGCATATACTAGACATCAACATGATTTTATTATTAATCCTGATCCCTTGGGAAGGGGAAGGGTCCTTGAATCTGACCAAATTGGCTAAATATGGATTCAGCCATGACCACAATATGTGGGTAGGCTTAGCTGAGATGGTAGCCAATGTTGCAAATAGGACCAATTGCCTTGTTTGCTCTCTTGGGCCAGATGATTCAGAGGGAGGTATGCCCTTATTACCGATACCATTAGATGCCATTGGTATGGTAAGCGAAATGCCACACCAAACAGAAATACAGAATTTCCCCGGATGGAACTCAACTAAACCATTACGAGTTATACCTGTACAAGGGGAATTCTGTGTACATAAATCATCAGATGCAGCTGATTCTCCCATGATAGGCTCTTCTCATTGTCACTATACTTGGGATTATATTAAGAATAGTCATACCTGGGCACACGGTACTACCTATCGAACTCGGAATACCTTGCCCTGTGCACCTCCTTTTATTCACGCATGGAAAGTGGTGTGGAACATAACTGTGACAGAAAAAGGCAATCTAACATACTGCACTGTGAACTCTCTACCTCTTTTGGTATTTCGCCTTCTGTACTCCACGTACCAAAAACCTCAGACTCGATGGTTGTGGTGGATATGTGGAGAATGGGCATACAAAAAGCTCCCTTCCAAATGGAGTGGGACTTGTTTCTTGGGTTGGGTATTACCACCAATGTGGATTATGCCCACTAGTTCGGCCAGGCGAACATGAAGGAATGCTGATATTTCTCATATAGCAGGAGGAAGTACCCAAAGTTGGAGCGGTACTGATGATTGGCCGCCAGAGCGCATTATAGCCTATTATGATCCTGCCTCCTGGAATCCTGGTGAGCTCATACAAGGGGCACGGGATCCTATTTATAATCTAAACAGAATAATTCGATTGCAAGCAGTAGTGGAACTTGTAACCAATGCAACGGCACAGAGTTTGAGACTTATTGCACAACAGTTGGATGAAAGTAGAGCCGCCATTTTGCAGCTGAAAATGGGAATGGATTATGTACTTGCCAGGCAGGGAGGCCTATGTGGAGTCTTGAACTTGACAGGGAATGCCTGTTGCTTTAACATTTCTGATAATGGTGAGGCAATCCGTGTGTTGGCCACAAAGATGGAGAATATAGCACATGTCCCAGTACAAACATGGGAAGGATGGGATATGGGATGGCTCACCAATTGGTTACCTAATGTCACAGGACTCAAAGGGATACTATTGTCTTGCTTGTTTTTCTTGACAGTAGTGGTAATGGTTTTGTGTATGATGCCATGTATCATTTCATGTTTTAGAAGTACAATTAGCAAGATGGTTTCAAATGAAACTCTACCTCATATCATGGCCCTATACAGAGCTTTACCTCAGGAATATGATGAAGGTCAAGCTATCAAGGACACTTGGGATGAAGGTCCTTGAGCTTGAAAGGGGGGAATGAGGCATCTAGTCATAAGCCTGCATTTTTATCAGAGCTTCTATATATTGCAATCAAGGCTTGTATTTAAAAAATGAGCTTAAAAAAAAAAGGATTTTCAAATGTTTCATGCCAGGCAGAAAGAACCTTGGCAAGAGGTTTTTCTCCTAAGACAAGGGGGCCCCATTGATTTATAGTAGAAAAACAATTCTCAAAGTCATAAAAAGGGAGAATTACATATGCTGCCCTTGCAGACTGAGAAAACACAATTAAAGGCAAGGGTAAATAGTAAAATAATACCAATGTGCCTCTCAGTAAAATGAGCCAGATCTTCTTTCCAAGGTTAAAAAGGCCAAGAGCAATGGAGAGGCATCTAGCTGGCAGAAAAAGAGAGCATTTTAAAGAAATCTTTAAAAGCTGTTTCTTTTTCTTAAACTGAGAGAGTTAAAAAGGTTAAATGTTGGGAAAGGCAACTGGCTTGGCTGGAGAAGAAGCATCTAGCTGGCTGGGAAAGGAGGGGGAAAGGGGGGAGGTGTAAACTGAAGAGGCTTCTTTTTAAAAGCTGTTTTTTACTGAGTTCCTTTTTACTTTACAAAGGCTTTATTCTTTTAAAAGGCTACCTATGATAAGTGAATGAAATATATTAGCTTAAATATATTGGCTTAAATGTAATTATGCAAAGGATTTAAGGAATGCTAGATTCTTATTTCATATGGTTGTAAGAGTTGTATTTATCCTGAAATTAAGTCAGCCACCAGCCTAGCCCCCCTGCTAGACAGAAGACGCCATCCAAGCACTCTTGATATATATGGTTGTCAGGCATTTGTTTAGAAACTTTCAAATGAAGGAAATCTTTCAATATTGATGTGAAACTCAAGATCCTTGACATCTGTTGAACATAAAAATGTAAGATTAAACATTTGTTTTAGAAGGCAATAGGGCAAGGAGGGCAAGAGGTGAGCTGGTAATTAAGATTCCATGTAAGATATATTATTACTTATTTGTCATTTATATATAGCTCTTTGTCTCCCTTATAAGGGCAAGGAAGTGGGTGTATCTTTTGTGGGTGTATCTTTTGTGATTGGTTCTACCAAACAGCCAATAGGAATTTCAACCAGGCTGATTGGACAGAGGCAGCCACAGGAGGAGCAAAGGGGGCTGGATTAAGGGAATATAAGTGCTGGCCAGGATGGCAAGAGGCCAGGCCAGAGCTTGGTAACCATATACCACTGAGCCTCTCATTTATTTGTCTGACAAATAAATTATTATTTTAATTTCTCTATTGCTGCGTTGAATATTTCATTCCAGCTAAGCGTTAACCACAAGCAGGGTGCTACAGGAGCACCTGGTCACACACACCCCTCCCTGCCCCCTCAGCCCCCATGCTACGCCAGTGCCCCACAGCATTTAATTTCTAAATGTTTCTGGGGTGGGGTAGACAGATGACTCACCAGAGGCATGCCCTTTTTTGACAGTACCCCAAGTAGTGCCTGAAATTTGTGATCTGGGCCAAAACTAGCTTACAGAGCAGCTGAGCTCTTCCCTTCAAGCCAAGATATCAGATGTTGCACAAAGCTTACTAATTGGGGCTGGGGGCATGCAAATGATTACTCCGGGGGTGTGGGCACTCACTGGTGCAGGACTTGTTTGGACAGCAGGGGTCAGAATCAGTTGAGCCTCAGAGTCTTTTTGTTCTGTTTTGCAGTCTCACATTTTCTTCCAGACGCACCAGAATCACAATTCTTCCCCTTCCCTGAGTCTAATAAAGACATTGCAAGAAGCGACAAGGGAAAAGAAATGAGAAAGAGAGAGAGAAACCATAAAACCCACAAACACGGTCACAAAAGCATGAAACAGCTTGAAAATCCGAGTGCTGAGCGCGATCAGCCCCATCCCTGGCGGAGGCTCCATCGCTCCTGCTTTCCTTGGGCCTTGTAATGGAAATTAAATTTGGACACAAGTGCTTGGGCATATTTATTATCCTGCTGCTATTGATCTGTCAGGGAGAACAGAAAACTGCTATTTCAGCTGATATAAGGCAGGGAAGCACTGTGATTAGACTAATAGGCCTTTCATGGATTGAGATTTAAGTGCCGGGGTGGTGAAATTTGTATTACCCCCCGAAGCTGCTCTGTCTCTCTCACCCAATCCTGTTAGCATAATGTGCTCACAAACCTATCGCAGGAGCATCAGCAAATTTCATGTGCTTTTTGTTTAGGAATGCCAGGAAGAGAAGAGGGAAAGAATCATACAATCATAGAGAAAATACAAAACTAAAGCTGGTTGCGGAAGGAAATCAGGGGTGCAGAACAATATCCTGGATATAGAACTTCCTGAACATTTTACTGGGACTATGGCTGATAGCCAGAGCCAGCATTTTATGGGTCCACCTAATAAAAACAAGCTTTGTGAGGCCAGTAATGGGCTCTGAAAAGGTAGTGATGGTCACCCAACTCCCATGTAATATTTCAGGCTCCATTCTAGCCCCACCCCTAAATTTGACCAGCCGGATTCTGCCATAAACTTCACCCTGATGTTTTTAATAGTGTGACATTGAATTCCACCTGCTATAAGTATCTGGTAATCAAAGCCTAATCCCATACTATAGCAGCATGTTCAAAAGATCAAACTAATGATTTTAGCGAGCAGCAAATAGAATTCAAATTTTATAACAGTTACCTAAATCTTAGCTAAGCAACATGTTAGCTGGGAGCCACCTCACACAACAAAAATGTTGTATTTGGGGTCCATTTAGACAAGAGGCCTGTATCTCAAGTGGACTGCTTGCCTTAAGCATGAAATCTAGATGCTTAAAATTGCCAACTGACTAGAAAAAACAACACAGCACGGCTCACTCTGACACCTTTCATTGCAGTTCTGATTTGTAGAAAACAGCACATGGAGCTTTAGATCGGGAATGAGGAAGCTGTGGCCCTTCCACATGTTGCTGAACTACAGGTTCCAGCAGTGAATGGCACCATGAGGCAAAAGCGCTTACTTGACCTCCCAGCAGGTGAGTCACTGCTGCTTATCGGGAGGGAAGAAATGGCCGTCTCCCCACCGCCTCTCCTCTCTCCATAACCAGCACTGACTCATCTGCTGGGAGGTCAGGTAAGGGCCCCACCAGGCCGTCTACTACTGCCAACACCACCTGCTGGTTAGTTACTCTATATTCATTGTTGTTCACGTTAGAGGAACAGGAGCCTGAGTGGGGGGTGAAGTAGCCACCCTAGCCATATTGTGTCAGTCATGATTTGATGAACTACATTATAACCCTGTGGTGAGCGATTATGAAAGGACCATTTTGAAGAGCAGACAGAATGAGGTGGGCCTGGGCTTCACCTATGTTTCCCAATATACCGCCTCTGAATTCCTTTCCTGCATCGTACATATTAGTAGAGCAGATTTGCGCTTGGGGCCTCCAGTTCCTTATTTCTATTGTAAAATGTTGACCATTAGGTTTACCCACAGTCACTTTGAGGAGGATATACATGCTCATGCCCACATCTCCTTTTCTTTCGTTCGTTCTGTTTCTAAAAAGCATATTTATGACAAGGGCAGGGAGGGGAAACTTCAACTTGGTTTTGCAACTGATGACTCAGATGGCGTGCCCAGGGGGCTCAAAGTGACCTGGGGTTTCCAGTTGCCAATCTTGGCAATGAGAGGGAACTCACTGCTGCTTGCTGAGCTTGGGAAGAAGCCAGCTGGACCACACTAAAAATAAAAATTTCAGAGAACCCGATTCTTGTTTGGCTTTTTGCTACAGAAACACGTTTTTCTTCAGCTTGACAGAAGAAGCCAGACAACACTGCTGCCTGCAAGGTCTTCGCAGCTCTGAATTGCTGGCCAGCAAAGGTCATCTGTTGCTGTTGCTGAATGGCACATCTTTTGCATCCCAGTTCCTTCCTGGTCCAGGCTCTTTTGTCAGATATGACAGCAGCTGTCAAATAGGTAGTACAATGTCTGATTGTGGAAACGGACAAAAAAAAAAATATTCCACCCAGTGATGATAATATGAATTTGCATAGAAGAGGGGAGGGTCTCTCTCTCCTTCCCTTCTAGGCAAACATTTGTTTTCATCTGGAAGATTCTAAAATGGGATTTAATAGGCTTTTGTTTTGTTTTCAATCTCCTCTACCAGCAATGGAAGCTATCAACATTTCAAAGGTTTTGCACTAGCTGCAAAACCTTGCACAGGGTGACACGAAGAATTGGGTTGAGCAGCCTCCCCCAATTTCTGGCCCTCCAGACATCATTGGACTTGCTCCTATCAGCTCTGGTCCACATGGCCAATGAGCAGTGATGATGGGAGTCACAGTCCAACATCATCTGAAGGGCACCTGCTTGATAGAGTTGCCATATTTCCAAAAGTGAAAAATCTGGAAAAGCCATGCAATGGCGTGAGGCTGGGGTGGGGGGAAGGGAATGCAGCAGCAGCAGCAGAGAAAGAGAGGGTGAGTGTCGCAAACAGAGGAAGACCCATGGGGGGGGGGGAGTCAGGAAGCCCAGTGAGATGCAGGTAAAGGAGGGGGGAGAATCAATAAGGTTGAATGTAAAAGTTTAAGTTTTATTTAATTTTGTTTTGTTTGTGAAAATCAATAAAAAGTATCCCCCCCCCCAGTTGGAGGAGGGAGGGTCTCCCTGAACCAAATATATCCTCATTTTTCTGGAAGGAGCCCCCCCCCAAAGGGGGGAGAAGGGTGGTTGTGTGGGGGGAGGGATCATTGGATGGAAAATGAGAGGGGATGCGGAAGAGGCCCATGGGGGGGGAGGAAGGGGAGGGACAGAGCGATAGGCTGCTACTGATTTTGTCCTGGGGGGTTGGAGTGGGCAGTGATGACAGTGGGGTGCCGAGAGGTGGCTGCCTGTCTCTCGGTCCCCTCCCTCCTACTCTGTCCCTCTGCTACACTCCCACACTTACATACATAGCACACAAGCACACAGGCTGGCACGCACAGCGCGCTCCCTTGGCTGGATCCTGCACAACCAGGGGATCCGCTTGCCTAGGAACTGAGGGGTGCAGGGAGAATTCACAGAGTTTCCAGCCAGACCAAAGCTCCCTCTCATACCCCCCTCCTGCCTTGGCTTTCAGTGTGGCTCAGCTTAGCACTCCTTCTAGGTTAGGGAGAGAAGGAAATCACAAATCCGCCAACAGTTCTCTGAGAGAGCGGGAAAAGGCTGCCAAGATGGCTGCTTCTCCTCTTTAAAAAAAGGCCAAAAAACCCCCACACTTTCAAGAGGGGTTGCCATACGTTCAGGTTTCCCCGGACATTACAAAGGGAATTGAAAATTCCACCCGGACGCCATTTTTGGATGCCAAATCCTGGCGATGTCTGGGATTTTCCGGATGTATGACAGCCCTACATTATGGGGAAGGCTGCAGTAGAGACCTGGGTTCAAATCCCACTCAGCTGAGAACTGTGGATTGGTAACTTCCCTCCTCAGTTTATCAACCTTATGGGGTTGTCATTAGGATAATATTTTAAGGGGAGCACTTGGAATTAAATTTAGTTCTGCTCTAATGGTGATCCTACTGCAGTGTAAAATAAAACCCTCAAGAAGAAGCAAGAAAAATCTGCCTTCTCTCTTCTTGGCCAGGAAATTGAAAGCACATAGTCTTGTTTCTCCCAAGCTTCCCCCGCACGCACCCACAACGCCTTCTGCAGGAAGCCCCAATCTCTGAGAGTAAGTGGCTATAACAAGCCCTCCTCTCTCCCCAGGGGCATTTAATCTGAGAAGAGAAGACAGCTTTTGGATAAATATCATGAATATGCAGATTACATTTATGCTGATTTATCTGGAAATCAGTTCGCAGGCTTCTGGTTATTCTCTCCTTCACTGCAGCGTATTTCCAGCATTTTGATATTTCCTCTGTTGGACGGGCACTCTCCTTTTTCCAGATAACCCACCGTGGAAGCCTTGGCACTCATTTCTATACTGAAGTACGTGCTTGGCTATTTCCACAGGAAATCAAGAACTGATTATAAGTAATTACTAAAACTTATGGTAGGTGTGTGGGTAGGTGTTTAAAGTTCTCAAAGTCTTTGATCTAAACAAAAAAGAGAAGCTTTTTAAAGTGGGTAAATTGTATGCAATTTTTTTAAAAAAAATACTGTAGATATATAAATAACTCAAAAGTGGGAATCACTCTGCTTCTAAAGGGGCAGCTGTGAACTGAAGGAATTGTTTGTCTGCTTGTTTATAACCTGCTTTCCTACCCCATGGACCCAGAATGGCTCACAATAAGGCAAATGATTCAGTTTTAAAATACAACCCACCCCAGAGCAACCCTCTGCCCCACTTTTTTACAGGAGCATCTCAGAACTCCTCTAAGCTTTGCAGTTCATGTAGCTTCACAGCAGAGGAAGTTGCTTCATACCAAGTGAGGCCACTTGGTCCACCTGGTTCAGTACCATCTACACTGTCTGGCAGGCAGGGGTCTCTTCCAGCCCTACCTAGAAATGCTGGGGGTTGGACCTGGGAACACCAGCATGCAAAGAAGATACACTTACCACTGAGCCACGACCTTTCCATCAATGAGCAAGAATTGTGGAAAGCAAATGGTGAGACAGCCATATCCAAGCATCTCCACTGGCCCCTCATTCTTTACCCACCATCACTACCTTTAACCACTTAGAACAGGGGTGGGGAACCTGTGGTCCTCCAGTTACTCTTGGAATTCAGGCTCCATCAGCCCCAGCTGGCAAAGCCAAAAGTAAGGCATGATCATTATGGCAGCCCAGCAACATCTGGAGAGCCACAGGTTCACTGTCCCTTGAGCGCTTCCCACAGGACTGACCTCTGAACCATTCAAGGAACGGCTGCACATTTCAGGTTGTGCTAAAGTAGCTGTCCACCCACTCTTCAGGCTCCAGCTGTATCAGTGGGAAAGCTCAGATGGCCAGACCTAATTAAATCAAGAGTTTTGTTATCAGTCTGTTAGATCATGGTGCCAATCAGCTAATCACACCAATTAATCAATTAATTCTCCCCAGAATTTATATGAAATCAGGTTACTGGCCATGGGAAGTGGGGCAAGCACCTACCTAAATTTCATGTGCAATTATGAAATGGTCCATTTGTCTTAACTCTGGGTCTGACTTGTGTACGATTTACCCCCAACTCCCAAAAAGGGGAAGGGGGAATATATGGCATTGTGCTTATTTCCCTGTTCTCCACCCCCATCCTGCCATCTTTCCCTTGCTACAATCTCCTTTTCCAAAGTGCAGGTGCTAATTGCGCCCCGTAATGATGTATAGATCGGCCTCCAGTGTGGTATTTTCAATTACCTGCAATGTCTCCTGACCTTTTGCGGAGGTGTCAAGAGAAATAGGGGTGATTAATCAAGTGGGTTCAGGCTTAGAGATGGGGAGATGGCCTAGGAAGAATGTGTAAGCCTTCCCCCCCCCCCATTTTTAATGTGTGGTGTGCTGGGTGGGGAGAGAACAGCACATTAGCTGGGGATTTTCACATGGCCACAAAATCTGGCCTGATTAAGCTGGTCTTTGCACATGGGCGTAGGTAGTCAGGATTTAATTTAGGAGGGGCAGAACCAAGTTATCTGTGATGCAATTGGCCAGTTAAGTTTGTTTGTTTGATGCGGGGCAGCCAGCCACCCACACCCCAGCGATGCCCATGTCTTTGCAACATGCTAAGAGGCAAGGGTGGCAAAATGGTTTTTTTCTGTGGACATGCTTGTTAAATTATTCCTTCTGAACAAAACACAATGTGTTTAGAATTCAATGAGGCTTTTTTCCAAAAACGAAAGAAAGAAAAAGAAAGACCACTGTAAGCGAGGGCAGCCTTACCTTTGTCACCGATTCCTGAAAAATCCACATGGATTTCCAATAATTGTGCAACCCTGATATATGGGGCTGCTCAAAGGATTTATAGGCCCTGGAGTGATTTGGGGCCTCCATTCCGGTTTTGGAGCTGACCAACACCAGATCTGCACAGACCACACGCCTTGGGTCTAGTATATTAACACTTTAAAACTTTCCTAGGAGGAAATGGTGGTGCTGCTGCTGCTGCTTCCTCCCACTGGGAACCTGCCTTTAAACAAAGCTGTAACAAGGAAGTCTTCTCTTCAGGGTCAGGTGTTCTTTGAGAGTGGAACAAATTACTCAAACTAATCAATTTGCAAATAATTTTAATGGGCTGGGTGGGTGAATGGCTGGGTTGTACAATACTTTGACGACCAACCCTCACTAATCTTTGGGATTTCTACTGAGCCTGGCTCTCCAGTTCCTGAAATCTCACCATATATTTTTCATGCTTACCTTTTCACCATATGGACTAGGAACTTTATATTTAAAAAAAAAACAAGGAAAGGAAAGGGGGGAAAGGAGGGGAGAGATATTTGAACTCCTGTTTAACTTTTCATAGCATGAAATTGTTGAATATTTTCACCTGGTTAATATCTACTGTCAAGGTACAGGAGCAAGGGGGAAGTAAAAAAGAAAAGATTCCTGCATTGCAGAGGGTGGGGACTAGATTCCAACTCTACAATTCTATGATTCTACGAAAAGCGGGCAAGCAGAAAATGGCAGCATGAGATACGTACAACCCCAGGACACGACTTCCCGAGGCTCCTGCCATAACCACCTCCCCAACAGGGCTGCTCTGAAGCTTTAGCGCTTAATTTCCTATTAACTGCTGATAAATCCAATTAGGCCCTGCCTATAATGAGGGACATCTGCTCTGTTCCTTCGCAGGGAAAGGCAAACAGCCTGCAGACTGCAAAGGGAGAGCAGACAGGGCTTGGTAGACCCCAGTGGCTCATTCCCTCTTCCCAGCCCGGCCTGGCCTTGCCGCTTGCATCCCTCGGAAGCAGCCTGACGTGACTGTTATTTTCCAGATGAGTCTAATTAAGTTGTTCTTTTCAGTTTGTTAAATTAAAGAGGGGGAGGCGCTGGCTTCCTCCCCGCTCCTCCTGAACACACACATTCTGCCCTTCCTCGTTACACACACACACACACACACACACACACCCCACTCCAGCTGCAGCGAATTGGATGCTGTGACACCTCTCTCTCTCTCGCTCTCCCTCCCTCCCAATCCAGAGCGGCGCAAGTAAATAAATAGACAAGGCTGGTAAAAATTAACTGTAGACGAGATGGGAAATGAGGTGGAAAATTGTACCGGTTTGCTGTTTAAAAGCTGCCTGGCATATCTTAGAGAATGAGAATGACGAGTTATCTTAGCCTGTAGGTAAACGAACACCCATCTAGAATTTACTGAGGGCAGCGAATGTGTAATTGAGTAATTTGGGTTCAAAAGTTGTTAAATTAGGGGAGGGAAGGAAAGAGAGACCTCGATTCCCAGACACTTTGGAACGGTGCCACCCCCAAGCAGCAGCACAATCACCCCCTTGTTTTGGTGCCACCATCGATTCATTGGGTTTGCTGTGTGCCAGGATTTGACCAGTCTGACCAATGTACGTAAAATTGTGTCCTCCTGACTTCTGTCAAGTAACCAGAACTGTGATCTGCCAAATTAGCAACCAATATATTTAATTTGTAACCTGCCCTGTGATTTCCTGATGAAGTCTAATCTAATTAATCTAATTGCATTTATATCTAATTCATTTGTAACTGAAAATCAATAAAATACGGATTAATAATAATAACAATTGTTGTTATTGCTATCATCATCATCTAGCTACTTGTCTTGCTGCCAGTATCTATTGCCCTGATGGTACTGAAGAAGCACTTCCTACCTGTACCTGCTGATGGAGTTGTGAACTGCTGCAAGATCTTATGATGAAAGGTGATATATAAGTCAAATAAATAAATTAAACTGGAGGAAAGCAGCACAACTGCTATGATTGACTGGCAGAAGAAAATCATGGAGAAGCAGGGTTTGCAACTAGAGTAAACTGCTTAGCTCATTTGGTCCCAACACCAACATGGACATTCCTGGAGCTTCCTATCTATTCATTGTTGTGGAATACGCCAACAAATGAGCACTTGGCAATGTGGACTTCCAAGGGTGCTGCTGTGACCTTGTGCATTATCTTATGAGCATGTAAGATGCTTACAGGATGGCTGGTGCCCAATGCTACTTTGCCCCAAAACAAATAACTCCTTGACACAATGTGTGCGATGATTGCCTTCTAGGGCACCCTGTAATGTTATCAAGAGATTACTAGGTTACTGGGTGCTCAAGCCAGAATTGATAAGTAAATGGCCCTTTGCTACTACTGATATGAGCAGAAGGGTTACATTTGAAAAAGATTATCTGCAACATGGCTGAGTGGGCAGGAAAGCAGAGGAAATAAAGCAGAGATATTTAAGCGAAGATAGGAAGTCAGCTACTGCAACCTCTCTCCTAATGGTAGAGGGCCATACATCATACCTCTCTGAGCCATTTGGAGACATTAGTCTGCTGATACCTTCTTTGCACTGCACCTGCTCTCCGTTTCAGATTTATCTCCTCCGAGTTGAAAGCAGGGAAGGGACTTCCGGGTCGGCGCCATCGCCGAATGGCGGACTCCCTCCGAGCTCCGGAGGGAGCCTGCTTGGCAGGGGCTGGGTCCTACCGCACCGGCGATGCGGGGACCCTTAAAAACCACGGCCAGAGGAGGCCGTGGACATGGAGACTCGGCTGGCACCGTTAGCGCTCTTCCGACTCGTGAAGGAGCCTTTTTAAAGGCTACGGATCGGGTGCCGGGGAGAAGCGTGGTGCTTTGAGTTCTCTGCTATCCCTGCCAAGCGCAGCCGCATGCCATCCGGCGGAGAGCGCTGACTTCTTCTATTGAAAATTTGGATCTAAAGAAGAACCCGTGAGTAATTGGAATATGGACTAAAAAAAAAGGGATAAATTTTTAAAATTTGGAGCGAACGGGGGAGGCAGAAAAAAGGAAGTCAGCCCACCCCTAAATTGTAGAAGAGCCAAAACAAAGGACTGGACAACTAAGATCGAGTGTAACCTTATTTCGCCGAATTAGCAACTTCGCGAGGGAAAATTATAAGATTGACCTGGAGGAGAAAAGTGGAATTGTTTTAAAAAAGCAACCCCCCCCCCCCCGGAATCCCTGGAGCGATTCGTGAAACTGCCTGGAGAAAAGCAATGGAGGTTTTGACAGCTGTCAAAGAGCTGTCAAAAAGGAAGATTAAAATAGAGACTTTGTTATGAGGACTTTGCCGGTTACATTTGTTATAAATTGAACATAAACTGTTTCAAATATGGGCTAACAAGCTACTTGGACTGGTGGATGTGATTCTGGAAGGGAACTTTGCTACTGTAATCCATCTAGAGGAGCTGAGGGATATTGCATGTGTTTTTGACAGGAAACTTGAACAGTTGAATGGAACTTTTAATCTCCTGGGAAACTGCAGGAATGGAACATTATTTTGTCTACAGAGGTCTATACACTACAGGAAACAATGGAACTATTTGTTGGAAAATGAAAGGAACATGATGCAATGCTTTGCTCCTGAATAACAAGCCTCTGCAGAGACACTAGAAACTTTTGGAAAAAGAACATTTCTGTGGGAGAACAGAGAAACAAAAAGGAGGAGAATGATTGACAAGAACAAGGAAACAACAAGAACTGGACAGAACTGGGAGAGGGAACATTTGGGATATCCAGGTTTGACAAGCTTATGGAAACAAAATTGGAGTTTTTACTCCTGGATATAAAAACCTGGATAGAAGAAATGGGCCCCTTTTTTTGATAGACTCCTTCTATGATTGGACACTCGTAATTAAAGACTGGCAAAGAACCTGAGGGACATAGTGTAATGTGGGAACTCCAGGAAGATATTAGAAGTAGAGGGATAGGTGAAACGCAAAGGGGAAAGAGGGGAGGGAAAGTTGGAATCCAAAGGTTGTAAAATCACTACTCATATTTATTTTATTTCCATCTGTACTATGTTTGAAAGGGGGGAACTCGTGGAAGGGAATAGATCGATCTTAGGGGATGGGAATGTGGATAAATTGGGTTACTGATGATGAGTGTAATTTGGGGATAAGAACTTGTTGAATTTAATTGCTTATTTGGAAGATTTGGAACACAAGAGGGGGTAGGGAGGGGAAGTCCTGGTTATTGGCAAAAAGTTTATAAATTGGATTTAATTTGTTTTAATTTGTTTTAATTTGGAAAACCTTAATAAAAATTATTATAAAAAAAAGAAGAAAGCAGGGAAGGATTCCGCAATGTCCAAATGCCAGGCCTATGCTTTGATTGCTTGAGCTTTCATTGCAAAAAGCAGCATATTGAAAACACATTTATTTGCTCTTGTACCTTGTGACATCACTAATGCTAATAGCACAGGTGGTGGCTGTTTTCTTTCATTGCAAAGGGATTTCTGCCTTTTGCATGCATATTGAATACACATAAAAAATTAAATAATATATTTCATCTATCCACACAGGTCAGAGCCTTTTCTACAGTGGAATCCCCTGCATGTAGAGATGTACCATTAACCCTTCAGTGGATGGGCTTCCAGAACCAAGTCTAAACACACTCTTTCACCCTGGCTTTTAGTGATACATTGACACCAGAAGGTTTCAGAATTTGAGGAGTCTTTGGGTAGCCTACTGTATTTTTATCTGTATTCGCTGCTACATTTCCTGCCTAATGTTTTAAATTATTATTTTATTTAGAGTTTATATCTGTATTTATATTTTTAGTTGTATTTTATTGATTGGTTTGTAAACTGCCCTGAGATTTGTTTGCATGAAGGGGATGAACTGCAGCTATTTGTTTAAAGTATTAATTGTTCAAAACAGCAATATAGCGGATAGGGAAACAACAGCCTCCTGCTCTGGCTCTCCATCAGCTGAATTAGATTGCACCTGACGAAGTGAATTTCAACTCACAGAAGCTTCTGCCACAATAAAATTGTGCCACAGGACTCCTTCCTGTTTTTGTTGCAGCAGACTAACATGGCTGCCTCTCTGTAATTTTCAACTATTACGGAGGGCGGGGGGGAAGAGGGGGTGTCAAGTAGAGTTGAGAATATTCTAAGGTAGCCATATTTCAGAAAGTGAAAATCTGGACACAAAAGTTGTTGAGCTTTTTGGCCACTTCCTACATGTTTCCTGGTATGTCCAGGAAATGGCAACCCTAGAATATACTATTCTATACTATTCTGTAAAGTTGTGTTAAATATTACTCTGCAAAAACAAAAAGGGGTCCTGTGGCACTTTAAGTACTAAATGGATTTATTGTGGCGAACATTTATGCCCCAATAAATCTGTTAGTCTTTATGGTGCCATAAGATTCTGTCTCTGTGTGTATTTGTTTGCTGTGGCAGAGCATCACAATGACCCCAGTAGTTTATGTGTCTATTGAGCAGAGGGTCCCCATTGCTCAGGAACTGGGTGACACATAACTATTGTTCTTTCCAAAGCACAAACTTCTTATAACTCCAGACCATGGCAGGCTGTCCTGAATGTTAGGACAGAGCTGAACATTCTATGTGGAGGGAAGAGATGTTCTCTTTTAAAACCTGTCTATTTCAAATTCGGCAGTTATATTCCTATTGCTATAGAGTTCATCCACAGTGGAGGTTAATGTGGATTGGAAGCTGCTTGGGTTTTGTTATTATTTTATTATTACTTTTTTAGTATCCACATGACAGCTTCCTCATCCAAGTGACAGCCTGCACTTTCCACGCTAGCAAATTCGGATTTTCCCAATCTGATAAGGTCTCTGATAAGGGAAGAAACTTCAATATAAAACCACATGTTTCCCTGCTGTGGACACACTAAAGTGCTTTGGGGGGGGTGTCTTTTTACATGTGTGGTGGGATTTCACTGGCCATTTCTATCACCACACACCCCGACTTCCATTTTGTTTCTATCAGCTCAAAGGAAAAGATGCTGGCTGTCCCTTTTCACCAGTTGTGAAGGCCTGTGTGTGGTACTTAAACAAAAAACGCAACCCACTTCATTTGCACAGAAGTGCCCTTGCATAAAACAACTGTATTAAAAATTACAGTAAATATAAAATTTGCTCTCATAGGTACAGGAAGTGGGAAAGGTAAGTAAAGGAAGTGGCAGCCGCAGCCTTTCATGTGAGAGACACCAAATACTGTATTTTTTGCTCTATAAGACTCACTTTTTCCCTCCTAAAAAGTAAGGGGAAATGTGTGTGCGTCTTATGGAGCGAATGCAGGCTGCGCAGCTATCCCAGGAGCCAGAACAGCAAGAGGGATTGCTGCTTTCACTGCGCAGCGATCCTTCTTGCTGTTCTGGCTTCTGAGATTCAGAATATTTTTTTTCTTGTTTTCCTCCTCCAAAAACTAGGTGCGTCTTGTGGTCTGGTGCGTCTTATAGAGTGAAAAATATGGTACTTGTCTGACTTGGAGCAATGCACTTTTAAAAAAAGGCTCTTCTGTACAAATTTAGTAAATCAGAAAATTTGCATTCCAAAACTAATAATGCATATTTTAACACTGTACTGCACAGGTAAACAAATACCTGTGTTCATGTCCATAGCTTCCTGGCTTGAAGCAACACAAATATATTTTAATGTTATTTTTACAATTATTATATTGACTATTATATTATTATTTTCTGCTCTTTTGAGCAAATCTGGTATATTAGATAACTTGTATGTCTTTCATTCACACACATACACACAGGTACACCCAGAGAGATGAATTAATACCCAAACATATGTCCATAATCAACCTCGGGTTTCTAGAATTCATAATATGAATCAGTTGGAGGGGGCAATAACACAGAGAGCAAGCATATCCCATCAAACACCACCCACTAGAGTGGACAGGAAACATTGGAAGCATAAAATTGAAAGTGCTCATGTATGGACAAACACACACAGAGAGAAACAATGATCCATGTGCACAGGAATGCCCTAGTGTGGACCCAGATATAGTAACCTGATAGGGAACAGGGGCAAGAAACCTGTGGCTTTGCAGAGGTTGGGTACAACACCCATCATCTCTGACTGTGAATTATGGGAGTTGGCCTGGACTCAACATTACTGGGTCAAATAGTCCGTCTACTATAAGGCAGCTTCTTACAGGTCAATGAATGAATGGATGGATGGATGGATGAATGAATGAAATGGGTCACTTGGTTAATTAAATTGGTTTTTTAAATTGTATTTTAATCAGCTTGTTTTTATTATTGGTTGTTAGCCGCTCCCCGTCTTGGCTGGGGAGGGCAGGGTATAAATAAAATTTATTATTATTATTATTATTATTATTATTATTATTATTATTATTATTATTAACAGGCGTGATCCAATCTAGGATGATTCTAATAGTCGAATCTTGTCTCACTTTAATGCTTTTGCCCTTTTGGTGTAATTACTGAGAAATCGTACAGTAACCCCCTTAGAAGAAGGGGGTCATTAGAGACTAGAAGCTAAAAGATATTTAATTCTGCAACCCCAAGTAGTTTTTTTAAAGGAGCTAAAAGCAAAAGAGCTACCTCCCTCTTGTAACTATTAAGGGTTTCTGTTGCTCACCCAGTAGATGGGACGGAGCTCCTTTTAGGGTGTACTTATCCAAGCAGTGAAACGAAAACATAAACCCCCAACTCACCCATTTTACAAGTGCCTTCAGAGGTTCCAGGGGGGAAGAGCTGTAGACAGGGGTGCCAACTTGAATAAAATATTGGCGGGGGGCGGGCAGGTAAGCCCTGCACCACATAATCAATCACATGATGCTGTGCATGCACACCATTTGAATGGCAATGTCTGTCAACATATTTTATTGGGGAGCCAAAGACCCCCTGGGCCACTAGAGGTTGGCTCCTCTAACAGAACTATCATGAGGGCTGATCCATGCATGATTTCTCTCTCCCATACTATTTTATATATCTTTGTTAGCTTTCAAAAGCTAACAAAGAGCAAACACTGCATGTTGCTACATGGGGACTGAAGGGAAAAGAAAGCATGGCTCTTGCTGCTGGAGATGGTGGATGAAGCATGAGATCTGGAACCAACAGAGAACCATGGGCATTGTAGCAAAATAACAACTCTAAAAAAAAAACCTAAGATCATGGCCACTGGGCCCATCACCTCCTGGCAAATAGAAGGGGAAGAAATGGAGGCAGTGAGAGATTTTACCTTCTTGGGCTCCATGATCATTGCAGTTGGTGACAGCAGTCGCGAAATTAAAAGACGCCTGCTTTTTGGGAGAAATGCAATGACAAACCTAGACAGCATCTTAAAAAGCAGAGACATCATGCTGCCAACAAAGGTCCATATAGTTAAAGCTATGGTTTTCCCAGTAGTGATGTATGTAAGTGAGAGCTGGACCATAAAGAAGGCTGATCGCCGAAGAATTGATGCTTTTGATTCGTGGTGTTGGAGGAGACTCTTGAGAGTCCCATGGACTGCAAGAAGATCAAATTCTGAAGGAAATCCTTCCTGAGTGCTCACTGGAAGGACAAATCCTGAAGCTGACGCTCCAGTACTCTGGCCACCTCATGAGAAGAGAAGACTCCCTGGAAAAGACCCTGATGTTGGGAAAGATTGAGGGCACAAGGAGAAGAGGACGACAGAGGACGAGATGGTTGGACAGTGTTCTCGGAGCTACTAACATGACCAAGTTTGACCAAACTCTGAAAGGCAGTGGAAGACAGGAGTGCCTGGCGTGCTCTGGTCCATGGGGTCATGAAGAGTTGGACACAACTAAAGACTAGGGTGGGTCCTAAATGCAGAACACTCACATTGGGATTAGGTATTAAATGTTCTACATGGCCAAGAACAATACATGCATCTTTGCTTTCAGAGGTTTTTAGAAACTTTTAGACCAGTATTTATACGCTTACTTTTATTAATGTTTGGCTAAGCAAATGCAACAGCTGTATTTGAGATCAGAATTTCTGTACAATGTGTTTGTAAAATAGTTTTCTAGATTCTAAGTTTGTTGTTGTTGTTGTTGTTGTTGTTGTTGTTGTTTAGTCATGTCTGACTCTTCGTGACCCCACGGACCAGACCACACCAGGCACTCCTGTCTTCCACTGCCTTCCGCAGTATGGTCAAACTCACGCTTGGAGCTTCGAGAATGCTGTCCAACCATCTCCTCTACTGTCAAGATTCTAAGTTTAGGAATTTCTGTCTCCAGCCACATGACACAATACATGCAAACAATAAATATCATTGCTATAAAACTGCCTAGTCTTTTAATATAATTTCTTCATTGGCCAAATCCAGATAAAACACTAAGCACTTGTGGTTTGTCTCTCTCCAAACGAGCTAAAATGCATATCAGGGGAAAATGATTCCAGAAATGTGTATATTAGCAAAAATGCATATAAAAATCTGTGTCATAGAAAAAAATATGCATTAAAATGCTTTTGAATTTGTATGAGGACTTAAATACAATTATGCTTATAAACACAAGAAATATTCTTGGACCGGTGCAAGATGAACCAGAGCAAAAGCATTTGCCAATAATGTTTTCATTAATCAAGAACGAAAGTCGGAGGTTTGAAGAAGGTCAGATACCATCATAGTTCCGACCATAAACGATGCTGACTAGCGATCCAGTGGCATTAATAATAATAATAATAATAATAATAATAATAATAATAATAATAATTTTTAAAACCCACAAGAAATATTAATCAAACAACAGAAATTCTCAATATTTGACTCCTCCTTAATATAACCCTCCCTCCCTCTGATCTAAGTCTCTTCCTTCATACATAAAAATATAAAGCTACTATCAGGCTCTACCGTTCACAGCTGCCGATAGGTGCTGCTGCAGAATATAGCCTGACAATGGCCATAGAAATATTGGCCAACGGGAAACATTTTGAAAATGTTTGCAAGTTTCAAGTCACTGGCCATGTGGCCCCATGAAGACTGAAGAGCAATGTCAAAGAGGTACTAGGGATGTTTCTGCTAGCTAAAATAAAACCAAACATATTTATGTGGGGTGCACTATGCCTTATTCTACAAGGCATGAGGCCCCCAAAACCGTGTTTAAGGGCAGCATCCCAAAATAGCCTTTTTGGAGGAAATCCAAAAGTGGTTCTAAAAGGAGGTGGAACTTACAGTGAAAGGGGCACCTGTCACTTTTTTTTTTTTTTTGATAATAGATTGTTCGTCCTATATTCTTCTCTCCTGCATAGTGCTGCTGAGCATCCCAGCCACCTGCTATCTTAATTTCCCAGCACTATCTATCCAAATACAATGGTACCCTGGGTTAAGAACTTAATTCGTTCTGGAGGTCCGTTCTTAACCTGAAACTGTTCTTAAACTAAGGTACAACTTTAGCTAATGGGGCCTCCCGCTGCCGCTGTGCAATTTCTGTTCTCATCTTGAAGCAAAGTTCTTAACCCGAGGTACTATTTATGGGTTAGCGGAGTCTGTAACCTGAGGTACCACTGTACAGTAATCTGGCATATGTAAATAGGTGTGTGCACCAATCCTTTACCTAGCAATGCCTCTGTTGCACTTTTTATTCCTTTGACTACAACTTCATGTTCTGCTGCCATGTGAGCCTTTTTGTGGCAAACCACAACTGAGAGTCTTTAGAAACAAACATATTAAATGTGGCAGATGCCTTTGTGGACTGGAACCCACTCCATCAGATGTATAGTGTCTTATCTTCTAGTTACCTTCTGTGTGGGGTGTTAAATAATAATCCTGATCTGAGGAGACTCTTAATTGGATTATTTTATAGCAAGTTAATGCCTGTGGCCTTCAAGACAAATTACAGGCGGGGGGCAGCTGGGTGTTTCTGTAATTCGCTGAAATCTCTAAACTACTACCCATAGGCTGCTCAAGGCTATTAACAGTTTTGATTGCGTACTTGATAGCTGGTGACAGCTTCACCAATTTGTGTGTGTGAGAGAGTTTAGGTTTAACCTCAGGAGTAAAGTTAGAGTACTTAAACCCATGTCTAAGGCCTGCAGTGAGGGCAGCCACAAAATACTCTCCAGAGAACCCTCAAGGACTTACGGCCCTTCTGAAATATGAAGAGAGGTGGGCTGACTGAATAGCCACCATATTCTATAACAGAAGTGTTGAATAGTGGGTAGACATAGCAGACGACACAGCGATTTCTCCAAAGCAGCTCTTTATTTTGTAAGCTGGAACAGAAAACTGAACAGCAAACAGCTCAGCCGGCTGTCAACATTGTAGCAAGAACAACCCAGAGTTTCCCGCCTAAAATAACTGATGTGGACCTGAGTGAAAACTACATACACAATACTCCTGGTGGCCAGGGTGAGAACTTCAATACATAACAAGTAGAGTCCTTCCTTTTCTTATCTACGGAAGCTTTACTTCTGTGGAAGACATTTGTTTCACTGAGGCGTGAGCATAATAACAATAATAATAAATTTTATTTATATCCCGTCCTCCCCAGCCGAAGCCGGGCTCAGGGCAGCTAACAACAATAAAACAGTACAACAGTACAACACAACATAACACTCTAAAATCATTCATTATAAAATTGATTCAAATCAAACCAATGGCAACCATTGGGCCAGAGCTCCACGAAGATTGCCGAGGGAGGGAGTCAGGCTGTGCCCTGGCCAAAGGCCTGGTGGAACAGCTCTGTCTTGCAGGCCCTGCAGAAAGATGTCAAGTCCCGCAGGGCCCTAGTCTCTTGTGACAGAGTGTTCCACCAGATCGGAGCCACAGCCGAAAAAGCCCTGGCTCTGGTTGAGGCCAGCCTAACTTCTCTGTGGCCTGGGACCTTCAAGATGTTTTTGTTTGAAGACCGTAAGTTCCTCTGTGGGACATACCAGGAGAGGCAGTCCCGTAGGTACGAGGGTCCTAGGCTGTATAGGGCTTTAAAGGTCAAAACCAGCACCTTAAACCTGATCCTGTACTCCACTGGGAGCCAGTTCAGCTGGTATAGTACCGGATGAATGTGATCTCGCAGCGAAGACCCCATAAGGAGTCTCGCCGCGGCATTCTGCACCCGCTGGAGTTTCTGGGTCAGTCTTAAGGGCAGCCCCACGTAGAGCGAGTTACAATAATCCAGTCTGGAGGTGACCGTCGCGTGGATCACATTGGCTAGGTCAGGGCGAGAAAGGTAAGGAGCATGTCATTTATACCTTTATATACAGTGCTGCTGTTTTTTATCCTTCCCCTTTCCCCAATTCTTACAATAAATTCAACCTAAAACCTCCACCCAGGAAAAAAACCACACGTGTGTTTGGAGGTTGCCTGTCATGTTCTTTGCTGACTATGTGTTTAATAAAGAAGAACCAAGTTATATAAAATGTGTCTCTAGAGCACAGATTTCAAAGCACTGTTAAAAGAATTCCAAGGTATCAAACATAGAATAAATATCCATAAATGCACACATATCTAAATATATAAACCATGTGTCTGAAATAGTACAGGAGAGCAATCCCGAAGCAGTTTCTGACTCTCCCAATGACCTCAGATATTCCTCTGCAGTAAGGGAGGCAAATAAGCAAAGCTTTCCCATTGTCTTTTTGCTTTCAAATTCTTCAAATCCTGTCTTTAGGGCATATTTGTGTATAATAGGGTGAGCCTGTGACCTGGATATGATGATTTTGGGGTGGTCTTTGGCTAAGGGGGTTGGCCAATGTCAAAAGTCTTTAAAGGTTCCTGTACACTTTTGTTCTGGGCATCTCTCTCCTCAGAAGGAGGGCAGGGAACTCTGTTGCAACATAAAAATAAATATATGCCTTGCTTTCCTCTGGATCCAGTTGCCATCCATTTTTCTCTGACCAATCATGGACTTAGGGGACTCAGAGTTCCATGGGGAGTTGGGCAGCAAAAGCCAAACCCCAATTTTTACATCAGCACCCTGATTTGTTTTGATAGTTTCTCTGTTAGAGCTTTCCCCCATCCTTGTTGGTACCAAAAATCCATCACGTTAGCATCAAATATTTTCCAATGCATTGATATTAGATCTACCGAAAATTGCTTTGCTGTTTCTGATTTTATTGTTTTTGTAGCCCAGGTTTTATTCTGCTTTCCTCTTGCACACCACTTTGATGGCTTTATGTTGTGAAGCAGTCTATAAATTTAAACACAGCAACTTGGCCTCCAAAGACATAGGCCAGCCTTTCCAGGTGTTTTGCACTACAACTCTGACCACTGACCATGCAGGCTGGGGTTGATGGGAGTTGTAGTCCACCAAGCTCTGAATTGTACCAGGTTGGAGGAGGCTGGCACAGGAAGGCTCTAGTTGAAGGTGCCCTGCTTTTAAAAACAATATATCTTGAGCTTTTGTTAATAGGGGTTCTAATAAAAAAAGCAAGCAAACCCAAACTAGATATGACAAGGCATATCAACTTTACATTATAAATCAATATTTGAGAGGGATCTGATGCTCAAGAAGCTCATTTGCAATCTCTGTTCAGGCTCTCATGGGTAGCAGGAAAGAAGAGAACCCTCCTTGTGGGAGTATAAGCAGGGCTGGGTGAGATGAACCAATGTATGAGGCAGCCACATATATTCATATAGCATATCCCACTCACTTATCTACTGAATTCACATAAAGTCCCAGTAAAAGATTGATTCAACATAAAATAAGATCCAACATTATGTCACCACAATAACATGGGTTATGTTCAACAAATATGAGCAGTCAGAGACTATCATACTTACCCAAAATGAAATCAAAGTGTACTTGTTTTCCTGGTAACAAGTAGTGGAGGATATGTGAATAAGCTTATTCACATCATATACGAATACGCATCCTCACACGCTTACTGGCTCTCCAAGCCATCACAGCAATAAAGTACTCAATTAAACCAGTACGGAACTGAACAATTTAAGAGGGGGTTTAAGAAAGAATTCCAGAATATAGAGCTCATGCACTGCGGACCTTCAACTACACTAAATGTAGCAGCTATGGCTGCATCAAAAGTTTGTGCAAATGTGTGATTTTGAAGGGGCAACAATATTAACTGAAAACATCCTTCTTGACACAGGTGCAGTTGTTTCCTACATCTGTAACAAGCTGTTGTCTTCCTAATCTGCTGTTAAAGCTTCAGCATCATTTTTTAAAAGGACAACTCAGGTGGGATTTTTCTTTGTCACTGTTTAATCTCCACCAGTCAGGGAGTGGGCAGTGATCCTAGCCCTTAGCCCTCCATTTTCCCTAAGCCAAGAGTCACGTATCTCCTGCCAGCTTTACTCAGATTCACAAAGGCAGTTAAGACAGCTACCTGGGAGATGTGAAATGGGCTTTCGTACCTGACAAACACAACTCTGCATCTTCTTTTTCTCAAAGAGCCAGGGTCCACTCCCTCCAAGGACAGCGGGGAGAGCCTTTAAAACCTTTAAAACCTTTGAGTTTTATCCAGGCTGAATCTTCCTGTATACTGCCCAGATGGGGCTCATCCACCTGGGAAGGTAGCCCATCTCAGAGAAGATCCTAAATCTCCTCTGCCTTGTGTTATATCTTAAGGATAACAAAAGGCTCAGGAGTAAACCCTACACAAATGTCCCCTGTTGGGCAGCCTTCCACAGAGTGTAAGCCAATTGTGGTAGAGGCAATAGTGGGTGGGGCCAGGTGCAAAAGTGGGTGGAGCAATGCATAGTATAATAGGCTGCGTTCCAACGATTGACAAACCGGAGGTTTACATACACACACCAGCAATAGGCATCACTAGAGTTCCATTCAGGCCAAATTGCCCAAGCAGTGTGCAGCACAGGGCTTCTGAACAGTGTGGTCTGGGGTTTTCCTAACCCCCCCCCCCCGCTCTATTTTTTCCTCACAACAGCCCTATACGGCCATGTCATGAAAAGATTACTGGCCAGAGATCACCCAGAAAGCTTCATGAGTGAGTATGAATTTACACCTAGGTCTCCTGGGTTTAAGCTTGGAATTCTGTCCACACAGCCAGCACAGCCACATCTGAGAAACAGTCTGAAGGAGGAGGGGAGCAGAGCAGCCAGTAGTCAGCACCTACCCTGCACTGAGGGCTGGCTTCCTGGCAATGGGACCTGACAGCCTGGCAAGGGGTGGGCTGGTGCCTGGTTGCTGCATCACTGTCAGCTTGTTTTATTACAAGGCCAGGCAGGGTTGCCATGCGATGCTGTGATAGCGGTGCTGTGTCCTTAGATCAAGAGCAAGTTGTTTAATAACCCTTTGACCGTTTCATTACAGTAATCAAGAAGAATCAGTAGAGGTGGCAGGATGACTTAGGAGCCGAGGCCTGGCTCATTAACTCTGAACCGAAGCAGATAGCTGCTGGACAGGTTGCAATTGCTTTTCCCTGAGACTGCGGTGTGTGCGGCAAGGCCACTTTATTAGCGGTGGATTCATGAAGTTGGGGTTGTGGTGCCGCTCCCACCACTAGCCTGCCTTTGGCACCTGGCTATGGATCTTTGGGGAAGAGGAGAGAAGAGAAAAGGTGAGCATCCCAGTTAGTTCCCCATTCTCCACTCAAGACAGGACTCAATTACTTTTTCTGCAAATGGAGAGATCATATGGCTCCTGGGAGACTGGAAGCCATACCTTGAATAAAACACAGCCTGTGTACACACTATGTGTTGAAAGCATGCACACACACCCTTGAAGAATCCAGGGATTTGTAGTTTGTTGAGCGTGCTGGGAATTATAGCTCTGTGAAGGGTAAACTACAGTCACAAGGATTCTTTGGGGAAAATAATATGCTTTGAATATATGGTGTGTATGCAACAAGAGACAGCAGCCTAAGGGGCTTTGCACAGATAGGTTACTATCTTCTATCACCATCCCCGACTAGGCTGCATGTAGAAGACAGATGCTTGCCAGTGCTTAAGAAGTGCACTGACTTCCAACCTGTCTCCAAGCACTGTGTTTATCCTAATAAAACCTTTGGCCACTTGGGACCTGACACAATGTCAGCTTGCCCACAGGTTGAGGTCATCAGGGGAGACTGTCCTCCAGGTGTCCCCATCAACTGAGACAAATGGGAAGGACTTATTAGTGATGGCACCCCATTTATGGAAGTCCCTGCATAGGGAAGCTTATGTGGTGTCCAATCTGCTTAATATTTGCTGCTAGGCAACCCTACCACAGCAACATTTTTAAAGACGTTGTAATGGGTAGGGGGGGGGTAGAAAATCCACCCTCTCTGCCAGGGGGTAGACCACACATGTCCAAGAAAAAATTTCCTGGTCAAAGACTATGGAAGCCGGGGCAAGGAGGGCGCCTTCAGACCTTTTGTCGTGAGCTTGCTTTTCCTTTCAATAAAACTCTAAGACCTGATCAACCTGGTAGTGTGGGAAGCCTTCTTTGGGAACCTGACTATCCGGAACCCTGTGAGCCCCCCTCTGGCTCTGAGGGATAGAACACTGGGCCACAAACTGCGCTCTGGGTTTAGCTAGTTGTGGAAGCAAAGCTCCTCCTCAGGCCTCCCTAGTTTACAACTGGATCCCTTTTTTTAACAAAACACTTGTTATAAATGCTCTTATGTTTCTTAGTTTTTAAATAAAATGCTATCAGCTGCATAAAAGAAAAGGGCTGCAGAAACATGCAGAAGAGGCAAATGGCACCTTTCACAACATGGAGAAACAGATATATTGGAAACCAAAGAGGCCACTTTTGGTGATAGCATGGTTGAAGGGGCTCTGTACCACTGGCGGAGGAAGGGGAGGCGGGGGAGTGCACCGCCCCTGGCACCATCGAGGAGGGAGGTACCATCGTGGCCGCCACCGGACATGTACTGGGCACCCCCCCCCCACTGTGCCAAGCGCCAGACCCCCGGGACACACGCCAGCCACGCCTCCACCTGCTCTTACCCCCAGTGTCGGAGCATGCAGCTTCACCGCTGCTCTGTACACAGCTGAAATGCATATGTTGTGCAATATGACATAATAGAGGAGGGTAAATTGTGATAAATTGTTAAATAGTTGAGCTCCTTTTGCTCTGCACTGGAGTACTTATGCTGCTCATCTTTCTTTTGGGGTGTATATCTTTTGAAGTGATCAATATATCAGTATATCCTAACTAGATGGGGTTCAGAATTCAGCTCAATTCACTTTTAAAGGCAAACTTCCTGAATCTGCCCTTTCTAAAACTCTATGTGAACTGAAACATTCTTCAAAATCTGCATTTCTCCAAACCTTCATCCAAGTAAAATGCAAATATGAGTGTAGTGTCTGTAAAAACGCATATATTAGTAAAAAGAACAAATGTTCAAAACTGTGGTATATATGGGGTAAATTCTTTGCAAAAATATGCATATATGGAATAACTGCATTCACAATAAAATACTGGTGAATTTCAGGAATTTTGGGTGAATTTCGGGATGAAAAAGTTCTCCTAACTCGAATACAAGCATTTATAGTTATGTTCTTTTTCCCTTTTAAAAAGATTCCCACCAGTTATGGGTGCTGTTGGATTTGGAAGTTTCAGAAAAACTTACAAGTTGAATTTGTAAGAGAACTTTGTCTTGGAATGTATCTACAACGGTTTAAGTTTTAGGGTTCTTTTTTTAAAAGCAGGGATTTCCAAAGAAAGTTTGTGAGATGGTACAAAAATTTAGACTAATTGCCGATTTGTAACTTCAGTTCCACCTTCCCCCCCATCTCTCTAAGTCAGTTCTTGCAATAAAAACACTAAGTTCAATTTGGGGCAGAATTTTGAACAATTTCTAGGTCATCTTCAAGTGCATTCTCTTACATATTTTTTATATTATTTAGACTCTAGACCTATAATAATTGTTGAGGGAAATAAATGAAACTATTCACATTCTGCATGTGTTTTCTACTTCAGAACAGCTGCTTGAAGAAGGAACTCAGGAGAGAGGTTTGGGTCAGGGGGATCACAGCCCTGGGCACATGATTTTTAGGGGGCACAAGCCAAGTGCCCCCCTGCAGGGATCCCCCTCCCACCCTTCCCCTCAGAGCCCAGCCTGGCCTCACCACCACGTCCCTGACCCCCTTGCTGAATGGTCGCCTGGCCAGTGTCGGGGAGGAGATTTGCCCTCCAAGGGCCGAGAGCGGGGCTGTTCCCTGTGTGGGCAGGCAGGGGTCCATCATTGCCCCTCTTGGCTCTGGGTGCCAGGGCTGAGCTGGTACACGGGCACTAGGATCCCTGTGTGAATGCGCCCAGCTGGCATGGCATGGTGGGCTCTGTTGTCCACACACCCACCCCGGCGCGCGTATGCATGCTCTGGATCACAAAAAAGGAAGCAACATCGCTGGTTTGGGTGGTCTTAAATTGAGCTGTGAGCTGAGTTGGTTCTTCTTGTAAAGGGGTGACTGTGAACTGGGATTAGTTCCTTCTTGGACATGTTGAACTAGTTCCTTCTTGGACATGTTGAACTGGAACTAGTTCCTTTTCAAGATGAACATTCTAAGCTCTAATCACAACACTATGTAGCCAGTTAGATTTGCCTACGAAATGACATCAAATTGAGAGCGAGAGCAATGGACCTCACTTATTCCCTCTGTCAGAGAGGTAACACAAATTCCTAAACCTGTGTGTATTTGTACTTTGCTGCTTCCATTTTGTGTGTGAAAAGTGCACCCCTTTCAGTTCAGAGCTGGTTGACAGACGGCTAGCAGAGGAGACGGGTTTTTGCTGCTGAGCGGGAAGCATGACTTTGCTCTTCTCATTGCACAGCACACATGTTGTGCAAAGAGAGGGACATCCAGACCTTTCCCAATGCTCTCATTACACAAGGGAAAATAGACCAAAGAACCGGAGCCAAACAACTGCCTCTTTCTGTGGTGTTGCATCCATTTTGCTTGCATGGAGCCAAAAGAAATCAGACTGCCAAACAAAAATTAAAGCTGAGAGGAAGAGGAAGGCAGCTGTGTGAGAAGAAGGAGTGAGGGATCTCAGAGGATCTAGTAATTTAAGTGAAGTTCGGAGGAAAAACGGGGGCTGGATGCAGGGCATCAGAAGGGCTAGCAGGTAGTGTGGAGATGAGGGCAGGGCATTTTGGTGAGGGCTGTGGGAAATCAGAAGTAGTTAAGTGAGGCTCTAATTCCGGAGCTCCCCCCCCCTTTCCTTCCTCCCCCCTCCATTACTTTGATGGGCCCAGGTTCTCGGGGTCTTTAATATTCATATGGCAGGGATGCCAGCTCCAATGTTGTTTGGGGCCTTGTGGTTCTGCCTGCCCTGATCCTAATTGGCTGTGACAAGGACAGGCACATAGACGGTGCCAGCTGCATCTTAAGCAGTGCCAGCCAAGGCAGGAGCCAGTCCCGGGTGAACCGGCACCTCCGCCCCGCTCTTTGCATGCACTGCGCACTCACGGAGATCTCTCTCGCCTTCCTTCTCAGCCCTTGCTGCACCTCTGATGGCCACTCTGGTCCCACCCAGCTATGTCATTCCCAGCCATCTCCCAGGAAAAAAGCAGCCTGGCTGGATCAGACCAAGTTCTGATCTGGTTCAGCATCATGTATCTAAAGGTGGGTCAGCTGGATGCCTCTGGGAAGCTAGGTACCAAAACGAGGCAGTGGGGGTTAGGAAATGCTTTTTTAAAAAATGTATATTGCCAGGAATCTTAACAGGATCAGAGCAGGCATGGAAGATGGGATTTAACCCTTTCCTCACCCTCATGCAGTGCTGAAGAAATCCCTCCTCTAAAGCTAGCATTTGCCTTGGGATGAACTCCCCCTTTCGCTGCTGCCACCGTCAGTGCAAATGAGTAAGCACTCCATCCTGCCGCTTCCCGTGGAAATCTTACTCAACACTGCCCACTCTCCACCTTTTAGACGAGAGGTGAGTGGTGGGAAGGAAACTCAATATGCAGACAAGGTTCAGGCGCTGTCTGTCAGAGAGGAAGCCACGTTCTGTTCCTGGGGGTTTGCAACTGCTCTGGGCAGTGGTGCCAACTTCAAGGGGCCCAGGCACCCACATTTTTTTGTCATTGTGGGTGGTCAGCCCCCAAACCCCTCTGCCCCTCTGCCATGCACTGCCACCGCTGCTACCCCCCACTGCTGACCCCCTCTACCCACACCACCGAAGCTACCACGTTGCCTTACCATGAAACTGCATCCACAGGCCAAGAGAGGCCCAGGCCTCTGTCGAGCCTTCTGGAGGCCATGACGGGCCCCAGTGGGCCTCCTCCTGCCACAAGGTGTCATGTGCATGCCACACACTTGGTGCCACAAGCCTGCACTGGTCACCCACAAAGTGGGGCAGAACCTCGCGCCCCTGGGTCTTGGAGTGCCTGCTCAACCCTCCACTTTCCTCCAGTGGGCTGAGCACTTCTAGAGCCTTCCTTGTGACCAGGGAGCCCCGACAGCATAGAGCTCCCGATCACAGGGAGATTTCTAAGCACAATCGGCCTGAAGATATCCCCCACCAGACCATTGGGAAGGTGTGCCTGCCCCTCCCTAGTTGAAGTCCTCACACTTCCTTTTTGAACTCCTGCTCTGGCCTGGCATCATCAGTGGAAGTCCAGGTTGCAGTGGTGGCCTGGAGTGCCTTTTACCAGGTGATGCTGGTACACCAACTGCAACCCAATCTGGAGAGCATGTTATCCATCTACCAATGACATTCAGGCTGGACTACTGTAATGTGTTGTACACAGGGCTGCCTTTTAATGCTGCTCAGAAACTTCAGTGGATTCAAAAGCGGTGTGGGGGCAGTTGCACTGGTTTCTGGTGCATTTCAAAGTCCAGTTCAAAGTGCTGGTGTCCACCTTTTAAAAGCAGTGGTGGAAAACCCTTCAGGGCCCTTCAGATGTTGATGGGCTCCAACTACCATCAGTCACAGTCAGTGGGGGATGATGGGAGCCTTAGTCCAACAATGTATGGAGGTCCACAGATTCCCTATTCCTGCTTAAATGGTTTGGGGCCAGATTATTTGAAATGCTACCTTCCTTTATAGGGACGCGGGTGGCGCTGTGGGTAAAACCTCAGCGCCTAGGACCTGCCGATCGTCAGGTTGGCGGTTTGAATCCCCGCGGCGGGGTGCGCTCTCGTTGCTCGGTCCCAGCGCCTGCCAACCTAGCAGTTCGAAAGCACCCCCGGGTGCAAGTAGATAAATAGGGACCGCTTACTAGCAGGAAGGTAAACGGCGTTTCCGTGTGCTGCGCTGGCTCGCCAGAGCAGCGATGTCACGCTGGCCACGTGACCCGGAAGTGTCTTTGGACAGCGCTGGCCCCCGGCCTCTTAAGCGAGATGGGCGCACAACCCCAGAGTCGGACACGACTGGCCCGTATGGGCAGGGGTACCTTACCTTTACCTTACCTTCCTTTGTATCAGCCTGCCTGCCATTTGAGGGCAGTTTTGGAGATTCTGTTCAAGTGCCCACTGGTGAGACCTTTTACTCTGGTAGGTAAAGGAACAGGGCCTCCTCATGAGTGACCCCATCCCTGTGGAGCTCTATGCCAATTGAAGTAAATGTAGCCCCCATGAAGGTCAGACTCTGTTGTTTGTAGCTGCTGCCTCTTAAAACCCTTTCATCATAATATCAAAAAGCAGCAATATAAAATATTTTTAACTATCCTACCCAGATTTATTCTTCTTGACTGGAAAGCATTCAGAGCGCACTTTTCCATTGTCTCCTGAGGCACATGGATGCCAACAGCATATTGTTTAATCCCTCTTGCTACTTCATGGCAACAGAATGACATTTGGGTTTGTTTGCATATTGTATTTTTGTTTAAGGAAGCATCCTTGAGGGTAAGGTAAAGGTAAAGGGACCCCTGACCATTAGGTCCAGTCGTGGCCGACTCTGGGGTTGCGGCGCTCATCTCGCTTTATTGGCCGAGGGAGCCGGTGTACAGCTTCCAGGTCATGTGGCCAGCATGACTAAGCAACTTCTGGAGAACCAGAGCAGCGCACGGAAACACCGTTTACCTTCCCGCCTGAGCGGTACCTATTTATCTATTTGCACTTTGACGTGCTTTCAAACTGCTAGGCTGGCAGGAACAGGGACTGAGCAATGGGAGCTCACCCCGTTGCGGGGATTTGAACCGCTGACCTTCTGATCAGCAAGCCCTAGGCTCTGTGGTTTAACTCACAGTGCCACCAGTGTCCCTTGACCCCAAAAGGTAGGCAATTTTTTTAAAAAAATTAAAATAGGTATGATACAAACTTAGAAGGCAACTGCAAGGGATAAGCTGCAGGCTTTGCGTCGCCAGAGTGGAGGTTAAAGGCCAGTCTCCATTCCCAGAGGACTATGAGCAGAACTGGCGGTCGTCGGAAGGAAGTGATATTTTCTGCTATGTGATGAATTGACCTCGCTTCCTCCCATCTCAAATCTCACAGTCAGGATTCATGTAATCTTTGCATGTTTGCAGTCCTCTCCCCACCCCACCCCCACCCACCGTTGTTGTGCTGTGTTAAACACAAATGGACGGGATTAAGCCCCATAGTTTGTTTTTTTCCTTTCAGACTGCACAGGAAGATCCTGCAAACTCCTGAAGGGCACTCAGGGAGCAGTAGCGAGACTGGCAGGCGTCAGCACCACTTAGCCATTGTGCCACTCAGGGCCAACGAGGCAGCTCCTCGCTGGGGCTGGGAGTGAAGCACCCAGAAGACTTCATGTCCACCTGTCCATTGCTGTCCATCAGGGAGGCAAGGCTATGATTGATGCCCTAAGAGAGCTGTCACCACTGGGAGCCTCTCCTGAAGATCTGTGTGAAATTGAGCTAAGTGTAGGAGTCAGATGTCCTGATCTCAGCGCCCTTCCAGTCATCTGGGGGGAAATGCTTCAGAGGCAATTGGCACCAGTAGCAAGATTAGCTCTAGGTTTGAGGAGTCCCCGGCAAAGTGCCCCCAGGTGAGCCACCCCCTGAAAGCAGTGTTGTCCCACCACAAGCAGGCTTACCTGCTGGCAGCCCACAATCTGGGTTACAATGCCCCCAACCAGTACATTGGAGCCATTATGAGTAATCAAAATGGTACATGGACACAGTTGGTATTACCTGTGAGCCCTGCAGGGCCCCAGCAGTTGCATAGGGATGCTGGGTGGTTCATGTACAGAAGCCCACATCCCTGTTATGAAGATGCTATCTTCCAGCAGCAGTTCTGGGTGCCAGCAGTGTCAGTTCACAGCAGCCATGTCTGCTTCTCTGGTTGGCTAGATTGGGGTTAACCACACTGCCTTTTCCACAGGGTCTGCACCTTCCAATTGTGGCACACAGGTTGTGGCTGGTAGGTGAATGAATGCGTTTTGGCAGGGGTGTGGGGCTTCCTTCACTGACAGAGTTGATCCACACACACCATGTTAAACAGTCCTAGCTCCCTTTCGCCAAGGAATCACCAGAACTGTAGTTTGCTAGGGTACTGAGAGTTGTTAGCAGATCCCTATTTCCCTTACAGAGCTACAATTCCCCAGGGTGGTTTAACAACCGATCTCTCTTTCCAGGGAACTATGGGAATTTTACAAAGCAGTATAATAGTTTTTTAAATGTATAGTGTGGCTGCGCCATAATCTTTTAGCCTAGAGGATAAGCATGGAATGAATCGCTCTGTTTGGCTGAAATAAGCCATTTGGGACTCCTGTAGAGAAAGCTGAGGATTGCCTCCCTCATTTTATTAATTACTGTCAGGACTGCCGCTAGGTCCCAGCTCACAGAGGACCAACGCCCAGTGGATATTATATACAAAAGTCTTTATTGAAGTTTAGTTTCCATTTCCAAGCTCTGGGCGCGCAGGCCCACGTCTTAACGCTAGACCGGCTAAGTCCCCTCTGACTCACTGCTCCACCCACACCAGTTTAAGATTCTAGCCCGGCTCCACCTCTTGCGCTGCTCTTTCCTGCGTTGGGTCCTTCTGCCCTCTGGGGTTCCCTCCTTCCTGGACTCCTCTGACGCGGAGCCTCCTGAGTCTTGCCCCTCCCTCCGGCGGGCTTTAGGACCTGGCTCCCTTCCCGGGCTCCCCGCTGTGCCGCGCTCCTGTACATTTGAACTTGGCGCGCGCGCCCAGCCGGTGGCTTTCCTTCTGACCGTTTCCCCGCTTCCTGATGTGGGTGTTGCCAAACCTGACTCCTCTCCTCCCTCTGGTGGTGAGGACACTGGTCCCGACTCCTGGGACTCCCCCTCCCCACTGCGCTCTGGTGGAGACGCTGGCCCTGATCTCCAGCTGCTGTTCAGGGACTCCCCGCTGGCCCCTCCCTCTTGAGGTTTCTCCCTTGGAATCTCCCTTGCTCTGGCCACCGGCGCTCCCTTCTGTGAGTCCTCCGATTCGCTAGAGAGGCTTGTGGAATAACTCTGGCCACTGTCACTGCCTGCGCCCTCTCGTACTCCTCCTCCTCACTCTCCATTTGCTCCCCCTCCTGTGTCTCTCCTTCTGAACCCCTGACATCCATCCCCCCCTCGAAGCCCCCCCTTCCCCCTCCCCCTCTTCCGGTGCGGGTTCCGGGAGCTCCATTGTTGTAGGGGTGAGTCCAGGATACAGCTCGTCCCCTGAGGCTTGCAACCATCGAGATAAGTCCGGGAAGTCCCCCATGGGCTCGTCGACGACGACCTCCTCCGCTTCCATCTCCTGCGCGGTGTGCTCGAAATCTGCGCTCGACCCCAAATCACCCAAGAGCCCTCCTCCCCCTGTTGCTTGATGGGGGTCCACCTCCCAGGACCCCTTCGGCATGTCTCTGCACCAGCCCACTTCGGGTTGGTCCTCCCACCAATAAGATCCCCCCGTGCCAAAACCTGAAAGTGATCCCTCCGGAGAGCTGCCTCCCGGAGCCGAGTCCTCAGCTGACGAGAAACCCCGGAAAGTGCTGGCCGAGAGTGTGGGTGTGAACAAACAATCCTCGAAAAAGCCCGCCGGCATAGGCTTGTGCGGGAAAAGTGTGTGGAATTCTTCCTTGAGCAACTGCTCTTCCACTGCGTAATCCGGCACCCACCTGTTGGCGCTGGCCGGGGTGTCCTCCGTGGCGAGAAGATATTCAATCCCGTCCTCCCCCCACCTTGAGTCTAAAATCTCAGTGGCTTCATTAAGTGGCTCCCCTTTCGGCGACCCCCCTTTTTTGGGCGCTTCTCTGAGCGGGTCTGGCGCCTTCCCCGGTGCTTGAAACCTGTGGGGCTCTCTGTAGGGCGTGAGCACTGATCTATGAAAGACCGGGTGCATTCTGGAACCCTCCGGGAGTGTCAACCGGAAGGCCACTGGGTTGATCTGCGCCTCTACTTGGTAAGGCCCTAGCTGCTTGTGCCCTAGTTTCTTCTTGGCTAACGATCTGGCTGGAACTGCTTGTGCTGCCAACCAGACCCAGTCTCCCACCTGGATGTCCTCCCCAACCCTCCTGTGTCGATCTGCCTGCACTTTGTAAGCCTGTTTTGCCAACTCTAACTGCCTCCTGAGCTGCTCGTGGATCTCCTGCAACTCCGCTGCCACGTCCTCTGCTCCCTGTGGCTCCCCCTCCCGCACTGTGTCCAGACCCGGGAAGGTTCTGGGATGCCTCCCGTAGTTGGCAAAAAATGGGGTCACCCCCGTGGACCCGTGCTTCGTGTTGTTGTAGGCAAACTCGGCCAACGGTAGATAGTCCACCCAGGTCGATGGCTGCTGGTTCGCGTAGCATCTCAGGTACTGCTGCATGATGGCGTTGACCCTTTCCGCCTGCCCGTTAGTTTGCGGGTGTCTCGCCGACGCCAGGCTGACCTTGACGTTCAGGAATCCCATCAGCTTTTGCCAGAAGTTGGAGATGAACTGGCGCCCCCGGTCGGACAAAATAGACCGTGGTAGGCCGTGCACCTTGAACACGTGGTCTATGAACATCTTAGCGGTCTGCTCGGCCGTGGCCACCTTCGCGCACGGAATGAAGTGGGCCATCTTGGTGAACAGGTCCACTACCACGAGCACTGCCGTCTTGCCCCTTGAGCTGGGTAGATCTGTGACAAAGTCCAGGGCCACCCTCTCCCACGGTACGAACGGTGTCTGTAGAGGTTCCAACAGGCCCGCCGGCGGCTGGTGCACAGGCTTAGCCCTTTGGCAGGTGTCGCACCTATTGACATAGTCCGCGACATCCCCCCGCATCTTAGGCCACCAAAAGTCTCTGGCTACTAAGTCCACCGTCTTCTCCTTGCCGAAGTGCCCCGCGCTGGGCGCGTCGTGCAGCTGTTGCAGGACCTTCGCGCGGAGGCTGTCTCCTGGTACGTAGAGGACTCCCTTGCGTAGGAGCAGGCCGTCGCGCACTTGGAATTCGTCGCCCCTCGCCTTGCCACTGCACACCTCCTCCATCTTGGCTCGGGCGAACGAGTCCGTTTGCAGCGCGCGGCGCACCGCGTCCAGGTCCACCGTGGCTGACGCGCATGCCCACGCCTGTGGTGTGAAAATGTGCTTGGCCGCCGCCGGTGCCTCTGCCTCCAGATACTGCGGTTTTCTGGACAGCGCGTCCGCCAAGACGTTGCTGTTTCCTGGGATGTACTCAATTCTGAAGTCGAAATCTGCAAAGAACTCCGCCCAGCGGATGTGTCGCTGGTTCAGGAACCTCGCCGTGCGCCAGTACTCCAAGTTCTTATGGTCTTTGCGGACCTGCACCGTGTGCTTGGCTCCGACGAGGAAGTGCCGCCACGCCTTGAAGGCTGCATGTATGGCCAGCAACTCCCTGTCCCAAATGGTGTAGTTCTGCTCCGCTTTGCTGAGTTTTCTGGAGTAGAAAGCGCACGGCCTCCAGTCCCCCTGGTGGTCTTGCTGCAACAGAACGGCTCCCACGGCCCTGTCTGAGGCGTCCGTCTCCACTCTCATGGGCCTGCTGGGATTTACGTGCAGTAGGTTCTCTTCGGAAGCGAAGAGCTGCTTGAGCTTCTGAAAGGACTGCTCTGCCTGCTCCGTCCAGATGAACCTCTTCTTCTTGGAACTGAGGGTGTCGGTGATGGCCGCTGTCTGCATGGCGAAACCCTTGATGAACTTGCGATAAAAGTTGGCAAAACCGACAAACCTCTGTACTTCCTTCCTATTGCGTGGGCTCTTCCAGTCCAGTACTGCACGTACCTTGGCACCGTCCATAGCCAGTCCCTTGTCGGACAGTTTGTAGCCCAAGAAATCCACCTCCGTCTTGTCGAACTGGCACTTCTCCAGCTTGGCGTACAGCCTGTGCTCCCGCAGCCTCTGCAGAACTTCCCTAACATCTCTCTCGTGAGCCTCCGGCGATTCCGAGAAGATTAGGATGTCATCCAGGAAGCAGACGCACTTCTTGTAGAGGAGACCCGCCAAGACATGATGCATGAAGGCTTGAAAGCAGTGGGAACCATTTTTTAATCCAAAAGGCATAACTCTGTATTCATAAGTGCCCAGCGGCGTAAACATGGTTGTTTTCCACTCGTCGCCTTCCCGTACGCGAATGAGATTGTACGCTCCGCGCAGATCCAACTTGGTAAAGATGCGACCCTTCCTCACCGTCGCCAGCAGGTCATCGATCTTGGGCATAGGGAATGCTGAGGGCTTGGTCTTGAGGTTCAAGAAGCGGAAATCAACGACCAGCCTCTTTTGGGGCGTGTCCCGCTTCTTTACAAAGAACACGGGACTGCCTCCTGCCGCCTTGGACTCCCGGATGAATCCCCGCTTCAGGTTGTGATCTATGAACTCCCTGAGCTCTTGCAATTCATCCTCAGACATGGAGTACAGTTTCCCCGTCGGGAGCGTCGCCCCGGGCAGGAGGTCGATCTTGCAGTCGTAGGGTCTGTGGGGTGGCAGCTTATCCGCCTCTTTCTCGCAGAAGACCTCCAAAAACTCCTTGTATTTGTTAGGCACCGCTTGCAACATGCCCAAGTTCAGCTGTGGTCCATCCTCGTGCCCCTCATCTTCCAAGTCCGCCAGGATGCAGTGTTCTGCGCAGTAAGAGGAGCCGAAGGTCAGTTGCCGCTGGTACCAAGCTAATGCCGGGCTGTGCCTATCCAGCCAACTCATTCCCAACACTATGGGCGTGTCTGACAGGCGGGTGACGTTGAAGCTGATGACCTCACGGTGGTTTCCAATGCGCATCACCATTGGCGGCGTCTGCTGTAGCACTTGCCCTCCCAGTAGCTCCCTGCCGTCCACTGTGACGACTTTCAGAGGTACCGCCGCTGGCAGAAGGGCTATGCCATGTTGCTGGAGGAACTGCATGTCTATAAAATCTGCATTGCTCCCCGAGTCGATGGTGATGGGAATTTCCACAAGTAGCCCATTGGGGAGCTGAAGGGATGCGGTGAGCTGCACTACTGGTTTGGGTGGGAGGGGGTCGGTGGGCTGTAAGATCCCTGGGGATTGCTTCACTGACTTGTCTGGCTGGTCCCCAGAGACGCCATCTCCAGCCAGACAGTGGAGTTTTCCTGCTGCGACTCCCTCTGCTGAATTGCGTCTGTTACTGTCGCTGAGGCTGCAGTATGCTTGTGAAACCGCTGGGGACACTCTTTTGCCATATGCTGAGCACTGTCGCAGATGTAGCACTTCCTGGTTCCTCTAGGAGGCTTCATCTTGACTGCTCCCGGAGTTAGGGCTCCGACTGTGGAGTGAGCCTTAGCACCACCTATCTCCATCGGCTCCTCTCCCCCTCCCAGCGGAGGCATGGATCGAGCGCGCGCCGCCTCCTTGGGGAAGGGAGGCAGTCCTCTCGCTGGCGTGCGTCCCAAATGCCCTTCCTCCCTGCCCCAAGGGCGTCCTTCCAACCGAACCCCAATGGAGAGTGCCCGTTCCACCACTTCCTTGGTGGTTTGGGGTCTTCCCCCCCTTGCGATCTCGTCTTTCACAGCTCCGCTCAACCCCTCCCAGAACAGGTCTCTGACGGCAGGCGATTCTTTCTCCCAGGCTAGTACATTCACCAATCCGAAAAAACGTGAATGATATTGCCTCACAGTGGCTTTACCTTGTCTTAGTCCGTGAATCTCCCTCCTAGCGATATCCACATCAATCTCAGATAAAAAACACGCATCCATCACTTTAATGAAGGCAGCCGCATTTTGGAGGGCTGGATCCTTGTCTCTCCATAGATTGCGCAGCCACGATTTTGCCTCCCCCCGCAAATGCGAAATAATAAATCCCACTTTCTCTCCCTCATTTTTAAAGTCTTTGTCAAGCAGCTGCAATGCATAAATCACATCTGCTCTGAAGTTAGGATACTCCTGCAGGTCCCCATTGAAGTGAGATACCAGGCTCCCTCCTCTGTTTCCCAGCCCAATCCCTTCTGGTCTGGTGGCTGGTAGCCTCTGTGTACTTAGCACTTCTAACCTGGTTCGCAGATCCTGGCAGGCAGCAGCTGCTTCCTGTTCTTTCTTTCTGGAAGCCGCAATTTCTGCAGTCAACTGCGTCACTGCGTTTTGCAAACTCGCTATCCTCTCTTCGGTAGTCATTTCCCTGTTTTTCGTGAGCTCGCGAAGCACCAATCTTCACCCCTCGCTGCTTTCCCGCACTCCACGAGGTTGCAAAATTGGTGAAAAGGAGAGGGGACTTACTGTCAGGACTGCCGCTAGGTCCCAGCTCACAGAGGACCAACGCCCAGTGGATATTATATACAAAAGTCTTTATTGAAGTTTAGTTTCCATTTCCAAGCTCTGGGCGCGCAGGCCCACGTCTTAACGCTAGACCGGCTAAGTCCCCTCTGACTCACTGCTCCACCCACACCAGTTTAAGATTCTAGCCCGGCTCCACCTCTTGCGCTGCTCTTTCCTGCGTTGGGTCCTTCTGCCCTCTGGGGTTCCCTCCTTCCTGGACTCCTCTGACGCGGAGCCTCCTGAGTCTTGCCCCTCCCTCCGGCGGGCTTTAGGACCTGGCTCCCTTCCCGGGCTCCCCGCTGTGCCGCGCTCCTGTACATTTGAACTTGGCGCGCGCGCCCAGCCGGTGACTTTCCTTCTGACCGTTTCCCCGCTTCCTGATGTGGGTGTTGCCAAACCTGACTCCTCTCCTCCCTCTGGTGGTGAGGACACTGGTCCCGACTCCTGGGACTCCCCCTCCCCACTGCGCTCTGGTGGAGACGCTGGCCCTGATCTCCAGCTGCTGTTCAGGGACTCCCCGCTGGCCCCTCCCTCTTGAGGTTTCTCCCTTGGAATCTCCCTTGCTCTGGCCACCGGCGCTCCCTTCTGTGAGTCCTCCGATTCGCTAGAGAGGCTTGTGGAATAACTCTGGCCACTGTCACTGCCTGCGCCCCCCTCGTACTCCTCCTCCTCACTCTCCATTTGCTCCCCCTCCTGTGTCTCTCCTTCTGAACCCCTGACAATTACTCATTCATTTGCTGCCTTATTTCAACTGAATACACAGCTATATTTTGAGGGGAAGCATTATGCTTTTCTAATCCATTGTGGCAGGTGTGGCATATAATTATGCAAAGCCAATGCCAAAACTAGACATCCAGAACTTTATACAAGTCAATGAACATTTTGCATTGACTGGGCATCGTTTCCACGACTCATAATCTATTTATTTGCATGTAATCCAGCCAAATAATCATTAGGACCCCACACACCCCTCCCTCATCAAAAGCTTGAATACATTCCGGGTATTCAGACATAGAATCCACCCCAGCAATCCAAATGCCTGTTCACAACAGAACACATTAAAGTCATTTGCTGTTTTCTGTGAGTAAAGAAAGTTTGCTACCTAGTCTGGATCTCACACTCAAGTTGATGGAAGGTTTATTTCGAATTGCAAGGTCAGGATTCATTATGCACTAAGAATCTGTGTGGACACAAACCGAAAGATTTCAAATTTAGCAGATGCAAAAACAGAGCAATAATTGGGTTAGGGAGGAAATCCCCCCAGCAACTCCCACTTACAGGGATTTGTTGTTATTATTATTAGTAATAATATTATTATTGCTTTTGGGTAGGATTATCACCTCACAAGCCAGCCACCAGCCACATACCTTGAATTCTCCCTGTGCCGTGGGAGAAAGGGCAGGTTTGGCGCCTTCTGCTGGCCAGTGGTGAAGCTGCATGCTCCGCTACTGGGGGCGGAGAGTAAGTGGGGGTGTGGCCCAAGGCCCGCAGGGGTGTGGCGCGCGTTCTGGGGGCATGACACACTGCCTGTGGGGGCGTGGTGCCTGGCGCACGGGGGGGGGGGTGCCACGATGGCACCCTACCAGAATAGTGGTGTCAGGGGCAGTCCGCTCCCTCCGCACTCCTGTTCCTCCGCCAGTGCTGCCGGCTCCATAGTTGCCCCTGCCATTTGGACTGGGAAAATATGCCAATTTTGTCTTCTCTCCATTTCTCATTTCTCCAATCTCACATTCAGCGCACCACAGTTCCTTATCTATATCTCTCTCTATCTCTATCTACACACTCACGTTTCAGATTGAATGAGGGATCACATGTTGAGATTCCTGCATTGAGGGATGAGACCCTTGGGATCCCTTCCAACTCTATGATACCAGCCTACTAAAAATTCGTGTTTTCTCTTAAAGTACATATTTTTGTATGCTAGAGCTTCCAGAACTTTTCATATCGGTGACACACGTTTTAGACCTGCATCATTTCGTGACACAGTAATTTGGTTTTACCAGCAAACCAGAGGTTAAGCTAACCCCTTTCCAGCCCTGTGAGGAACGTTGTGTGACATGTGGAGAGCTCTGTTGCACGCAATCTCCCCTAATGTAATGCATTTTTGTATGTTATTTTCACTAATATACGCATCTATATGCACACTTTGCCCTAGTTGGTGTCACAAACCCATGTGGAAATGTGGAGAACTGAACAAAGAAACTGGAACAATGCATTTGTCCTTTCTATTGGAGACGGAGCTTGGAGTCTTTGCATCAAGGATAGAGGATTCTGGTCTTCCAGATGTTGCTGGGCTCCATCTCCCACCATCCCTGCTCCCTGGCCGTGCTTGCAAGGGCTGATGGGAGCTGGAGTCCAACAGCAGCTAGAGGTGCCACAGCTTCCGCTCCTCATGCATGCGCTCTTCCTCACCGCCACCATCAGGCAGGTCACTGCAGCACCGTTTGTTTTCAGCCTCCATTTGACAAACTGATCTGAAGGGTTCCTCATGTACACTTCCACTACCCTATTTTAAAGAAGGATAATAATCTAGCAGCATTGGCTTCTGCAAATAATAAATTCAATGTTCATAAACAGAAATGGAGTACAGTGGTATCTCTGGTTACATATGCTTCAGGTTACAGACTCCACTAACCCAGAAATAGTATCTCGGGTTAAGAACTTTGCTTCAGGATGAGAAGAGAAATTGTGTGGTGGTGGTGGGAGGCCACATTAACTAAAGTGGTGCTTCAGGTTAAGAACAGTTTCAGGTTAAGAGTGGACCTCCAGAACAAATTAAGTTCTTAACCTGAGATACCACTGTACAGCTTCATTTGTCTGACCGGCCTGGGCAATGTCCATACAATTAGAGAGGAAATACTGTGACAGAATATGTGGAGGGGACAGCTTTCTCTACTGTTACCATTTCCCCCTCTTTTAAGGATTCCCCTAGAAAAAATTGTGATAGGCTGCCACCCCAGACTGAACCTAGACTAGCTGGTGGGGAGCAGGGCAGGGAGCCAACTGGGCTTTGTGAGGGCTGAGATTTTAAGCCCAACTGACAATAAAATATCCATCCAGCCCTCATCTAGAAATAAGGAAGAGAAGGAGCTTTTAATTTACTTTCCTAAATCCCAAAGGACACAAAATTTAACAAAATACCTTTAGATTGCAAGGGTAGCTTAACCTCCTTGTGGTCTGGTACATGGGGGAGATTTTAGCAAGAAATTCCAGAGGAGTGCCCCTTTTAAACCAATAAAGCTCAGTGTCAATATATGTTAAGAAAATTTATTTGGAAATGGATTTGGACACAGAAGAGAAAACGGCAAAGAAGGGTTGGCACAAAAAACACAGACAGATTTTCAAATAAAAACAAAATGTCGCTCTAACAGCTAGATTATATCTACAAGAATCATAGAACTGTAGAGTTGGAAGGGACCCAAGGGTCATCTAGTCCACCCCCTGCAATGCAGGAATCTTAACTAAAGCATCCATGGTAGATGGCCATCCAACCTCTGCTTAAAAACCTCCAGTGATGGAGAGTCCACAACCTTCCAAGGGAGGGAGTACCACTGTCAAACAGCTCTTACTGTCAGAAAGTTTTTCCATAAGTTTAGTCTGAATCTCCTTTCTTGTAACTTGAAGCCGTTGGTTCAGGCCCTGCCCTCTTCCATGCGACAGCCCTTGAGATATTTGAATATGGCTATCATATCACCTCTCAGTTTCCTCTTTTCCAGGCTAAACATACCCAGCTCCTTCAACTATTCCTCATAAGGCTTGATTTCTAGACCCTTGATCATCTTCGTTGCTCTTCTCTGCATGCATTCCAGCTTCTCAACATCATGGGCAACATTCTGGACACAGTATTTCAGGTGTGGTCTGACCAAAGCATACTAGAGTGGGACTATGACTTCCCTTGATCTGGACACTATACTTCTGTTGATGCAGCCTAGAATAGCGTTAACCTTTATTTGCTGCTGCATCACACTGTTGACTCATGTTAAGCTTGTGGTCCACCAAAACCCCTAGATGCTTTTCACAGCCAGGTGTCCCCCATCTTATATTTGTGCCTAAGTGCAGAACCTTACGTTTGTCCCTATTGAAAATCAATTTGTTAGCTATGCTCCAATCTGTTAAGGTCATTTTTTAATTCTGATTCTGTCTTTTACAGCATTAGTTACCCTTCCAAGTTTGGTGAAATCTGCAAACCCACAGTTTACCAGCTTCCTCATGAGAATATCATGGAGACTTTGTGAAAAGCCTTACTGAAATCAACATACACTATGACCACAGTTTTCCCATGATTCACCAAGTTTGTAATTCCATCAAACACTTGCTTATTCTTCCTTTTACTTTGGACATAGCCCAAATAAACCTTCATTATTATTATTTCTAATGTCTCTTGCAAGCCTGAGCTCATTCTGAGCTTTAGCCAGCCTGACTTTCTCCCTGCAACTGTTGGCTACTCATGTCTACTCCTTCTTTGTGATTTCCCCTTTCTTCCATTTCTTATACATGTCCTTCTTAACTCTCAGCTCATCTGTAAGCTCCTTATGCAAGCATACTGGTTTCTTTAGATGACTCCCACTTTTCTTTCTTGTTGGAATTGTCTCTATTTGGGCCTTCAATAGTTCTCCTTTTAGAAACTCCCATCCATCTTGGACTCCCTTCTCTTTGAGTATTTCTGACCATGGGATCACACCCAGTAGCTCCCCCAGCTTTTTAAAATTGACTAGAGTGCATATCCGGCTATACTCAGCTTCCCCTTTCCTCTGTATTGTGAAACCCAATAGGACATGATCATTTCCTCCCAAGTTTCCCAGTACTTCTACTTCATCAATCAGTTCCTCCCTGTCGTTTAGGACCAAGCCCAAGATAGATGATCCCCTTGTTGCTTCTTTCACCTTCTCTCAAAATTCTCTCACTGCAGCCCTTGGGGTGATCTCTAGGACATGCTCCTCACCAGTCTTGTGCTGCATCTTCCTTAAGCACTTTTGTATAGCTGGAATCTGTACTCTGACCCACACTTGTGTTGTGTGAGCCCATGGCGCCTTGGGCGAGTGGGGGCAAGCTCCAGGGGGTGGGTGCATGCTGGGGCGGGGAGTGGAGGGGCACAATGCAGCACCCCAGTAGTCATGTCCACTCAGTGTGCCAAGGGAGAAACGAGCTCCCTTGGCCACAGCACATCTCTGACGCTTCTGCCCCCTACTGATTTAGTCCTCACACCTGGGGTAGTAAAAATATAGATCTTCCAATTATTCCAATGTACTACATGTAAATTGTGTTTTTTAGTGGCATCTGTGCTCTTCAGGATGCAGCAGACAATAGCAATCCCAAATTAATTGATCCAGATTCATTGTGTGCATGCACTAACCCAATTATCCCAAGGACCCCACCTCCCAACCGATGTGCGCAGTCCTGACAGCGCATGTATGCCGTTTCCAATCAAAAAGCAAATATAGCTCTTGAGAAAACCGGAGAAAGTGAATGGGTGTAGAACGTAACCCAGAGAGCTGTCATTGCAAGACTCCCAGGAGCCCACAAGCCAGGTAGGTTAATGAGAACTGCATGAGTGAAGAGCCAGACTCAAGTCAGCTACCAAATTGCCTCAGAGACCCAGGGAGGAACCTATGTTCCATAGCAGCTGCACAAGCCTTGAACCTCCAGAACTGAGTCTCATTGTTTGGAAGGGTGTGGTTCCCTGAACGTCACAGTCCTGGGCCTAGTTGTTGACCTTAAGAGCAGGTAAAGGAGCTATGCCTAGGCAGTACCACTTCAGACCGTGGTAGGGGTGGACATCTACTATGGTGATGACGCTCTTTAGGCTTTTGCATTAACAACTGGCGCTGGGTGGAGTAGCTCTCTCTCCCTGGAACACCAAATGCAGAGCTTGGGGATCTTCCTGAACTGAGTTCAGATTGGGAAATCCCAGTAGCACTGGTGGTCAGGAATAAATTTTATCAACTTTGATAACTGACTGTGGTTCTTTTTAGAGAGGGAAGACTCAACAACAGTGATTTGTGCTCATGTCACCTCCAGACTAGACTACTTATAATGAGCTGTACTTGGGGCTGCCTTTAAAGATGCTCCAGAAACTTCAGCTGGTTCAAAACACAGTCACTAGAGTCCTGATTGGGTTCCAGTAACACCTGCATTATACTCCTCTACTGGCTTCTAGTGTGTTTCTGGGTCCAATTTAAAGTGTGGGCTTCAACCTGAACAATTTGTATGAGATTCAACTAAGTTTTACCTAGAGCAGGCCTACTGAAATTAATGGACCTGAAATTCATTACTTTCAGTAGGCCTACTTTGAGTAACACTTAGTTGAATATCAACCATTGAGCCTGAATCATCTGAGCTTTGGAGCAGCAGGGTATACATCTTTTCAATAAGTAAATAAGTCTTTAAAGGAAAAACGCGAATGTGTATTTTAGCTTGCCAATACAGTGGTACCTCGGGTTAAGAATTTAATTCGTTCTGGAGGTCCATTCTTAACCTGAGGTACCACTTTAGCTAATGGGGCCTCCTGCTGCCGCCGCGCGATTTCTGTTCTCATCCTGCAGTCAAGTTCTTAACCCATGCACTGGCGGAGGAAAAAGGGGGCGGGGGAGCGCACCGCCCTTGGAAGCCTGATCCCAGTGGGGTTCCATCGCAGCTGCCCACCCCGCCCACACTGCCCCCCATCTGCAGGCGGTGTGCCATGCCCCCAGAATGTGCACCATGCCCCTTTGGACGGCGCACCACACCCCCGGGATGCACACCAGCCCCACCCACACCTGCTCTCTGTCCCCGGTGCCAGAGCATGAAGTTCTGCCACTGAACCCGAGGTACTATTTCTGGGTTAGCGGAGTCTGTAGCCTGAAGCGTCTGTAGCCTGAAGCGTCTGTAACCTGAAGCGCCTGTAACCCGAGGTACCACTGTACTTTAATGAGAGGCGGGGAGATGGGAAGAGCCAAGGCTTCTACTTTTTGAAACTAAGAGAGGAGAATTAGAAATAAAAGGTGGGGGTGAAACTCTACTGGAGAAGCCAAATAGCGTGCAAAACCCAATTAAAGGTGGACCCAGCTTAATGAATTGACAAGCAAGCGATAACCTCTCAGCTGGTTTCCTCCCCACTGGACTCAAGCAGAAAGTTGTGGGAGGGAGCCCCCCCCCCCTTCTCCCACTCTGCTATTGCCTGGCACTGTTTCTCCAGGCTCCTGTGATGAATTATTGAAGCTGCAAAGAACAGGCAGTGACAGGGCAGCGCTAAGCACATACCCGCGTGTCAACCTTTGATCAAGCTGGAGAGTGTACAGATCAATTCTTCAAGACGAAGCACAGTTAAAAGGGATGCAAGGCCATGCCAAGAATGCAGCAAGGTGGGGGGGGGGAGGAGCTGCTCTCTGCGGTGCTATCAGAATGGAGGGCAAAGGTGGGAGGGGAGAACCGCCTGCACTTCTACCTGGAGCCTGAAGATCCAGCCCCTCCCCTATCAATACAGGTGTGTCTGCATTGGAATTGCTATTTTTTAATTTAATGTTTTTTTTGGGGAGGGGGCATATGTCCCAAATGACCAATCAATACAAGGTTTTGGGACAAGGACATTTTCTTTGGGGAATTTCCAGCCACTCACAAAACAATAGCAAGGAAGCTCTTCTCTGTCTCTCCATCTAAATCAGGTGGGAGGATCATTGGCCTGAGCTCAGCAATGGGCAACAGGTAAGAGGAACCGCGGGCCTAATGCCTGAGTGCAGAGAGTGCAGGCCACACCTCTTCTCCCCAGGCCACACCCCTCAGCAGCCCTCCTTTGCACACTCCTTGAGTGTTTTTGTATGTGTCCCTGATTTTTGCCACTTGAGGCACAGTTTATGCCTCATGGCATGGGAAGTTTTTGTTCTTTTTGGTCTTTGTTTTTTAAATTAAAGATTACTTGGTTTACAAAAGTATGTGTAATGTCTTTTTTTTCAAGTTACATTTTCTATAGGTCAGTTTCCTTTGTTGAGACATTAGGGTTACATTAGGAAGAAAAGGGGGAAAGAGGTGGAAGGGGTCATGGGGGGTGGGGTGGGATGTTCAGCTTGGACTTGAATGTCAGCTGGAGCCTCTCCTGGGACAGTCTGGCATCTGTGATCCATGATAAGGTAATATTCCATTTAGACTACTATAATGCGTGTATGTAGGGCAGCCCTTGAAGATGGTTCTGAAGCGGCAGTTAGTTTGAAACACAGCAGTCCAAGATGGCACACTGGGAACATACCTTGGCAGTTTGGAGAGCTCTGCACTGGTTATTGGTTCACTTAAGGACCTCTGTCCGAACACGAAGGTCTTCCACTGAGGCCCTCTTATGCTGCCACCCTCCAGAGACAACAACTTCTTCTTCTTCTTCAACAGTGTCCCAATGAATTCCACCATGGAAAGTCTGCCTGTTGCTCTCTCTCCTCTTACCTTTTCGGGATCAGGCTAAGAGACCTCTCAGGTATTTTGATGGTTGGTATTTTCAGAATTAGGAGGATGCTGTATTTTGAACAATGGAAATGCACTTCACACTCTGCTGTTTTGGTTCTTTTATTCATTTTAGTCGTCTAATTTGATTTTTATTTCAATTGCTTTATTATAATAGTTTTTCTTTTAATATACATTGTAAACCATGTGGGAATCAGTATTATGAAAGGCAGCAACCAGAAATACCTAAATTGTTTTTGCATTCATTAGGGAATCTGCCGTTGCTTCAACATCAATCCATTTTCTTAGCTTTTTTCCCTCCTCCTTTTGGATTCTAGCCAATCAGGAATCACGCAGGAATGATGAGCGGACAAGGCAGATTCAGGTGATTCAACCAAGTGGACCTGCCTGGGCATAATGGGAAGAATTCAACACAGCTCTGAGCAGGTTGCTCTGTCAGCTGAAGCATTCCTGAGGGAACAATGTGCCCTCTCTTTACCACTCGTGCTATTCCGGGGGTTGTCTGACACACACACCCCAAGCCAATGCGGTGGGCATGTCAGGAGGAGGTGTGGGGAAAGCCTTGCACAAGCTTCTGTTCTTGGGACTACTAAATTGAATCTGGCCCTATGGTAGAAACAAGGTATTCTAGATCAGTGTTTCGCAACTGGTGGCGCCTCCCCCCGCCCCCGGATATTCTATGGGGCCCACAGGTGAAAATTGCATAAATGGGGGGCCACAGCATGAGACTAGGAGGCCACAGAGAGAAGCAAGAAGTGACTCAGGGTGCAATCCACCCCAAACGCTTAGTGGAGCGGTGCCGTCTGAAGTGGTCGAGGGGCGCAGGGCCCTTTGGCAGCATCAGGCAGATGGCCCTGACTCTGCAAGGCATGGGGTGAAATCCACTCCAGGACAACTTGCATCTAGTGCCTACTCTGAAGAAAGCCCCGCTGAGTTCAGTGGGCCTTACTTCCGGATAAGGGGGGTGGGTGGGCTATAGTGTTTTATCTAGGCAGCCAGGGCTCCTTCGGATGACAATATCTTTTTGTACCAGGTCAGTGAGGACCACTTGCTTTTTAAAATTCTCCCTGTGCACCTTTTGGACTGTATCTGTAGGTTCCTCCTCTGTGTCAAATAACTGGGGTCAAATAAGTGTTGTTTACTTCTTATAATACATGGATCTCCCTCAGGAGGTTCTGGACTCTCCATCCTTAGAGGTTTCTAAGCAGAGGTTGAATGGCCACCTGTCATGGATGCTTTAGCTGAGTTTCCTACGTTGGAGGGGGTTGCACTAGGAAGATGGCCCTCGGGGTCCCTTCAAGCTACGTGATTATATTTTTTTTGCTTCAACAATATTTCATTATGCTCCTATCATTTTATAGAAGTCATGTTTCACCTTTAATGCTATTTTCGACTCAACTTATAATTTAGCTACCAGGACAGTAAAATAGTCTGTGTGTCCCCCCCCCCCCTTCAGATGATTTGAGCCCATGTGCTTTTGGGTTTGATTCAGATGTAGTAGACACAGTCCATTGTGGGAGAATATGAATGAATGTAAGCGCAGTCTACTGTGTTTTGCACAGCACCTGACACTGAATTAGAGGGACGCGGGTGGCGCTGTGGGTAAAATCTCAGTGCCTAGGACTTGCCAATCGCATGGTTGGCGGTTCGAATCCCCGCGGTGGGGTGAGCTCCCATTGTTCGGTCCGAGCTCCTGCCCACCTAGCAGTTCAAAAGCACCCTTAAGTGCAAGTAGATAAATAGGTACCGCTTTATAGCGGGAAGCTAAACGGTGTTTCCGTGTGCTGCTCTGGTGCCGGTTCGCCAGAGCAGCTTTGTCACACTGGCCACGTGACCCAGAAGTGTCTGCGGACAGCGCTGGCTCCCGGCCTCTAGAGTGAGATGAGCGCACAACCCTAGAGTCTGTCAAGACTGGCCTGTACGGGCAGGGGTACCTTTACCTTTACCTTTGACACTGAATTGGTGCTAAAGATTCTAGTGAGTAGTGGAAGCAGATGTTGCTACACATCGAGGCAAGAAGAAAATCTCATTCCCTGTGTTGTACAAGCTGGTCTACTCAATACAAAATAAATCTCCAGTTGTGGCCAGTTCTAACATTTTAAAATAGAAAATAAGATTTCAGGTGGGAAGAGGTGGAATCTGCAAAACCCCAGGAGGGAATTAAGTCTTGATCTCCAGCAGGGCTCTGCCAAAGCATCAGATTAAAAGTCATCAGATACAAAACCCTCATAAATTTAGCCAGATCTCTTGTAAATCAAATGCTGTTCTGTGCTCCTACACCTGGCTCTAGGGAGCAAATTTGCCCTCATCTATCCAAACACATACCGACCTCCCCTGTATTATGCAACCCTAAGTAGGCTGCCCACATGCCTTGTTCACTCAGAGTCACTCCCTCCAGGCTAACCTGCTGGTGCTGCTGATGTTATCCCAGGGGGATGCTCCAGGGAGCTCAAAGGATGGTTCATGGAAGCCCTACCAGGTTCTGCCAAAAGCGATTGAAGTGTTATGTAGCCACAGAGGAAAAGCCCTGGGTAAGAGTGATCTGACTTTTACTATATTCCCTGGGCAAAAAGCTGAATTTAGGCAGAACTGCACACTTCCTTTTGAACTTACATGATGTTTATATGCAAAGTGCAGAGGACTCAGATTCACCACCTGAAAGTTCATACCCATGACCTCAAAAAGCTGTGTGGCAACACTGTGGTACAAATCACAGAGTCACAGAATTGTAGATCTGGAAGGCCCCTTGCTGGTCATCTAGTCCAACCCCCTGCACTGCAGGAATATGCACGGATACAAAGCCCTGGTTCCCTATTTCAAAAGGAACCTCCCCTAACACACACAAATCATTTTATCTGAGTGCTCAGCATCCTTGGCAAGTGATTGCCCTGCAAACAGCATGGATCCAGCCTTTTGTGGCACCACCAGAGCACAAAAATGCAGATACATGTGAATCCTCAGGATTTTTACAAGCAGAGTACAGAACCCCACGGTCTTATCACGTATCCACACAATGCATGCCTCACAGGAAGCTGCCTTATCAGCCAGCTCTATCTATCAAGCCCAATATTATCTATACCAACCAGCAGCAGATCTTGGGGGTTTCAGGCAGGAGTCTATCCCAGCCCTGCAGATTGAACTTGGACCTTCTGCATGCAAGGCACACGCTCTGCCACTGAGCTTAAGCCCTTCCCTCTGCATGGTCATGGCTCATGGTTCTTGCACTTTGTAGTTTCATTGTAGATTGAATATAAAGCTCCAAAGCCCAGGTCTTCATGGTGCTTTCTATGATAACTCTCATATGCTTGTAAACTCGCATTCATAGTCATGGAGTGCATCATAAAAACCTCAACTCTAGTTCTTCATGGCACCAATATAGTAGAAATATATCTGAGATGTAGATATTATTAGTTTTTACAGGCAGACACCCAATCCATCCTGTGTAAGAACAAGAATGTAAGAAAAGCCTTGCTGGATCCAGTCCAAGCTCATCTAGTCCTGCATCCTGTGTTCACAGTGGCCAACCTGCCTGCTTGATGGAACGATCTGCCTTCTTCTCCTTCCAGCTGCCATTCAAGGGGTTCTCCTGACAACCCCACCAAGCCAATAGGGGGGGCACTGCAGTGGCAGAAAACCTTGCATGGGTTTCCACTGGCAGGGCTTGTTAACTGAATATGTAGTATGGATGGATGTTGGATGGATAGCTAGACAGACAGACAAATTCTCCTCTATCTTCCAGGAATGCTATTCTCCTTGTTATAGGTGATGAAGCTGCTCGTTGAAAAACTAAGGTGCTGGAGGTCATCACAGCCTTTGGCAGTCTGGCTGGCTTCTATATCAATAAAGAGAAAACCAAAATGATAATCCAAAATATGGGAAAACAGGCAAAGAAAACCTTGAGAAGAGATCTGGTATCCAAGCAGAAAAGATAGTTAAATATTTGTGAATCTGGTTAGCACCTAGAAATCTGAACTTATTCCAAGATAACTACACCAAGACCAGGATAGAAATTAGTAAAGACCTCGAGAAATGGAATCGAATGAAGTTCTTGTTTCTTGGAAGAATAACAGCAATTACCGAAGATGATATTTTTGTTTCAAGTCCTAACAGAATAAACGGCACCAACTGTTTTAAGCAATGGGAAAAGGACATCACTAATTTCATTTGGCAGGGTAAACAGCCTTGGATCAGATACAAAATTCTAATCACTGCAAAGAACCAGGGGAGTGGATTTGGACTCCCAGACCTGAAAATGTACTACGAGGCAGCCTGCCTTTGTTGGATGAAAGTCTGGGTGGAGCTGAAAAATTCAAACACTCTGGACCTAGAAAGATTCAATCTGGTGTATGGATGGCATGCCTACCAATATTATGACAAAGCTAAGGTGCATAAGGGATTTCATAATATGTGATTAGGAAGAACATCTACAGCATATGGGCAATATATAAAGATTTTCTAGAAAGAAAGATGGTGGGTATCCCCCATCAAGACAGTGGCAGTAAAAAACCCTAGCATGAATAAGACCTAGAGGCACAAAAAAGGGACCTCCTTCAGCATAGAGAAGGTATTGTGGTATTAAAGTAGAGAAGAGGTCCAACATTGGGTATTGGATTGGTTCCAATACTTTCCATTACACGAGGTCTTTAGGAAAGACAAAGAAAAAGGGTTTTTGGAAGGGGGATCAGAATTTAGGCAAAGGATTTGCATGTGTGTCTCGCTTTCTTGATTGGGAACATTCCAATTCTGTTGCAACGTGTCACATGGCAAATACTATTTTGCATATGACTTGAGCTGCATCAGGGTCCTAATGCCCAAAGATTGCAGGTCACATTCTTGGTTGCATAAAGGCTGTTTCATTGCAGACCAATATGCTTTAAGGTTATAGCAACTAATTAGCACACATGCTGCTCCAAGAGGTACAGTGGAACCTCAGGTTGCGAATGTGATCCGTGCGGGAGGCACGCTTGCAACCCGCAGCGCCACATCTGCACACACGTGGGTCGCGATTCTGTGTTTCTGCGCATGCACAAAGTGTGATTTAGCGCTTCTGGCACATGCGCGAGCACTGAAACCCAGAAGTAACCCGTTCCAGTACTTCTGGGTTCGGCACGGTGCGCACCCCGAAAACACAGAACCTGAAGCATCTGTAACCCGAGGTACCACTGTATATCAAATGCACAATGGACAAATGGATTCAAATCAATTTAAACAGTCCCTTTTCTCTTGGTGATTTAAATCACTTTAGATTGCCTAGACTTAAATTCACTTAAAATTCACTTTAGATTGCCTAGACTTAAATTCACTTAAAATCAAACTTAAATTTGATTCCCTCCGTCTCTTTTTTTTCTTTCTTTCTTTTCCTTCCCCTCCTGCGATGAGGCTACATTTTAATATTTTAATGTTCCATTATTTTAATGTTGTATTTTATTTTTGTTTTTAAGTTGTAATCATTCATCTTGTTTTTATTATTGCTTGTAAGCCGCTCTGAGCCCGGCCTTGGCTGGGGAGGGCGGGGTATAAATAAAAAATTTATTATTATTATTATTATTATTATTATTATTATTATTATTAAATCCAGCTGCCATGATGCAAAGGACAAGAGGCACCTTTAATAAGCCCTGTCCTCATTTGCATTCAGTTATCTGATTGGTGGCTGAGGGACCACAGAGAATTGTGTGGGCATGGCAGAAGTCTTAGGGAATGTGCTAATTGATCGGAGAATTCTGCTTTCTTGCATGTAAAATATAATGGCAGGTTCGTCAATCCCTCTCTCCCCACCCTCCCGCCACCACAGAGCCCCCACCTGCGTCACCTTCCCTTGCTAGCCTGTTTCTCTCTCTTTCCCTCTCCAGCTGGGTGTTCAGGTGCTGTGAAATTGCCATAATTACTTGAACTTAGAGATAGTTTTATCGGCACTTCAGGATTTCTTACGTTCAACCCTTTTCTTTTCATTAAAGAACGCTGATGTTGGAAAAGGAAAGAGAATGAAAGCTAGACGGGAGGTGGGGGGGGGCAGCACTGGAGTTCAAAAGCGCCCAGCACTAACGAGCTCCAGGGAATTGTTGGCTGGGCCCTTAACAGGCTTGGAAACCAGACACAGAGAGAAGGAACCTTTTGTTCAGGGACAATGAGACTCAGGTGGGAGACGTCTGTGTGGGAGAAAGAAGGACCCAGGTCCCCAAGCCCACGGATGTCTCCATGCTGCCCCCTGCTGGCCAAGATCTGTTTGATTCCAGCTGCTACTTCACAACTGGTGTGTGCGTGTGAATGAGCAAACCTCAGTTGAATACACTGAATGTGGGATGCAGGGACTTCCAGAGAGCAGCTCCAATACTTAGCCATGCAATCTGTTTTTCATGCCACTGTTCCACCCTGGAATATGCAGATAGATATGCAGATAGTTCACAATCATGTCTCTGCCTATAATTCTGGACCTTCGCACACTTTTTCCTTGCGCCACCACTGCTTGGACATTAAATAAGAGTACTGATTCCATTGCAGTCAAATGCTAATATGCTACCCACCTATTCAGAGTTCACTCTCCCCTCCCACCCAATCCTATTAAAATGTATTACTGTATTTGACAAAATAATCTGGGCACACGTATGCCAGCAGAATTCTTCCAGCACTCGCCTTATCTCACAGCAGGGAGCTGCATCTGCTCAATGGCAACAGCTGGGCTTCAACTTAACCCTGGGCAGAAGCTACCTGCCAGATGGGTTGATGATGTCATTGATGATGCCCAAGCTGGGCCTGGCCTAGCAAAGACAGCACTGAGAGGCAACTTGCTTGGAGCAGATTCTCCAAAGCTCTCTCAAAATCCAGTCTTAATTGCATGAGGTTATTGCACACACACAATCAACCTCAAGGTTTGAGTATAAGCAGTATACTCCGTAGCAGCTATGCTTCCTGATTATCCTACCTCACTTGAATCCAGTTGTGATGGCCACATAGATTTTCTTGTGCTTCAGGATATTGACAAGTTGGAACATGTACAGAGGAGGGCAACCAAAATGATAAAGGGTCTGGAAACCAAGCCTTTTGAGAAATGGCTGAGGGAGTTGGGTAAGCTTAGCCTGGAGAAGAGAAGAGAAGAGAAGAGAAGAGAAGAGAAGAGAAGAGAAGAGAAGAGAAGAGAAGAGAGAGAGGATAGATTTTTGTTGTTTTTAGTCGTTTAGTCATGTCCGACTCTTCATGACCCCATGGACCAGAGCACACCAGGCACTCCTGTCTTCCACTGCCTCCCGCAGTTTGGTCAAACTCATGCTGGTAGCTTTGACAACACTATCCAACCATCTCGTCCTCTGTCGTCCCCTTCTCCTTGTGCCCTCCATCTTTCCCAACATCAGGGTCTTTTCCAAGGAGTCTTCTCTTCTCATGAGGTGGCCAAAGTATTGAAGCCTCAGCTTCAGGATCTGTCCTTCCAGTGAGCACTCAAGGGTGATTTCCTTAAGAATGAATAGGTTTGATCTTCTTGCAGCCCATGGGACTCTCAAGAGTCTCCTCCAGCACCATAACTCAAAAGCATCAATTCTTCAGTGATCAGCCTTCTTTATGGTCCAGCTCTCACTTCCATACATCGCTACTGGGAAAACCATAGCTTTAACTATACGGACCTTTGTTGGCAAGGTGATGTCTCTGCTTTCTAAGATGCTGTCTAGGTTTGTCATTGCTTTTCTCCCAAGAAGCAGGATAGATTAGCCATCTTCAAATATATCATGGATTGTCACATGGAAGAGGGAACAAGCTTGTTTTCTCCTGCTCCAGAGGGTAGGACCCAAAACAATGGCTTCAAGTTACAAGAAAGGAGATTCTGACTAAACATACGGAAGAACTTACTGGCAGTAAGAGCTGTTCGACAATGGAACGGTCTCCCTTAGGAGGTTGTGGACTGTCCTTCCTTGGAGGTTTTTAAGCAGAATTTGAAGGACCATCAGTCATGGACTCTTTAGCTGTGATTCCTGCATTTCAGGGGGTTGGACTCGATGACCCATGAGATCCCTTCCAGCTCTACAATTCTATGATTTTGTTTCAGCCTCACGGGAAAAAAGCATTCTGTGTTTGCACAATTCCCATAATCTCTGACTGATGCACTGTTTGAAACTGATGGGAGGTGAATTTCAGCGGTATCTGGAGAACCACTAGTTAGCAGTCCCTGTCCTCTAATCTTGCTAAAACCCACTGTATCATTTCAAATAATGATCTCATAAATGTATGTTATCTGATTTTATGTTCTTGTCACAACACTGCACAGTCACATTTTCATGGAAAAAACAAGCAGCAAAGCAGGCAGCCACGTCAATGATGGAACTATTTGTGCAGTTTTAAAGCTATGAACTCCATTACACAGTGTAAGCTTGAGTGGAACATCTGTGAGAGAGATTGTTTTTGTGAAGTCCCAGGTCTGCAGGACTCCCAAGGCAATGTGACTGAGCGCTGAACCATCCAAAGCCTTCACTGGAGGCAAGTCAGAGCAGCAAAGGAACCAGACTGCAAATCAAGCCAGACAGGACAGAAACATTCAAGACTTTGGCAACCTGTTGCCCTAAACCAGGAAATATACCAGATGGCAAAATTCTTCTGGACATTTTACAACATCTCTGCATGTTCCAGTCATTTGCCTAATCAGCAATATAGCTCCAGGTTTGCTTGCTGGTGTCATATAGCCTTTCCATATTGCACTCATTCTATGGGAAAGAACAACTGTCACGACAGTTCCTAATTGCCAACATCCCGTCACACTCCAGGGTGACCAAGGAACCAAACACAGAATAGGACCTATACCAACTAAGGGGTGGGGCTATGAAGTGATGTAGAAAAATTGGTGCTTGGTTCTTGCTGCCCAGTTCCCCAAGGGACTGGGCCCATGATCAGTCAGAGATGGAAGGATGGAAGCAGGATCCAGAGAAAGCAAGACAGATCTTTATTTTTCTGTTGCAACAGAGTTCCCTTCTCTCCTTGCAAGGACACCCCAAACAAAAGTGTCAAGGAACCTTTAAAGCCTTTTGAAATTGCCCAACCCCTTAGCCAGAGACCATCCAAAAAACATCAAACATACATCACAGAAGGAGGTAGTCTCCCACAGAAATTTGAAAGTGTTGCTTCTCTTCTGTCTGCCAGGATACTCAGATACTGGTCACTGATTGTGTTACCTGGACAGGTTTGCCGTTCTTTTTGATGGTAAATACTTAAGTTCCTGAATCTCCTATTTACAAACTTACACCTATTGTCAGTTTGCTCAGCTTAACAGAAACTTTCCCAACTGGATTTACAGTGTGTGTGTGGGAGGGGGATAAGCCCCCTACATTCAAGACGGTTTTATTAACTGGATTTGCAAGTGAAAAGACAATTGGAAAACCTTCCCCATTTCCTTCTGCCTACTGCAGAAGAATATTTGTGCTCATTTTCAAAATGACTTTTTGAGATTGTTCTGTTTGTGTGTCTGTTGTATGAGGGCACACTAAGTTTTTACTACAGCAGAGAGGGACAAGCGTCGTTCTTGTTTGCTCATGGAGTTCTGTTGGTGGTAATCAGGGGCCTTTTATTTTTTGTGGTTCAGGGGACCTGCCCCAGGGGCAAAAAGCAGGTTGACCAAAACCAACCCAGCTGTTGTCTACAGCTGGAGCTCTTTCCTTACTTTCCATACATCCAAATGGCTATCCGTCTCTGTTGGGGGCTGGGGAGTTCAAGCCTGTCCTTTAGGGCAAACCCCACCCAAAATTGCTGCCATGAACCGGCAGTGGAGATTCAAAACATCTCCTGTGTAGAACTCTGCAGACATTGGCTGCACACAAGCCATGCATTTAAAACACATCACTTTCCTCAAAGAATCCTGGGAACTGTAGTTTACCCTCCAAAGAGCTAGAATGCCCAGCACCCTTAACAAACTATAGTTCCCAGGATTCTTTGCATGAAGCTATGTGCTTTAAAGGCAAAGGACCTTCTCGGTAGTGGCACCCTCCCTGTGGAACACCCTTCAGATCTCAAGGAAATAAACAGCTGACTTTTAGAAGACATCTGATGGCAGCCATTTTTAGGGAAGTTTTTAATGTTTGATGTTTTATCTTGTTTTTACTATTCTGCTCCGAAAATTTTTACACATCACTTGGGAAGATAGACTACCGTAATATCAGTGTATTGGAAAAAGCAAAGATCACCAGTGTTGAAGCAAAGCAAATGATTCTCCAACATCAACTTCGTTGAACTGGTCATGCGGTGCAGATGCCTGATGATTGTCTTCCAAATCAACTCCTCTATTCCGAACTTAAAAATGGAAAGCGTAATGTTGGTGGTCAACAAAAGGGGTTTAAAGACTGTCTCGAGGCAAATCTAAAAAAATGTAGTATAAACACTGACAACTGGGAAACACTGGCCTGCGAGCGCTCCAGTTGGAGAACAGTCTTTACCAAAGGTGTCATGGGCTTTGAAGACACTCGAACTCAGAACGCAAGGGAGAAACATGCTAAGAGGAAGGCATGCTTGGCAAATCCACACCGGGATCAACTCCTGCCCAGAAACCATTGTCCCCACTGTGGAAGGATGTGTGGGTCCAGAATTGGCCTCCACAGTCACTTACAGACTCATTGTTAAAACCGTGTTTATGGATGACAATATTAACAATCTTACTCGGCTACGAGTGATCACCAAAGAAGAAGAAGAGGAGTGACTGGGGAAACCTAACACATGGGCAGGGTATAAATTATTATTATTATTATTATTATTAGTCTGGTGTGTTTGCAGATTTTCTCCATACCTGCCTTTCACACACACACACACACACGAAGAATAGCATACTGTATATTGTGCTAGTCCAGAGACCATAGCAGAATAAAGTAACAAGACTTCCAAGAAGTTGCAGGAACTGCAGTTAAAATTAGGACGTGAAAACTATATACATGTCATTGAAGTAAACAGAGCTTTGCATGCACACAGTGTGTGTGTGTGTGTGAGAGAGAGAGAGAGAGAGAGAGAGAGAGAGACGGACACACGTTTATTACTTTCCTTTAAACTGAGAGAGAGAGAGAGAGAGAGAGAGAGAGAGAGAGAGAGAGAGAGAGAGAGAGCGAGCGCAGCGGCCAAGGGGCTGGAGAAAGCGCCGCCTCCTCGCGTCCCCTGCGGCCAGCCGGCCCCCAGCCCCGGCAAGGCAATCCGGGGTGGGCTGCAACAAACAGGCCCCTCGGGGAGCCGCTCGGGGATTGTGTGAAGGCTGCAATTTGCCGGCAATAAGATTACAAGAAGGTATAACAAAGCTGGCTAATTTAATTAGGCTCCTGATCGCAGAAAGATTAAAGATGTGACAGACTGGCTGAGCGTGGAGAGAGCCCGCGCGCTGGGATGGAGGAGGGAGAAGGAGAGAATTCTCTTCCCAGGCCGACGAGCAAGAGGCGCGGGACTCCGGGCAAAGCCGGGGGAAACCAGGAGAGCCGGGCTGGTCCGAGCAAGGGGGCAGGAGAAGGCGCCCAGCAGCCGGGAAGGGGCTTCTCCGCCGGCCTCCCCGCATTTCTCTATCAAAACGACCCCCCCCCGCCGCCGCCATCAAAGGGAAGTGGGAGCAGGCCTCCATTTAAGCCTCCCCCCACACCTGCCAGACTTCAATCCCAGCTCTTGCTCAGAGGAGCCTTCCTGAGGGGGGGGGGACACAGGAAACCATGCACTGCGGGGGACGAGTAGGGGGGTGATTAATGCAGTGCCCATGGGCACCATTGCACCCATCAATATTTGCTTGGGCGCCCATGCAAGGTTGCCAGGAGCCCGCCAGATTTTCCTGTTCACTTTGGATGGCAGCCTCTGCTTGCCTCCATTCTGGGCAGGAGGAGAGAAAAGGGATCCTCACAGGCTGAGGGGCAGCACTGCCAAGCACGGGGCCTATCCTTTTGCTTTATCTACAGTATAAAGTGGTGCTGAGCCTCTTGGGCTTGCTGATCAGAAGGTTGGTGGTTCAAATCCCTGTGACAGGGTGAGCTCCTGTTGCTCGGTCCCTGCTCCTGCCCATCTAGCAGTTCGAAAGCATGCCAGTGCAAGTAGATAAATAGGTACCGCTCCGGCGGGAAGGTAAACGGCCTTTCCGTGCGCTGCTCTGGTTCGCCAGAAGCGGCTTAGTCATGCTGACCACATGACCCAGAAAAACTGTCTGTGGACAAACGCCAGCTCCCTCGGCCAGTAAAGCGAGATGAGTGCCGCAACCCCAGAGTCCTTCGTGACTGGACTTAACTGTCAGGGGTCCTTTACCTTTTCTTTTCTTTTTCTTTTTTACAGTATTAAGCAGTCTGTAGGCACCAGTGTAAGATTTAATTTGAGAGCAACTCCTACAAATTCAAGGGGATCCATTTTAATTCTGCCATATCTGACTTTTGGTCAGACACCTGTGGAAAATCTGTGTGTGAGCGCGCACGTCCTGGGAGTGCAACAGAGGAGTGGAGATTGGTTCTGATTATTATTAGTAGTAGTATTACTACTTGCAGTAGTATTGTCCATTCACCAGCAGGGCAGGATATATCAATTAAAAATTCAGTATCAAAAACTGTTGAAAGCAAATTAGTCAGGGGAAGATGGTGGCCCTTTGGTGGCCCTTCCACAGCCAGGACTGGCCCACCCATGAGACAAGGTAAAGCGACCACCTCAGGCGGAAGGATTCACTGGGGCAGCAGATCCTGATGTAGATCTTTATTCCCTCGCTTGTTCCTGATGTAGGTCTTCACTCACCCCTTCTACCCTGACGGAGAGGGGGGCACCATTTTGTGGTTCACCTCAAAATGTCCTGTCTACAGCATTCCAAAGGTGCCCACACGCCCCAAAAGTATTGGCAGCACCACCTCCCGCTACATGGAGTGTTAAGAAGCACACTGCTTTGCTAGTTGTTTATGAGGGAAGCAGGGGGAGTGGGAAGCAGTGCCCACGGGGACTGGTAGGGTGGAAAGCAGGTGGTGCCCGCGCCATGGACAGGCAGAGCCAACTAGTTCACAGAGGTTGAATTATAGAATCGGAAGGGACCGCGAGGACCAGCTAGTCCAACTCCCTGCAATGCAGGAATCTTTCACCCAACCTGGGGCTCAAACCCACAACCCTGAGATTAAAAGTCTTATGCTCTACCAACTGAGTTCTAGCTTTGTCTTTATCCATCCTCAGCTGTTGAGTTGTACAATGTCAACACTGGCAGAGGCGGAGAAAGGTGGGTGTGGTCCACCCCAGGAGCCATCCCTGGGGGGGGGGGGTGACATCCCACCCCACCCCCAATGCTTATTGTGGGCGGCAAATGCCCCTGGCATGCTCACCCCACCCCCGCGGGCAGTTTGCCCTGCCCCCAGGTGCACACCGCTCCTGGTGCCAGAGTATCACGTTCCACCTCTGAACACTGGGACTAAGGAAGAGGAAACTGACAGGCCACTCCCAGGTCACTTGTAAGAAATGAGACAAGCTGGCTGGCTGGCTGGCTGGGGGGGGGGGGCAGTGCCCCATTTGCCCTAATAGACTAGCCTCCCCTGGCAAGGGAGAATTCCAGTTTTACCTTATAGGAGCTGCAGGAGGATGGGCAAGAAAATGGTGTGGGGGGATGTGGTTGAATTGTCTTCCACTATATGACTTTATTTATTGTGACATTGTGGCTCCAAGAGCAGCAACGCTGGCAGTTTTCAAAGGTGTATGCAACACCTCTGGTCTACCTTGGCCTGGGTTTAAAGAGGTCCCCTGTGGGTGGATCTCCTTCATGAACCAACCTCAGACTCACAAAGGGTGGTGGTGTGTGGAGTTTGGCTCAAAAGAAATGGGTTTTTGATGCCATCTAGTGGCTGGAAGGTAGAATACCTGATATTGGTTTCAAAATAAGCTGTTCAGTACAGTTCACCACTCTCTTCCTCTGGAGGATCCCCCCCCCCAAAGGATCCCATCTCACTTTGCACCACAGGAGGTGGCAATGAGATGCCTGGCCAGATCCAGAGGAGAGTGAGGTAGGAAGATGCTGGAAAGGGTGCCATTGGCAAGGGCTGTGGAAGCTGGACAAAACCTTCAAACATTACATGGTCTTTTCTCTCACACTTCTCCCCCCCCCCTTTTACTCACACAGCATAAGTAAAGGACACCATGCTGCCTAGAGAATGATGAAGCTGCCCTTTCATTGCACCAGCAAGAGCTGAAAGGGGGATGTTCCTTTCAATGAGAATTAAGCTTGGCTTCTTGGCATTAGCCATCGGCTCTTTGCTATACTCTCAGTTTGGGTGCCTTCTGGCCCCTCGTGGTCTCTTGCTGGGTCTCCCTGCCAGAACCCAGAGAAGCAAGCGACACCACTCGAATGTCCCTTAACACTCACCCACACCCAAAAAAGACTGTTAATAGTGGCTGGGCAACTTTGTTTTTGTTAGGGAGATGGCTTGTCAGTTTCAGGTACATGTTTCTTCAAAAGGAGCTAATGACTAGGAAATAATTGGGACATTCTTAAGTGTTCTGACGGGGACATGGGTGGTGCTGTGGGTTAAACCACAGAGCCTAGGACTTGCCAATCAGAAGGTCAGTGGTTTGAATCCCCACGATGGGGTGAGCTCCCGTTGCTTGGTCCCAGCTCCTGCCAACCTAGCAGTTCAAAAACACATCAAAGTGCAAGTGGATAGTGCTCTGGCAGGAAGGTAAACGGTGTTTCCGTGCGCTGCTCTGGTTCGCCAGAAGCGGCTTAGTCATGCTGGCCACATGACCTGGAAGCTGTATGCCGGTTCCCTCAGGCAATAAAGCGAGATGAGCGCCGCAACCCCAGAGTTGGCCACGATTGGACCTAATGGTCAGGGGTCCCTTTACCTTTACCTTAAGTGTTCTGAATGGGAGAGGTGGTGACACACCCCTTCTCCAGCCAAGGGGAGGGGGCTGACGTGGAGAGGCTGGAAACAGCTGTTCTGGAAGAGAGTGAGATTTAGGTGAAGGTTGAATGCACCTTGAGAGTACAAGATGCCACTTTCTGGAGGTCTGATGTGATCAGTGTCAGTCAGAGGGGCTCAGGAAGGCTCTTTGGCTTAGGCCTCAAGCTCAAGGGACAGAGACTCAAACCTGTTACATTTTCTTTGCATCTGATAAGTTTTGCCATTTGTTTTACACATATTAAATGAAAATGTGATTTACGCTCTCTGTACCTGTCAGGGAGAGCCTGGATCAGGCATAGGCAAACTCTGCCCTCCAGATGTTTTGGGACTACAACTCCCATCATCCCTGACCACTGATCCTGTTAGCTAGGGATGATGGGAGTTGTAGTCCCAAAACATCTGGAGGGCAGAGTTTGCCTATGCCTGGCCTGGATGTTAGTGAGCTGATGTGAATCTGCTGCCTGGCAGGAGAATACATGCCACTCGCCTCCACTTATGCCCTTGCTGGTTTGTGTTTGTTTTTTTAAGGCAAGTAGTGCAAGCAGACCCATCAAAGCCTCCATTGCTCCCTCCTCCAAAGAAAGCCCAACCTTGGCAGCTCTGCCCCTTGAACATCTCATCACTGCCAGGGATGTGGGAGAAATCTGGTTTGGTTCCCATTTCCTGAAACAATGAGCAAACCAAAATGCAGTTATCCACTGACATTTACAGCTCTATGAATTTTGCAATGCAGTCCCCACCCCCCACCCCTGATACACTAGGGAGAAGGTGCACACGAAAATGCACATATTAGCAAAAGTAACATGCAACAATACATTATATTAGGGAAAAGTCCCATCATTCAGCCCTGACACTGAGGTCCAGCTCCGAGGGCCTTCTCGGCAGTGGCACCCTCCTTTCAGATGTCAAGGAGACGAATAATTATATAACCTTTAGAAGACACCTAAGGGCAGCCCTGTTCAGGGAAGTTTTTAATGTTTGACGTTCTATTGTGTTTTAATTTGTTGGAAGCCACCTAGAGTGACTGGCGTAACCCAATCAAATGGGCGGCATATAAATTATTAAATATATAATATAACATTACAGTAGTTATTACTAAGCAGGGCACTTGCACTCATGGGGGGATTCCTGTTGAAGTTTAGTGACTGGGCTTTCCTCAGTTACCTGCTCTGTTTAACCTCCATGGACCTGCTAAAGGAGAGGCAACCTCATCTGGAGGCTCAACATTTATTCCTGAACTGCACAGTTCAAGGAGGCTGCTGCTAACAGAAGGGGAAAGGAGTTCCAAAGAGGGTAAAGGAAGGCAATACACTGACAGCACTTAAACATTTCCCAGACATAAAAGGAGGAAGAGAGGGAGCAATTACTTGCCACATCTAGTACTGTATAAGAGCAAAGCACAGTTTGCAGGGCAGGGCAGGGCAGGAGACTTAGGTTCAATAGTTGGGGGAAATTGCTAACTATCAGCATAGCTCAGTGATGGACTCCACCTGGACTATAGAAGGAAATAATTTGTTGGGTGACAGATATCTTGCCCTAGGTGCATGGGTTGTTGGGCTGTTTGAACCACTGGTTCCCCCCTCAATATCATTCCATTAGCCTCCATCTCTCAGCAGCTCACATGTTCACCAAGGTGGGAATTACTTTAGCAAGTTCTGCAACAGATGTGGGCAAGCATTTGCCATGCCAAAGGTTGCACCCATCATACCTCACCATTGGCTATGCTTCTCAAGGCTGATGGGAGCTGTAGTGCAGCAACCTTTGGAGGGCCCCAAATCCTCCATCCCTGTTCTACAAGCTGGCTTTAGAAAACCATGAGGTAGGGCCAGCGGGATTTGGTGGTGCAGTAAAGAATCTTTATGCCAACTGTGCCAGATGTCATTGGACTACAGCTTCCATCAACCAAACCCATAGGGTCATGCCGACTGGGGCTGATGGGAGCTGGAGCCCAAAAACATTTGGAAGGCATTGTGCTGGCCGTCCCCTAGAGCAGACATGTCCAGCTCCCAAGAGACTGCCATCTACTCCCAGTATAAAAAAACTGGCAGTCATTAGAGGGAGGAGGGGCGTGCATGGGTGTGTGGAAGGGGAGGATTGCCCATAGTTGTTGAGCTTTTTTTTGGGGGGGGGGGGTATACCATAAATTGCTCACAGAAAACTCTGGTGCTAACAAACGCACACAGTGCTAAAGCCAATTAACAACTCAACAATCGTCGTCAAAATAGCACACAATTGGCGCAAAGGAAAGACAGAGCGAGGGGGTGGGGCGGAAACATTATTGCAGCAGTTTTTTCAATGAGAAGATCTAAAAGCATCCCATGATCAACTGCAATCTCCAGTTGATCCACCGGTTGGACATTGCTGCCCTACAACAGTCTCAAAGACCCCATTATTTCATCCACACCCTTTCTGTTCTCTCCCAGCCTCAAAAAGCCAGCTTGCCTGTACACCAGGATGAAGTAGCTGCCCAGTGCTTAGATTTAGCGGATGAACAGGGTTGGGACCAGGAGTGAAAGGGGAGTGGGAAGTCAGAACTTCCTATTAAAATTATATTTATGATGCTTTTGCCTTAAGACTCTCAATGCAGAATAATGGGGTACAGACAAAATATCCGTGCATGCTCACCCCAGTGATCAGACACTTCACACCAGGTTGGGAGTTATCAGGCTGAAAGCAGAGTATATTTAGAAGGCAGGAGAGGGAGAGAGGATCCAAAAGGTTTGAGAAGCATCATTCTAAACCTGAGATGCCAAATCCTGAAGGGCACTAGTGCCCCCTTGAGGTATAAAAATCATATGATTTTTTGTTGCCAAACTTTTCTTCCTGACTCTCCTGTTTGACCCTAGCAGCAATTCAGACACCACAAGTGGACAGGCAGCACCTGTTCGCTTAGGATCAAGCAGCAGAAACCCCCTATTCCACCCTCCCGCCTCCCCAAATGTTTGCTCCATCCATGAATTTTCCAATGACTTAACTGTGAATCAACAAATTCAGCTGCACCTGTCTCATGGCCCCATATATGGTAGCCACTAGGGCAATGCTCCAGTTCCCAGCGATGCTCTCAGGTTTCACATTCCAGTCAGGGACATGGCCTCTGGCTTGACTGTTTCCACTAGGCAAGAAGAAGTACATTTTCTGCTGAAAATAGATCCAATTTAGAGAGAGGAGGAGGGAGTCTAGATTTCATGCAACTCCACTCCCAGCATGATAAAATGCTAGAGCTGTTTTCCAGAACTTGTCACAACTGTCTTCCCAAATAGCTTTTTGCCACATAGAACCTTATTCACTCAAAGGCTTCAGGGGGCCAACTTCATGGTGCCTGCATTTGCAGGAAGATTGCACTGTGGTGCACAAAATGCTGTGCCCGAGGGGTTCACAGAATGTGCCAAAGTCAAATTCTGCAGCCCGAATCAATTATGCAAATCACTCTGTTTGTTTACACTTTTCACAGGTTTTATTCTACTTCTATGAATAAAGCATACTTTGTGCCATGGCAACTGGAACTCCTGTTCAGTCCCATCCCGTTTGAGATTCCACTAGTCTTTTGACCAGCCATTTTCAATTTTGTCTCCAGTGGCTTGTGGATTAGAAAGCTGCTTAAAAAACACAGAATGCTGAGATTCTCAGAATACTAAATTCCGCATCAGATACCAAATTCCCCATTTGTGCTGTGCAATGACACACAGGGAGACTTGTATGATAGCCTTGTACCTGCCACTAACAGACACAAATCCCTGGGCAGATGTTTCAAATATGTCCAAAACAATGGCTTCTCATCGCCTGCCCTCATCTTATCATTTGAGATCAAATGAGACAAGAGACGGGTAAGGTGGTGTAGACACTGAGTTATGCTTGTATTAGGGACCAAAAAAACATGTTTGATTTCATGTTACCTTATCTAGCCCAACTCCATCATTCCCACTTTGAATTGCTCCTCACAGATACAAACCTGAAAGGTTCTGGGACAGACAGCTGGAGGTGTATATTCAAAAGCACTTAGCACCCACAATATACATTTATGTTTCATTGCTCTAGCCATCTTGATCAGAGGACTATGCCAACACTTCCTGCACACATATCCTGACAAGTGCATATTAACCCTATTTGCGAACTTCTCTTCCTTGCTCAAACAGGACTCAACTTGAGCTCTGAGTGAAGCTGAAATGTAGCTGGTAACACAAATCATTTGGCGCAAAAATCACTTGGAGTTCATAAAGCTGTAAAGAAGGTAAAATGAACAAGAGACAAAGGCTGCTATCGTAATCCCACTTACCTGGGGGTAAACTGCATTGAATTCAGTGGGATTTACTTCTAGGTAGACATGGTCAGGATTGTGCTGCAAGTACCTAGCCCTGCTTTGTTCTCCTTTTCACTCCCCCCACCCCCACCTACACTTATCTGAAACTGCAAAGTGCCCATTTTGGGGACACAGGAAGTAGACAACTTCCTATGCTTTAAACACAGTATTGGGGAACACAGTATTGGGATCTCCTGCTGGATCAGGCCAAAGGCCCATCTGGTCCAGCATTCCTGTTCTCACAGTGGCCAACCAGATGCCTAAGGAAGGGCCACAAGCAGCACATGAGCCATTATGGCTAATAGCCATTGATTGCCTTAACCTCCCTCCCTTGTCTAATCCTCTTTTCAAGCTCTCCAAGTTTGTGGCTGCCACTGCTTATAGGGGGAGCGTATTCCACAGTTTGGCTATGTGAAGAAGTATTTTCTTTTGTCTGTCCTGAACTTCCAGCATTCAGCTTCACTGGATATCTGTGAGTTCTAGAGTTAAGAGAGAGGGAGAAAAACTTCTCTCTTTCAGGCTATCAGGATAATGGACATCAGCAGATGCAATGAAGGGCACCAAAATGTGTGTGTGTGTGTTGTATGTAAATGTGGGTGTCAGCTAAGCATGCTTTGGAGCCTGTTGATTCCTTAGCGTGCTTTGGCACATGTGATCAACTGTGAGTAAATGAGACTGAGGAAGTGGGCTATTGCAAGCTTGCATGGTCTCTCATGAAACCAAATGTTGAGTGCCTCCTCAGTGTGCAGGTGTGAAAGTAAGCCCCGTACACCATAACGGCACATGAGAATGTGTGCACAAATAAACTTTGTCTGTGTTCCATGTGAGCAGGCAGCAGGCTTTCGTGAAATGAGTGCAATTGCACCAAGAGTATCAGCAGATTGCATACCACAAATGAGCTGACTCCTCATAACAAGCCTAGTCATCAAATACTATCTGTAACTTTCTCAGCAACCCTAAATCCTGGCAATATCTCAGAGCAGGACAGGCTCAATTTATGTAGTATCCTCACTACCCTTGTGTCATTGTTCTCCAGTAATCTTGAAAACAGTCTTCTCTGTCATGCAAGGAATTGGACTTTCACTAAGGCAGATTCAGATGTACAAATAAGAGCTCCCAGACCACCTTCTGGGGCCTCTCTCCCACTAAGAGATTCAGGAATTCCAGATGAGCATGTAAGTGCATACCTCTGTGGAGAAGGTGCACATGTGGCCAGTTCAGATATTATAATGCAAGCATGGAAAAAGAAGAATGGGAGCATTACATGTGGGCCCTTTGTTGCTTTATTCTCATAGCATCCAAAGGGCTCGATTCAGCATGGACTCTTAGGCTTTCTGAGCCACCTCAAAGTGCACAAGGATCATAGAAACAGGCAATGCTCTTTTTCCATAACATGCAGCTTTCCCACTTTGCTGTGGCCAAGTTATTAGTCACCTTGCATGCCCCCTCCCCCAGAAAGAAAGCCATAGCACTGACTGTGTATAGAGAAATGCATGTATATACATGTAAAGAAATTCAGTTGTCTAGAACATCTAGCCTCCCTCATAAGCAGACCAGAAGGTGCCTAAAAGGGAACAATCTAAAAAGATTCAGTTTCACAACAGCAGGGAAATGGAAGAAAAGGATAATGGGAGAGGTATATCATTTCAACATAACTGGAGCTGATTAGCCCAACCGAGAAAATCAGGTCACTTCATTGGACGCTGACCCCAAGTCCTGCAGCTTTATGCTAAAGTAGGTAAGCAGGCTACTGAGGGGTAGAGAGTGATAACATATATAGGCAAAACATAACAAAATCTAAGCAATCCAAATAATGGTGGGAGTTGCACCACCCCCAGCAAAGGGACAGCCATTTGTCTCCAAGTAAACACACACACACAAGCTTTGCGCCACCTGCAGGAGACAGCAGCAAATGCCACTTGTCTAGTCTGGCAGTCAATATGAACTATCAGTATCGACTTCCTTTGCAGACAGGAAGCAGAACAGCTTTGTCCGCATCCCAGCACCTCTGTGGCTTACATCATCAGTGGATTAATGGCTAAACACATTCTGGAATCTGCCACCACCACCAGAGTCCAAGAGGAGAGCCAAGGGCCCCCCTGCCCAAAGGTGACAAAATTATGTGCTCCTCGTCTTGTATCCTAGCTCAGAGATACAGGTCCTGGTGGAATATCTTCACTGGGAGCCACACAGGCACTCGCAGAACCCAGCTCCATTGCAGGGAGTCCTTGGTAGCTGAGAATCTCTTTCCAAAGAAAAACCTGGCCTTCGGCTCTGGCCATGAAACCCATAAATGCCAGGGCTGGGTCTCAGATCTCCTGCAGGAAGTCGACAGGGAAGAGCCCCACCTTGCGGCCAGTGTAGACTTTCACGTACCCATTCAGCTCCTCACCTTTCTGCACCACAATCTATTGCAGGATGAAGGAGGAAAGGGGAACAGGTAAGAATCAAAGCCAGATTGCTATGTCACATGCTATTATACCGTTGCCACCTCTCCCAGAGAGAGTGAAAACAGCCATTGCTCATTTCTGTAGGTCTGAGTACCTTTAAAAGCAGCCACAGAGCAGCATGTAAGGCTTTGCTCTAAGCTAATACAATACACAAACAAACAGGTGTTGTCGTGGGCCTTAGAACCAGCCGGGTAAAGGCTTAAGACCCTGGATCTGGAGCATCCAGCTAGTGTCAAATTCTGTGCCTGGACTGTTGAGGCCACATAACTCCAGTGCTGGAAATCTTGCACTGGCCGTTCATACACTACCAGACCTGGTTCAAGATTTGTGTGTTCCTGTACAACTTGGGTCCAGGATACCTTAAGAAATGCCTGACTCCTTAGCTCCCTCAGATGTCCAGAAAAGTCACTGTTAGTGGTCCCCTAGGGCTCAGATGCACAGCTTGTAAATACCAGGGTCCATGTGTTCAGTCTTGTGGACCCCATTTTGTGGATGAGATTAGATAGGCAATAAAGCTGAACAAATAAGATACAGGTAACATGAAGTTGAAAATTACCTGCTGAACTTCCAGTGCCTCATGAGGACCTTTTGATTTCAGTAGGCATCTTAAACCACTTCTGATTGTACAGTTGGTTTTAAATTTCATGTTACCTCTATTGTATTTGTTAAGCTTTATTGTACAGTGTTTAGAGACTATTGTAATTAAGTGGTATATAAATTGACAAAATAATAAAAATCAAAGTCATGTTCAGTTTGGCCCAAGGAGACGCTTGGGCTGGATGTACATTGATCTATAAAATGTTATCAACAATAATGTTATATGACTCACAATGCAGTTTTCCATCGTTGAAGGCTCGCTGCTCTACAGCGTCCTCTGGTGTCACATTTTTATAACGCATTTCTAACGTCATAACTGATTAGTGTAGTGTTAAGTGCCTATATAGTGTCTTCTTAGTGCCTAAGAAATTGGATCTCATGGAAGAGAATCTTCAACACTGGGAAAGGTGTCACAAGAGACACTTAAGGACTCATTTCAGTCCATTTGTCATGTCTGAATGATTCTAACATAGACCACGGGGGCGAGGGTGTGGAGAGACAAAAACGGGCAGAGAAGAGATTCGTTTTTTCCGTTCAGTGTACAGAGCTGGAAAATGCAAAACTGTTTTGAGTATCTGGTGTGAAATGGCCTAGGAATTCTGGAAACAAAAGTGTGTAAGGGCTGGTAGGGTTACTTCCTGTTTCTGGATCTGGTTTATGGGGCTAATAATGAGAAAGAGAAACAAGGATGGATGAGCCTCTTTCAGATGGAGAGCATGGAGAGAAGGGTAAGATAAGCTACTGACTGTTAGCAGTGTTTCTGCTATTAAGTGGCTGCCAGGGTGAAGGTTCTGATACCAGTGATCAAAAGACCCCCAAAAAACTATTCTGTAGCCATGCATGGGTTTTAAGACAGCATGGGAAATATTTGTTTTTGGGTGGATGGGTCATGAAACTTCAGAATGGCCTTTACAGGTCAGATGATTGAGTCACTATTTTCCTGCCTGCTCCACAACATTTAATCCAAAATTATGCCACAGTCAGTTAGGAACACTCAAGAATTTCATTTGGTCTGCATTTTTTAAAGGTAACCATCCATGATTTGCAATTCCTAGATGGATATGCAGATTGGAGCCCAATTATCCTTTGGTTTTCAACACTTCTCTGAATTTTGCAGTAAGGTTCTTGACTCAGGAAATGTACAAAATGAATATAAAAATGCATATTTGACATTAAATAATGTAAATTCCCATGTATGTGTTGTTGTTTTTAATGTAGAAATGCATAGAATGAACTTATGAATGACCATATGTGAAACTGACTCAGATTGAGTCATCCATCCCTACTGTAAGAGTGGCAGGCAGCGGGGAGATAGGGTGTTAATTGTGAAAGGATAAGAGTTGCCTCCAAGTTACTTACCTGATCCTTTTTTAGTGTGATCTGCCCAATCTCTTTGTTGCCCACAAAGGACCGCATCACTTTGTGTACCCGTTCTCCTGCACGTACCCGGATAATAAAGTTTGGTGGGAAGTATCCAATTTTATCACCAATCTCTCCAATCTTCTTGCCCTAGAAGAGTGCCGCACATGGGGTTAAGGTGTAAAGAAGTCAAACCACCAGAAAGCCACATTCTTCTGCTTGCCATTAATTAGGACAGTTCAAATGCATTTAAACATTTAAAGCAGCGGTGGTGAAAGGGGCAGGAGGTACAGGGCCCAGCACAAATGTTCCAGGGTGGTGGAGTCTCCTACTTTGGAGGTCTTTAAGCAGAGGCTTGACAACCATATGTCAGGAGTGCTCTGATGGTGTTTCCTGCTTGGCAGTGGGTTGGACTCGATGGCCCTTGTGGTATCTTCCAGCTCTGTGATTCTATGATTCTATGGGTTTGGGAGCCCCTGGCAACATCCATAGTTAAACCAGTTTACATTTACCATGTGAACATGCCCTGACTAGCCCTGAAGTGGTAGATAGAAGCCCATAACTCAGATGTCAAGGGAGCTTGCAAGCCAACATCAAGGGGGATAGTTCTGAAACCACAACTGCCCCAAATAATGTTTGTGGCCCCACCACTTATTAAAGTTCTTTTAATTTTTTTACATCAGTTCTAAGAGATCAAATACTTTCCCCTCAAATGACCAGATTTGACCCTGAAGCAGAAACACAAGTTATCTTCTGCTTGTTATGTATCTTCTCTGCCCGCCCCCCCATGGCACATCGCCTCAAGGCAGTGAGCTCCCTTTTCTTACCCGCCACCATTCTTCATTGGAGTCGTCAACAATGGCAATTTTGTCCCCCGGACTGAAAGAGAATGAGTCTGGAATTAAAATATCGCCACAAATGATGGTAAACCATATGTTCCAATTTGCCCACAGAAATTCTGGAGTCTTGGACAGGTTTATCTGTCCCCCAACCTAGGTACTTGACTAAGACCGGCCCAAACAAACCTCCCCTTTTATTGCTACCACCACTCAGCAAAGCAAGGAAGTCATCAGTGAGCATTGGTAGTTGCCTAGCAACTGCCATATTTATTCTTCTGCACCACACATCACAACAAGACCCAGTAGGTGGCCTTAGTGTGAAGGCATCAGCTGGGATATGTTTTGGGTGGGGCTCTGCTCTCCTCCCTATTTTCGCCCAAATCTGCACATGCGATGCCGTATTTTCATAGCACCCTGTTATGTTGAATAGGATCCAAAATGCAGCAGTCTGATTGGTCCTAAAACAATAGGATTCAGAATGCAGCAGTCTGATAGGTCCTAGAACAATGCAGCAGTATGATTGGTCTGCAGAAGCCACCCAATCCAGCTGCAGGTGGAAGTGAATCCACAACCTGATTGGCCTACAGGAGAATCCCGGAATTAGCCAATCACATGCAGCCCATTGTGTAAATAATGTATATAAAGCAGATATTGTGGGGGAACTTCCATTCCTCCTTAGTACTATGAGCTGAATAAAGAGCATGAAATCCACTCTCGACTCCGAGTATATTTCACACCCCATGAGAAGCTGTTCTAAGATGGCTGTCAAGCTGTCAAGTCAAATCCCAGCATTCGCCTTCCCATGTGGAATACTGTCATTCAATCAGGATTAGAGGTGCTTGAGGCAGAACCAAGTATGTCACCTTGAGCTCTTTGGAGAAAAAGTGGCATATAAGTGTAATAATAATTTTTTTAAAAGGAAATCCTTCAGTGTGAAGTAAAACCTGCCAATGGATCTTTTGGCTCAGCTCCTCAGTTCTAACTGTTCATTACATTGGCATCCCACCCTCAAGAATCAATGTGTGTTTACTGAGTTGAAGAGCTTTACTTTCCCCCTTTCAGTTGTGATCTTTCAGATGTTTTCCCAGAATGGCAACAGTATATTACTGAGGGGAAACTGAGTTTACATTTTATTATTCCAGTGTCATCACCACCAAACCACTAGCTATAAAATTACTGCTCATTCAAATGGGAAAAGCAAACTTTCCCATCACCGTTGTTCCCTAGCACAAATATTATTTTCAGTGTCAGAAATGGAAACATGAGCTCAGAGACCAAGATGATAAGAATTTTTGAAAAGATTGGGAAATGTTTAATGTATATATTAAAAAGTATTGTTAACACATTGGCAGGATTTTAAGAACACTTGTAATCTTAGAGATTCTCTTAGGAGAAATTGGATGATTTTTTTTTTTTTAGTAATAATGATATGCATTTGCAAAGGAAAATTAAGGAACCAGGGAAGGGGGTGGAGGAAAGTCACAAGATTTGGGGAATCCTTAATTTTAGATTTGAAATTGGTTTTACATACAATTGTGTGTGTGTGTGTGTGTGTGTGTGTGTGTGTGTGTTTGAGAATGTTTTTGATATGGTTTTTAAATTTTTGTATAGTTTGTTAAATTTCAACATTTATAAGCCACCTTTCTTGACCAATGCCACCCAAGTCAGTGAACAAACTACAAATATTTTGTTTGTTTGTTTTATTAAATTTCTACTCTGTCCTTCGTCCCAAAAGAATCCAGGGTGGGCAGAAGACAATAATTTTATTATTTACCTTTCAACCTTTTAAAAAATACATCCCCAACAATACATTAAAATATAATTCTGCCAGTATAAAAACCATTTCCAGAACCAAAGCAATTAAGCATCAATGCAACAGAAGCATGGCCAAAAATCCCATCAGTTAAAAGACATTGTAGAAGAGGTGACAGCATCTTAAAAAGCAGAGACATCACCTTGCCAACAAAGGTCCGTATAGTTAAAGCTATGGTTTTCCCAGTAGTGATGTATGGAAGTGAGAGCTGGACCATAAAGAAGGCTGATCGCCGAAGAATTGATGCTTTTGAATTCTGGTGCTGGAGGAGACTCTTGAGAGTCCCATGGACTGCAAGAAGATCAAACCTATCCATTCTGAAGGAAATCAGCCCTGAGTGCTCACTGAAGCTGAGACTCCAATACTTTGGCCACCTCATGAGAAGAGAAGACTCCCTGGAAAAGACCCTGATGTTGGGAAAGATGGAGGGCACAAGGAGAAGGGGACGACAGAGGACAAGATGGTTGGATAGTGTTCTCGAAGCTACCAGCATGAGTTTGACCAAACTGTGAGAGGCAGTGGAAGTCAGGAGTGCCTGGCGTGCTCTGGTCCAGGGGGTCATGAAGAGGCGGACACGACTAAATGACTAAACAACAACAAGAGGTGCACTTTCAAAGTCTTTTTAAATACTGAAACTGAGGAGGGCCAAGGGTACAACCCTTGAGAGGCACTTCCACAAGGGAAGGAGCCACCACAGGGAAAGCCCTGTGCATAGTAGCTGCCAGTCTGACTGAATTTAAAGGAACTTTCAATGAGTGTGGCCTCCAACACCAGTCTTGAAGCACTGGGTTCAAACCCCCACTCAGCCATGAAGCTCACTGTGTGACCTTGGGCTAATCCCTACTTCTCAGGCCTAATCTGTGTCACATGGCTGTTGTGAAGATAACATGTGATCTCCTTGGAAGAAAGGCAGGATATAAAGGTAAACAAACATGTCTACAGGCAGGTCCTTCAAGTAACTTGGCTCCTCCAAGCCATTTAGGTTAGGGCTTTTAAAGTCAAACCCAATATTATGAATTGGGTCTGGAACTGCCCAACTGGTACATAATCAGCATAGCATGTTTTGACCATCTAGCTTCCATGAGCAAGCAAGCAAGCAAGCAGCCCCATCCTGCGCCAAGTGAAATGGTTTATAGGTGACAGCCAGGAGTAACCTATAAGATCTAGATTCTGTTGGCATCAGGTAGGCTAAGGATATGAGAAATACAACCCAAACATTTCCATGCTGGGACTTGCCTCTGCAAGACAGTGAATTCAAGATCATCTGAGCTTGGTAAACTCTGACCAACGCATACAAATTCCAAACCACTTACTGAAAATCCAGGTCATCCTTCTCCAAAGCTTTGAAGCGATAGAGTGCAATGAAGTAGTGAGACTGCTGGAACCCAGGTTGCTGCTTCTTATTCTGTCCAAGGGAAGAAAGGAGCCCATCAAGACTTAAGCAGTGGAGTTTAGGAGAGAATCAAACCCAAGGTCTCTTCAAGATTCAAAAGGAATGGCCTATACACTTCCCAAAATCCACCCTGGCCACAGAAGCTGGACAGTTGTGCACTGCAAAAAGAGTGATTTTTGTACCACCTAAAACAATGACTTCAGTGTGCATAAATGCAAATTTAGAAATAGTGACTATAAAGAGCAATAGTGACTATAAAGACCAAAAGTGATTTGTGCGCCTGCTCAGTCTGCTCACCAGGTGCCGCGAATGGTTGATGGGCAACTTCAGTGCTTCTATTCTTTAGTTTTGTGGATCTTTATCTTGAAATGAGACTTGGACAGCCCTCCAACAGAGGACACCTTCCAAGAGAAGACTCTCCACTGGCAGTCATTCAAAATAAAGGAATGTGTCCTGTGAAGTAGGACACAGAGCCACCTCCCCAACTGCCAGATCTTCAGTGGTGCACAATAACTGCCCCAGAGAGTTCAAGCAGCTCCTTGCAAGCAGGAAGAACCAGCCCCAGGCAGCCATGTAAACTGCCCTCCTCACAGTGCTAGATACTCTGTCCCTGTCCATTTTGTAAAAGTATTTCCATAGCAGCCTTCAGTTAAAAAAGCCTCCAGGACAATGTGCAACAAAAACCACAGGAAAACCAGGAAAAAGCAATGCAGTAACAGCAGATATCAGAAGGTGGGGGAGATAAACCAGGGGATTCCTGGCTGTGAAGGAGGAGGCAGCTTGTGTGTTGGTGTGGACGTGCCTCATCTCAGTGCTGCTTCAGGAAGGGCAGACATTACACCCCCACCTCCCAAAGGGGGGAAGGGGGCAGGCAGAGTCAGGTACCTTATCATCAGGGGCATTCTTCTCAGCCTTCTGGGCTTCTGGATTTCCTGGACACAAAAAGAAAAAACCCAGCATTCAGATAGGGGCATAAGTAGGGAGAGGGGGAGATAAAAGAAGAGTGAAACTCAAATTTGTCCACTCCCCAGGCATCACTACACTCTCTCCTGGTTGAGTTTTCAGGGAGTAAAAATGAGGAATCTACCGTATTTTTTGCCCTATAGGACGCACCGTCCCATAAGGCGCACCTAGTTTTTTGGGGGGGAAATAAAGGGGGGAAATTATTTTTTCCCCAGGCGCGGGGCTGGGGCGGGGGAAGCCCAAGCTTCCCCCAACCCCAGCCCCCAAACAGGCAGCTCTCTGCAAGCCGTGGGAGCCCAGCGCTGGCTCCCGCTGCTTGCAGAGAGCTCAGCGCGTGCAGGCTTCAGCATGCAGGCAACTCTCCGCAAGCAGCAGGAGCCCAGTGCACCGACCCCTCTCGCTCTCCAGGCTTCAGCGAAAGCCTGCATTCACCCCATAGGACGCACACACATTTCCCCTTCGTTTTTGGAGGGGGAAAAGTGCGTCCTATAGGGCCAAAAATACGGTATATAGCGAATTTCTCCCAATCTCCATTGTTGCTTTTACTATGTTTATTACCCTTACGTACAAGATTGCAGCATTTCCTAGTTTAGTTCTCTGTGCATTTTACTCACCCCTGCCTGCCTTTTCATGTTCTCTCTCTCTCTCTCTCTCTCTCTCTCTCCCTCCCTCCCTCCCTCCCTCCCTCCCTCCCTCCCTCCCTCCCTCCTCTCTACTAGAGACCAGTACAAGGAAGACAGGAACTCTCACCAGTATTACAGGTGCCAAGGTCGGCAGTGGCAGGGCCAGTGGCAGCGCAGGAGTGATGGCAGGGGCAGGAAGCGTCAGGGAGACAGCAGCAGGGCGCTTTGCCCACAGTGTCAAAACATCCCACACACTCCCCTTGACAGGTGCAGTCAACTGCCATAACTGCAACAGCCATTCAGTCAAAGGAGAAGAAGCAGAACATTGGGTCCTGCTTCTTCTTCTTCTTTCCTTTCCTGTTCTTCCTTCAGTGCCGCAAGGCAGCAGCACCAGTCTATCCACTCCTGGGCTAGTAAGGAGAGGGAAATGGTGGCCCTCCATTGGGGTGGGCCAATGGGTCAATTTTGGTTTCTCTCACTTTGTCATTTTTCCAGTCTTCAGTTTTCCATATTTCTACGTTAATTGCAATTTATTTATTCTGAAAAGTAATTCATCAGCATTTTAGTGTGAATTTCTTCTAACAGACATAATATAATGCATTTTGAATGTTATCTTCTCTAATACAGTGGTACCTCAGGTTACAGACACTTCAGGTTACATATGCTTCAGGTTACAGACTCTGCTAACCCAGAAATAGTACCTCGGGTTAAGAACTTTGCTTCAGGATGAGAACAGAAATCGTGCTCCAGCGGTGCAGCAGCAGCGGGAGGCCCCATTAGCTAAAGTGGTGCTTCAGGTTAAGAACAGACCTACGGAATGAATTAAGTACGTAACCCGAGGTTACCACTGTATATGCATTTTTTGCACTTTACCCAAATATATGACTATTTTTTTTAACTCATTACTTGGCTAGAGAACTGCCTTGTAAATTTGAAGGACTGTAGATTTCAAAGTTTGGCTGTAATTTGGTTCTCAAATTATCTTGGAGTTTGCATTTACATGTGAACTGGTTCAATTTTTTTGCCCCATCCTTAAGGGAAGGGAAGGGGAGAGGGAGAGAGAGAGAGAGAGAGAGAGAGAGCTGTCCCTGCAGGACACCTGTTCCTGTTAGCATTGCCTCGAGGAAGATACAGACAGCAGCCACTTTCTCTGGAGCCTCATGCACACATACACCCACTGGCGGAGGAAGAGGAGTACGGGGGGGGAGCGCACCGCCCCCGGCAGCGCGATCCCAGTGGGGTGCCAGCGCGGCTGTCCCCCTGCCAGCGCTGAGCACTCCACTTGCTCTCCGCGACTCGACTGCATACACCCACCCACCCATGTGCCCAGTCTTCCAGTTCTTCAGAACAACAAATAAACAAACTGTCCATTTATAGTTTTGTTTGAAATGTTATGCATTCTACCCCTAAAGATGTCTGTCAGTGTTTTCCTACTCCAAGAGTGCCCTTGGCCGACCTGCAAAGAGAATCCAGCTTATCCCAGTGTTTATGGCAGTGTCAGAAAGCCCAGGAAATAAAACCTGGCACAAGTTCCAAAAGGGTTTGGAAGAATGCCACCCTCCGTAATAATCACTAGGCAATCTTGTCCCAAATACTCAATATGTCATTCCCTTGGAACCTAAGACTTGTTAAAGATGAGTTCACCAACATTTGAATTGAACATATATTAGGTAAACAGCAGCAAGGGCTAACTAAAATGATTAAAATTATGCAGGAAGTTAACCCAACTTCTGCACCAAGACGAGCTGGATATCTCCATCTACATAAATTATGTAAAGCAAACTGGCACACATTTGTTAATTTTGCATCATTCTTTCTACAGGTAAAGTGGCACTAAAGGAAGGCCCTGAAGTCCAACTCTTCAGAAATCCCAATAAGGCTCCTTCTGGTATGGTGAAGGGGAGGATGCAAAAAGTCCCCAACATATCCATATAGAACTGGGAATGTATACTGTCTGAAATTCTGTAAAGTTTCAGACTTTCTAAAGCTTTAGAAAGGCCCAGGGCCCAGTCGATGCAGACAATACTAAATTAGATGGCGCAATGGACCAGCACGGTATAAGGCAGCTTCCTATGTTGTTCCTATATCTCAGCCCATATATTTTCAAGCTTATTTTTGCACACATAGAGGCTTGGAAGCTTGAGTGTGGGATGCTGCTCTTAAAATCAAATCCAAGATTCTCAATATGCCAAACTATTTAATCTATAATATAATATTATAGTCAAAACAATTATGGCTGAATCTAGACACATCAAAAAAGCATTTCAGGAATTCCCTCTCTACACGCAGCACCCCGCCAGGGGTATTGCATACCAAATTTCCAAACAAATGTGGCGTCATCAATAGCATCCCCACCAGATCTTGTTCAGACACATATACTGTATTTTTCCATTTATAAGACTAGGTTTTTTCCCTAAAAAATAATGTATAAAATTAGGGGGTGTCTTACACAGAGATATATCTCCCACCCCCATTTTCTTAAATCTGAATTCCCCAAAATAGGGCACGTCTTATACATGGGGGAATCTTATAGACAGAAAAATACGGTATATTATTATTAATCTTTATTACGATCCAACGACCCATAATATAGATACAGAATAAAATACAGACTCATGTAGACAACCCCCCAGGGAAGGGAGACTGAAGTGTTATTTGTTTAGTCATGGGTATGTTGATCTTTGATTCGTATGACTACTGAAAGAAACTTTGCCACGGCCACTGTGATATCGTTGGACTTGTCGTCCAGAAGATATCTGATATAGTAGGCTTCAGACTGACCCGGCCAATTTGCCAATAGTGGTTATCAATAGGTCCCTTGCTTGATCATATTGTACGTAATGCAATAAAATATGCCTCATGCAGTTGAGTATATATGGTACAGTGGTACCTCAGGTTAAGTACTTAATTCGTTTCAGAGGTCCATGCTTAACCTGAAACTGTTCTTAACCTGAAGCACCACTTTAGCTAATGGGGCCTCCCGCTGCCGCCGCTCGATTTCTGTTCTCATCCTGAAGCAAAGTTCTTAGCCCAAGGTATTATTTCTGGGTTAGCGGAGTCTGTAACCTGAAGCGTCTGTAACCCGAGGTACCACTGTATATGGAAGAAGGTGTTTCATTAGACACCTGGGCCCTAGAATCCACATTTGTATGTACTGTATGATACAGCGTGGCTGGGTTTCATTCATGGTGATAAATTTCCACAACCACTTTTTATCTGGTCTCTTCTAGAATTGGTCTACATGAAGTGGCTGTGTATCTGAAGAAGTGTGCATGCACACGAAAGCTCATACCAAGAACTGACTTAGTTGGTCTTTAAGGTGCTACTGGAAGGAATTTTTTTGTTTGGTCTACACGAGTTCTAGATCTAACAAATAAGCCTTTGGACTGCAGAGTCTTTGAAGAGCAGGGTTTTCCAAGGTCTGGCACTTACCTGCCTCAGGTTGGCCACCCTCGTTTTTAGGGGCCTCTGTTTCCTCCTCCATCATAGCAGCCAATGGCTAGAAAGCAGGATGGGAAATGTATCAGAAGGCATCAGCTTTGTTGCAGTTGACTGGAATGAAGCATCCTCACTAACTGAGGCTGCATAGGACTCAGGGTTGGGGCACACAACAGGGAACTCTGGGCTATGTGAAACTAGGCAAGGCCTCAGGAGCTTCTGGCAGATATTTCCAAGACAATGTGCATAGCAGCATGAAGAGGATAAGGAAAGAACATCAATTTGAAGCATCTGGAGAGACAGGGTTGCCAACTCGCAGCCAACCTCAAGCTGCTATATCCTTAAGTCTTCCAAGGCTGGGAAAAATGGTTAAGTATCATCTTCCCTGCTAAAGAGCTGAAGAAGTCAGATTTACCTACCCCGTCTACTGTCCAAGAACAGAGCTATACTTTACATTAATTAATGCAGTAGGAATGATGTCCCGGTAATTTGTATTTGCACATGCATAATTAAATGTTAGCATGTCTGCTGCATTTTGTACTATGTTTTTAATGTAAATGAAATCATGTATTAAATATTATATTTAAGATTTTTATTGTGTATTATGTGTTAGATGCTAGCATTATAAGATATTTTGTATATTTCATAAATTTACTTGTAAAACATATTACTATTACTATTGGCTGCTACTGGCAACAGCAGTTTACGGGCACAACTCCTCTTCCCCATATTGTAGCTCTCTTACCCATGGTCTCACTTTACAACATTGCGCATTTATCTGCCCCACAGAAGCAGCAGCAGCAGATGTGGGCAAGAAAATGTCTACACCATGATAAACTCTTCCTCAAGGTTATGGTTGGAAATGGGGAGCTAAGCTGCACAGCTGATATTTTTAGCAGACTCATGGCAGAATGCTTGAGAAAGAGGGCTGCAGCCTTCCAGCCGGTGGATAAGTTAAATGTATGGCAACAAGGAAGGGGAGTGGGGTGAGGAAGAGGTCTGAAATACTGCACGCCACATTAACTCTTTAATTATTTTACTGTAAAAGCATTAACCCTTTAATTAAGAGCTAATTTAGTCCTGATTCCATCACTCCTATCTGGAGTGCACTTGCCATGGCTGCTATGGTTACGAGACGATGATATGATACCCTTCTGTGTCATGATTGTTTCCCCACACCATCTCCCTTACGTTCTTTTTGTCATCCTGCCCTTTCTTGCGCTCCTTGTTTGCCATGACAACACCTGTCCGCAGCGTCTCAAACACAGGGTCACTTCGGTTTGCTGTGGAGTGAAAAGCAACAGCAACAAAATTAGGCTGCTGTTTGTGGCAATGGAAGCCCACCTTTGGAATGGGTAGAGGCTTGCAGCAGGTTACTTACCACCAGAAAGTTGTTCTGCACCGTATAATGGAGAGCTGTAAGCACGACGGAAACCCGGGGGCTGCAGGACAAAAGAAGAGTGTGACACACAAGGGAAAGGGAGAACCCAGCCTTCTCCAAAACTAAGGAAGAAGGACAACTCTTTCCTAAATACGCTGCCAGTAGACCAGCTTATCCTTGGAGAGGCAGGAACATCAATTTTTGGAAATATTTTCACCAGTTGCAGAAAAAGCCTCTGGTGATTCTTTGGGGACTACTGTGGAAGGGGCAAAACAGTTGGCCCAACCTGGGGCCCTCCAGGTATTGTTGGACTACATCCCTGAAGTAAATATTATGAACAGCTTGATTCAATGCAGTTTTCTTTTTCTTAACTTTTAAAAATTGCTTTTCAGATATATACCAACAGAAGAACGAAATACAACTCCCACCCTAGAGGAACAAGAATCTATCTCATGGATTAAATAAATACACTTCTTTAATACCGCTAAGATGCTGATGGTTCCACATCAATATAAAATGGTTTTTCTACATTTTCAAAAGCAATTATTGCAATATTCTCTGTCCTTGTAATTGGTTTTTTAATATCATCAAACTCAACACTATACCAGATCCATGCTTCTAACGACAGCACCCAGACACAAATTCTTCCTGTTTTAGCTCGATTTACTCAAGCTGCAAGCACTAAACTGCCCAGGAACACAAGAGTATTTTGAGCATACAAATTCTGTTATGTTCCCTATTAAAGCAATCAAATAAATTTCTCAGTTGTCATATTAGCATGTCTCTTTGGGGAAGATTTTATCTCCATGCCAAAACATTTCCCACCCTCCACCTTATGGTGGCCTAAGCAACCTCTGAACTTGACAGTCCAAGCCTAAGGCACATGGTATAATATCATATTAAGTGGCAGGAAGCTGGAACTTGGGCAATGGGACCGGGCAGGGAATACTTACAATCTTGCCAAAGCAGCGCTGGAACTCCACATAGTGTTGGCAGCTGTGGTGGATGTGGGTTTTGCAGTTCTTGCAACGCAGGCCGTATTTGTTATTGACTACAGTAGAAAAACAAACAAACTGTGGGGGGCAATTTGGGCTGTAAGAGCCAACCCCCTGCCAACCGCGCCCCCCACCCCTGCAACTCCTGCAGACTACATCATGAATTGGGAACCTGAGGTCCTCCCAGTGTCACTGGACTATAACTACCATTGTCCCTGGCCACACTTTGGCCACGTTGCCTGGGGCTGATGGGAGGTGGAGTCCAGCAACATCTGAAGGGCAAAATGTTTTCCCCATCCCTGGAGTAAACTCGAGGTGTCTGCAACCTGCTCATGTCCTCTAACATGGGCCTGTCCAATCACATGTAATGCCAAGATAGAAGGTGCCATTTGAAGACCACTAACTGGATCATTTCCCCCAATTGGTATCACTTCAGTATAGAGCCCAGCTTGTGTGTACCCTTTTGGCACTTTGAATCACACTGCATCAAGAGCTCTCAGGGCAGAAATCTTCAGTTCTGTGTGCAACTGCCCCATGTGGTGAGAACTGCAGCTTGGACCATTTTCTTGCCAGTGAAGTAGCCTCAGGCTGGCCCTGCCCCCCCCCCCCCAGCTGGCTATTGGGCTCTTCCAGGCAGGCAGGCCTATAAAAAGGGCTCCTGATTGGTCTGAGACCTTGCCTAAGCAGCAATTCCTTTCTGGCTCTGGTACCCGTGGATCATTTCTTGCAGCTTAGCTTTGACACATTCCCTCCTTATCTGTCTTACACATCTGTGTACATGATATTTTTGGAGGGAGGGGGGAGGGGCTGCATTTAAAACCAGGGTTTCTTCAGCACTTGCATTGGTCTCAAGTTTGCCAGTGTCTGCTTTCAAAATACTGGAACTTATAACTGCCTCTGAGCAGGTGCAGAGTCGCTTTCCTTTATAAAGGAAGCCAGCTAGATACCACTTTTGACATATCAGTGAAACATCAGTTGAATTTGTGGGTGGGGGCTCACTTTAAATCCTTTTTCTGGCAACTGGCCAAGAGGCTGATTGGTGTCATATGGGACACCAATTGTGCTGGAAGAAATTATCAATGAGCAAACCCTTTCGCATCTCATGTGAATATCACAAGTCCTCACCTCATAAGAGAGAGCTGCATTATTCATTCCCTTTCCAGTCATAGGTATGCATGTCATGATATGAAAGGAGAAGATGACAGATGGATCATGTTGCAAATTCCCCAACCCCCAGTTCTTTCAAAATTGGGAAGGAGCTATGGCTATTAACTTCATTCCCTCCCTCCCTGTTACATTACAGTTCCCTTGAAGCGGCTCCAGGCACTATGTACTCACTACAGCATAACAGGAAACAGAGATGTGGGCTTTACCTTCTCAACTTTAAAATGGCCACCTTGAATGATGAAAACTCATCTCTGACTCAGTGACATTTTTTTTTTGGGGGGGGGGAATGCTTGTGTGTGTATCAACTATATATTTTGGAAAGTTGTTCATCCATTCACTATGCACTGCTTAAGATAAAAATAAAGGTAAAGGACCCCTGACAGTTAAGTCCAGTCGTGAACGACTCTGGGGTTGCGGCGCTTATCTCGCTTTACTGGCCAAGGGAGTCGACGTTTGTATGCAGACAGTTTTTCCAGGTCATGTGGCCAGCATAACTAAGCTGCTTCTGGCGAACCAGAGCAGTGCATGGAAAAGCCGTTGACCTTCCTGCCGGAGCGGTACCTATTTACTTGCACTTTGACGGGCTTTCGAACTGCTAGGTTGGCAGGAGCAGGGGCTGAGCAATGGGAATTCACCCCGTCATGGGGATTCAAACCGCAGACCTTCTGATCAGCAAGCCCTAGGCTCAGTGGTTTAGACCACAGTGCCACCCGCGTCCCAACTGCTTAAGATAAGGTAGCCAAATTGGACACCATTTTGAATCAAGTCGGTGGACTGAAACTTTCGCAATGGCACTATTTTAACACTGCTTTCAAAACTGTACTGGTTTGGGGGTTTCTTAGAATTCCCAAGCAATGTTGGGTATAAGGCTGCTAGTTATATATATGTGAGCCACCATCACATCCAGCCTTTAGCCCAGGCTTCCTCAAACGTAGCCCTCCAGATGTTTTTGGCCTACAGCTCCCATGATCTCTAGCTAGCAGGACCAGTGGTCAGGGATGATGGGAATTGTAGTCTCAAAACATCTGGAGGGCTGAGTTTTTGGAAGCCTGATTTAGCCACACAATCTCTTTACCTTCTCTTCATCTTCATGACTCACCATCTCCCTGAAGCCTTCCCCATCCCCCTTCACTCCCTCTCCTTTACCCACTATGGTTGCTACCATTTTACACACAGGACTCGTGTGCCTAGGGTGGCCGTGTGTCCTGATTTATAGGGGGCAGTTTATTATTTGGATGCCAGTCCTCTAGGTGTCCTCTTGGACTGACAAGCTGAAGCCTTGAAGTCGCCCATCAAGAGTTTGCAGCGCTCACCCCTAGGACAAGATGCGTTGCATTTCTATTTATAGTAAATCTTTCCAAACTTGCATCTATGCATATTTATCAAATATGCAAATTAGTGTCCTTTTTGTGTGGTGCACAATGTTTGGCAATGCCCATCGTATGTTTATCTTTAACATGACAGACGGACATTCAGCAATGAAACTTCCTCCCCCCACAACCACAGAGGTGCGGAGAGAGAAAAAGCCATACTTGTCAGACTTCTGCCTGTTATGCCATTGCCAAGGGCCCAAGCACCCTGCCAAGAGAGGGACGAGGCAACCTTCTGACCACCACCATTCCCCCTGCAGTTCAACCCCCTCAGGTAGGACTCACGGACAATCATGCGGGCACAGACGTCGCAAAACTTGGGTTTTTTGAAGTAATGATCCTTGAATTTGTGAGGTCTGTCGTTAACTGGTTTCTCTGGCTCAGGTGGTGGCTCAGGCTCCTCCTCCTCTTCATCCTCTTCCTCCTCCTCATAGATGTAGTAGATGGGTCCTCCAGAGGGGCTGACCAGCTCCCCATTGGCCTGTGGTTCCTCTGGGGCAGGCTCCTCATTGGGCTTGCGTTGGAAAAGCTGCTTTAGCCGCTGCAGCTGAAGGTCCAGGATGGGGTGGGAGGGCAGGGTGGGGTGGGGTGGGGGGTGGTGGACAATCAGCACTTGATAGATGCCAACAGGGAACCTTGGCAACCAGCGCCATTGGCATGCATGCTCCAAACTTGTCCATGAGTAGCTCAAAAATGAGGCAAAGTGATGGCGGGGGGAGACCCACGGCACCCCTTGGGTCTTTGGCAAACACAGGGGAAGAGAACCCTGGATCACAGGTAATGCAAACAAATGTCCAGTGAACATATAGAAGCGGCATGGTGGCAGCCATACAACTGCATGGAGACTGGACCACAGAGCTCACCCATTTGCACAGAGTGGCTTTTCCTTGCACCACCCACAAACTGATGGTCTGCAGTGGCAGAAAACATCCAGTGGCCACATCTCAGGGGGTGGAAGCCACGTCACAGAAACAATTTGCATTGTAGAACTCTCTCCATGCAATGGCATTCTAAGCATGACTAGCAACTAATTAAAGATATTTTCTGTTTTAGTGGATTAATCATCTGCTTTTTAGCGATTAACTGGTTAATAATAATTATTCTAAAAGCAGGTATATAGTTTCAAGTGCTTCACATATTGCAGCAAACCTTTTCTACAACCTTCTAGGGCAGAGCAGTACCACATTGCATATTTTTTGGGGGTGGGGTGAAGCTTAGAGGCAGCAGTCTGCTTTCTAGGTCTGTGGGCAAAAGGTAGATTTCAAGTTGAACAGGGGGTGGGAGTGCTTGTTGACTCTGATTTTCTAAACAAACAACACAACAAGAATAACTTCGGAGTAAATATGCACAGGATTACACTATAAGAAATGTGCTTTGTTTGGGGGGGGAATATGCTTTAAACATAGTTTAAATGAATTGTGTGTATGCAGCCCAAGTTATTGTAGGTGTGCTCTTTTTAACTTGCTAATAATGCAAATTAAATTTTAAGTCCATGTGCCTATGCCAAAAAACTCAAAAGGTATCACTGGGCGAAAGATCTCTGCACTGCAGGGGGTGGACAATATGACCCTCATGGTCCCTTCTGACGCTACGATTCTGTGATTCTAAACCTGCTCTTGGGTGGGTGGGGGGAATAGATATCAAAAGATTTGCTAACTTACAATTTAACAACAAAGAAAAGAAAAAACAATCTAATATTTTAATTACCTTCTTCTGTTGCAGAAACATAGCAGAAGCAAGACAGCCTCAAAAAAGTAAAGGGCCCTACCTTTGCAGCCTTGCTTATTTAAAACTGGCCCATACCAATTAGTCAACTAATTTTTTGGGTCATTAATGTACTGCTTAACACTTGCATTCCTAACTTTAAACAGCCAAACCCATCACTGATGCTTTGTGTGCCTTTCACTTAAGGTGCATCCCCCCCCCCCCAATATATATTATCTCAGCCGTCAAACTGGTACGGTAAGTGCACTAGCCACCCTTTTGTGGCATATAGAATTTTAACGCAGAATCAAAAACTTACAGGAAGCTACCTCTGCCTGTTTAATCTTTACTCGTATTAGGAATGTAGGTCCCATCTCCTGAAGTTCCCAGCATTGGTTGTGGAAGCCAGCACAGCACCACACGGATTGGTTGGAACAGTGGCGATGTCATCAACCCACTCCACAATCACCTCCCACTGATGCTGCTTTTATTTTAAGAGGGAGAGATGACACATGCACATTTAATTGAATAAATGTACATAATAACATTTAATGGCAGTAAGTCTGCTGGAAAAATATGGGGAGGGGAGACACAGGCTAAAGAGCCATCGTTCAATTCACTAGCCCAGCAGTTGGCAACTTTTTCCTATAGACCTTACGAATCATAAATTGTCTTGTTGGACAATTTAATAATTTTTTGTACAAGCATATGCATCTCATATTTTAATAATCACAGCATATAGTAGCTTTTCTACTGCAATGGATGTGTGTGTGTGATATTTTAAAAAACATGTTTTCCTTTACCACTGGCATCATCAAAACCAGCACCAATTGTGAAATCATGGGCCCTGGACCAGCCTCTTGTTGCCCTGGTCAAAAGAGTCTGAAGTGCCACCATCCGGTAAAAAACAACAACTCAAGAGCAAGGTCAAGTACAGGCATTTCCAACTGTTCCACAACTTTTCTGTGGAGCTGCTGGACAGATTGTGAGAGGAGCAGTCCTGTGTTAGTCCCTTGTAGCAAAAACAATAAGGGAGTCTTTCATCACCTTACAGGCTAACAAAGCATAAACTTTCATGGACAGAGGCCAATTTCATCAGACACCTTATGTAAAATTTAAAAGAGAAAATTGTAATCTGAGAGCTGAATAGCAACGAGATGCAAAAGTTAAAGTTAATGATTATTAGAGCTTTAATATATGTTAGGCACAGCTTTAATCTTTTACAGGGGCAGATTGTGAAAATTGCTGGGACACTTGTATTAACACCTATAGTGGGGCAGGAAACTATTTTGCAAGAAACCATTGTAGATACATAGATCCTGGCATTATTCAGCTAATTAACCCAATACTGCAATAAAAACAGAGCTCGTGGTGGACCACATTCCTCTGCACAGGCCAGCACATCCATCTCCTTGATTGGCACCTGGGTGTGTGCCACGACCTCTGAATTCCAGTTTTCACACCACCAGTAACCGCATCCCACAGATGTGATAAAGTTCATTTTGACCCTGAGCAGTGCAGTTTGTGGAAGGCAGAGGCGGCGAGGGAGGCAAGGGGAACGTCACTGACCCAGATGTTGCTTCTGCTGCCATGGAGGGCAGCCAAGTCAGCTCACAGAGGACTCCTGGGGCATCAGTAAACTGGAAAGCATGCAGTCAGCGCTGCTTGAAATGCAACCCCACTCCTATGGTTACAGACGCTAACATGTCCCAGGGGAGGAGAACCAGCCAATACTCATCTCTCCTGCATTCATTCACATACACCTATTTGTGCACACACAGGGTCTCCTGGGATCTTAACATTTGGCAGTGGAATCAAATGTGGAAATTCTTGCAGGGCTTGGGTTACTGCCGCCAGTTTCAGCCACCACAGAAAGCTAAACACGTTAACTGAAGCGACAACTCTTGAGCTGTGGCTCAGGATCTTTCAAAACATTGTGTCAGAACACAAATTCTCTGTTGAGAGACTTGACTGTTATCAGCTAAAGAACGGGAAAGTTGCTAGAGGTAGGGGAACAGCCTTGTCTTCTCCTGAAAAGGAATTTGACCTGAATATTCCATGTGAGCGATCAAAAACTCTTAAGGAGCGTGTGTATTAGAGATATGCTCCAAGAGTCAGTTTCCCTCTGCTGTTGCTATCATGTCTCTATCCCATAGGAATTAAAAAGAAAAGACACATTAGTGGTTCCTTCAAAGAGGGAGGAGATCTGCTCAAAGTTGGTGGTGTGTCTGCCTCAGTTCTAATTGCAAGAATTCAATTACTGCCCCTAGAAGTTGCATATTTCCCTGCCAGCTAATTTTCACACACTACCTGGTGCTGGAGAAGTCCGCTCCAGGGAAGCCATGCAGCCTCCCCCTTCACAGAAAACCGAAAGCACTCCTGCATATTCACCCTTGCTGGATAGTGCCAGAACAGATAACGCCAGATGCAGCACAGCACAGTGAGTGGCAAAAAAGACTAAGCCGAGAATCTGGAAGCTTCTTGTTCAGATCTCTGCCATCTCTGAGTCACTAGCAGGGACTGAGGCAAGCCCCCCTTTCAGCTTCAGCCCCCTCATCTGCAACTGCCCTTGTTCTATAGAACAGCTTTCCTGTTGAGATACAACCAACATCCATTACCTGAACTTTCCAGAAACAACTGAAGGTATTTTGTTCTGATGGGCCTCCACAGCTGGATAAAGTCTTTGCCACGTGGTTCTACTTGACTGGGTTTTAGTTTTGTTTTAAATGCATCAGATGTGGGTGTTTTTTGTGGGGATCTAACTTTTTTTTACTGTTTTACTGTTTTTTAAATGTGCATTGCCTGAAAACTATTGTATAGATTAGAAGGTGGTCATATTTAAGGTAATCAATAAATTAACAATGATAAAAAATAATGTCTGTGATAATACTGGTCTGCCTTAAAGGGCTACTATGAGAAATACAGAGAATATACATGAAACACTTTGAACACTTAAGAAAAGGTGAATCTATGCAATGTTTTGTGTGCACATGTTAAATGCATGCTAAAGAACAGGAAAGACTGGATTATCAGGGATATTTCTAATTTGAGCACACATTTTAAAGCCCCCCCTCACTTCACTCCACTTTACCCTTGCAATGCCTCTGATTTTCCATGTGTTCCTGTTCTTGCAATTCAGAATAATCTTCTATGCATTTTTTTAAAAAAATAATCTTCGGCATATAAATCACATGACAACTCTATAAAGTAGGCTGTGCTTCCCATTTTACAGACATGGAATGGCTGAAAAATAGCTGTGTCTAACACACCCCATGACAAGAGTATGAGCATGGTGTGATCTGAAGCCAGGACCTACTACAGTGTTGAAATTAAACGCTTTTATCTACTGCCATGCACTTCCTGCAGACATGCATAACAGCCGCTAGAGACAACCAGCACTGCCAAGTGCTTAATAAGTTGGCTGTCTTGATTACCGTAAATGGGCCTAGCAGCAAGGAAACTAGTAATAAACAGGGATGTAATAAACAGTGTTGGATCCTTAGGGCTGCCATACATCACGTGGATTTCAAAGGCGGAATTGGCGTCTGGGGGGAATTTCCGAAAAGTGGCTGCTTTGTACTGGATCGAAAAACAGCTCAACAATTTGGGGTCTTTTTTTAAAAAAAAAGTTCAACAACCAGGGTGTCTTGGTTTTTACTTTTTGAAATATGGCAACCCTAAGATCTTGCTTTCCCTGCCTTTGGAATGAGGCACCACTCAAAATATGGGCAGCAAAAAGCAGAGGCAACTTTGAATTTGGAGAAAGGCAGAGCAATGAAAGTTTAGAGCTGTGTGTGAGTTTACTGACTGGTGCTTTGAGAATCTGATGCAGGATCAATGCTTTTGCTGATTGCTTTTATTTGCTTACACTAGGCACTGCTTTTACGTGTGTAAACAAAAATGGATATGAGAACGATTTATGTTTCCAGTACTCTCATCCATTGGAAACTAGAATATCATGCCCTCCCCTGAACGGTGAGTTTAACATTAGTTCTGCAGACTAATTATTGATTGTTGAAGAAATTCCTGCCCCATAAAAGAAACATATTTAATTCTTTTGAGACCCAAGAATGACATGCTACTAATTTCAATGATCTCCTTGTTTTTCCACAGGCAAGCTTCATTGCTCACAAAGACCCACACATCTCCATAAAGTATTGGTAGTAGTGGTTTGTTTAAAGTAAAAGTGATGCCACAGAGCAGGAATAGCCAACATGGTGCCCTCCAGATGTTGTTAGCTCTTAGCTCCCATCATTCTCACCACTGGCCATGCTGGCTGGGGCTGATGGGAGTTGGAGTTCAGGAACATTTGAAGGACACCATGTGGCTATCCCTACTGTATAGGAATTTAATCTTAGGCACAGATGTGTTTTACAGGGTTTGTGTACCTCATTTCAGCAGTGTGAAGATGAGAGTATAAATTGGTCATTTGCTAAAAGGATATCAAAGTATGACTCTGGATAAGCCAGCATGGCCTCTTGCTTTCTAATAGTGGCTTCATAGAGTAAAACTTCACAGATGTGTCTGTCTATGCTGATGCACAGCTCCACCAATCTGGGGGTCCCCAATCAGGCTGACCCACCGTGGGCCAACATGGGGATCACCTACCCTGCACCTGGTTCTGAATTAGTTCTGCAGCGGGGCTAATATTTCAGGGTAGTTGTTGTTGTTAAAAAAAATTCTTATTAAATATACAAATAGAAGGGAAGAAACTGACAGAGAGCTGGAGGGGTGGGGTCTAGGGGACAGTCCTTCACAAATGACCTCTCTTGCAACCCTGCGTAATTGTTTCCTCCACTCAGAGGCATTTATCCTGCAGAGTACTGCTTCAGGGATGAGGCCTGGCAGCTCTGGATAGCTCTGGACCATCCAACCCAACTTACAGTGATCCGTGGCTGTCTCAACTCAACTTGCTGATGCTCAAATCCCTCTGAATAGGGCTGTTTTGGTTTGGTACTTGGCTGAATCCAGTACACAGCTCTAGTGTGTGTGTGTGTGTGTGTGTGTGTGTGTGTGTGTGTGTGCATGCGCACATGTGTGTATGTGTCTACAAGGAGCTCTGTTTGCACTTCCATCCTAATGTGTCCAAAGGGAAACTCAAATGGGAAGATGTGCAGGTTACCTAAAGCCAGCACAGCTTCCCCCTGTGAGATGCCTTTTAGATACATTTGTTTACTGGCACTTTGTGCAATGCCTAAACTTATCTAGTCTCTGCCAACTCTTCCAAATTTCAGCAACTGTTCAAAATTCCAGACTTCCACAGAATTACACAGCTTGAATACATTTGTATGCTTCACTGGAATAATACATTCCCTCCAAGGCAGAACTTTGACCTCTGTGCTGCAAAACTCCCAGCATGCCTTGCAGATTTAGACCAGGATCCAAAACAAAAGCACACCAGAAAAGCAATTTTCCCCACCAAAAGGCAGGTTGGGGCTTGAGTTTCTTGAACAGCAACCTTCCATACAGCAGGACAAACCATTATGGATTTCCTAGCTCAAGAAGAACATTGGACTGATATTGTTCTATCCCATTTGAAATGGTTCTGCTTGTCTTAGAATTGTGATACTTTTATCTGAAGGGGGCATATGGCTGACAATATGTGACCTCATTGTCACATCTACCAACAGGACGGGTTCTGTATTAATTTACAAACCCTGGAACAATTTAGGTCCAGGGTCCCAAAGGGACCATCCCAACCTGTATATCCATCTCAGTCACTGAACTCATCCATAGGAGTATAGCTGGTTGCCCTCCAAATTGGTGAGGCTCATTTGACATTAACACAAAACTGAGGTTTTAGTGCCACCAGCCTAGCCCTGTGGAATGCTCTTCCAATAGAAATTCATCGGGTGTTTTCTGTATTGATCATTAAACATTCCTGAAAATTTCTTTGCCATGAGCCCTATGCAGTCAATTAAGTTAATCACTTTCTGTAATGCTTAGTTTGTGATCTGTATTCCCCCCCATGTATGTTTTTTATTGAGTATAAATAATGGTAAACCGCTTTGATATTTTTAGTGAAACTGCAGTCTATAATTTTTTTTACAAACAAACAAATAAACCTGTTTTTCTAATTTTATGTTCCATTGTTGTAACCCGACCTAGGGCTTATGGCGAAGGGCCGGTAATAAATCTAATAAATAAATAAATAAATGGCCTACACGGCCCCCTCCAGATTTATGAAGAAGGGGAGGAGTTCGGATTTTATATCCTGCTTTATCACTACCCTAAGGAGTCTCAAAGCAGCTAACATTCTCCTTTCCCTTCCTCCCCCACAACAAACACTCTGTGAGGTGAGTGAGGCTGAGAGACTTCAAAGAAGTGTGACTAGCCCAAGGTCACCCAGCAGCTGCATGTGGAGGACCGGGGAAGCGAACTCGGTTCACCAGATTACGAGTCTACTGCTCTTAACCACTACACCACTCTGATGCACGTAGATAAATAGGTACCGTTGCAGCGGGAAGGTAAATGCCCTTTCTGTGCACTCTGGTTTCCGTCACAGTGTTCCGTTATGCCAGAAGCAATTTAATCATGTGGGCATATGACCCGGAAAGCTGTTGGCGGACAAACGCCAGCTCCCTCGGCCTCAAACAGAGAAGAGCGCTGCAACCCCATAGTCGCCTTTGACTGGACTTAACCGTCCAGGGGTCCTTTACTTTTACCTTTTACTAAAAAAAAAAAGGCAGTCAACTTGTTGAAAACATCATGCCAATTGCCCTGGTATATGAAGAGTGTTTTGTTTTTTTCTGAATGAACACCCAATCTAGACAGGCTGGCTTTTATTTTGTTATTTTAAAGTTTTAAAATTCTGGTTTGTTAGCAACCCATGGGTTATAGATTGATGGCTTTCTGTTCAAGAAAACATGTTGTTCTTAAATCCATGTTAAATACCCATTCTTTAGTAGCTTCTTTGGATCATGGCAAAAAGATAACTGGTTATATTTAAAGTTGGACAAGCTGGCCCAATGGCAACCATAACCTTCGGGGAAACCATGAGAAGAAAGTGTGCCGTACTCTGTGCTCATAGAAATAAGGCAACGTCAATGGCTCTTCCCAAGACTTACATCTCAGGGTTCCAGACAGGTACATTGGTGGTTTGTTGGGATGGGATGTCCTCAGCCTAAACTGCAAAGGACAGGATATTCCCATCTGATTGGTTGCAGCCACTGTGGCCAAAACAGGCCAAAGTCAGAAGGTTCTGGCATCGTAGGGCATTCTTAAGGAGGACTGAGTCCTTCCAAGAAAGACCCCATGGCTGATTGTGGAGGAATTGGGACACAGAAATGGGAGTCACCCCACCCTTGTCCTCCCAGAGTACAGCCCACAACAGAACTTACCCCTTCCGTCGATTTCCCCCCTTCAGATGTGGGTGATGCAGGTGGCTCAAGAATTTCTTTTTCTGTCATACTGCATGGGGAAGAAAGCAGGTGCAACAATAAAGATGCAAAGACATAACCCAGGCACCTCCACTGTTTGTAGGAGGTGGGAGCCAGAAACCCATGGGCACACACACTCATTATTCGCAATGTCCCGAAACTCAAACCACACTTGATCAACAATCCTCCATCAAAGTGGGCCGGGGGAGAGGAATTTCCATAACAGGAAACCACAAATACCTAGGATAAGCTTCCAATCTGGTACCCTTCCAATGTTTTGGACAACAATTTCTCCCAAAGCACCTGGAGGGTAAAAAGCTGGTGAAGGCTGACTTGGATGTTTTCCAGCATCAGGTGTCTAGCAAATAGGAGCCTTGGGATGGAAAGGGTGAAATTACACCACAGGCATCTTTGCGGGTGAATGGCTGGTGAAGGTAATAGAGGTTCTCTGGTTGGCTGGGCTTAAAAGCTAACCAGGACTTAGCTCTGGCACATGCAGAGTGCCTCTCCCCCCCCCCCCACTAGTATTGCCACTTTTTAACTGGTAGGCTAGGGATAGTACAGCATTCTCTACCATCAGTGGGATGTGACAGGTGGAATCTGAAGGGGCTTGATGAGACTATGGATTTATCTAGTTGCATTTTTAAACTATGAAATAAGAGTTGGCATTCAAATGGGGGCTAGGGCATTATTACCTACACAGGAATTTATATTTTCAAAAGTGAAACAAAACATTCCATGGTATATTTCTGTAGAATAACTCGCAGGAAAAAGGAACAGTTTGAAAAATCTTGATGCCCTTTTCTGACATTTATGAAATTGAATAATTTGATGCCTTCTCTGCTGAAATGAAATAAGGCTGTAATATTTTAGGAAGTGGTATGTGGACACTGAAGTTTAATGATTACAGAAATAAATGAAATCATGTATTACTGTTTATTATATAAAAGTATGCAATTTAATATTTATTAAGAAAAAATGGCGGGGGCGGACGGGGAACCCTCACCTTTAAAGTTCTTTCACCACAACGCAACACATATTCTTTAACCAGAAGCAGAGCTGACTGAGAAGATGCATGCAGTTCTCAGGAACAGCTGAGAGTGATTAAAAAGGGGTTTGGATTTTTGAAAAAAGGTATTTGGAGGAAGGGTGGAATATAAATTTAATATACTTTCTGCTGCTTGACTGATCAGTAGGAAGGTATGTTGTGGTTCATACAAGATTAGGCACTGGGCCAGAAGCAGGCAGTGAATAAAACCCAAGAAAGTATAAGCACATTCCCCAAGGCCTCTTGGAGATTGTGCATAATGGCTAGGGAATATAATAAATTCAACCAAGAAATTCACATTTCCCTAAGATGTGCAGAGCCTCTTAGACTGCCTTAGGGCAGGGATGGGGGAACCTGGGGCCTCCAAATGGTGTTGAACATTTAGCTCCCATCAGCTCCAGCAAGAACCGTCACTGGTGAGAGATGTTGGAAACTATAGCACCTGGAGGGCTAAAGGTTTCCCATAATAGGAGTAGGGTATGTAGCCCCACAACTACCAGTACTCCTGGGGCTCCTGATAAATCCGCTAGTTTTCTTTCTTTTCTTTCTTTACCAACCAAGGCTGGTAAAAAAGTAGGCCATTTCCAATCCCGGGAAATGTAGCTGGGTCAAGATACTGAGAGCATCTTCAAGGTACTGAGAGCTAACTCTTCTCCTACACTTAACAAAAGAACTGCAGTTCTCGTGGTTTCTTGAGAGTGAGTGATTATTAAACCAGTCAAAATTTATAATAAAATTTCCTCAGAGGGAAACATTAAGGAAACAGTTGCACAATTTTCCACATAGGGATTTATTTGATCTAGTGAGGCAGAAGAGAAATTCACAAAGAGACCACCCCCTTGGCTTCTACTGCTCACTACTTTCCCTATGAGGTTATGGGGATAGCTAACCAGAGTCCAACCTAGTTAGAATAAAATCAGGATTTCTAGGAGAAATTCATTCTGAAACCAACTTATACTTAAAAAGACCCCCAGAAATGCATTATTACCTGGTTAATGTTTGAAGAGAGCAGATGGATTGCAGCACTGGAAAAGGTATAAACAAAATACTTCATTTCTATAAACAGGCGCTGGGAAGCCCTGCTTCTTAATCCTGGCTGTATATGGACAGGCTGGGATTACTCAGTGGTGAGGGAAAGACACTCTTGAGGTGTTTTTCTTTTATTATTTTTACTTTTTCAAATGTTTAAGCCCTGGTGTTGTAAAAGAGGTGCTGGCACTGAGCCCTGACACACATTAAGTGCTGACCAAAAGTACACACACTTCCTCACCTGCCTAAGCTGTCTAAAAACCACCAGCCTGCACAGTTCCCCGAAAATTTCCGAAGAAGCTCCTCTTCCTCAGCAGAATAACTCAGCCCCATAAATATCAAACTGGGAAGAAATTATTTGTTGATATGGGCCATTTCCTCCACTCAGCGAATCACCTCCCAAACCTTTATGAGAACCAGGAGTGGCTAACGGCAAGCATGGCCCATGCCTGTCATTAATAGCCACGTCACACTGTCAGGACATCAGCAGAAAAGCATTTGGGCTGTCCAGTGCGTAGCTGCTCCCAAGTGCCTGTGCCCACAAACGGACTCAAAGGTTCTGCAGCAGTCATAGCACCCCTCTGCCTCACATTCCTAGAGGTTTGCTCATGGCCGCCTGGCTGTCTGCTTGGACACTCACGTAAGCTGCACATTTGCTGGGTGGTGCAGACAGGCAGCAGAACACACTGTTGTACAACTCTCAATGTGTAAAGCAGAAATAACTCCCCAAGGGCAAAAGTTATTTGCATTTAAAGCCTACATTTAATCACATCAAGGCAGCTATGAGGGCCACAAATAGTCTTCACCTCCCCCCACCCCCTTTAGTATCAATTTTAATTAAGATATTTTTAGAAAACAGCAGAAAAACTTTTTTTTAAAAAAAAGCCATAATGTGCTAATCCCGTTTTCTTTCTCAGAATTGCTTTATAGCAGGTGCCTTAATATTCTTTGCTTTAGACTTTTAGTGGGAATCAACCCCCTGTGAAAGCCAGGCGACCATGCTGCAAAAATGGAAAAGTACTTTAGGAAGTCTTGATCTTTCATTTCTAAAAGCACACACTTACAACTTGTAGATCCCAACACATACCCTCTTGCCTGAGGATTATCACAAAGCACAATTATTTCCGCAGAAACGGTAATCTCCCCACCCTCTTCCAGAAAAGGCAATTCGGCCATTTTAAACCTCCACAGACTGAAACATGCATATTCCTCTACCTCTGAAAGCAAGTGGCTTAAAGTGCGTAAAATGAACTGCCTTGTTTGCTTTTTGAGGCATGGGTGGCATCTTTCATGGTTCTAAGTACTGGGTCTGAGACGTTTATGCCTCTGTGAGCCAAGAGCAGATGACAGTGGTGGAGGCTGGAGAGAGAAAAGGCACACTTACCTTCAGGAATAAAGGACACACACCTCCTGCAGGTTAAATCCTTCCAAAAGTATCAGGCAGTCCCCACAAACGCAGCTCTCCCTTCGTCCTGCCCAACATCTCACTTTAGAGATCCATGGGGGATAAAGATTTTCCCCTTCCTGAGTCTTAGCATGTAAAAGTTTGCCGTCCCAGCACCACAAAGAACTTGAGTGACAGGAGAGGAGGAAAGACAGCTGCCATCTATTGGGAGGGCTGACATGGAGAAATTGGACACTGAATAGCAGCTTGAACATGGCTTGTGGGCCAAACTGCCTGAGACAGCAACACAAAAGCTCAGTTGGGAACTGAGGAAGGGAGGGAACTGTTCAGATATTGACATAGAAATGAGGCAGATCCATTGGCCTAGGAGCTTTTGAACAGAAATCACTGCCTGGGGTACAGCCTCCAACTGACCTCAATGCTGCAAATAGTGCACCTTGACAGAGTATCTCAGGCCATAACATAGCATCACAGTCAGCTAGCCAGGAACACACAATCCCACTGGGCTTCCTAATTTTTCATAGATGCCTTTCTGTACATACCTATCTTCCTTATGCAAGAGTGCAGTCTATCAGTAACACGTAATGAACACGTTTGCTTTCTGTTCTCCATTACCTTTAACACCTGGCAGATTCTGCAGCCATCCTAACTTGTCCATTTTTCCTCAAGTTTTGCATGTAAGGCACCTGACATCAGTGTTGATTCAAGAAAAAAGGAAAGCAATGTTCAGAGCAGGATTCCCCCCCCCCCCCCAATCTAGCTCTGTAAAGGGCAATCCATTCTATTTCATACCAGCCACAAATATTTACTTGCTTTTCGCCAACCAACCCAATAAAGGAAATCAGAGGATCAACATGCTTCATAACTGATGCAGTTTAACTTCTCAAGCCGCAGGCTAGCTCTAACAGACTGCCCTTTCCCTTGAGTTTCACCCATGAAGTCTGGACAGAGATTACAGGGTACACAGTGCACAGGAAGAACACAGGAAACTGCTTTAAACCCTGTCAGGAGATTTGTCCCTCTAGTCTGGTGGTACTGTCTAATCTGGCTGCAAGCGGCAGTCTCAGGGTGAAGTCTTTCCCAGCACCTGTTAGCCGAGATCCTTTGCTTAAACTGGAAGTGCCAGGGATTAAACCTGGGATCTTCTGCATGCTATGGTGAACAACAAACTGACCACATCTGGCTATCGAGCAGATGAATCATATGCACCTAGAACTTCAGAATTGTATTTCTATGTAAAGTGCCATATACACTGTACATCTACAGTCCAAGACTGGATAGGTTGGTCTTTTTAAAAGGCCCTTGCCCAATGAAAGGAACCCACATGTTTTAACCTACCTATTATAGATAATAATTAATTGAGGATGAGGATGATGATAATGATGTGTGTGTGTGTGTGTGTGTGTGTGTGTGTGTGTGTGTGTGTGTGAAGGCTGAGAAATAGGAGTTTGCTTAGGCTTCCCACAGATGATGGCAGAGGAAATAGATTCAAATCGATGAACATCTAGATCACAGCTCAGGATCTTAAGTCAGTTGGAGAACTGTAAACTGCAGCAGCAATGGGGAGGCAGTGACTGGGAGTTCCAATCAATGGTCAAGGGTTGGGGAAGTGGCACATAGATCTGTGTTCTTCCACAAGGCTAGAAAAAGAATGAATTGTGAAAAACGAACAGACATGTCATTTCATTTCATTACTTTGCATTATTTATATGGGGCTAGATTCAACTGCATAGTTGTACTAGCCTGCTGAAAAGCCCCCACAGGACAGCGGGGCTTTCCCGCTTCCCTCTGCACCCCCCCAAAAAACCCTGATGTGAAATGGTTAAGCTAAGGAATATTGCACTGGGAATTGGCATCTTGCAAAGAGCATCACAAATAGAAATAATGGTGTGAATAGAACCAGCATGTCTCTGGTTATAAGGGTGGGTGGGGATTCAATTCACCTGGCCAACTAAATCAAAATAATCCCTGCCAGGAAGAAGGATGGATCTGTCCCAGGTCTCTGTGTGTCACATGTTGACATGGATGAAGATTATGATTCTAACATCCCAGACTTCATGTCTCTTGCTTATGTATTTTGTCTAGTTTTAATTTCTAAACTTAAAAGATGTGGAAGATGAATGTTGCCTCGATGTTACAGTCTCCAAATCTGGAAACTCTTACCTCTAAATCATAGATGTGTGGTTGCTGCTATGGTGAGCCGCAGACATTCAAAAGTATTCTGGTTTAGCATTCCATCACATGTTCCTGGGCTGAACCTGGACACTGAGAAAATACACTGGGGTCGAAGCTAAGCCTTGATCTCCTCAACCAAAGTCCCCAGAGTTTTGGCTCCATATCTTGAGTAGGTTTTCCCCAGCCTGATTCCTATTGTAGCACATAAATAGCAACTTGCTTTTCAACTTCTCTTTTGCTAGCTGCAGAAGAGGAAATCTTTTGAGGCTGTTTTCCCGTTTGCAAAAAAACACACAAGATTTTGGACTTTAGGCTTGCTAAGAGTCTTGAAATGTCTTTTTTTCTGAAAGCCACGTAATTCAAAGATTGGTTGAAGGTGGAACTAAGTTGTTACACTCAATGAAAAGTTGCTACCAAAATCACCCCAGCCTTGTGTTGAGCTCTCCCTGTAAAGTTTAGCCATCCTTAGCCAAGATTTTCCTCCACCCCTATTAGGCAGGCAAAAGTATAAGTTGTATGGATGTCATGGTGGGGTGCTTCTTCAGCAGCAGACTCACGTGCAGTGAACACCTAGCTCCCTTCTCCAAATGGGTGGCATTATTTTTATTTAAAAGGACTGTAGAAAGTTGTCTTCATTTTTAGCAGTATTCTTTGCTAAAAATTGGAAGCAAGCCTAAGCATACAGTCAATTCATATTTGGCCATTAAAAGATCTACAACCTAGACAATGTAATGGGATAGTCACATGTGCTTTGACTTAGGGGAATACACCTTAATTTAAGCGTGGTTTGGAAGCTTGAGATAATGAGGGAAAGGTGAGAATCTCTTAGGGTAAATGCTGGATGCATTCGGATGTTAACCTTAAATCAGAGATGAAGTGGACAAGCATTGGGCTCATACACTCTCACTGCCCTCTCTTCCTCCAGTGAGGGAGAACACTGGAAGCACCTGTTTCCATTTTCAGCTAACTGCCAAACCGGGACTTCATACATTACACTTTTCTTACCTGATGTGTCTTTGTAACAGGTGTCGTTTTGTACATTTTTAAAAATTAAAAATAAAAGCGCAGTAGCCAGGACCAAAGGGATGAGCTTCACACAGCGTTTCACCTGGTTCTTGCATAGGGATAAAACTGCAGGTGCTTCGCTGCCCTGCTATTCAGGTACCCAAGTGTCAAATACCAGCCATCTGTCCCTGCCTAGATAATTTCCCAACAGCTCTCCCCCAACCTCAGGTCCAAGCAACATGCCTGGGTTAACTCTGGTGAAAGACAAAGGGTCTGACCGCTGTGCCATCCAAAAGAGAAAAAGAGGCAGGGAGAAAGCAGCTTTAAAGTGACAGACGATTTTTTTTTATATTTAAAAACCAAATAATATTATTATTAATAATAAACCCAGATTAAATAAAATGTACAGTGAACATACCCAGCCAACATCTGTATGTGCAATTAAATACGGCTCCGTACCGCGGCACAACGCTGAACGAAAACAATATACACGTGTTCCGGAGAGGGGTTGAGGGGTGGGACATGTTCTTTCACGCAAAAAATAAAATAATAAAATAAAAAATAAAAAACAGAAACCCCCAAAACAAAGCAAAAAAATAATAATCAATGTCTCTCTCTTCATTCTGTCCATATAAATATCTCCAGAAAGATTCCCCCCTCCCCCACCAAAAATAAAGAGGGGAGGAGGTGCATGTGGGATAAAAGGAGGAGGATGGTGGGGGAGGGCAGAAGAGGGCAGCCAAGGAGGCCTGAGAGGCCAGTCCAGTGTGCTTGTTGCCCCCTCCCCGCCCCCCCTCCGCCTGCCCTCCCCTATTGGGAGCTGGCACGCTCCAGCACACGCAGGTCGTAGTTCTTTTTGGCCATACGCAACTTGAAGCAGCTAAGGGAGTTGTTGAGACGCAGGGAGGCATTCTGCGCTGCCAAAGGGCTGGGGAAGACGGCCACAATGGTGTATAAGGCAGCAAGGTCAGAATGCCTGCCGTTCTCCGTAGTTCCATGGTTGTTGTCGCCTCCTCCTCCTGGACGCCCCTGAGTCTCTTTGAGCCACTGGATTTTGGCACCAGACATGGCAAGTTGAGTGAAGAGCTTGTCGGCCTCTGTACGCGTGATGCCCTCAGGTAGATCAGTCACTTCCAGTACGCGGCCCAACACTGTAGGGGTGGCCATGAGGGAGCAAGGAATAAGAAAGAGAAAGAAACACTTTCAGTACCAGTGGGCAGAAAAGTGAGCGACAGGACCTAGAAGTCTTGGGTCCGGCTGTCATTTTAGCCAGGCCTTATGGATTGGAGTCACAGCTCATTTCATCAGCCCTAATCCCAGTTTTGTATGGGCTCTTTCTGTTGAAATGAAACAGTAATAAAACCTGTTGCTGACTCCTCTAGGATAATAATAATAATTTATTTATACCCCGCCCATCTGGCTGGGTTTCCCCAGCCACTCTGGGCGGCTTCCAGCAGAATATTAAAATACAATGATCAATCGAATATTAAAAGCTTTCCTAAATGATAAACAAATGAGAATGAGGCAATTGAACAGTTTGTTCCCCGTGTCCAGCAGGGGTGCCAACCTGAATAAAATATTGGGGGAGGCGGCAGGCAAACCCTGCCCCACATAATCGATCACAAGATGCAGCAACATATTCCATTTATACCACACACATTCACCACATGCCTGAGGTGTAGTCAAACTGCACTTACCAGATGTATTGCAACCACAGCTTAGATCAAACAAAAGAAAACTGGCAATAATTTTCACAGGTGGCAATCCTGTAAGCCAACATTATAAATCATCTGTACAAAACAGATTGGTGCCAATGTTTCTGGCATTTAAATATGATGTTGTTGGCATATCTGATATCTCCAAGCATACTCCACTTGATTACTACACACCAGAGAATGTTAATACAACAGATCTGTTCAAAGCCCAGCCTGATATAATAAGCACGCTATCCTGGATTGTCCACAATGCTTCTAAAGTGCACCAGGCCATTTTCAGGATTTTTGAGAGTGGATCTGGAGGGGTGCAGTGGGCGACCAAAGTTCAAATTGCTGCTCAGCCATGAAGCTCAGTAGGTGAATCTAGGGAAGTCACTACCTTTCAGTCTACCTCTCTATTATTGAAATAGTAATAGTTTCAGATCAGTGGTACCTAAGCTTGGCTTTTATCACTTTAGTTGATAAAAGAATCCTGGGAACTTCCGCCTGGTGAGGTGCTAGGAATTATCCACAGCTGTTGTGAGAAGAGCTCAGGGAGGCATCTTCTCCAGCACACCAAGGTGCTGGTGGTCTGAATGGCAGGTAAGCAACCCAGATTGGAAGTGACGTTGTGAGGACAGAGCACTGAGGATGCAGAATCCTGATCCTGTTCAAACATAGCCTACACCAACTGGCACCCTGAAGCAGCCACCTTGCTGAAGCAGTAGTAGGCTTTTCTGTCCTTAGTTCTGGGGGTTCCTGGTCCATAGAAAGAACCACAGGCCACAATCACAATCATTTGTTGGTGCTTTGAGTCTTTGACAGATGGCACTGTCAGTTTCCACAGAACCTTATAAAAGCCAGGGCACATGCTCTTCTACATGCTCATCCCCTCACATACTCTTAATACACCCCAGACTCATTTGTCTCCTTTCTGCGTCCCTGCCCCAGTCCATTTCATATCACTAACTAGTTTCAACATTTTCCTAAGCAATTTTTAATTCAGCCTTTTATCCTCCTGCCCCAGCTCCTACACAAATCCCACACTACATCTCCAAACTCAGGTAAATTGGCTGGGAGCAATCAGGGCCTTGTGGTCCACCTTTTCCCTTTCAACAATCTTGGTAGGGATATAATGAAAACTTTAAAGACCCTTGACTGTTTACAGACTAATTGCCAATCAAGCAAGGAAAACATCTGCCTCTTCCCCCATGGGCTCCCCCACATGGTCTGGGAAACATTGCTCTAAGCAGAAAAGAATTTTCCTCTCCAGTCAGTGCCAAGTTTGCTGCCAGTCATTTTCACAGATTCATGTGCTTGAGGAACTGGGCACTAGAGCCAGCGGTTGTGTCTTGGCAGCAGCTCCAAATCTGCACCCCAAATAAATAACTGCATGACAGTTCCAGTTTCCAGTTAGCAGCAGCAGTGCTGGGTCTTGGCAGACAAGATTCTTTGCTAATATTAAACAGGCAGAGTAGCAAATATAGCAGACCCACCCCAGGCTATTTTCCACTGGGGGGTGGGCGATGCAGGTGGAGAAGTTTCATGCTCTAAAGAGACTCTTAAAGGAACAGCAGGACGTCACCGTGTAGTTTGTTTACAGAGGGGCATTTTCAACACTCTTCCTCATTTACTGGCAAGTGGGTTTTACTTGCCGGCTTAGCTCATCCTGTCCAAATCTAATTGACAAGCTTTAGCTAAGCTCATATTACCTCTACCTCTCTTTCAAATCAGAACCAGTGACGGCGGTGAAGATCCTGTGGAGGCGGTTGGTGGATGGATGGCAGCGAACAGATTGAGGTTGAACCCTGACAAGACGGAAGTATTGTCCTTTGGGGACAGGAGGTGTGGGAGGGGAGCTCCCTGGTCCTGAGCAGGGTAACCCTGCCCCTGAAAAACCAGATGTGCAGCCTAGGAGTCATTTTGGACTCACAGCTGTCCATGGAGGCACAGGTCAATTCTGTGTCCAGGGAAGCTGTCTACCAGCTCCATCTGGTACGCAGGATGAGACCCTACCTGCCCGCGGACTGTCTCACAATAGTGCATGCTCTGGTTGTCTCCCGCTTGGGCTACTGCAATGCACTCTACGTGGGGCTACCTCTGTAAGAATTGAATAGCATCTTAAATATATAAACTGATTCCCTTCCTTTAAAGACCTGAGATTTTTTCAATAAATACTGAAGTTGGCTTCTGTATAAAGAGTTTGATGTTCAGGGCCAAGCAACTAGAGGCCTATGTTAAACTAATCCCTAGAAAGTATTTAGGCTGCAATCCTGTACATGCTTTTACCTGCGACTAGGTCCCTTTTATTTAAGTGGGCTTCATTTTGAGTAGGCATGTAGGCATTTGTGCAATTAGCAGCAAGAGGGGGCTGGCCCTGCCTCATGCTCCCGGGCTGCATCCTCGACTGGGGGCTGGGGGGCATGGCTGGCAGAGGTTTGCCTTGGAATGGGTCATTTTTTATCAGATCTGTGAAGTTCAGCCACACACCCTCCCCCTTGTTTTATTATTTCTGGAGTGTGGAGTCAATGCTGTTGCCCTTGTTCAGACACCATGGGAATTTGTAAGGGAGGATGAAGTAGCCACATTTGTGGGTGGCACTCAGCGTGTTCGTCTGCTGAATCCTTCCAGGCTGCTGCAAAGAGCTCTGAAAGGGCCTCTCCAGCTCCCAGCTAGGCAAATGTTTGTTTTTTGTAGGAGTGAGACATGGCAGGACAGGAGAAGCCATTTTCTGGTTCACCTCAGGCATTTGCTGCCTTGAGACGGCCCTAGCTGCTCTCTTGGCACCCATGGCCATCCTTGAAAGAAGTTCTGGCAAAGGTAAGACATGAGTCTTTCTTGCAACTGGAGAAGACTCTCAGTTATTACGGTCTGCTAGAACTCTATCCCTTTAACCAACTAGAGACTGGTGGTTGTGAACACCCTGCTAGGAGGAAAAAATAAATGCTTGAGTTCCCCCATATTCCTTGGCTGGATGTGGGCTGGACAGATGGGGAATTCCCATTCAACTGCTTTCCCCAGTTTAGCATTTGCTCCATTACTCTGGCACTGAGCATAGACAAATCTAGAGATCTGCTGTGGGCAACACTGATGAGGCCAGTGGAGCATGAATTTTGTCACTTGCCTACATCACTTGTTCCGAGGTCTGTGGATGCAGACTTGAGAGCCTGTTTCTTGCTTCGATTGCCATGCTTCATCCCTGTTTGTCCCTGCAACAGAAGAACAATAGAACTGATAGCATGGGACACTTTCACGCTTGATCATGTGCCACCCTTGGTATTTCAATCTGGCCCATTTCTGTGAAAGACCCCAGTCTGAACTTTAGTTATCACAGTAAATAACTTTTAGTTCAGTCTTAGTTTACACAAGTCATACTGCATATTCATACAATGCACTTAAGCGTGTAGAGCCATTCACATGTGTTATCTTGGCCATCCTTGTAATTCTGTACAATGGGCCTATTATTCCCACATGGCCAAGACCACCTAGGGCATTTATGTGATGAGACCTAAGACTTCTATCTCCTAGCCCACCATGCTGCACCTATATCACATCCACACTATGTTTCTCACAGGAAAGATCAGGTCTGGGGTCAGCATCTTATGATTCTACACAGGCTTTGTCTGGAGATGGAGCTAGACAAAATTCTAAGGATGAGAACCTGGTTGGTTATTCCATCTGCAGTCCTAAATAGGGAAGGAGGTGGAGATTTTTACAACAGGAATGGGGGCTGTGTATATGGCGTAAGGGGCTCTGAAAGCAGCTGTCCTAATGCAGCAACACACATACAGGACGACAAATAGCAGAAAGACCCCATACGTACTCCTGCCTTTCTTTTACATTCCCAACTTTACTATTATCCACCAGTGACTCAACCCATGCCCATTCTCACCTGGTGTGCTGTATAGCTGGACTGGTTGTGCAACAGAGGTGGGGGGCAGATGGAGAGATTGTATTGCAGTGGCTGGCCCAGCAAGGAATAGCGGCCATCACCTGGGAAGAAACAGAGCCAATGAGAGGTTGAAGAGGGCAGTTGCACCTAATGTTCAAGAAGAAGCATCTTGAGCAGTCATTTGTTTTCTTTGCTGTTGGAGGATCCTCACTTTCCCACACAGACAGGGGTGAATCATTTCCAGCTTAACAGCATGACAAAGACATTCCAAAACCTGTAAATTGATAGTGTTCCTGGCTTGGTAATAGAGGTGGAAGGCTTCCCTCTGGACAAAGATTTGACATGGAAGCATTTGAATTGCATCCAACTCAAGTCTCCAGAGACTGAAAGGTTGTGGTGGTTATTCTGCAGCATGGACTTTAATAAGGAACTGCTCATTTTATAGCTCCTTAGGTGTCTCCTGTGAAGGTTGGTGTTTATGCCCTGCAGTGAAGCAGGCAGAAATTAGAAATGCAAAGGAACTGTAACTACCCACAAAGCATCTTGCTGGCCATTATGACATCAAACAAGAAGTTCCTTCCTTTGTGAGTCTCGAAAGCTAGGCTTCAAGCACACACTGCATATATTTATTGATGCAAAGGTTGCTGCAGCTTAATCATGGAGTTTTTCCTCTATTGTAACTAAAATTATTTAAGTTCTTTAGCTATAACAAGAACTCCCCAGAGTTGTCCTTACCTTGTGCTGGGCCCACAGGCCGGGGGAACTGTGTAAGGACTGGGAGGGGGCTGAGTCCGGTGCAAACGCTGTTGAGGCTAGTGACAGGTGAAGGTGTAGGTGACTGTGTGGGGGATGTGATGGGACTGTTCAGCTGGGTGCTGTTGGCCTGGAGGAAAGAAAAAAATCGAAAGCAAGGTGGGGTGGGTGCCATCAACTGCATTCAACCTAACCATTTCCCCCTCTTCCATCAGATCCATCCCCATCCTCTACCTGAGCGCTGGTGTCTGGGTTGTAGATGTCTCCAGGCTTCTGCCCTCGCTGGTCCAAACTGTAGTACTTGCAGTGGTTCCATTGCACCATTGAAGGGTTCTGGGGAGGCTGAGGGGCATTGGGCACATTGAGCTGCATAACCACAACACCAGGTCCTGCGGGAGACACCCCTACAGAGGAAGCCAGGAGTGGGGAAACCATCATCATATGCATAAGAACACTATGTGAAATGTCAATCCTGCTTTCCTTCCCTTTCTACCCTCCCACACCAATAGGAGCCCTGTGAGCCTCATAGTTAGTACTACTGCAGTTACGGTGCCATCAGCGTAAGTGGCTCTTTACAGAATTAGATAAGCAAAGGCAGGTTGCCTGCCCTAATGAGCTTACAATCTAAGTAGAAGAGAGAAGAGAGGGGTGAAACTGAGCAAGTGCAGCATAGCGTGCTTAAACTTTGATACAGAATCTTCCAATTCACAACTGAAGGAGGAACAAAACTTCTCTGAATTATAAGAACAAACCTTGGCCACAGCTCATAGTTAAGAGAGGAGAGAACTTAACAACAAGCTCTCTCTTAACAACAACAACAACGCACTAAATCAAACCCTGGCTTAGTTCAGTGATGGGGAAAAAAAGACAGGGAAGGAGCAAAAAAGTGGCTGAGAGCCCCTCTCCAGGAGTCAACACAGACCCAGTAAGCCATAGTTGGGCTTACCATGACGTGCAAACACGGCTATCAGGGAAAATTAGCTATGGTGTTGGAAAGCTAGAACACAGCTCAGTGGAAAATGTGCAAGCTTCTGCTCCAGTGATGTTATTAGCAATAGTTAAGAAGAGCCTGCAGCAGCCATAAGCACAACTCGTCTCCCTTTACAGAAGAGGCAAATGACTGTTCTCAGGATACAGGATGGAGAAACAGAGCCATAAAACAAGATGTCCATTATACCTGGGCCAACTCAACAGATTCTAAGGTCACTGTGGTTGCTCCAAGTGGGAAAGAATTCCTTGAGAAGCAAGGCATGTGGACATTGGTGACCCTCCCAACTCCAGTTTTTCCAATTCAGCCCCTTTCCCCAGGCTCCACTAAGCTGACTGATCAGTTTCCAGACCAAGATTAAAACTTTACAAGTGCCTGAACTGGAGGCAGGGCTCAATGGAATTCCCATGTCAAATTTTACTCTTGTGATGAGCTGGCATTCCCACTGCTCCCATGGGCAGCAGTCTAGCTTAGCAGGTGGAGGGCTGGCCACATGGCACACAAAACTCTCTTTCTTCCAACACTTTGCTGCCACTTCCTGCTTCCTAGCCACCTGTCACCTGAGATGGCTCACTCTGCCCAACAGCAGAGCTAGCTCGGAATACAACTAAAAAAAAAATTAAGGACTTCTTCATTTCCAGGTTTGGAATAGACAGCTGGGCACCCAAGCAGAAGATGCTGTTTGTGGTAGCCATTATTCTTATCATAGCTATGAACAAATGTATATGAATACTGTACACTGCTAAGTCATAAGTGGTGGTGGTGGTGGAGGATGAAGGCTCTTAGGAAACTTCATGTCATTTCACATGAATGCACTTACTACAGAAAAGCTCTAAATAAACGAATAGGAGTTTGGGGTGTTAATTAGGCAGCCCCATTTTTTTTCACAGGCATTTCACTCTTTTCTTGGGCTGCCCTGTTGAACATTTCCATTTGATCTGCCTCGCTCCTTTCCCTGCTTCCCACAATATCAGGGGGAAATGAAAATATTTTACCAGCTGAAAAATTTAGGAAAGGTCTGAACTTTTACCACATTTTCAACTAAAGAAATGTGGTCCAAGATATATTTATGTACATCTTCCTTATATTTTCCAGTGGGTGCAGAGCAGGCGACACTATATCTAAATTTGAGCCTCATGGTCTGTGAAGGATGTTTGACGGAGGCAGGGGGAGCCTGAATAGGACCGGCAGGAGATACATGACAGAGCGGCTTTGAAAAATGATGGGTGTTTTTCACAGTGACCACTAGATCAATACTGTACCAAACACTGGAAGTTGGGAGTTTGAAATCAAGTGTTCTCTTGATCTCATGATGCTCGAGTCCAGTCTTTTAACAATCTTTAACCAGATCACTGAGATCTGGTGATGGTTGGTAAACTCGCAGCATTCTGGTTTCAGTGTTTTCTGCAACTTTGCACATAGTGTGTGTGTCTGTATGTGGGGATTTTTTTGGGGGGTGGGGGTGGGTCACATTCTGCAAGGCTACGGAATAGAGTAAACCGCCTTACCTGAATACTGCTGCTGCATCTGTGGTGGGCTGCAGGGCGAAGGAGATTGCGGCATCTGATACTGCTCTGCCCCAGGAGGCTGCAGGAAACTAACCGAAGGGCTGGGAAGGAAATAGCAAGATCTGATGAAGTAGCAGAAGCAACAGGACGGAGACAACAGCTGTGCTTCCCTTGAGAGACAACCAAGCCCAACTGCACTGAGTAATTTCCCGCATCATTCATCAGTTTAATGCTAATTGCTGTGATTCCTGCTCCGATCATCTTTCAATTAAGGGGAATGCTTATTCAGTACTTCAGAGGGTAGGGATGCCACACGCATTCTCATCCTCTTATTCTCGCTCATACACAAGGAAGCTTCCCCACCCCCACTCCCCTTCTCTAGCTAGTTGTTTCTCCATCTTGAATCAAAGAATCAGAGTTGGAAGAGACCCTGAGGATCATGTAGCCCAATCCCTGGGACTACTCCAACCCAAAGGGATGCAGGTGGGGCTGTGGTCTGAACAGCTGAGTCTCTTGGGCTTGCTTTTGTGCAGGAAAGCACTGCCTGCACCAGTTGTCAATAACCTCCACCATTTGCCAAGACCACATCTCTAACCCCCACAGCAGGGGAGATGGAGCAGAGTTGCATAGAAACCAGCTGGGCTTGCAAAAGAGGGACAGAGGACTCAGCTTTGCTAGCCTGGAGAAGCAGAGCACTCTGTCCCCAATCTGCCAGGCCAACTGGCTTCCACACTCTCCATGTAGGAAGTGGCTTCATTCCACCTCTGGTTGGCATGGAAGCCAAATCAGGTTGATCAAAGCAGAGTGCTCTTTCCCTGCTTCACTGGTTCCATCGCTTGCCTTTATGGAATTCCTGGTCATCAATAGTAGATTGATTTTTGTCCTGAGAGAGAGGTATACTTATATAAAATTAGAAAGGGCAGCCAGAGAGGCCTGTAGACCATACATGAAAAGCGTATTGGCTCTTACAACTCCCGTCAAGCATCATCTAACTTTGTGCAAGTAGGCAAATCTTTCCTTAAGAATGATTGTCAGCTTGAGAGAATATCACATATTGTTCCTTCAGCAGGGACAAAAATGCCAGTAACTCCTATTTCTCATTTCTGTTTCCTAGGGCAGAAACTGGGAAAGCCAGGGACTTCCGGGTTAGCACGATCGGGTAATGGCGGATTCCTTCCGAGCTCCGGAGGGAATCGGCTCTACTGAAGACGGGTCTTGCCGCGGCGGCGACTTGGTGCTGAAGCCTGCGGACTTGGTGACTCGGCGGGCACCTTAAGCGCCCCCCGACCCACGAAGAGCCTTTTTAAAGGCTTCGGAGAGGGTACGGAGAGTGGCGTGGTGCTGTGAGTAGACCGCTACTTCAGTGGAGTGAAGCCGCGAGCCATGGCCGAAGAGCGCTGACTTTTTTCCTTGAACATTTGGACTGAAAAAGAAATAACCCGTGAGTAGTACGGAATTTGGACTTGAAAATTTCTTTCTTTTTGAATTCGGTACGATCGGGGGAGTGTTAAAAAGGAAGTCCGCGCCCCCCCCCCCTTTTGCAGACACTTAAAGCAAGAATCGGATAACTAAGGTGGAGAGACTACCTTTCTCTGTGTGAGATAAAAGTTATTAATTTCACAATTGACATTAGAAGTTTTGAGCTGGAGGATAAGAACTGAATTTCAGAAGTTGATGTGCAACCCCCCCCCCCAGACCCGGGAGCGATCTGCGAGTGAGCCTGTTGAGGAGACAGAAGGAGTTTGACAGCTGTCAAATGAGCTGTCAAACGAACTGTTTAAGCTAGAAAAATCTGTTACTTATTTTGCAGACCAGATGGGTTACATTTGATTTAAAGTTGTTGGAAACAATGAAGAAATAAGTAATAGTAATTGATTGTTGGAGAAGGATTACTAAGTAACAAGAATCCCTCTAGGGGGGATTCTGAGGCATTACAATGGCTGCAGATGGGAAACTACAGGCCGAGTTGGAAAAAATGTTCTTTCTCGTGGGAAAACCTCAGGACCAGAGCACAGCTATGGCTACAATGATTGTGACCTTGATTTTAAAGCAAGCAATCCTGTTGCCTGAGTTAAGGACTTGACAAAAGAAAACTCTGCAGCTGAACCAGAAGACGTGACAAAAGAAAACTCTGCAGCTGAACCAGAAGAGATATTTTCAGAGTCAGAGGAGAGGGAAGGAGGAGCGGAAATACTTCAGGAGGAAAAGGCCAACCAAAAACCTACAAATGGGGAATACAAAGAAAATAAGACATGGATAATGAGAATCTGGTTGAAAATCAAGAATGAAGAAGAGAGAGATCCCCTTATGGGGGGATTGAAAGAACTATGGATTACAAATTTGTGCAAGATGAAAGAGGGAGCCCTTGGGACATTCGGATTATTTGGACTTAAAAGAAGTAAGAAACATGATTGGGGCTCCGCTTTTGAATATAGAGGGCTGGTTGGAAGAAACACTGATCTTATTGGGTTAGAGCTCCTTCGAGACTTGATGGCCAACATAAAAGATTACCAACAAAACCGACGAAGAGGGACTGATAGAGATTTGAAGGCCTCGGACGTGAGAAATCCAGGCTAAGAACTGATATTATGGACACCTCTTTGGGGGATCGAAACCTGGAAAGAGGGGGGGTGAGAGTTCTCTTTTTTTTCCTTTTGAACTTAAAAGCAATATAAGGTTATGATTTTTATGTCTAGTTATTATGTTCAGTAATTAATATGATAATTGAGAAATTGTTGGAAGGGAATTTAGGTCGACCTTTGGAAAGGATGTAATGATTATAATGGATCTGTATAAGTTAAAATTGGATAATTAAGAAGAACTAAGTTTTTTTAAAAATGATACTAATATTGTAAAGAAAAGAGATAAGAACTTGCTGAACTAACTACTGGAATTAGGATGCATGAAGGGGGGATGCGGGGAAGCCAGAGAATGTGGTTATGAAAGTAAGAATTTGAAATTGTACATGTTTGTCTGTGTCTTTGTGTGTTTGTTATGTTTATATAAAATGTGAAAACTCAATAAAAAATCTATATATAAAAAAAAGAAACTGGGAAAGCCAACCTGTGACCCCTATTAGCAATTCATTGGGGTTGTCATGGCTATGAGATGGCGATGGGGAAGCCAGTTGTGGATCTGGACAGCAACCCTGTCGATCTCTTGGAAGAGGTTCTTTCACACTGGATGCCCAACTTCGCTGACTGCTTTTGTTGCTGCACATTTTTATTGTGCTTTTATTGCTGCTTTGTACTGCATTTTTAAACTACTGTGATTATTATAATCTTAACAGAAAGGTGATATACACACCCACACCCACACACCCCAGACCTATTCTGGTTCCCTTTTATCTATTTTCTTACATTTCTATGCCTACCAACTTTGCCAATGAACCCTCAAGGCAGCATAAAATAAAAAGCAAACCCTAAGGAGATATCCCATCAGCGCAAGCATTTCTGCTTTCCCGACAAAATGGTGTCACCTTTTCTCCCCATGTGCACTGCTCTGGGGATTCTCCTAGCCCTCCATAATAGATTTTGGGGGGGGGGGAGTGCTGGGGGGCTTGGGAAAAAGAGATGCACTGGCAGGAGTCCTTGCTCTGGCTTCCACTAGCAGAACAGGTTAGTTGCATGCAGTCCAAGGAACTCAAATAATTCCTCCTTCCTTCCACCAAAAGCCTGGGATGACCAAGATAAGTTTTGGTTCTGAAAACCCATCAAGGAAGGAACCCTGCAGACTATTGAAAAGGGGAGTTCCAAAGAGAACTATGAAGGCTCTGCTCCTAGTAGTCACACCTGCCAAAGAAGGGACACTATACAGGGCTTTGGCTCAAGCTCTTACCTGGTGCCATTCTGCTGGGCTGGCGGGATAACACTGTAATAAACTGGCACCCCCCCTGCTTGTAGTCCTCCTTGTACAGACTGGTTTGCTGGCATCAGCACAGGCTGCTGAAAGGGCTGTTGGACCACGCCCTGAGACTCATTAGCCACTGGAACCTGCTGGCGGGGGGCAGAGGGAGAGTAAAGGGAGAGAACCTATTAAACAGGGGGAAAGACAACAACATACAGTAGTTTAAGGGGCACTGAATGCAGAAAACAACAGTGGAGGAACAATGAGACACCTCCTCCAAGATCTGGTCTTTAGATGAAAAGTAAGTGCCTAGGGCTCCTGCTCTTTGCTTCCAACACTTCGTGAACTCCAGGGCTTTGCTTTCACTTCACTTCACTTCTATTTCACTTCATTTATTTTATTTTACCTGACCTTATCTTAGTCCAGGACAAAAGCCAGAATACAAGGTGCATATGGTAGTAACTGAAAAATGAAAACTAAACACATGTCTCTGACTTGTTGTCCTTGTTGCATAGTAAGATACAAATGAATCCCAGCAATTGTTATATCTTGCCAAGGTACACCTAATACAGGAATGGCAGTGAAAAGTTGATGTAATTTGAACTGCTGAAACACACTCACTAGATAGCTACTTACTTTAAAATAGGCTGTTGTGCTAAAACACTTTTGTACTGCATGGAACACATGATCAAATAAGGCAGGAGTGGTGAACCTGTGGCCGTCCAGATGTTGTCTCACTGCAACTCCCATCAGGGTCCGTGGAATCTGGAGCCCAGCAACACCTGGAGGCTGACCTCTGAGAGAAAGCTTCTTTTGCATCTTTTATGTGGTTCAAACAAACAAATGAATCGAACCATCGCTGCATTTAGAATTTCTGGTCATGTAATAAGGATTTTTAGAATTCCCATTCTACTGTAGATTTTAGATAAGCCCTTGGCACTTTTGCAGATAAAAGGCAGAGTTCCTAGGGACATTGATGAAATTTGCACAATTCTTCCCTCACAGCAAGTGGACTCAAAAAAAGGCATTCCAAGTTGAAAAGTGTGTGGTTGTTTTCCAGGTGCACCCCAGCTGGGCACTTCATCCACAACCCAGAAAACTGCAGAACTGACGTCAAGGAGCCCTTGGGGCTTTATACATCTCAAGCCCTCTCCCCTGCCCAATAAAATTAGGCAAGGTCAATTGCTGAGGTGTTTGTAATATAGTGGTTTGTAATGTGGGTCAAAAGTACAGACCTTTCAATGTGTGCTATGTAGGCTTCAGGAATGAGCCCTGTAAGTTTTCCCACATTCAGTGCAACTCCTACCATACTGTTACTACCAATCACCTTGTGGCTTTGAAAAGGCTTCCCAGAATAGGCATGGCACTGGGGCTTCCAGGGGGAAAAGGGTGTGATGGAATACAAAACACTCATTTATGCAGGCCTTTGAAAATGGACTTAGGGAGTTCAACTGTCTCAGTTAGGTTGTCACAGTTTACTTTCAACATCAGCAGCAACCTCAGGTTGCTATCTGCCGTTTTTGGATCTGTAAAACAGTTCCGATCTGTTTCTAGGTTGCTGTTGACCTGTTATGATTAACAGAGGCTGTTGCCAAAATAGCAATCCTGCATCAAGTCTCCCCCTATTTAATGTGCAGCAAAACATGTCTATCCCCTGATGTCATTAAGTTACACATTTCTTCATTCCATCTCACATTATGGGCCTACAATGGCAGCGGATGCACAACACAGAGATGCCGGATGAACCCAGAAACATAGCGAGCTGCCTTATGCTGAGTCCGACCATCTATCCACCTGGCTCAACAATGTTGACATTGACTGGCAGCAGCTCTCTGGGCTCTTGACAGTGGGCATTTGCAGCCCTTACAGGAGATACTGGGGATTGAACCTGGGACTTATTGTAGGCAGAACCAAGGCTCTACAATAAAAGAGGGGGAAATGCAAAAACTAGAGATGGTGCTGCTGTTTTAGTGCCAAGATCAGTCCTTCCGTAAGTCACATACCTTGAGTTGCACCTATGCCTTTGAAGAGCATGGGACAGCTTTCTAAACTATCACAGGGATCAAAAGATTGCATGAATTCACTTCTGACTTACCAAATTGCCACTTCCAAAGTCCCTTACCCTCACCATATTTCTTCTTTCTTTTATTGCCACTCACTTGATATGAAGGCAGTGAAGTGTACTGGGTCATCAGGCCTTGCATCTGACTGCCCATATTTCCTCGCTGGTTGCTAAGGAGGCTCTGGCTCTGAGACTGCTGCACACCCATCATGCTTTGCATCTGGCCACCCATGTTGCTGCGCTGGTTGCTGAGGAGGCTCTGGCCCTGTGATTGCTGCATTCCTATCATACCTTGGTACGTCTGCTGCTGGCTGGACATGATTGGCTGTAAACCTGCATCGGAGCAAGAGGCTGAAGGTTAATACTTTATACCAGTGGGATCTGCTTGTCTCCTCCAGCATTACGTGGTCACTAAAGCATGCTCAGTCCTCATTGGCCTGTTTTTTGTTTTTTAAGGAGGGGAGCTGTCCCCTCCGTTTCCCCCCTTAAATATTTTTCCTACTTCTTCAAACTTGGCAATTGCCTCCTCCTCTGCATCTCAGTGGTCTCACTTTGGTTAAACAACCATCATATTTAAGCACTTTAGGTGGCCAACAGTATATATGACTGGTCCAGGAGGACCCCTTCATTACCCTTCATATGCATCGCTTGTGTATGCGCATGCATGCAGGTGGTGCTGTGGTCCAAACCACCAAGCCTCTTGAGCTTGCCGATCAGAAGGTCGGCAGTTCAAATCCACACGACGGGGTGAGTTCCCGTTGCTCTATCCCAGCTTCTGCCCACCTATCAGTTTGAAAGCATACCAGTGCAAGCAGATAAATAGATACTGCTGTGGCGGTAAGGTAAACAGTGTTTCCATGTGCTCTGGCACTTGTCATGGTCCTCCGTGTGCCAGTAGCAGTTTAGTCATGCTGGCCACATGGCCTGGAAATCTGTCTGTGACAAACCTCATAGTCACATTTGACTGGACTTAACCATCCAGGGGTCATTTACTTCTATATTATTATTATTATTATTATTATTATTATTATTATTATTATTATTATTATAACCTTCATTCGAAGATCACAGACGTATGTCATTCACATCTTCCTTGTAGACCAGAGATTCAAATCTCAGAAATCTTTAAATGAACGCTTCCTGACAATCAACTCAAGCGTTAGTTGATTAATTCACCAAGGTTTACAGCCCTTCTGTGCACATATGTTTTAGATCAATTATCAGACCCAAACAATCAAATGTATGTAAAACTGAAGGACAGTAATAGCCTCAACTACCTATAACCCAAGGGGACATAGGCCTTACAGCCAGCTACATTCACTCTTGCAAAGATTTTTAATATGCAATGACCTGAGCTCTATAAATAGGCTAACTCCCCCTTGGCTCCAAGAAAGGGCAAGCTGGCTTGGATCTCCCTCACAGCACTAGAGCACTGATCTCCCGCCGCTGCCGCCCCCACTTGTTCCTTCTTGGATGCTGCACGTGCCGCCCCCTTACCAGGTTGCTGCGACTGCTGAGGCAGCTGTTGGCTGCGCTGGGGGCTGTAGGCCACCGGGTGAGAGAGAGGTCGGTATTGCTGGCTAGAGTTTGGGTACTGCCCGGGTGGGTAGTAAGATACCTGAATCTGTCAGGAGGGGGAAAAAGCAGTCAGTAAATAAGACAAAGGACATAACTGTAGCAGAGCTCAGGGCTTCTGACTGACAAGCCGCTCAAGAGGACACCAGTTGCAGCAAAAGGTTAGCCTCAAGGGGACACCAGCAGGAGACACACGGTCACAAGCACGTGAAGTTCAGACAGACACACAGGAGTAGCCACAAGGAACCAAGGATCCTTGGAGAACCCTCAAAAGAGAAAGCATACAAGCATTTGCAGAATGACAGCCTCTTGCTACACCCCTCAAAACAACAACAGCAGCAGCAACAACAACAAAAAAACAACCCTCTCACACTTTCTGGGCTTTTCTAACTCAACTGAAAAGAAAAACATGGCATTGACCAACAGAACAAGCAGTCTCTGGAAATTCAATTATTTCATAGTTAGGCAACATCCAACTTCCATCTTTCATAGTTGGGTAACACCTGTGCAACTTTGTAGGTGGAGATGGAGTGGAGCGAGTAGGTTCTGCAAGAGCACCACAGGCAATATTTGCAAATGAGGCTGGAAACTCTGCCCAATATTCTGTCCATTTGCATTTCTTACAGCAGAAAGTGTTGATCTGATGTTTCCTATTCTAATCCTATTTTCCTCTTCTAATTAATTCTAGAGGGTTCTGGAAGCTTCTCTGTGTGAAAGAAACAAGCAGAAGGTTCATGATGTTTGGGTTATTACTTCAGAGAAGCTGAGTAAAGCTGACTTAAACTGGTTCTGTTATCTCTTCTGTCAAGGTCATGCTGACTATAATAATAGGCCAGAAAGAGCCTGGGTTTCACTTTCTCTTTCTATCTCTCTTCTTTCTGGTGTGGTATTCTGTATATAGTGTTAAGGTTTAGTCGTATTATAACTTATTATAAGTTTAAGTTAAGTCTGCTGCAACTTTTCTCATGGACAGTGCCAATCCTGAATGTATTGGATTTGTGACTGTTTTGCTCATTTGCCTTAAGTAGCAATAAAGCTCTGCTGGATGAAATATAATTGCCTCTGGTCTATTTTTTGGGAATCCTGCAACGTGTTTAAGTTTTTACTCTACACTGGAGTTCTGCTCTGGATCATTATTGAGTAGAATTCCATGACATATACCCCTCAAAGCCTAACCTAGCTAACTTGACCCAATGCTTAGATACCCTTAATGCTCTGCCCAGCTCAGGTCTACTTGGAATGGTTTTCTGCACCCCTTTTAGCAACTCCTCCTCATCATCATCATTTCATGTTCACTAAGAATCTCTTTCACACTGCACACACTGTCACTTACTTGCTGCGGGGGCTGCATATAGCTCTGGGGCTGCAGAACCTGCTGGGCTGGGGCTGTGTGTCCCGAGGCAGAGTAGGTGGAGGCTGTGATTGGCTGCCCAGGAGAAGCCATGATGAATCCCGTCTGCTGAGGATGCTGAGACATGATTGGTGGCTGGAACATGGATGAGGACGGATCTGGTGCTTCTGTGGAACCCTGGCGGCTGAGGCTGATCTGCCCAAAATGGTTGCTGAGCTCATCAGCCTGTAGCCAGAGGACAAGAGAAGGAAGCACTGAGTAACTGTGACCTCAAGTTGTTCACATCAGCAGGTACATGGAACCACAACAGCCCTCCCTCTCCTGAATGAAAACAGGATCAAGCAATTAGCACAGTGCCCAGGAAAGGTGTTCTTAGACAGTGTGAATATCAAGAAAAACAACAATGAAAGTGACTATTTGACTTAAAGGCAGATGTGCCAAAGAAACAGCACTTGAAGAATTAGGCAGAAACTCGAGAAGGGTGGGGGAAGAGATTACCCAATGATCCCTCATACCACTTTAGTGCCTCAATGCTTTGTCCCTTCACGACATAGGCCAATGCAAGTGACATAACATTCTGGATAGGTCACTCTACATAGGCAAGTCCACTTCTCTTTGACTTCTCAAACTCGGACACAATCAAGAACTGCAACCTAACAGCTTGTGTAAAATAAACAGGCCAAAATCTGCCTAATTCCTATATCAGTGGGAATGGAGAAGGGGGCTAAGGCAGGGCTGGATTAACCAAAGATGCCAACAAGTAATTTCCCTATACTACGGTTGCCATATGTCTGGGTTTTTCTGGACACGTCCTCTTTTTCAGCATTATAATCTCCATCCAGGAGATCTTCGTTGCTCTCTCTGTGTGTGTGAGAGAGAGAGTGTGTGTTTCCCTCCTCTCCTTTCCTGGTGGGACTCCCGCCAACCTTTGCCCACCTGGCAGCTCCCCATAGTGGAAGGCAAGGAGGATGCCACAGCTCCAAGGGGGAAAGGTGGCAAGTCAGGTGCCGCTAGGGGACTTTCGGCTGCAGGAGATGGGCAAGGGGCGGCTGAAGTGGACCCACAAGTGGTTGCATCCATTGAAGCAATGGGATCACACCACACGGGTTGGTGATAGGGGGAAGGTGAGGAAGAGGAGGGGGTGGTGAGAGGCTGGACAAATCTGCAGGATGGCACACAAGCTGGGAGGCAAGAGCAAGAGCACAGTGGGCACTGGGCAAGGCAAGAGCGCAGTGCAGCGAAGTTGCCCGGCTCAGGATGAATTTGGACTGCCAGCTGCTGTGCCAGAGATGTGGGGTCTGGTGAGCAACCCAGAGTTCCCTCTCTGTCGTCCTGCTGCTGCAGCTGCTCAGAAGGGACCCAGTGGGGAAGAAAGGTGCGTGTGGGACCCCCAGCAGGAAGGGAGGCTTCTTTGCTTTTATTTTTTGGTGGGTGAGTGCAGAGGAGACCGAAAATGACACTGCCCACAGGGGAGGCCTAAGCCAACAAGGGGCTCCCGTTGAGGACGCTACCCTAGCCCTCAGGAATGGCTCTGACCTCCAGACGTAGCAATAATCATCCTCATCCTTATTTTAAAAAATAACATTTAATTTAAAAAAAACTCCTCCCCCCCTTTTTTGGTTTGTTTAGTCATTTTTCTTTTCTTCCTTTTCTGTGGGGGAGGGAAGAAAATCCCTTTCTTCTTTTAACTATATCTCCCCTTCTATTTCTACTTTACTTTCACTGACATCTCTTAATCATCCCCCCCCCATTTTTATTTTTAACTTTCATTTTGATTTTTTATCAACATTATTAAACATTTCAATACGCCTTTTATCCTTTACTGCGCGCGCGCACACACACACACACACACACACACAACTATTTTTCTTCCTCCTCCCCCCCCCTTCCCCTCCCAGCCCACCTACAAATGTGTCCTGGTAAATGTGCCCTCCTTTTTGCTCTTTGAAATACAGTGGTGCCTCGCAAGACGAAATTAATTCGTTCCGCAAGTTTTTTCGTCTTGCGAGTTTTTCGTCTTGCGAAGCTGTCTGGGACAGCGGAGAAACGCGCTGCGTTTCTCCGCTCTCCCTGGAAGGCAGGCAGGGGGGAGCAAGGACCTCTTCTGAAGGCCGGCGGGGGGTAAAAGTCTTTGCTCCCCCCGCCTGCCTTCAAAAGCCGTCCGGGATAGCGGGAAGCGCTTCCCTGCTATCCCGGACTGCTTTTAAAATGCTGGCGGTGGGGAGTAAAGCCTTTCGCCCCCGCCGGCCTTCCTGGACCTCTTCTGAAGGCCAGAGGGGGGGAAAGGCTTTGCTCCCCACCACCAGCATTTAAAAGAGGTCCCCGGAGATTTCCCTATGGGCTTTCTTCTTGCGAAGCAAGCCCATAGGGAAATTTGTCTTGCGAAGCAACTCGCAAACGGAAAACCCTTTCGTCTTGCGGGTTTTCCGTCTTGCGAGGCATTCGTCTTGCGGGGCACCACTGTATGGCAAGCCTACTAAGATCTGACTTCTGTGTATGAGACCATGGATTCCTTTGAGTGTGCTGCCACAGGTGATGAGTCCCCACTTATTACTATGCTACCATGATGCAGGAATCAGCTGCCAATGGCAATTTCTACCTCAAACACATGTAGGCACGTAGGCTTGACACCTGACTGTATAAATGCAATGGATGTGCAATTTCCTCCATGTTATTGCTATTGGAATGGAAACAAGCATTATGTGAAACAAACATACTATTATGCAATAAACCCTAAACAAGTTGTAGTATGGCGCCTCTGTTATAAGATCATCATCTAGAACAGGGGCAGGCAATGTGGTGCCCTCCAGATGTTGCTTGAATGCAACGTCCACAATCCCTGACCACTGGGCAATGTAGGCTGGGCCCGATGGGGTGTTGCAAACTAATGTCATCTGGGGGGCCAAAGGCTCCCCATTCCTGATCTAGAATATCTCCACTGCTAGACACAGCATGACTCTTCCACTCCACAGACAAAGTAATCATTTTGACCATCTTGTGACAGAACAACTAGGTTCTCTATCTTGCCACAGTTGGCTCATGACACTTTGCCACGGTAAAATACAGATGGCATCCCTCTTGCTGCCCACACCCATCCAGTAGCTAACAGGGTATTAGGTGGCATGGTCTGTCCCAGCTTCTGCTAACCTAGCAGTTCGAAATCATACCAGTTCAAGTAGATAAATAGGTACCGCTATGGTGGGAAAGTAAATGGTGTTTCAATGTGCTCTTACACTTGTCACGGTCCTCCGTGTGCCAGTAGCGGTTTATTCATGCTGGCCACATGACGCTGAAAGCTGTCTGTGGACAAACGCCAGCTCCCTCGGCCTGAAAAGCATGAGCACCGCACCCCATAGTTGCCTTTGACTGGACTTAACTGTCCAGGGGTCCTTTACCCTTTTACCTTTCAAATAACTAACATAGTCTGGTTCTCTCAGTTTTAAGGCCTGTTTTTTAACTTGGGGATTATGGTGAATTTAAATTTCCTTGCATATTTATTTTGATTTTGATTTCAGGGTTTGTTTTTTATTTCTATATGAATTGTTTTTATATATTTTTCATGTGAGCTGCCCAGAAAACTTTGGGTTATGGGGCAGCATGCAAATGTTAATTTAAAAACTCACTGGAAAATTCTCCTGTGCAAATTGGGTTGAAATGACCAGGAGTTGTGGAAGCGCTCTTCTGCAGCTCTTGTTCATTTCAACGAGGCTCAATATGCCAGTGTACTGTGACCAGATCTCCTTCCTGATGTCCTCAATGGTACCTGAAGTCTGCCTGCCTCTCATAGGAAACTGACTGAACTTTGGCAGAGGTGTATAGCTGTCAAACATCCCTTATTTGGCGGGAAACTCCCTTATCCCAGTGCCGTGTCCCGCTGCTATCCCGGACTGATGATGTCCCTTAAATTTCCCGGGTTTCAAAGGACGCAGCTCCTTTCCCTCCCTCCCTACCGGCCAGGGAGGAGGGAGGCTCCAACTGTGTTGCTTGGCTGCCCGGCCTGCTCCCCTCTGGCCTCCTCTCACCAGCCTCGGCCCCGGGAGCCCCTCCCCGCTGGGACTGGCGGGAGCCTAGGGCCCTTCCGCCACCATCCTCCTTGCGACCGCCAAACTGAGCGTCTCTGCATGGGGCCTTCCCTCTGCCGGTCGCCGCCACTCCCAGTAGGCTGTACTGCAGCTGTACCGCCGAAGGACCCGGGTGATATGGGCAGCCTGGCACGGCCTATGAATTGCTGAGGAGCCTTGAGAGGAGAGTGAGGGCAGCCATAGAGAAAGCAGTTCAGAGAGAGGAGGCGGAGGCGGAGGCGGAGGCGGAGGCGGGGGCAGGTGTTCCAAGGGCTAACCATAGAGGAAGAAAGCGGAGGAAGGACCGCAAGAGCTTCTCCCACAGATTTGTAGTGGTAGACTAGCATAGATGGTCTGACCTGCGGGCTTACTTCGGGCACTATTCCCCCCCCCCCTTCCTCCCGCCCCGCCTGATGGAACTGAGAGCTGCAGATGGAGCACGAGAGAAAAGATACAGAACTGCAGCAGCATCTTTGTAGCTTGGACTTCGTTTTGCGTGAAAAGTGGTTGCTACTTGTAGTTATTTAATTGCAGTGTTTCATCAGCTGGTGTCTTGAGCAGCAACCTCTGGAAACAAAGGGCTAAAAACCGGAGCTGCTCTCCCAAATTATCTGGTCCCTTTAACTTTGTATTTCAGTTGGCTGCCTAAAATCCCTTATTTTGGCTGCTGATCCCTTATTTTCGAGGCTGCTGGTCCCTTATTTTCAAATCTGTAAGTTGACAGCTATGCAGAGGTGCATAGAACATAAACCAACCAACCCTTCATTATGTACTTTAAATGCTGAATATTTAAATGGTTAACTCAAGATCAAGAGGCAGAACTGCCGGAGCATCAGTTCCCCAAAGGCAGTCCAGATCATCAATGTGCTGTGGGAAAGAAACAGGAGGGAACAAGGTACACCATAGAAAGACAACTCAAACGCCACACAATCTGGATAGCAGACTTCTCTTCCTCCACCTCAGCTACCACTCTACTGATTGCAGGCTAATCTGGAAATCTTGCCAAACTCATTTCCCCTACATAATATTCATGCATGCAGAGAAAGTAAGATAGGATGCAGCTTAAGACTTACAGAGCTCAACAGTGTTTGGATCAGCTAAATCAGAGGTTTTCAACCCTTCTGAGTCTACGGCTCCCAACTACATTCTTGTTGTGGGGCTCAGGAGCCCAGTTATGTCACCCCTTGCCTGCAGAGCTGGCAGCCTCTCACCCTTTTTCGAGCATCCTCCCTTGTGGAGTATTCCCTCAGTCTCCTCTCCTCTCCCCTCTCCTTGGGAGTCCTTTGGGCAGCTGTTGATGCTGCCCATGGTCTCTGAGCTGCCCCCCCAACCCCAAAGAGGGGTGTCTCCTCACACTGCCCCACAGGGGCCTGGGACTTGTCTGTCCATTCCCAACAGCAAGGGCTGGTGGACTGGCTGGCTGGGCTCCCTCACCCACTTGCTAGCTTACTCCAAGGCTGCCTCAGCTCCTGGCAACCAGCACACCCTGGCCAGCCACAGAGGCACCAATCGCTAGTCAGGGCTGCAACAAACAGCTGTGCAAGACTTTGGGAGGCAGAGACGAGACAAGGCATCAGAGGAGGGAGGGAAGGAAAGAGGGACAGAGGCCAGTGCTGCCAGCGGCACCCCTGACCAGCATTCAAGGCACCCAGGGAGCCACGGCACACCGATTGAAAACCACTGACCTAAATGTTCTAACCCCAAATTTGCCAACTGCCTTATCAGTCAGATTTGATGACCTGTGTGCAGGAATATCATCAGAAAAAGCACTATGCAAATTGAAGAATCATATAGCAGTGGGCAAAACCAAGTTTATCCAACTGTAACACATTACAGCCATGCCCTCTGGTGGCTGTTACGGCCACATCTCATACAAAACCAGGAAAATGTCCTTTGGTACACATGCCCTGTTAGTTCAATGTGTTTCACCATCAGCTAGTCTCTCACAAAAGTAATTTTGGTGGCAAAAATTAATTAGTGAACACTTTCATGCAACTGCATTCCCTGGAAGTGGAACAGGCCTGCAGACTGAGGAAGACACTTCATTTTCCCATCCACAATAATATTGCTCTTTCAGCAATAGGAAACTATAATAGGAGCTTTCTTTTAGGAAAGACATCTCGGAGCCATATAAAAACTGAGCAACAATTGTGCATTTGTTGCATTATAAATAGAAAGCCATGAACACACTTGAGAGATGGAAATTCTATCCTGTTGAAGCGGAGCCCATCATCATCCTATGTAGTAGTGTGTGTGTGTGTGTGTGTGTGTGTGTGTGTGTGTGTGTGTAATGTTTTTATTATGTACCCAAAGCGAACAAGCAGCTAACAAAATCAGCACTGGAATGCAGCACATTCTTTATTATGCCAAAGAGAGAGAGCGAGAAAGAGAAAGAGAAAGAGAAAGAGAGAGAGAGAGAGAGAGAGAGAGAAAGAAAGAAAGAAAGAAAGAAAGAAAGAAAGAAAGAAAGAAAGAAAAAGAAAATCTAAGAAGTTGGGTTTTTAATACCATATTGTACTGCTGGGGTGGAGAGACTGGCAGGAGGACTTGGGGGCAGGAGCTTGGAGAGTACTGAACAGGCTGCGGAGAGGGCTGCAGAGCTGGGACTGGCTAAGAGTAGAAAAGGAAAGGAAGAAACAGGCATAAGGAAGCAGGGGTGGGGGGAGAGGAAAGGAGAGGGCAAGGGCAGAGGGAGAAAAGGCAGAACAAGGTTAGTCATTATACATAAAGACATAAGAGGTCTGAAAAGATACCACCAGCTACTGAGCTGGCTTTCCATCTGCTTTAGAGAAAAAGAAAAAAACAAGAAATAGAAGCTCTGGAAGACTTCAGCCAAGGGGGAAAGGCAATAGGAATAGCAAGGTGCCGAATACCAATTTCTGAGAACTCTGACATCAACATGCATTCCAGTTCAGGTGCCTAGTGGCCCCTGCAGCCTTAAAAGAAACCTGCCCTGCAACTGGCAGGGCTGTAATGATTAGGAAACAGGACTCTGCTTTTAGCTGCCTCCTAAGTTTTACAAATCCTGCCAACCTAGCAGTTCGAAAGCACATCAAATTGCAAATAGATAAATAGGTACCACTCCAGTGGGTAGGTAAACGGCGTTTCCGTGCACTGCTCTGGTTCGCCAGAAGTGGCTTAGTCATGCTGGCCACATGACCCGGAAGCTGTACGCCGGCTCCCTCGACCTATAGAGCGAGATGAGCGTGCAACCCCAGAGTCTGTCACGACTGGACCTAATGGTCAGGGGTCCCTTTACCCTTTACCTTTAAGTTTTACAAAAATAGCATATGATTTAAAAAAAGATGAAAATCTTTGTCCTGATCACATAAATAATGTAAAGTAAGTATTTTATTCTTCTAGGTGGCAAAATCTGGAAAATACACAATTCATCAAGGTGGAGCACACTGGACATATTTGCACATCATGGTAAACCACAATTCAGAGTGACATAAATGAGCCTTGTGCACATAGTCTCCACATGCCCTATTCTCCTCCTGAACAGCTGGAAGGAGTATGGACCACTTTTGCTTAACAACAGTTTGTTGTTTCGCCTGAAGTGACAGATTGTGCATAATATAGGTAGCCATGTTGGTCTGATGCAGAGACCAACTAAGTTTGTTCTTGGTATAAGCTATCATTTGCATGCACACTTCTTCAGATAACTGTGGTTAATTAAATTTTGTTTAGAGAAAAAAAAATTGAACCCATGCTACACTGGAGGAGACAGGAGTGAGCCCAAGGCCTGAATAGGCTTGTTCACATCGTACAAAACTATGGATACTGTGACATGCAAACATAGCCATTCACTGGTCTTAAACCAAAATTGGATAAGCTAATTTATCTAAATTGCTAGTTTCGGTTTTCCAGTAATCAGACATCCCCCTTCAGACATTGATTCTGATTATTGTCAAGTATATATTATTTACGGGGATGCAGTAGGACATGAAATCTAACCAACAAATAAGGATGTCTAATTTGACAGTTGCTAGGTATGAGAATGAAATAATATCAACTGCCTCAACAACTTTGTAGAATATAGCAGAATATCTTCATTTATCACTACCCCTTATGTTATGGAGGTGTTATTTTTCTGAGCTTTCCCTGTAAATGCATGTTTCTTCTTTTTCTGCGTAACAATGCTGAGGTCTACATACTGTTTCTTGGCCCAGATGATTCTATTTTAAATAGGTCTACTCAAAAGTAAGTTACAATAAATTCAGCCTTACTCCCAAGTAGGAGTGCACAGACTGTAGCCAAAGCAGCAGCAAAAATCCCCCATACAAAATTTCACATCTCTTCATGGCCCTGCTAAGGTGAGTCTAACCAACAATTCTTCTGCTTCAAATTACTATCCTTCCTGTAAAATTACTAAATAAAACTATACCTTATGCTCCATTTAAGCTAAATTAAAAGGTCTGCCACGTCAAGCAGCAAACAAAAAAGAACGATCTGCAAATATTTCAATCCTGCTGCTCTCTGTGGCGACTGAAGGAACTGAGTAGGAAGATGTCCACATTCCTAAGGACTGAGCAGTTTGGTGCAAACCTACCGCTGAAGAGGACAGCCAGAGCCTCGTGTGTCTGTCTCAAATTGTTCTGCTAAGGCAGGGGCAGACCTGTTGTGGAACATGCAGAACTGCAAAGCCCCCACAAACACACATTCCAGGCTTTCCAGATGCAAATCACCTTAACATGCATCTGTGAGCATTTTGTTAGGATGAACCTCTGTCCAGTTTTCTTTGGTTTTTTCCAGAGAAGAGAGGCAAGTACCAGACGTTTTAGGGCCTCTCCCCACAAGACGCTCTTTGTTTTTGATTTAAAAAATAATAATTTTAATTAAAGATTTTCTTGGTTTACAAAAGTACGCTCATCGTCTCTTTTTTCAGGTTGTAGAGTCTTTTCTACAGATAAGTTACATTTGATGTGAGACATTAGTGTTGTATACAATATAAGGCTGGGGAAGAACTGAGGTTGGGGGGGGGGAGACACTCTTTGTGGTTGGGAATAACACATCAGCTGCATCAAATGATTATATCTCAATGGAATCAGCCAAGATATGATTGACATTTTGCCCGAGTGTGTAACCGTTTTGCTCCTTCACAGAACACTTGAACGCAATATGGATGTCTTCACTTAACCAGTGTCCTGCCTCATCTGAACTGGAAAACTATGGTAACCAGCTTTGGAACAAGCCAGTATTCCAAGGCAAGTTCAAATTATAATTTAGGCTTTGTTTTGAAGCTAGGAAACATTGTAGCCCAAATAAATATGGCTGATTAGATCCCTTCAAGCCGAAGACATCCTGAGCTGATTCTCACTGACCACCTCGCCCCTTTTCACAGCAGGAAAAGGCCAACAATGTCAGCCCAATGCAAGAGGTCAGGACAGAGCTTGCCCCTGCTGTATGATGTAACCTTCACACCTAGGCCTGTGTGCATGCATGCACACACATAACGGTTTAAGAAATTCCTAATTTCTAATTAGGAATGTGTCCTAATGATATAATTCTATTCCACACATTGTGTCTGGTATTCTTCTTCTTTTTTTTCAAGTATTCAAGCATTCTGAAAAAAACTAACTTTCCTTGGAATGAGGAATTTGCATGATTGCAAAATTACACATAAATATGGGCAATGGCTGGTGAGATCCAGGAAACCAGAGTGAATTCTAGTGCACAGGGTGGAGGACAGCAAGGATTCATTATCCCTCCCTTTCCCTTCCTCACTGCTAGCAGAACCAGCTTGAATTATTCATCTTGTTATGTACTGAAGTTCTCACCCTGGGCCAGCAGGGGGATACTGTAGATAGTTATGCGAATAAGGCATCAAAGGTGATTGGATTCAGTGATTGGATAGTTTTAGAAAGTTGTTACAATTATGTGTACTGGAGCTCTATATAAGCAGGCTGACTGAACCCTTCAGTTCAGTTCTGTTCTGGCCTCTGAATAAACAAGAGCTGTTTGAAGAATCACTGTGTCGTCTGATATGTTCACCCACAACTTAACACATCTATTTCACTGTTCTTAGAGCAGAATTCAGGGTCTTTTTTTCTTTGCAAGTGCAGAATATAAGCAGTTCTGCCTTACAGTCACCCTTTTTGCAGTTGATGCTACTGCATCCCTGCAATGCCACATTAGGACCTATGCCAGTGGTGGGGAGCAGGTGGTTCTCCAAGTCTGATCAGCCCCGGCCAGCAGGACCAATTGTCAGATATGGTTGGAGCTGCAGTCCAACATATGTATCAAGGGCTACAGTTTCCCCATTCCTGATTTAGGCCTACTGAAGCAATGTTGCCCCAAACTGCATGTTGTGGGAAGCCAGGTTTTGCTACCATGACAGAATCAGTTTGATGGGACCGGATGGAAGGGAGAGATATAGAAGAACAGTTTGTGTAGATAATTAAAACAACAACAACCCTTTTCTAGCAGCAGTAAGATTGCTCAGGCACATTCTTCTGTTTCTGCTTCCTGGCTAAGGAACCACAAGAAAACATTCCCTAGAACCTGGTGACATTGAACAGTGACTCACCTGTGATATGATGTGATTACTCATCGACGGCTGTTGCTGGGGTGTGGGTGGAAGTGGTTGCTGTTGCTGCTGAGCAGCGCATGGCAAGAGTCCTTGGCCAGGCTGAGCAGAGGAGACCTGGCTGCAGGCTTCTGGGGTACTTAGTGACAGACCTTCACAAGGAAACAAAATGCACACAACAGATGTTAACAAAAAATGTGCATTACTTCTGAAAGGAGAGGTGTGAGGCTTCAAGCCTGGCTAGAAGAAACACCGTAAGGACGGAAAATCACTGATGTATACAAAAATGACTCCGCACATGGTCAGGGGCACCTGTGTCATTGGCCTGGCTAGGCATTTCTACAACAGATTCAGTACAGAGCCATGGCTCAGTTGAAGCCTTGGTGCACAACACCCTACTTCTCTTAGCCTATTTCACTTTGGTGCACTGATGTCTGGGTTCTGCTGTTCTTGTGAGCTGCTCTGTGCATTTCTGTTATGAATAAATGCATATAAAATTCCAAGGTAACCAGATTTTCATAAGTTAATATGCTAGGCAAATGGAGCCTGAACTTCCCTGCACTTACAGGCAGACTTTCAAAATATATCCACCTTCTCTGTAGCAGCTGGACAATCATCACAGCTGCATCTGAGCAATTTCGGGCATTAGCTGGTGTTTACTCCCACAGACCCTCTGTGAGGTAAAGGAGTAACTTGTTAGTTCCATCTTCCAGGTGGATACAAAGGGTTCTGGTCATATTTTTACAGACTCAGCCATGAAAATAACTGAATGAACTAATCTCTCCTAGGTCCCTTTGGACCACCCCCCTGAAGAATATTTGTGGCACAGTCCACTTCCGGAGGCGGCGCGAAACAGCAATGGCGGTCCTCTTTGCGCTGTGAAGAGGGGCTCCGCGAAAAAGGGTCGTCCGCTGCGGCAAAGCGGAGACCCATCAAGAAAAACCGCAGGCAGAGTGAGCCTGCGGCCGTGGGACTCGGCGGGCGCCTGGAGCCCCCCCAGAAGCGGGGAAGGAGCCTCGTAAGAGGCTCCGGAACGTGAAAGGGGGAGCGGCGCTGTGAGTTCATCGCTCTTTTCGTGGAAGCAAAGCCGCGCTGCTGCTGCTGATGAGCGCTGACCTTTCTTCTTGAAATTATCGGAATTGGAGCAACATACCCGTGAGTAAGGGTCCTAAATTTTCCAACTAAATTGAAGAAATTCGGCCGAAAGCGGGAGGCGAGTAACAGGAAGTCCGCCTCCCGACTCTGCTAATTAGATCAAAGCAAGGGTTCGGAAACGAGCTGAAGTATTTAAAAAGGGATTGTCAAAGTGGAAGAAAGGGTGCATTGAGAGACTCTGTATTTTGAAGACAAAAAGGAAAGAACTGTGGGTTGTATAGATTTTTATTCTTTAGAACTATCCTCCAATTTCTGGGCTAAACGGGGCTGAAAGAGATAACCCCGACACCGGGCTGCCAGTGCATAGGAAAAGAACTGTCAAACTGCTGTCAAACTGACGACATTGTTGTAGAGATCGAAATTGTTGCATAGACTGAGATACTAATATTAAACATTGTTGCATGGACCTGTATTGATACTTTATGGCTGGATTTTAAAAGATTAGAAGTTCTGGAAACCTTCCTTTTGTGTTTGGGAATTACTAAACTCAATATGGGGAATTGAGGAACTTCAATGGCGGAAAATAGTTCCTTTCTTTTTTGAAGCTTTGAAATACTCCCCCTATAGGACTGTGGAAACATAGTTGCATGGGAACTGAGCTTTATTGAAACCTTTTGTGGTTCTTTTTATTTATATTTGGGACTTGTTTTTCCCATGGGACAAAAGACCATTTGACCTTGAACAGAGGCAGGTGTGGAATGAGCGGCACAGGGAGAACAAGAGCAGCTAAAGCTAAAGATAAAGAAAAAGAGAAAAAATCTGGGCAACTTTTGCAAACAACTTTAACTCATCACCGCAGATCATCTGTCCCAACTGTGCTGACAGCACAGGAGGTGGAACTAGTGCAGCCTGCTGCAGAAGACATGGCAACTGGAGGATCTGAAACAGTTTTAAAACAAATTTTGGAACAATTGGCAGTCTTAAACCAAAAAGTGGACAATCAAACATCAAAGATTGACCAAGCTACATCCTCTATTGGCAAATTAACTGAACAGGTTTCGCAGCACACTCAGGCAATTGAGAAATTGCAAGGAGCTACGGCTGAAAACTTTAAATTAGCTGTGGAAGCCAACCAAAAAGCAGAACAGGCGAACTTAAAGGTGGATGAAATTAAAGGAGAGGTAAGACCTTTGAGAAGGCAGGTAGGGGAACAACAAGCCTACCTGGCATTGGTTGAATTGAAAAGTAAAGATAGTAATCTCAGGATAAGGGCTATCCCGGAATTGGAACAAAATAATCTAGAGGGATTTTTGACACTTTTGTTCACCAAATTCTGGGGAATTGAGGAAGAAAAGGACTTTAAAATTGTGACAGCCTTTAGACTGGGAAAATCAGTAAAGAAAGACAAGCCCAGAGACTGTTTGGTTGCTCTGAGATCAAGAGAAGAAAGGGATAAGATACTAGGCCTACATTTTAAGAAATCTTTGGAGGTAGAAGGTAAAAGGGCCGAAATTTACAGAGATATACCCAAATATCTCTTGGAACTTAGGACTACCTATATAGATTTGACCAAATTGTTGAGACATAACGGAATTCCTTACAGGTGGGAGTTTCCACAAGGACTTTCATTTACTTACAAAGGAAGGAAAATAAAGATTAAATCACCTGAAGACCAGCAGAAGTTCCTACACGACCACGAGGAGGACCTGCAAAAAGGAGCCGCAGCTTCTTGGCCTCCACCACCACCGGGACCATCTCCAAGAGTTATACCACCAGGACCAGGACCAGCATTACCTCCCCCGGGATCGGGAGGAAGCTTAGATACCCCATTGTAGAACCCGTCAACTGATTCAGGATGTCTCTGCAGCTTCTTAGTTGGAATATAAATGGCGGAAACTCCCCGGAAAAAAGAAGGAAAGTCTTTCACATTTTGAAAAAGGAACAATTGGACGTTATCTGCCTACAGGAAACACATGTGACAAGGCTCCATAGAAAAGTGTTAATTAACAAAAGACTAGGCCAAGAATTTATTTCTTCAGACAAAGTTAAGAAGAGAGGAGTGGTGATTTACGCAAAGGAGAGCCTGTCACCGAAATTTTTATTCAAAGATGAATATGGCCGAATTTTGGCGATTGAAATACAGACGCAAGGAGAAAAAATTTTGATATTAGGAATATATGCTCCAAATGAGGGAAAGTCGGAATTCTTCAGGAAGCTGCATGAGACCATGCTGGATTATTTGGACTATAGCAACATCATTATGCTGGGTGATATGAATGGGGTCGTGTCTGTACATATGGATAAGTCACAAAGTGCTAACATATCGAAAGACGGCAGACTACCCAAAACATTTTTTGAAATGACAGACAATATGGACTTAGTAGACATTTGGAGGGTTAAGAACCCTCTAGGGAAAGAAGGGACTTTCTTTTCTGAAGCTCATCTGACATGGACACGAATCGACCAAATCTGGACAACTAGAGGACTGGCACCTAAGACTAGAAAAGTGGAAATCTGCCCAAAAACCTGCTCCGACCATAATGCTTTGAAAGTGGAATTGAGACTAAATACAACCGGATCCTTTAGATGGAAAATGAATGACACTATTCTAAGAGATCAGGAGATTGTCAAGAAGGCCCAAAAAACTCTAAAGGACTATTTTGAGATAAACTTGAATACTACTGTGGAAAAAAGAACAATCTGGGACGCAAGTAAGGCAGTCATGAGAGGGTTTCTAATACAACAAAACACGATTAAGAAAAGGCTCTGGAATGAAAAGAAGGAGAAGATATTGGAGAGAATAAGAGAAGGTGAGAAAAAATTAAGATCTAGGCCTAAGTTGAAGGACGTGTTAAGAGAAGTGAAATTCTTCCAGGCGCAATATTCAAAACTGATAAATCAAGAGGTGGAATGGAAAATTAAACAAATGAAACAAAGATCCTTCGAATCGGCGAATAAGTGTGGGAAACTGCTAGCCTGGCAGTTGAAAAAGAGACAAAAGCTTAATACGGTTACAAATCTAGAGATCGAAGGGAGAATGGTTCAGAAACCCGAGGAAATCAGAAAGTGTTTCCAGAGGTACTTCAAAGAACTTTATACACAAGGGCCGCAAAAAGCCTCAGAGGTGGATCAATTTCTAAAAACCAATGGATTACAAAAAATACCCCTGGAAATGAGAACAAACCTGAACTGTAATATTACACAGCAAGAAATTGAAAGTGCCATTCAAAACCTCCAACTTGGCAAGTCCCCAGGCCCGGACGGCTTAACCTCCAAATATTATAAAGTTTTAAAGGACTATTTGATACAACCTTTGATGGAGGTTTGCAATCAGATAATGGAGGGAGGGAGGGCACCGGAAACGTGGAAAGAAGCTTTCATCACATTGGTACCTAAATTAGAGACTGAAAAGACCCAACTTAAGAACTACCGCCCCATCTCACTCCTAAATGTGGATTACAAAATTTTTGCAGATATTTTGGCAAATAGACTTAAAAAAGTACTAAATGAAGTGATTCATAAAGACCAGGCTGGCTTTCTCCCTGGTAGGCATTTGTTTGATAACACAAGAAACATTATTGACATTTTGGAACTTCTACAAACAAATCTGAATACCAGAGCGGTTTTGATTTTTGTCGATGCAGAGAAGGCCTTTGATAATATTTCTTGGATGTTTATGAAGAAAAATTTGGAAGGGATGGGAGTGGGGCGGGGGTTCGAAAATGGTATAGAAGCAATCTACACAGAACAAAAAGCTAAATTGATAGTAAACAATGTGGTGACAGAGGAGTTTAAAATTGAAAAAGGGACACGCCAGGGGTGCCCTTTATCCCCCCTATTGTTTATTTCAGTCCTGGAGGTGTTGCTAAATATGATTAGAAAGGACCGGTTGGTCCAGGGAATTGAGGTCGGAGTGAAACAATATAAATTGAAAGCATTTGCAGATGACTTGGTATTAACACTTCAGGAACCAGTCTCCAGCACTAAAAGAGTGTTAGAATTAATTTCTGATTTTGGTCGGGTGGCGGGGTTTAAGTTAAATAAGCAAAAAACCAAGGTTTTAGCAAAAAATTTGACAGCTACAGAAACAGATGAGTTCTCCAAAGAAACGGAGTTGAATGTGGTTAAAAAAGTAAAATACCTAGGGGTGTACTTGACCTCCAAAAATTTGAATTTGTTTAAAGATAATTATGAGAAATGCTGGTCAGAAATCAAAAGAGACTTGGATATATGGTCAAGACTGAAACTTTCCTTGTTAGGCCGAATAGCTGCTGTAAAGATGAATGTATTGCCGAAAATGTTATTTTTGTTTCAGGCCCTACAGATCGTGGACAAGGTGGAATGTTTTGGAAAGTGGCAGAAGGATATTTCTAAGTTTGTTTGGCAGGGCAAAAAGCCCCGAATAAAGTTTAAAATATTAACTGATGCGAAAGAAAGAGGGGGATTTGCCCTGCCAGACTTGAGGCTATATTATGAATCTGCAGCCTTCTGCTGGTTGAAAGATTGGATTTTATTGGAGAACACTGATGTCCTGGATCTGGAAGGGTTTGACAATGCGTTTGGGTGGCATGCATATTTGTGGTATGACAAGGCCAAAGTGCACAAATTGTTTAAAAACCATATTGTCAGAAGAGCAATTTGGAGGGTCTGGATAAAATACAAAGACTTATTGGAGAGTAAAACTCCGAGATGGCTCTCACCGGTGGAGGCCAAGGCACGTAAGAGACCCAACATGGAGGCCCACTGGCCTAAATATTGGGAAATAATTGAAAAAACTGGAGACAATTGGAGGTTGCTAAGTTTGGAGAAATTGAAAACTAAGGTACGAGATTGGTTGCACTATGCGCAAATTCAAGAGGTATTTAAAATAGATAAAAAAGTTGGATTCCAGGTGGAAAAATCGAAACTAGAGACTGAATTGTTAGAGCCAAAAAGTAAACTACTTTCGAGAATGTATAACTTGCTGCTTAAGTGGAATACACAGGATGAGACAGTCAAATCCGCTATGATAAAATGGGCTCAGGATGTGGGGCACAACATTATGTTTGCAGACTGGGAAAGGTTATGGAACACCGGTTTGAAATTCACGGCATGTACTGCCTTGAAGGAAAATATTATGAAAATGGTATACCGGTGGTACATGACCCCAGTCAAGTTAGCCAAGATATATCATCTGTCTGACAATAAATGTTGGAAATGTGGAGAGGCGGAAGGGACATTCTTTCATCTCTGGTGGACCTGCCCGAAAGTGAAGGCCTTCTGGGAAATGATCCATAATGAACTAAAAAAGGTATTGAGATTTACCTTACCTAAAAAACCGGAGGCCTTCCTTCTGGGCATGGTGGACCAGAGAGTGCTTAAGAAGGATAGAATCTTTTTTATGTATGCTACCACAGCAGCAAGGATCCTGATTGCAAAATACTGGAAGACACAAGATTTACCCACGCTGGAGGAATGGCAATCGCAGTTGATGGACTATATGGAATTGGCTGAAATGACTGGCAGAATCCGAGACGCGGGAGAAGAAACAACTGAGGAGGATTGGGAAAAGTTTAAGGACTATTTGAAAAAACACTATAAGTTGTATGAATGTTAAAAAAAAATGCACCTTTCAGGAAATTCTAGCTTCAGCAAATGTAAGTTATTGGAATGAAAATTAGGACACAAGAATTCAGAGGTAAAATAATGAAATAATTTTATTGTGTTTAATATAAAACATATAAGAATTGAGTGACAGTAAAATTGAAAATAGGGAACATGATAAAATGGAAGTTACAATAAGTTTTGAAATAAGTTAACAAATTGCTGATGCTTTATAAGACAGAGAACGCAGGGTTCGGAGGATGTGGGGAAGTCCTATAGGTTAGATGGAAAAAGAATATGGAAATTTGTTATTTATATCTCTCTTTCTTATAGCCACTCTTTATTCTTTTTTCTGTATTTCTATACTTTTAAAAAAGCAATAAAAAAATGTTTTAAAAAAAAAATGAAGAATATTTGTGGCACAAAGGGAAACTAGAAGTATAAAGAACACTGGTTAATTGCTCTGCTTTGTGGCAAACTTGGAAAGGGTAGCTGCATTAAGTGTCTATCTGTACATGCTTTAGCTCCTGGAGAATGCCAAGAACAGCTGATGCAATTGCCATCTGGTTCAGGTCCTCAATAAAGGCCTCACTTCTGGGTTTTGTCTCAGGAAGTTGTTATATAGCTAGAGGCTAATTCACATAATAGATTGGGAAAATGTATCCATGTTTTCCTACATGGATACAAATTGCAGGGCATCATGGCTAGCTGGGGATTCATTGTGGCATGTATGCTCAGTATGTGTCTGTTCTGTATTCTGTACATTATTTTGTCACATGTACATTGTTTTGTATAATAGAGATATTCTAAAACCATTATGTCTGAAGCAGCCTTAGCCTTCCCATATACATCCCAAGTAGAAGGGACCTTGAGAGTCCAGCCCCCTGCAATGCAGGAATCTCAGCTAAAGCATCCCTGGCAGGTGGCCATCCAACTTCTGCTTAAAAACTTCCAAGGAAGGAGAGCCCACAGCCTCCCGAGGGAGACTGTTCCATTTTCAAACAGCTCTTACTATCAGGAAATTCTTCCTGATGGTTAGTCAGAATCTCCTTTCTTATAACTTGAAGCCATCTGAGTCCTACCTTCTGGAGCAGGAGAAAACAAGCTTGCTCCACCTTCCATGTGACAGCCCTTTAGATACTAGAAGATGGCTATCATATTTTCTCTCCTCTATTTGGATTTACCACCAAGGAAGACAAACCAATGCTCTTACTTATGAGCAATCTTACAGCAACATACTGCATGTTTTATTCATCTGCTGCTGCTCTTTGTACTGCATGTACTGCAGGTGTGCAGGGGAGGGGAAAGGGCATTGGAACAAATGAGAGACAAGAGTAATGACAAGAAAAAATAAAATAAAAATGAAGTGACCTGAAAATGGCACTATTCAGATGTGACTTGATTCCCCCCCTGCCTGCTTCTCTCCCAAGGCCAGATATCTAGCACTTTGACCTCAAGAGATATCCTTTGTAATCATCAACACCACCATCATTTTATCTGTATGCTGCCTTTCCGTAATTGAAGCCATGCTCAAGGCAGCTTACAATATGAAAAGATTTACATAATTATAAAAGTAGTCACAAGCAATAAATAAAACACATCAAGAAGTACACAAGAAATCTTAAACAAATTCCACATAAATCATAAGATATAAATATACAAAAAAAATCCTATCAATAACAGCAACAACAAAAACCAACAAAACCACCTAAACAAAACCCCTGAATAACCAGATCTTTGTCCAGTTTCACTTATACAGTGGTACCTCGCAAGACGAAATTAATTCGTTCCGCGAGTTTTTTCTTCTTGCGAGTTTTTTGTCTTGCGAAGCACGGTTTCCCATAGGAATGCATTGAAAATCAATCAATGCGTTCCTATGGAAACCGCCTTCAGACCAGGTCCGGGGACAGTCTGTCCTCCGACCTCTTCTGAAGGCTGGGGGGGGGGGACAAGGGCTTTTCTTCCCACCGCCAGCCTTCAGAAGGCTGGCGGTGGGAAGGTGGGAAGAAAAGCCCTTCTCCCCACCTCCCGCCCCGCAAGCTCCGGGGACAGGAGGGCTTTGCTGCCGACCGCCAGCATTTTAAAAGCCCCCGGGACAGCGGAGACTTATCAGCTGTCCCGGGGCGATCTTAAAATGCTGGCGGGCGGCAGCAAAGCCTTCGCTGCCCACCCCCAGTATTTTAAAAGCCCTCGGGACAGCGGAGACTTCTCCGCTGTCCCGGGCGATTTTAAAATGCTGGTGGGCGGCAGCGAAGCCTCTGTTGTCCCGATGTCCCGGGAAGGCAGGCGGGGGGGAGCAAAGACTTTTGCCCCCCGCCGGCCTTCAGAAGAGGTCCAGGACCTCTTCTGAAGGCCGGCGGTGGGTGAAAGTCTTTGCTCCCGACCGCCAGCATTTTAAAAGAGGTCCCCGGAGATTTCCCTATGGGCTTTCTTCTTGCGAAGCAAGCCCATAGGGAAATTCGTCTGGCGAAGCACCTCGAAAAACGGAAAACTCTTTCTTCTTGCAAGTTTTCCATCTTGCGAGGCATTCGTCTTGTGAGGTACCACTGTACCAAAATACACTGTCATAGCAAAGGAGGGGGAAGAATTGTGACGGTGAGCAAGCAACAATGGATAGAGGCAGGAGAAATAAATACGGGCATTTCAGTGCCTGTCCCTGAAGTTCAACTGGAAGATACTTGTAAACAGGGTGAGTACATGGATGGTTGGATATGAATCATTCCCAACAGTGAGAGAGGAGACATAACGCTGCTGTGTTCCACACCCACCCCTTTATTGATATTATTCCAATTCCTGGGCAAAAGAAGAATAATTAGTACATCTGTAAAGCCATCATCCACCCTCTGTGTAGAGGAAGATGACTTGGTGATGCTGCGGAGTAACAGAAGGGAGCCTGGAGACTGCAATTCCTTCCATGCCGACTTGACTGGGAAAATAGAACAATATGTTTTTCATATAATTAAGATGTATAAGCAGAGAGCTGTATTTTTGGGCTAACTGCAAGGTGATCAATTCAACATCCTAAGAATTTCTGCCTGCTTTCTCCCTCTCCTTTAGTCACTGGATTATACAGCTAATAAAAAATAATAATCCGTATTATCTGATGACATCTCAGAAGTCAGAGAGATGGAGCAACATTTACAGTAGCTGGGGAAGTGGGGCTGCAGTGTCCATGGCAGGCGGAAGGGAGGCTGTAGTGGAAAAGGCTCAGGGCCCCCTCCATATCCTTCCCTCTTTTTATTCCCTGGACAAAGCTCACGCACAAAATTAAAGTTATTTGGAAACTCAGATCTTGACAACTTAACAAATTAACTTAGGAAATTATCCTCCCAGCACAGAATTCTGAGGGAATGGGGTGTGCTGGGTTAAAGTACTCACATGTTATATGGAATGGTGGGAAAACAAAAGTGGAACCAAGTAATTTTGAAGAGTTTGGGAGGGAATAAATTCCACCAATCAAAAACAACAACAACACTTGGATAATGTCAGTGGTGCAATACAGGAAGTTCAATACAACACAGTTCAACTGATGGTACATTCAGATCTGGGCATGAATGAGAATTCAAGAGTGCTATGTTTAGCCACTCCTGTCAAGCCTCAAATCAGCTGATATTTTTCATGAATGACACAAAAACTTTGAAGGTAAATACAACGTTTTGGACCGGCAACTCTCACCATTTTGTGGCATTTTCTCTTGGGAATTATAGGATCAAAACTACCTAAACAGTACCGAAATTTATGTATGCAGCTACAGCTGCAGGAATGTTATTTGCCCCCAAATGGAAAGAAGTAGTAGTCCTGACGAGAGAAGAATGGCTACAGAATGGATTATGCAGAAATGGCAAAACTTACCAGAAGAATAAGAAATCAGGACAACAAACTTTTTATAAGGGAATGGAAATGGTTTATTGATTATTTACAAACTATAAACAGATTAAAACATTGGCAGGATTATTGTTATAGCTTGCAGCTTCAAAAACATATATGAGAAGAGATGAATAAAAGAATAAGTCAAGATAATTTGGAATATGCAGGGAATGATGAAAATAAATTTAAGGAACCACAGAAAGAGGAGGAAGGAAGTTGAAGTTTGAAATGTTAGAATTATTGTTGAACTATTGTTGAAATGTAAATAAATGAAAATTATAAATAAAATTATATATAAAAAAGAGAATTCAAGAGTGCTATGTTTAGCCATGTCTGTCAAGCCTTCAATCAGCTAATATGTTTCATGAATGACACAAAAACTTAGAAGGGAAATACAACATTTTGGACGGGCAACTCTCACCATTTTGTTGCATTTTTTCAAGACAGAAAAGTCATGAAACTCAATTTTCCAGAAAATCCAGTTGTTCGTCACTAGGAAGAGTGAAACCAGTTTCTATCATTGATTCATCTAGCTCTGCTTTATCTGTAATGAGAGGAAATAGCTCTCCAGGGCTTCAGACAGGAATCTATCCTGGGTCTACTCTGACTTGTTGGGGGATTGAACCTGGGACCTTCTGCATGCAAAGCTGATGGAAACTGCTGGTGGAAACCTTCTACTACAGCTTTCTTCTTGTTCTTGTATTGCCTCATCCTGACCACTATCCATCAAAACACCAGTATTCAATATAAATGGTAAATCTTACTCTTTCATTTTCAGTAGGTGCACTCCATCTCCCTTTGCTTAGTTTTCCCCATTATGATAGTGTGGAAATGCTAGTTTCAAAATCACTTTCCCCCCACCCAATTTATAGTATTAAGGGACTAACAGCTCATTTTGTCAATAATTTTCTTTTCCAAGGTCCACATAACTTTTGCATTTCTCTTGATTTATTGGCCTGAGAGTTGCCTCAAGATGGGAACAATCTATAGTTATTATTGAAATGTGCACTAACTAAAAGAACAGGAGAACCTAAGAATTGAGGGTGCAGACTGAATTCCTCACCAACCCAGGAGAATTATGCAGGGCCACAGTTACTAATACAGCCTTAGCCGTCTTTCTTGTTGAGTGCAACTGCCACTGATGGAAAAAGAACCTGGACTATTCACATGAGTTGCTTATGGAAGGCATAGCTCCTTGACAGACTCATGCAAAACACATGTGTCCAGTTAGCACTCACCAACACTGAGGAGACTTGTAGCATGGCTTGATGTCATCACTTGAGAGGTACTACAATAATACTCTCTAAAGCTACTGCCTTTCTGCACACACACGCACACCCTGTGACTGTCACATACAAAGCAGCTGTGTAAAAAAGGAGTATACACTGCGACCTGTTCTATGAATTGTTCTATGTAGAAAAGCATCACTGCGAGGAAAAATTCTGCAACTCATCTGCATATCAACATGTGTGCATCTGTCTCATTGAGTGTACAGAATTTGAAAATCCATTAGTTACAGCATCCCAATACTGATGAATGGGCAAAGGAGAGATATACTTGCCATAGTGGCAACCTAACCTGACTTGAAAGTGTCACACACACACACACACACACACACACACTGCACAGAAGTGCTTTCCCTAAAACAAACTGGTTGCAGTGCCATCAAGCCTTGAACGGGAGTACCAGACCTCCCAAATCTCAAAGGCAACAGAAGGCTCCTTGGTAGCAAGTGTCCATTTACAGAGGTGACCTAGACATCCTATACAAGATCAAGCCAAGGGGTGTACAACAGCAATTGGTGGGGCATCACAGAGCATTGCTGCCGCTTACTGAGAGAGGGAGGGGGCAAGGAGTCAACAGTGACAGGAGCATCAGATTGGCTCTGCTGCCACATTTGCACCACACTAAGCTCCCAGCAAATTGATCCTTCCCCTTTTGGTAAGGGGCAGCAATGTTCAGCAATGGAAAGCTAGGCAAACAATGCTGCCCTCCCTGTGGCACCCTGCTGACTGCTGCTGGGGTGCACATTCATTCTACACTCCATTAAAATCAAAGGGCTTTTCCTCTTTCTTACTTTTGCGGATTGGCTTTGCAGCCAGTATATAAAACAGAACGGTTTATGGGCAATTCAAGAACTCAGGATGAAGAGGGATAGAGGCCGCAACAGCAGTGCCAACTCTTTAGAGAAAGAAAACTGCTGCTTTGACTGTCACTTTGGTTAAGAGAGAATGCAGCATAAACATCCATAAAGTGAAATTTTAAAAGCACATGTGGGGAACTATGAGGAAATTACAACTAGCAACAAACTTAGATGGGGCTTTGATGAATGGCTGGAAGGGGAAAGCAAATGGTCTTGAAGCTTTTAGTTTTATCATTCTGGCCCATATCAAAATTATTACATTTCTCAGTCTTCCTAAGTTCTGAAAATAAGAAAGAACGCAAGAGGCAGGGTCAATAAGGTGCAATTATCATTTAATTAAACTCCAAAGTGTTTTGGCTGCCTTCATAAAAAGGAGTCTCATTTCTGCAGTTAGTTAAATAAAAAATACATCATTATGCAGAGGAACAATCAAGTTAGGAAACATGAGAACTAAAACTAGAATTGCACTTCATTGGCCTTGCCTTTGCAACTTTGCCTATAGGATCTTTTTACATTTCGCTTTTCACCAAAGCCACCAAGTGGCTTACAAAACAAAAGCATACAACATTAAAACCATAAATTAACTTTTGAGTCTGTCAGCATGTGGCATTAGTTCTTCCTCCTGTATATATTGCTGACAGACTCAAAAGTTAATTTATGGTCAATCCCTGGGATGGTGGCTAGAAGGGAGGAATCATGAAACAATCATACATGGATCACAAGCAATTTGTTGTCAAATCCAGGTGTAATTCTAACCTGGTTGAAATCAATGGTTTTGTCACTGAGCCCAATGACATGAAGATGACTGAACTCACTAGGTAGGATTAGCATGCATCCAGGGCTTAGAAATCTGCAGAGTCAATTGGGTTTATTTCTGGAATGGGACAATCTTCGCTACCAATTTGTTTCCTCTTGTTTCCTCCCCAGTTTTCATTGCTAGCACATTTGCTACCCCACTCCAAGCTGACCACATACCTCACTGAGCCCTATCCTCCTCTCTCACAGGATGTTTTTCAGGTCTTCTGTCTATATAGTTGCAGAGTAGCACAGGTGCAGCAAAGAATGAACTGGAGGCCCCTGTCCATCTCTCCACTAACAACAAGAAAGCAACCTCCAGTTCTTTATTGGGCGACAACTAGTTTTAATCCTGGATTGCCCAAAATGGACTCACCACAAGCCACAAGGTTTTCTCTCATTCTAACGGAATGGGGGAAGTAAAGAGGGAAGTGATACCTGGTCTGATAGTCCTGCTGGCACTGCTTCCTTTGCCGATGCCACCGATGCTGTCTCCTCGTGTCAAAATGGAAATGCCGCTAAAGCTGCTAGCTTTGGTGACAGGAGGACGTAGATTGCGGGTAGAGCCATCTGAGTCTGTGCTGCTCCAAGGCCTGGGCTCAAGTGACTTCAGATCGCTCTCGATGCTGCTCTGGCGGCTGCCCGAGGCCCGGCTGAGCCCATCCCGGTTACCCCTGCAGCAGAGATTACAGCGGTTAACGCCACTGAGAGCTAGAAAGGTACAGAATGTCTGGACATTCAAGGCATCACTGTTTTGTTTGTGTTAGAAGAACAGACAAGACAAGCACAAGTAGCTACACTGAGAAGCACCAGCTCAGCGAATACCACCCATCACATGAATTAGCATGGAGGCTGGTGAGTTTTACAGGCAGCTCCTGGCAATGTGGGCTGCCATATGTGTAGAATGGTCTGTATCGTAGCTGCTCAAAGCCTACCCAGAAACAGAGATCTAAAAGGCACATTGACCTCCTAAGATACAGATCAGGCAGGGAAAATAATCTGAATGGACTTGGTATCTCTTTCTGATCAGACAGCAGACGAACTGGATCTCTCAAACAGCAGGCCTGGACCAGATTAACCATTGAGCAAGCAGCCTAAGGCCCCAGCAAATGTGGGATCTTCCCTTCCGAGATACATTTATTTGGAAGTTCCCCAATGTAGCACACCTATCCTGCTCCTGGCACACATCATTTTCAAAAATGCCTCAAAACAAAAATGGGACCTGTCTCTCATTATGAGACAAGGAGAAAATAGAAGCCACTGTGAATCCAGCAGAAAGAAGAAAACATCAATGGCTGGCTGTCTGGCATGAGAAGATAAAGGAAATTGTAGAACATTTCAGAAGAACAGGATAGATAATAGAGAAGGAAGCTACTTCATTGCAGAGTAACAGAGCAGTATAGGTAAGCAGAGCAGAAAGGGATGCCTGTGATCAGAGATGTCTAGTCCTCTGAGAATACAGCTCAACCAGAAGGACCCCCATGCTAAGCACTTCAAAAGTAAATGATGTATTTGGCTTTGAGGCTATATTTGTTTATTCTGTGACTAAATTTATATCCCTCCCTTCTTTCCTGAAAAGACGGCATGGGCAGCTAACAACATTAAATCAACAAACAAACAAACAAACAAATATTTGAACATCTATGGTATTTGGATGTCCGTACTCCCTTCCAAAGGACTGCACAAATAAAAATGCCTTTAAATTCTGCCTGAACATGGCCAGGAAAGGGGACTGCCTAATCTCCCCAGGAGGGAGTCCCAGAGATGAGGTGCTGCCACGGAGAAAGCCCTGTCTTTGCCAGTCACAACAGAGCCCTTCTCCCTCTAATTTTAAACTGTGTGTTCAGGCAGGGACATATGGAGGGAGGTGATTCTTCAAGTGTTGGCTCCCAAGTAATTTTGTGCTTTGTATATGAGCACCAACATGTTAACTTGATCCCAGAAGCTCACCAGAAGCCAGCAGAGTGCTCTCAGGATTGGAGTGTTGAGCTCTCCTCCAGGCACGATCATGTGCTCTAACTTGGCCCTATTTGTCCCTAGTTTTGCACCACCTCCGTTCTAGCAATCTACCAGTCCTTTTCATAGCCCAGAGCTCCGCAGAAAATCAAGGGGCTTTCCAGCTCCCATGGACCTAAAGAGGACACAATCACGTTGACGGCTCTCTACATCTCACCATGCCACGAGCAGAGCAAGGGCCTCAACAACAGCAGCAGCAATGCCAGCTGGAAAATTCCCCGGACCATTCAAGAATATTTCATTTTCCATAGGTCTGCAGGGGCAGACCATGCTCAAATCTCCCCCACCCCTGCAGGGAACCAGTCACTTAAACTTCACAAGGGAGTGATCTATCCATAACAAGGTGATAAGACACCCTCTGATCACCACTGAATCACTCCCAACCCATTCCATAACCAAAACAACAACAACAACAACAATCAGACTAAATATATGGCCGACGCTCTGTGTTGGACTACTGATGACTTAAGACAACCCCCTGATTGTCATGGCAGCCATGAAGTCCTAAACTGATTTCCAACAGGACAGCTTCCGTGAATGGACAGTGAAGTCCTTCATAACCAGCACACTAGGGTTCTACAAAACCACACCAGAATCTGCATCTGCCAGTTCAGGGAGGCTACTGGGCAGCAGGATGGATGATACACCAGCAGCATCCGTATTCTGTATTTTTGGCTAAGTATCAGTCTGCATCTGTATGAGAACTATTTTAATTCTTTTAACATGTGGAATAGTTTTAAATGTTGGTAATGGTTTTTATATATGGAAACAGTGCTTTTTTCCTCAGGGGGTACTCAAGGGTACGCAGTACTGCCCCCCCCCCCCGTTGCTAAAAAGTGTAGCACTTATGGGAACAACTTCATGGTGAGTAGCAGCACCTATTTTTCTAGGGGGGGGGGGAAACTGCCTGGAGTGGAACTGTTTTTAAACTTTTCTTGTTTTGTGGTGGTGATTGTTTTATAATTGTAATATTTCATTACTGTTACACACCTGGGGCCTTATGGTAAAGGGCAGCTAAAAAATCTAATAATGTAAATGAATATCAGGTACACCACAGCCTATATCTGTCTCCCAGCCTGACTGGCTTCCTGCTAACACAGATGGAATCGTGGTTAACTACTGTGACATTCCTCTAGACACATACACACGGTTTTGCCCAGTGCTGTATTGAGTACTTGGGCAGAAGGGCTCAGTAGGATCAGGAAAAGTTGAATGAACAAGTTAACAGGAAGTTTAGTTTATTTGCACTTAACATGATTCCTATAATGAGTTAGTTAGATAGAAAGTTAGTTCAGGCACAGAGACCTGTCCTACATCTTCCACTGTGAAGACAGGTGCAAGAATTCATTCAGTTACTTTAGCACTCTCTTACTCCCTTGTTTTCCAAAGATCCAACCACCTCCCTGGCCAAGTTCCCACTTCTAATTGCATTTGTTGTCATTTAGTGATTTGCTCCTCAAATTCTTTTTTTGCATTCTGTACTGTCGGCTTGCATTTCTCAGTTATTTTCTTGGTTTGGTCTCCTCATTTGGACAAGACTTTCATTTTCTAAAGTCTTCTTCCTTGATGCTGCTTGATAAGCAAGCCAGAATCCTCCTGACCCTAGTGGTACTTTTCCTAAATTGGGATATACATTCTAGCTGAATTTCTATTATTGCTGCTTTGAACAATTTTATTATGTTTTTAGATATGTTGTAAGCCACCCACAGCGGCTCGGGAAACCCAGCCAGAGGGGTGGGGTATAATGATGATTATTAAATTATTATTATTAATTCTCAAGCATTCCAAAGAGATCTGACTCTTTACTTTTCCTCTCAACTTCTTTTTTACCAATCACCTGCTTTTGGGGAAGTTTCCTCTTTTGAAGTAAAATGTAACTGTGTTGGATTTCTTTGGCAATGTTGTACATGACAGTAATTTAGGCACTGTCTCCAATCAATTTAACAATATTTACATCATGGAGCAGGTCCTGAATTATTTTATTAATAATAAAAATTAAGTCCAGAGTCTCTCACACACACACCTGCCTAGTTGGTTTCATCTCCAACCATTGTATGGTACAGTGTTTTAAGATATTTGGAAATTTAGTGGCACGACAGTGCATCAGGGAGAACATATGACGCGAGTATGAGGTTTTGTTTCTTAGATGAAAAAATGGCTAGGTTGGATTCCAGGTGGCTGAAAAGGTATGAGGTGAAGAAATGTCTGTCCCTACAATGTCAAATTGCATATAAGCCACTATACACCAGAACTGGAAATGAAGAAGAGGGGAGAAAAATTTCAACACTAAGCTGTCTGCTGAGCAATATCCCCTGGAGCATGTTCTTAGCTGCATCCTTCCACTTGAAGGGGAGCTGCTGTGCCTGTACATGAACTCCTCATCTGTGCTGAGCTCTTGCTTTAGTTAGATTTGCACATACATTAAGGGCAGCAAAGTAGGAAGTCTGATCCATGGGGCACAGTCTGAGTGATGCTACATAAGGATAGTTCGACCTCAAGGGATCATTAAGATTTTAAAAATATTGCATTGAATTGCCTCTTGTTCTGTGGCCAAAAAAGTAGGAGCTCTGTTGATACGGATCAAGAAATGTGCCCTGACATTGCTTTACCTAGGAGCATTTTAAATTACTTTCATGTTAAGCTAGCCCCTGATAACATATTGTTGTGCTGAAGGGTGAACGTGGAATTAAGTAACTTTCACATCTTTTTTAATATCTACCCCACTGAAAAGCGATTTTTATCAGTTTGCAGCATTAGGAGAGGACAAGAGGTAGATCTTGAGCTCTTTTCTGTCTAAGCAGATGCAGTTTAGGGAAAACTCTGATTACCGCCCCCCCCCCATAAAAGATTGCTCATTCAGACGCTCTGCTAACATAGAATGTCTTGCTGCCATTATTTAAGGGGTAAAGAGGACCCCTGACCGTTAAGTCCAGTACTTGCACTTTTGGTGTGCTTTCAAACTGCTAGGTTGGCAGGAGCAGGGACCGAGCAATGGGAGCTCAACCCGTCATGGGGATTCGAACCACCAACCTTCTGATGGGCAAGCCCTAGGCTCTGTGGTTTAGACCACAGCGCCACCCGCATCCCTGCCTTTATTTACCCACAAGTAATTCAAAGAGAAAATGAATCTCACAACGAGGTTAAAAAAAGGATGGAGAACTTGTGGCTCATGAGTTAGGGATGATGGGGATTGCGGTCTAACAGCATCTGGGAAGACCACAGGTTCCCCATCCTTGGATTCAAGACAGCCAAATGTTCCATGAGATTATGCAAGACTCTATTCTCATAAAGGTTCAATGCATGGTGAAGATGGCTGGATCCAGATTGAAATATTCTCAATTCTTGCATCCAGTCCCCATGCCTAGCCTCCATAAAACTGCAATTCTAAGCTCACTTACTTGAAAGTGAGCTAAAATGAAATAAGTGGAACTTACTTCTTAAGTATATGCGCTTGGACACCAGCAATCTTTTGAATACACCAGTGTTTTAGTTTTATCTGTGTTTGCATGTGTGTGGGAGAGGTTGGACACAAAGTGATGTTACAAAAGATGAGACAATTTGAAGGACTCCACAAGCAGCCATGCATGGTGCGAATTTGCTCTGCAAGACAAATGTATGCAAGAAATCACACAGAGGTACCTAAAGATCTGCCGCCTTTTGTGAGAGCTAGAAGAAAAGCCTTCTTTGGAGAGTCTGTTGGTTAACATCAAAGAAAAGCATTGTTATGGGGTTTCAAGATCCTCTCTCCCTTAAGAAAGGCTGAAGATGGAAGGAAGCATGCATGCATGAGTTGTACTAACCTGCTGTCGTTCAGGAATCCGTTCTGGCCAGACTACCAGCAGACAGCGCCACACAATTTGAAATGGAAACAAAAAGAACAGCTCTCATAAGATATTTGTCCTGGCAAGCTGAAATCAAGGGGCAACTAGGCACTCAAAAAGAAAGGAGCCAATAAATTATAATCCAATATGTTTTGGATCTATCAGGTCCTTCATCAGAAATTTCTTTTTTTTGTAACCTTTTTCTGTTACAAAATTGTACAGACGTAAATCATAAAGTATGACATTGCTGAAAAAATGGGCCACTGCATATATTGTTTTACAGTGATTACAGTAAATCAGTTCAATGAATTCTTCAACCAATCAGCTTGGAAAACACAGAATAATAGGAGTGAGCTAATGAGTAGTGCCAGCTTACACTATATTGTAATATATGTTGCAGGTATTTCTCATCCATGTGTTGTTTCATTTGCATATTTAATAAAATCATAGAATCATACCACACAGTGTAAAAATTATCTCCTTTTTTCCTATATCCTTGCAATCTTCAATTTTTGCAACAACATTTCCATTTTAGCTGTTTGCCAATATTCATTAATTGCAAGGCTTTCCAAGCTCTGTCTGTTACTGTTCTAGCAACTGTTCATAAATGTGTAATTAATTCCTTACTTCTTGATTGGTTTTTATCTGAAGTATGTAAGTTAAGTAAGGCTAAAAACGAAGTTAATGGGATTGTCTGAGCTGTAATCTGAGGTATCTCTTTAAAAACTTCCTTCCAAAATAGTTCTATTTGTGGACATTTGTGGATATTTCCACCACAGTTTACTAGTTCTGCTGAATCTCTCAGCGGCTTTTGATACTATTGACCATGGTATCCTTCTGAACCATCTAGAGTAGTTCGGAGCTGGGGGCACTGTTAAGCAGTGGTTCCACCCCTTCCTCCTGGGCTGTGTACAGAAAATGGTTTTGGGGGATGAGTGTTCAGACCCCTGGGCTCTCACTTGTGGGGTGCTTCAGGGCTCTGTCCTCTCACTCATGCTTTTCAACATCTATATCAGGTATGTCAAACTCCCAAGAGACTACGATCTACTCCCAGAAAAAAAAACCTAGCAGTGATCTACCCAAGGGGGGGGGCAAAGTTGTTGAGCTTTTTTAAGGGGGGAAAGCAATGGTTCTGCCGGTTTTGGGGGGTGGACGAGCAAAAAAATCCCTAACCAGGTAGTAAGCCCGGCAGCTATAGCTCTGTCTTCAGTTTTTGCAATTGTGAACAAATGAAGGACAGAGCGAGGGGGTGAAGCCGGATGCTCCCCACCCCGCTTTCACCTGGGGATCAACCTGTCAACCACGGTTGACCGGATGGACATCCCTGATCTATATGAAGCTTCTGGGAGAGATCATCAAGGGTTTGGGCTGGGTGTTCACCAGTATGCGGATAATACCCAACTCTACCTCTCTTTTAAATCAGAACCAGTGAAGGCAGCGAATGTCTTGTGTGAGTGTCTAGAGGCAGTTGGAGGATGGATGGCGGCTAACAGACTGAAGTTGAATCTTGACAAGGCAGAAGTACTGTTTTGGGGGACAGGGGGTAGGTGGAGGACTCCCTGGTCCTGAATGGGGTAACTGTGTCCTTGAAGGACCAAATGTGCAGCCTGGGAGTAATTTTGGATTCACAGCTGTCCATGGAGGCACAGGTCAATTCTGTGTCCAGGTTAGCTGTTGACCAGCTCCATCGGGTACGGCAGCTGAGACACTACTTGCCTACAGACTGTCTCACCAGAGTGGTGCATGCTCTAGTCATCTCCCACTTGGACTACTGCAATGCGCTCTACATGGGGCTATCTTTGAAGGTGACCAATACAGAATGTGGCAGATAGATGGGCGACTGGGAGCAGCCGCCTGGACCATGTAACACCAGTCCTAAAGGATCTTCACTGGCTCCCAATATGTTTCTGGGCACAATTCAAAGTGTTGGTGTTGACCTATAAAGACCTAAACAGCCGCAGCCCAGTCACTCCAGGGGTCTTCTGGCAGTTCCCTCATGGCGAAAAGTGAAGTTACAGGGAACCAGGCAGAGAGCCTTCTTAGTAGTGGCGCCCTCCCTGTGGAACACTCTCCCATTAGATGTTAAGAAGATAAAGAACTACACAACTTTTAGAAGACATCTTAATGCAGTCCTGTATTGGGAAGTTTTTAATGTTGTAAACATTTTACTTTGTTTTATATGTGCTGTAAGCTGCACAGTGTGGCTGGGGAAACCTAGCCAGATGGGCAGGATATAAATAATACAGTTGTTGTTGTTGTTGTTGTTGTTGTTGTTGTTGTTGTTGTTGTTGTTGTTAAGCATGTACCAATAACTTGGCATCCTCTTCAGCATAATTTAACACCTCAGGGTTAAATACCATCCATGCACAATTTTGAGTGAAAGTGCCATAGTAGTTGCTGACACTGTTTTATATGGTGCTTTTTGCCTATAAATTGTTCCACTTATCCTCAATGTTTATCCCAATTTAGTTCCCACCAACTTTTTAGATTTTGCTGAGGGCAAAATTGGTTCTCAATAAGGGTTCTGTATAAAAGGGAAATTTATCTCTTAGTCATTATACTATCTATTTATATTCTGTTTGCTTGTGGCATCATTTTTATTTGTTTATTTTTAATAAATTATCTTAAACAATATCCTAACATCCATGAAATTTTATTATTTTCTAAACCTATTTGCATCTCTCCTACTGTAAGAGGTTGTCCCTTACTATAATAATCTTTAAAGTAATATAAATGGTTTTCTTTCCATTATATGATCTGTTTTTATTTTGAAATAAAGGATTATGTTGTATCAGAATTACAGGTGGGTCCTGGGAATAAAACTTTTGACCAAATTTTCCCATATTCAAAATGATGTGTGTGTATAGGGGTTGGTAAACCAACTCATTGATCAAAGCTTATTTTTCATTAATTCTAATGCCCTTATAGGAGCATTATCAATAGCTATATCCCATGTTGACAACTGGATTCTCTTATTGAATGACATCAATTCCACCATGGACTAAGGTGGCTTGCTTCACAATAATTCAGGGAATTTCAAAATGCCGAAGCTCAGTCTTTTGTTATGCTGTCTCTACTTTCTAGTAAAAGGGGAGACAGCAAGACAAAAGATTAAGCTTCTGCATTTTGGAATTCCCTGGGGGATCCAAAACATGTTGGGATATAAACTACTGGACATAAAAATATTGGGTATTTCCCCTACCTCTTTGCTTCCTGCTCCCCACCCCCACCCCAATAACTAGTCTCCAACCAAAATGTAAGTATGCTCACTGACCTAGGGAGGGAGATCTGTAATTTGATTTATACATGCAGCTCAAGACACACATTTTTACATAGAACTTATATAGTTAAAAACACCCAATTACTATTAAAAAGGAGATACTTTTTACTCCCTAAAAATAAGGAACAAGCAGTTTACAACCGAAAGGTTAACCATCTTGACAGTTCAGGCCCCTTCATTTTTGCTCTCCCCTTGCTCTCCCTGCTACTGATTTTTTTGGTCTGATGGTGTTAGCAGAAGACTGGGGGGCCCCTTTGGCTCCCAATGGCCCAGTTAATGTGGAGTTACATTGGAGTTTGCCTGCTTTGGTTGAACATCTGAGGTCTAAGGGTGTAGTAAAACAATAGACTTTATACAAGAGTGGGGGATTGTGGATTATTTTTTTTTTAAGCCAGAGCAACTAACTTGTATTTCTGAGGTTTAAATTATCATTGTAAAACAGCTTCGTTTGATTATGTACATTCATTTTGGATCCATGTTGGTCATCCAGCAGAGGGTGCATCAAATCCCACCCACTTTTGTTAATCATTTAGTTAAGTAATTTTAATTCAGTATGGACCATTCAAAATGAATTTCAACCTCCTTGCCCAACATGGTTGGTATGCCTAACTGCTCAGCATTTAAAAGCACCAAATTCCTTTAAATCCATTAAGTACTGATAGTAAATCAGCACAAGATGATTTTAAAATGAATAAACAGAATGTTTAACAACTTCTGCATACAGCAGCAAATGATATCCACAGCCCTGATTGAAGGCAAATGTTGACAGTGCTGGACTGCAGAACCTTTTCTTGGTGATTGGATAGGAAAAGGATAAACTGTTTAAAATAAATCAGATTAGAACTCATGGTAATGCATAAGAGAAACCTAATGAAAAAGACAGCTTCATTAAGTATATATTTCTATGAGCCCACGAATTGTTTGTGGATACTCAATGCTACAACACTGCTGAAGCTAAATAGGCATGAACCTAGACAACTAGAATAGAAGATCATGTAGGAGTAGGATTTTTTAAAATGGTATTCATGCTCACCTCTCGTGCAAATATACGTTCTCTAACCCTTTGATACTCCTCCTCTCGCTCCTCTATGGATTTACTCCTCCGTCCATCTTGCAGTGGGATTCTGATCTAGATTGACAAACAGAATTTACCTTAGTTAAGACCTTAGTATACATTCACCACAGCAGCAAGGAAAAGTATGCAGTGAAGAATTGATTTATGAACACTATAAGCATGTGGGGGGATCACATTGACACAATGCTATGGTGCACAGATTTGCAACCTAAATTGTGCATTCCAGAAGCACATTTCATTTGGCACAACTCTTCCTTTTGAACTAAGAGCATCACTTCCAGTGACCTGAGTGAGTTAACTTAGAAAATTTTGTGTAAGATGTCACTGCTGTTGAAAAGTACAAATGGGAATTATTTTGCTTCCGAGTATCACAATCAGCCAACATCAATCAATTCCCACTGTTCTGAAACATGCAGTCCACACCACAGGTAGGCACACCTACACAAAAAGGTGATAATGCAAACTGCACTGCTTCCATCATGACATCTGTCGCCTCCCCATTTACATTAAAAGTTACCCCTCTTTGTTAGGAGGAAAGGCCAACGTTAAAATATTATTTACTTCTCCATTCACTATTCAGATAGCATACCTGAACAAAAATAAACCTTGAAAAACAAAAGTTGCTCTTAACTCTTAGCCCCAGCAGTGAAGATTGGTCCTTACCAATGACTTAATCAAGTGAAGTTTTGGTTAATTCAGTTAAACCAGCTAAAGCCTGTAGACCTATTCATTTGTTGGGTTTCTGTTAAGGGTACTTTACATGGATAAAGGCCTGCACAAGGCCAATTGTTGAGGCTGAATTTGAAACAACACTGGAAAACTCCCAGTTTCAATTCTGTGCGCTGACCATCACACCTTGCTGATTTGTTATGTGTCTTCCCTCATACTTGCCTATGGTTTTACCATGGTGATGACTTTAAAATGTGTCAAAACAGCAAGGCAGCTATCAGGCTCTCTTGCATGTCTGTAGAAAAACTCAGTGGCAGAGTATGTGCTTTGTATGCAAAAGGTCCCAGTGTCAGTCTCGTCATCTCTAGTTAAAAGGACCAAGTAACAAGTGGTAAGGAAGAGTGCTGCTGCCAGTCAGAGCAGAACAAATCAGATTAAATGGATGATACCGGACTAGATGGTGTAAGGTATTTTCCTATACTCTGTGCAATGAAAATTTTACTTACTACATCGTTTTTCTACAGTGCCCTTCCTCAGCAAATCAGCAACAACTATCAACCAGCAGGCTACCCACATCAAATCCAACTTCTTCTAAGTCCCCAAGGACTTAGAAAGCAGTTTTTTACACAGCTCTGTAAGCTGTTGAATTTCCCCTAGTTCCCGTATGGTGCACTGATCTGTATGCAACGATAGGACACCTCAGCAAATTTGTTTTCCCCCTTTGTTTGAGGGCTCTATAGAGAGAACTGGACACCTAGTGCAGAACAACTGCTATGTTTGTGCACATAAGCCCCAAGAGAGCCCTTGGTATTCACATCACACAAAGACTTAAGGAGTGTGAGATGCACCTCTCTCACCTGATTATCATCTCGATCAATGCTGGCGTCATCTCGTTTGAGGATAAACCTCTGCGGAAACTCAGAGCTCTTCTCATCTTTGATGTGGTCAGAGAACCTTTGTTCAGGGCTGTAATGAAGAGCCAAAGGAGCTTTCATGAGGAAGGGTGGTGAAAAACTAAGGAGACTGAATGCTGTATCAGCACAGCTGGCAACGTTTCCCTTTTTTTAAGGGAAATTCCCTTATTCCAAATAGGATTCCTTGCAAGAAAAGGGAAACGTTGACAGCTGTGGGTATCAGAGGAATGCATTCATCATCCCTATCAACCAGGACAGGAAATGAAAGGACTAAGAAAGGCATACAGTTGCAATCAAAATTATTCAACACCCATTGCAAATTAGGTTCATTATCAAAATTTACAGACTTTCAGCTGTTTGCAATGAGCAAAACAAACAAAAGCAATTGAAATACTTCAAAACAATGCATGCTTCAAGTGGTTCCCCCAAATTCAGCTGAAATTACAACTTATGCAGGCTTCCCCAGTCTCACTATTCACAAGAGCACAAATACACCAGGTGTTGTCTCAAGCATACCTGATGCAATTAATCAAGGGCTTCATTAGTGGCACCAGGTGTGCTTGAGCTGGAACACATGAAATACCTGGACTGGCTAGGGCTTTGCTGAGTATCAAATTTAGCTGTGTGTTAGAAATTATGCCTAAATCAAGAGAATGGTCCAAAAAGGTAAGAGAAGAGATCATTGCCCTTCACAAACAAGGAACAGGATACAAAAAAATAGCAAAGGCAAGTGAAGTAGAGACTAAGCTGCAACCAGGAAGCTGCCAATTCAAATCTCACATCTGCCAGGAACTCAACAGGAAACCTTGAGCAAGTGATTTTTTCACATACGAATCCTAACAGAGGAAATATGGAAATAATAATACTATCCTGACATACACAAATGCTGTAAACATTACTGAGATCATATGGGAAGAGCTCTGAACACCCAAAAGAGATATATAAATTATAAGTATTAATTTTACTAATTTTATCTCCCTCCCTCCCATCCACTAACTGGCTTAAACCCATTCTTGCCTTACATTCTTGTGTTACTGGTCTTGTTGATAATGACGGCTTTCCCAGTTTGGTCTACGTTGTGGTCCATGCCAAAATAGGCAGCAACCCGGTGTAGAAGCATTCTGTGGTATGAGGTCATTTGGGGAAACTTCTTGAATTGATTGCTGACAGCAGCCAAGTTCAAATGGGGATGGAGAGGGGGGGAAGAAGAGAAGAGAAGAGAAAAGAAGACACATTCTTAAATTTAAGCAAGCATTATCTTAAACTAGAGCCTAGGGCAAGGTGACCTAGTCTCACTGAAATGAAAGCAAGGGTACATGAAAGCCCACAGACTCACGGGTTATCTGCAACTGAGCATGACTTGTAATTTTTTTAAAGAGTACTTCACTGCTGGCACTGCTATGTAAGGGGCACAGTAAAAAAACAGAAGCACCTAAGGAACCTCTTTATTGGAATACTGTCTTCCGCAACAAAGCCAGGGGCTGAATTCAACATAGTGCGAAGTGGGGCATTCAATTGGACTTTTCCACATTTCCATTAACTTGTTCTGGTTCCTCCCCCATCCTATAAAGCAGATTTAGGAGGTGTAGGGAGGGACACAGGAGTCGGGGAGGAATGGCTAAGCATGTAGGCGGACCCCACTCTGCACACCCAACAATCTAGTTGAATCCCACCCAAGACACATGTTTTCATTGGAACATTTGATTATTGCAATTCAGAACCTAAGATTCAATCACTAGGAGACCCCAGAACTGTGCAAGTTCACTGTGACCAGAGTATAACAATAAGAATTTAACAGATCACAAACTGGTTTTTTCATAGACTGCTAACTGGCACTCCTAAGTCTTTTTCTGGACAATCTTGAACATCTGCAACAGGAGTGGGAAGACCTCAGACTTGTGGGATCTATTTTGTTTTCTACTAGAACCCTGGGATCTACCAACCAGAGCCAAATGCAAAGCAATGACTAGGTCAAGCAGACATATGCTAAGAGTGAAGAAACAGGATGCCTCTGAACACAGGCTCAGTCCCTAATCAGTTGTAATCAGTTCCCTAATCTAGCTGACAAGAGCTTTCGCTCAAAAATCCACACCAAAAATCAGTCCATCCTCCTATCCAAGAATTCTTTTTCAGCAACCTAATGTAGGTGGGGGAACTTTTCATTGTTGCTACAGGTAACTCACATCCTATGCTTATTTTATGTACATGATTGCAGCTTTGTGCAGGAAAAATAAAGCGATAAATGGGGAGAGAAGGAAACCCACTCTCCATTTATTTATTTATTCCCCATGCAAAGCTTCCCTGGCTTTAGAAAGGCAGTGAGGTCTGGCAGCGTTAGAGCGAGGTGCCGGGCTTTGGGACGGAACCCTCCTGCCTGTTTCCCAAAGCTTGGCAAGCACTTACCAGGCTTTGGGAAGGTGGCAAGGGGGCTCTGGGACTCTGCCAGAGCTCTCGTGCCACCTTCCCAAAGCTGGAGAAGCCCAAGATTACTGTTGTGCATTGGTGGGGTGGGAAATAAATGGAGATTCGGATTCTTCTCTCTGATTATTTATTTTCACCACCTACACACTCAAAGTTGTGGTCATGTTAGGTAAAATAAGCCCTTGTCTCCTTTCCAAAGCCAAGCAACCAGCCCCCTATCCTGCATATGGGCAGTTGTTGTTGTTATCATTTACTGAATTTATATACTGTCCTATACCCGGAGGTCTCAGGGTGGTTCACAGAACAAAATCAAAATATAAACCACAAAGTATATAATCAAAATAAAAATAAACCCAATAACCCCTCCCCACATTTTAAAAGGGCACACGACTCCTGGCATTTCTGCTTTTACATGTTGATCCCCATAACTGACCCTTCATATAAGATGTGAGTTACAGTAGTACCTCGGGTTAAGTACTTAATTCGTTCTGGAGGTCCGTTCTTAACCTGAAACTGTTCTTAACCTGAAGCACTACTTTAGCTAATGGGGCCTCCCGCTGCCACCGCGCGATTTCTGTTCTCATCCTGAAGCAAATTTGGGTTAGCGGAGTCTGTAACCTGAAGCGTCTGTAACCCAAGGTACCACTGTACTTGTATTGTTAATGGGGAGTCAGAGACCTTTACCAATCTTGCTCTAACACCCCTGCTGAAGATATTCAAGATTGCCCAGAGAAAGAGCTATGGAAACTTAATTGTTTCCATAGTGAGGGTGCCCTCATCTCGAACTCCCTAAGATTTGAGAGATTTGGAAATATCTGTTGTTGGTTGGTCCCACAGTAGAAAACAGAATTTTTTATTACCGTGAACTTCAGTTTACAGATTAGGGGGACAACATTCCTGACAGAGATGACTCCCCCTACTGAAGACAGGCAGGGTCTTCAACTTGCAACATCCTCTCCAGAGGGGAGGAGTCATCCCATCTCTCCAGACCAAGTAGCACAACAGAAAAACACCTCAACCCTTAAACGGGTGCCTGTACACCAGCCAAATAAATGGGGCACAGACCTAGAAAGGAAGAACACTCATACACAAAGCATGTGGTTAGGCTAAGGTTACCAGATTTTTTTCAATGAATCCACAGACACTTTTCAGCTTCAATGGATTTTGTATGGGGACTGATTTGTAAATCCAGGGACTGTCCCCAGGAAACAGGGACTTCTGGTAACCTTAGGTTAGGCAGCAATGCCAAAGGTAATGCCCCATAAATTCTTCCCCACATCAATCTAGCAACCGCTGCCACTACAGGCGACAAATGCTGTAATGCAGGGGTCAGTAAACTTTTTCAGCAGGGGGCTGGTCACTGTCCCTCAGACCTGGGGGGGGGGGGGGGACACACTATATTTTGAAGAAAAAAGATGAACGAATTCCTTTGCCCCACAAATAACCCAGATATGCATTTTAAATAAAAGGGCACATTCTACTCATGTAAAAACACGCTGATTCCTGGACCATCCGCAGGCAGGATTTAGAAGGCAACTGGGCCGGATCCGGCCCCTGGGCCTTAGTTTGCCTACCCATGCTGTAATGCATTGAACCAAAGGAAGATAGAGGAGGGTGGAATGTCGTCGTCCCCATCTGTAAACTGAAACTCAGGTAAGAATTTTTTTCGTTTTTACCAGGTGTATGGGGATGACATTCCTGATAGGGATATACCAGAGCAGAATCCCAAAGTTTGAGAGGGCTTCCTCTACCTCCAGATCCCTGTGGAATTACTCTCTGCAGCACCTTGCAACCAAAGGCTGCATCAGAAGAATTTTGTAACACTTAATGAAAGTATGGAGAGAGGCCCATGTAGCAGCCCTACAAACATTTGCTATTGAAAAACCTCCCTTACACGCCACTGAGACTGCTGCCCCAAGCAAGAAATGAGCAATAATCCCTAAAGGGGGGTATTTGCCAATTGCTTGATAAACATGAAAAATGGTCCGATGGAGAGCTGGAGACTTTACTACCCTACAATGTACCATCAAAGGAAACCCTCTAGACTTGTGGAATGGAGCCGACTGATCTAAATAAAGCTTTGGGGCCTTATGCACACCCAATGAATGCCAAATACGCTCCTCTGGGCAAGAGGGGTTAGGACAGAAGGAAGGCAAAACCATTTCCTGTGATATATGAAAAAGGGAATTCATTTTAGGGATAAATCCTGGGTCAGGTTTGAGAACTACCTTATCCAGATAAAAGAAACAAAGTTGGGGGTCAGAGGAAAGAGCACCCAACTTGGAAATCCATCTCAGCGAAGTAGTGGAAACAAAGAAAACTGTCTTAAAGGTAAGCAACCTTAAGTTAGAAGAATCCATAGGCTCAAATGGAGCCAATTAACCCTGTTAGGACCCAATTAAGATCCCATGTAGGAAATCTATGAACTATCCTGGGAGCCAACAGTGCAACCCCTTTCATGAAAGGTTTAGCCAAAATGTGAGCAGATAGAGGATAGCCCCCTAAATTGAACAGATGCTTATAAGAGCAGAAAACTCCTTCTTAAGGCACTAAGTCCTTTATCCAGATCTGACTGTAAGAAACCAAGGAAGTCTGAAACCTCCACTGACAGAGGATTAACTCCCATATCTGGACCCTACAAAAGAAAAACTGTCCACATAGTAGAATACACCCTATTAGTGGAGTGGCGCCCAAAGCTAGAAAAGTAAGCAGGACCTTGCCAGAAAAAGGCAGATCCTGCAGCCGGAGCTGAACAGCTTCCAATCTGTCGGACATAACAGCTCTGGTCAAATACAAAATAATGGGCCTTGTTTCAGAAGGTCCCTCTGTAGAGTGAGACACCATGGGTCCTGTTTACCAGGACCAGAAACCAGGGCCTCCTGTTGAATACGCAACCACCACTATGACCTACACTTTCAGAAGAGGAATCAACATTACAAACTTTCATTCAGAAAAAAAAAACTACTGCAAAATTATTCCTTCACCTTAAAATTTATTTTGGTTTTCCTAGCAATGTTAAGTTATAGGATATTCAAGGCCTTTGGGTCACCTAGGCTCCAAAGTTCAAGAGCACTACAGATGTTCGACTCCTGCACATGATATGCAATTGGAACCCCATAACATAAAGGCACTGGAAACTGCCGAATTGGCTTAGAGCACTAGTGACCATCTTTTCCAATAATTGTCTATTTAGACAAGCAGCAACTCTCCAAAGTTTCAGGCAGGCAGAGGTCTACCTCAGTATCCCTTCCCTTTCCAAGATCCTTTTTCATGGAGATGCTTGGGACTAAACCTGAGATCTTCTGTTCTTCCAGTGAGCTATAGGCTGCAGTCCCATGAGTAACCTGATGCTCATGTACTGAATAATATCTAAGTGTATGGGTTCAACATATATTTCCTATATTTCTGATCCAAGGCTTCAAATGTTTCTGCAAATATGAAGTGGGTGTTATTAAGCATGATGCTGATCTCCCACTGTGTATATCAGCATAGAAATAAGCGGCAGGATAGGGAAGCCTTGTCCACTTCTGGGTGCCACAATTTAAGATGGATGTTGAAAAGCTGGAACATGTACACAGGAGGGCAACCAAGATGATCAAGAGTCTGGAAACCAAGCCTTACGAGAAGCACTTGAAGGAGCTGGGTATGTTTTGCCTGGAAAAAAGGAGACTCAGGGGAGATAGGATAGCCATCTTCAAATAAGTTTCTTTTCTCCTGCTCTGCAGAGTATGGCACAAACCAATGAATTCAAGTTACAAGAAAGGAGATTCCAACTAAACATCAGGAAGAACTTTCTGTCAGTAAGAGCTGTTTGACAGTGGAACGGTCTCTGCTGGGAGGTGATGGACTTTCCTTCCTTGGAGGTTTTTAAGCAGAGGTTGGATGGCTTAGCTAAGATTCCTATATTGCAGGGGGTTGGAGTAGATGGCCCTTGGGCTCCCTTCCAACTCTACAACTCTATGCAACCCTACACCAGCAATCTTGCATTTCTTCCTCACTGAACATGAGCAAGCTTGTTATGGGTAGAGAAGCATGACTCAGAGATGTCTCTATTTGTGACTGAAGCTCATGTTCATCTGGAAAAAGCTCACTGGCAAAAAATGTGCTTTTGGTAGACATGGAGAGAGTTTCAAACCCTGGAATTCCCATTTAGAGAATACTAGAGAAGGACTTCTAACTGAAGGCAGAACAAGATGATACAGATAACACCTGAGTCTTGGTTCAGGCATTCATAGAATGCATGAAGACATATGCATCCATGTACTGGCCTCACCCCCAATGTTCCAACCCACTCAACGCCTGAATGTGCTTACAAGCCCCATTCATACCCTCCCATTCACTGAAGAAAAGTGAAGAATACAACAGGTTGAGCACATGCACCCGCAACACACTTTATCATCATCATCATCATCATGTCTATGGTTGTTAAAGTTGCAGCCCAGCACTTCCTCCTTCTCTCATCTCCAGAAATGTTCTGTGAATTTCAATGCATGACATTATGAGAAACATCTCACAAGTGAGAGAGAGCAAGGAAACTCCATGTGATATCACCATTCAATCAAACTTAATAACAGTAACTGGGAAAGAGGTGAAGAAAGGGAAACATAGGGTAGCTGCACATTCTTCATATTGTACAGTTCTAATCCAATGCCCCAGAGCAGGGGTGACTAACCTGTGGCACATTAGCTGCTGTGGGGCTACAATTCCCACCACCCATGAACACTGTCCACAATGACTGAGGCGCTGTAGTTTAGCAACATCTCAAGGAACACAGATTAGCCACCCCCACCTTAGAGCAGAGATAGCCAACAAGGTATGCTTCAGAAATTGTTGCAATATGATTCCCATCAGCCTCAGACAGTATAGGATGGGAGGGATGATAGGATTTCAATCAGGGAGGGTTTGAGTTGGAGTCCACAATGTCTGGAGGGCACCACATTGATTACCCCTGCTCTGGGGGTAGTCACAGTCATTTAAGGAAGAATGCACAGGGCTAGACAGACTCTATATAAAGGCAGCCTTCATGTGTCAGATAAATACTGTATACATTTCTAAGGATTGTTTGAAATCAGCAGCTTAATTAGTGAACATTCTCAAACAAATCAGTCTTTAAGTCACTCTGTCTTACAGACCAGTACATTACTTACTTGTTATCGTTAATAAATTCCAGAATCTCCTGTTCCAATTTTAGCAGCATCATTCTGTCCCTTGGAGGATGGGAGAGAGAGCAGGGAGAAAAGGAGAGGAAAAATCATTCAGAGCACAAATGGCTATACAATTGTCTCTGAAAAATCTGAAGATTAATATCCTCCTCCACTCCAATATTAATCAAAAAGTTCAATGTAATTCAGCATTGAAGATATCACTACCCAACCTGCATTGGCAGATGCAGAACAGATGTAGCAAGTTAAAAGTAGACCAATCCTGTTCAGGTGGATTCACTTTGGTGCAGTGATTACGCTTCTAGAAGCACAATATCCCATGGGCTCTCATTGTGCTTGTATTATTGAACAGAAACAGTACATCAGAACATAGGCAATGACTGGCATTCCGTTTTGACATTGTTTATTAGTGAGATGGCAGGAGGCACTTTACAGAGAAGTATTTGGAAGCTATTTATAGGTGGTTTTTAGATCTGTTAAGATTCCTTCCTGACTAACTCATTTCACACTTTTCCTCTTTCTGTTCTTATGCACAGTATATGAATGCATCTGTTTTGTTAGTCTGCAATGCTAGAATTATTCTAATCTTGCTAGGATACTCCAAGGGGTCCAGTGAATATTGCATAATTATTGAAGCAAAGTGGATATTGGATGGGAGACCACTATAGTCTCCATATAACAACAGGACTAAGTACAGCGGTGCCCCGCAAGACGAATGCCTCGCTAAACGAAAAACCCGCAAGACGAAAGGGTTTTCCGATTTTTTAGCGGCTTCGCAAGACGAATTTCCCTATGGGCTTGCTTCGCAAGACAAAAGCCCATAGGGAAATCTCCGGGGACAGCGGGGAAGCGCAGCGCGCCTTCTCCTCTGTTCCTGGACCTGTCCTAAGGCTTGCGGTGGGAGGTCCGGGAACAGAGGACAAGGCGCGAAGGGCTTCTCCTCTGTTCCCGGGGCTTGCGGTGGGAGGAGGGTTTTTCCTCCCCACCGCCAACATTCAGAACAGCATTCTGAATGTTGGCGGTGGGGAGGAAAGCCCTCCTCCCACTGCAAGCCTTCAGGACAGGTCTGGGAACAGAGGGGAAGGTGCGCAGCGCTTCTCCTCTGTTCCCGGGGCTTGCGGTGGGAGGAGGGTTTTTCCTCCCCACCGCCAACATTCAGAACAGCATTCTGAATGTTGGCGGTGGGGAGGAAAGCCCTCCTCCCACCGCAAGCCTTCAGGACAGGTCCGGGAACAGAGGGGAAGGTGCGCAGCGCTTCTCCTCTGTTCCCGGGGCTTGCGGTGGGAGGAAGGTTTTTCCTCCCCACCGCCAACATTCAGAACAGCATTCTGAATGTTGGCGGTGGGGAGGAAAGCCCTCCTCCCCCCAGCCTTCAGAAGAGTTCCCGCCTAGGCTGCGGATAGCAGCCTGCTGCCCCGCGCGAGGGGCGCTCTTAAGCAGAGCGCCCCTCGCGCGGGGCAGACATTCGCCGCTTGGGGAGCCCTGCAGGGCTCCCCAAGCAGCGAATGTCTGCCCCTCACGCGGGGCAGCAGGCTGCTATCCGCAGCTTGGAGAGCCCTCTGGACCTCTTCTGAAGGCAGGTGGGGGGCAAAAGTCTTTGTCCCCCCTGCCTGCCTTCCCGGGGGATTTTAAAATGCTGGCGGGCGGCAGCGCTGCCGCCCGCCAGCATTTTAAGATCGCCCCGGACAGCGGAGAAGTCCTCCGCTGTCCCAGGGTTTTTAAAATGCTGGCGGGCGGCAGCGAAGGCTTCGCTGCCGCCCGCCAGCATTTTAAAATCGCCCCAGGACAGCGGAGAAGTCTCCGCTGTCCCGGGAAGGGGGGGGAAGCAAAGACTTTCGCCCCCCCCCGTCGGCCTTCAGAAGAGGTCGGGGGACAGACTGTCCCCAAACCTGGTCTGAAGGCGGTTTCCATAGGAACGCATTGATTGATTTTCAATGCATTCCTATGGGAAACCGTGCTTCGCAAGACGAAAAACTCGCAAGACGAAAAGACTTGCGGAACGAATTAATTTCGTCTTGCGAGGCACCACTGTATTAAATATTTGTTTAAAAATAACTCCACAGGAGTTTGAGCCAGTGTGGTGTAATGGTTAAGAGTGTTGGACTAGAACTGGGAGAGCAGGAATCATATTCCAACTTAGCTATGAAGCTCACTGGGTGTTCCTGGACCAGTCTCCATCTCTTAGCCTAACCTACTTCACAAGGTTGTTGTGAGGATGAAATGCGGAGGAGAACAACGGACACCACTCTGAGATCCTCAGCAGATAAAGGTGATATATAAATGTAATAAATAAGTAGTAATAGGAAGAAGAAGAATACAACAGCGAAGAAGAACACGACGGTGACTAGACCAGGGATGAGGAACCTGTGGCTTTCTAGTTGGACTCCAACACACCTCAGCCCTAGCAACAGTATAGCCAATAGCCAGGGGTGACGGGGTTGAAGTTCAGAGATGTCGGGGAGGGGGGACTCAGGTTCCCCATCTCCAGCCCAGAGAGCCCACTGGATACTTTCTCACTCTCTGAGCTTGGACCCTCTTTAATCTCTTACTCATGGCTAGAACCAGTGGTCAGGCAGGTCAGAGCACTGAGAGAAAATTAATTTTAAAGGAAACCCCAGGGAAGGCATCCTTAGTGGACCCTAATGAGGTGCTGCCTAAGAATGTCACATGCTGAGACAGGGTCTGGACCCCAAAACCACTGAACAGTCCGCTTATTCCAAGGCCTCACGATGGCCATTTTATGCTCAAGATGCTGGAAAGTAAGATACTAGCATCCTATCACATGTGCCTTTGAGGCTAGCAAGGCTGGACAGAGTGCATTCTAGAGAATTCTCAATTAGTGCTCTTAAACTTCCCACATCTCATGAGTTAAAGAGCCCATTGATAGGTGCTTGCCTATCTCCACTATGCAGCTGCTGCCGCCACCACCACCACCATAGATTCCAACAGTTGCTGATACTTTCTGTTCCCTCTCCCATCCTTTCTCCTTAACCATGCAAGCTTGCAGGAACACCTCCTTATTCCCACTTGCAAATCTGCCACATAACCACAGAGGAACCTACCTTGGGTTTTTCTTCAGTGTACTCACTAAAAATTCATGCAAATCTATTCCAGTGGAGTCTGTGTATTCCTGGCTGGAATCTATAACAAAGAAAACAGCAACATACTCAAGAAATGCCATGCTCACAGGGAGAATATCCATGGAGTCAAAACAAGCCAGAATATAAAAGGGGTTCTGACAGTGTTGGAAGGACCAAGTTAACGGCTGCCTCTGCCATCACCACAGCCATGGCTTCCTTTGGAGCCAACGGTGGAAAGCCCATTTGTAGGACATAACTCTAGCACTTTGAAAGAGCAACAGGCCATATTTGAGGGCAAAGTTACCACCCCAGAACCTTCAATACCACCAACTGCCTGAACAATCATATGCTAAATTATTGTACCTGACAAGATTACTGGCTTTACACAAATCTCAGAAGGAGAACTTCTTAAATTTACATCATGCACTGCTTTGTGGAACAGAATGTGGACCAGAAAGGAAAAGGTAATTAATTAAAGGCTTATCTCAGCAGTTAAGGTGTGTAATGACTGTTTTCTCAAGATTTTCATTAGTGGTCTACCTGTGCCCATGTCAGCAAAAAAATTCAGAGTGCTAAGGAGACCAAGGACATTTGATATTTGCAAATTCTAATATGAATTGATGTGGACTGAGTCAACCATTGCCTGTAACACATGTATGTACAGTGGTACCTCGGGGTAAGAACTGAACTCGTTCCAGAGGCCCATTCTTAACCTGAAACTGTTCTTAACCTGAGACACCACTTTAGCTAATGGGGCCTCCCGCTGCTGCTACACCGCTGCAACTCTATTTCTGTTCTCATCCTGAAGCAAAGTTCTTAACCCGAGATACTATTTCTGGGTTAGCAGAGTCTGTAACCTGAAGCATCTGTAACCTGAAGCATCTGTAGCCCGAGGTACCACTGTATAAAGATGTGTACTTTCAAAGATATGTTTAAAATAATTGTTGAAATATATACTTAAATGCAATTTTCTGCAGATTTTTTTAATTGTAGATTAACATGAAAATGGAATGGAATGGAATAAACTTACAGGTGGACACATGCAAATGTGAATCAGTGTGGATGGGAAAACTTTGGCTCTCCAGGTGTTCCCATCCATCCCTCTCTATTTGCCCTGCAGGCTGAGGCTGATAGGAATGGGAATCCAAGAACAGCTGGAGTGCCACAGGTTTTTCATCTTTGTGATATAGACTGGAAATCCATTCCTGGGAAGTTGTGGCAGATGCCCTTATTAGACAGACAGACAGACAGACAGACAGACAGACAGACGTTGACATATAATATTGTAATACTCCTTTCCCCTTGTCATGTGGTCAGCTTGAATGCACAAACTGAAAAGAAAGTCCCAGACCTCTGGTAAATAGGGAAACAGAAACTACTGCTCATCTTTTCCCACAGAAACCAAGTTCATTCCAGAACTGAGACTGTCTTACCTCTAGATAGCATTTTCTTGGGTGCCTTCTCCTTATTTTTCTCTTTTTCTTCTTTTTCAGGGCCATCTTTTGCAGACTTGTCATCTTCCTTGTCAGAGGGGCAGCTGACGTGCAACTGTATGATATCCTAGCAACAGGAGAAAATCCACACTTTGAAGGCCTCAGAGCTGATGTTTTGCAACCAACAAAAGCTGGAAATATGGTATGACGACCAATTTGATTCCAGTAAGAAATTTTACTTCTGGGTAGAATGGCTAAGAATATCAGAAGAGCTTGCTGGATTAGGCCAGTGGCCCTTCTAGTCCAGCATCCTGTTCTCACAGTGGCTGAATAGTTGCCTGTGGGAAATCAGCAAGCAGGATCTGAGTACAAGAGCACTCTCCCTTCTTGTGGTTTCCGGCATCCGGCTAGTCATCCTGGGTGATTTTTGCCTCCCTGTGCAGCATGCTTGCTCGTGAGATTTATGTGGAGTTATGATTTTTATGCTATGAACCTGTTCTTAAGTTAAAAGGTTGATTGCAGTGGATAAGATGTCCTTTTAGTCCATCTGCGTCCCCTCTCCTCTCCAAACATGACATTACACCCCCCCCCCCAAAAAATAGAATGCATTAGATTGTAGGTAACTGATGAGTAATTACAGTATATATTCAGGAAGTGGGGGATTTTTGCCAGGTCAGTAAGGAACCCTGTGGATTTTTGCCTTCCTGCCTACAATGTGGCATGGCTCACTTAACTAATCTGTACTATTCTTGCAAGCCCTTGTGGTAGGTATATTTTTGTTGCTCATTTGTTGCATTTATACCCCACCTTTTTCTCCAAGACAGGGTGGTGTAAATGGCTCTCTCCCTCCCCATTTAACCCCCTGTGAGGTAGGTTGGGCTGAGAGGCAGCAACTGGCCCAAGCTTAACCAGTGAGCTTCATGGCCTTGGGGGGGGGGTGGAACACTGGTCTCCCAATCACTAGTCTGAGATTCTAACCACAGCTGTCTCTGGCACCTTGTTTGCTCCTGTTCTTAGATTGCAGCTCACTATATACAATCTGAACTAGGTGTGGCTCTGCCATATAAATGCATGCTATGGGTGCGGTTTGCTGCTATCTTATGGCTTTGAGGTTAAAATCCCCTACAGAGATCTGATCATAGGTATAGTTTGGTATCACTAGAAGATGAAAAGCTTCTTTAATACACCCTGAAAACCTTGTCTGAATTTGACTTTTTATGGTTTTGATCTGATGGCTCGAATATGCTATGTTTCAATAGGCGCTCATATAGGAAGGTATGCTTTTTAGACTTGGGAGACAGTAAATCAGAACAGAGGTTTGCTATGAAAGCACACACACTAGCGTACAGTAAGCCTGCAACTTATGCTGGGTTTGCGTTCCGGGGACTGCGCCTAAAGTCAAAATTGAGTGTAGTCAAAAGCCATTGGGAGGATTGCCAAAGTCATTTTCCCAGAACCCTGCTCCCTTTTTATTTTTATTTATTTATTTATTATTATTTGCACATAAAGCTGAATGTGCACAAGTTAAACATGCACAAGTTGTGGGCTTACTGCATCCAGATAACAAATATACATTTCTTAACCAGGACTGTCATTTTTCTTTTAAAGGCTTGAAACTTTCCTACTGGTAAGCTTTCAACCTTGATCAGAACTATTAAGAAAAATCATCACTGAAAGCAGTCTCTCCCATGGCTGGAAAAGTGATGTGACTACAACTAGGCTTACCTGGGTATCCAATGTCCCATCCACAAAGGGGCTAGAAGACTCTTCACATACAGCCAGGCTCCTGACTAGCTTCAGCTTTGAATTTGACTGCAAAAGGAGGGGGGGGGGGAATCTGTAGTAAGACACAGGCAGCTAGAATTCCCTTTCAATATATGAATGAGCTGCTGTTCAACTAATGCTAATTAAGTTAGCTCCATACTAATGAGAAATGCAATTACGTTTTGTCCAGTAGTAACACATGGCAAAACAGTCAAGCAGAAGATACCAAGTGCATAGTGATTTTCTCTCCCTTAACATGCTTGATAGAGATTCAAGTCTGCCACCTGTGGAAGTACTTAGCCTCTGCTAACACAGTGACTTGAAGGTCATATACATTGATAGGGCTTCTCTGAAGCTAACCAACCCATTAAATAATCTGCAGGCTGTTAAACCACTGATGGTAAGTGACAAAAAGGAATGACTAATTTCTTCCTGCCTTAATTGAAAGCTTGTCATTAAACTGCTGCCTTCTTGACAAACGTAGTTATTCTGGTTGATCTACTATAGTAGCATTTAAAGAAAATGCTTAAAATAAATGTCTGCCTCAGACTGTTTGGTGAATGGTCCTGCAAGTAAGAGAGTGTGAATGGAGCAACACAAAAGTATTTTACTTGAACAGAAGTAGTCATGGTGAAATATGGTCTGGGAACCATAGTTAAGATATTATCTCCAATATAATAAAGGAAAGTTAAAGGTGCATATGACAAGGGCATAAGAGAATCAAACGGAAGAAAAAGTACAGTGCCACAGCAGTTTAATCTCATAAAATTTGGGGCAGATACAAATTACAAATACTATAAACACAAACTCTGAACTAATACTAGGTCTTAGTAAAGCAATAAACCACCACCTGGGCTTTGCTGTTTTTGGACTGCAATTGTGAGCAAATGCTGCTCCATAGAAAATAAAGGATTCTAGTACCTCCCTTCTCCTTAACATTTTACCTCTCTATGTGCAGGGAAATGTTTTGTATTAAGCATGTGAACTCTCACCCGCAGTGTAGAAGTTGTACAAGTCAAGACACAGGTTTGTCACCTCAATGAAATAACCAGGTCTGGACACTTAAAGCCAGACCAAGATAAGAGTTTTCTATAGAACTGCAGAGCTCAGATGGACCCCAAGGGTCATCTAGCCCAACCCCCTGAAATGCCGGAATTTCAACTAAAGCGTCCATGACAGATGGCCATCCAACCTCTGCTTTAAAACCTCTAAGGACGGAGAGTCCACCACCTTCCAAGGGAGTCCATTGCACAGTCTAACTCCTCTTACTGTTAGAAAGTTCTCCCTGGTGTTTAATCGGAATCTCCTTTCTTGTAACGTAAAAACACTGCCTTGAGTCCTACCCTCCTGAGCAGGAGAAAACAAGCTTATGCCATCTTCCATGTGACAGCCCTTTATATATTTGAAGGCGGCTATCATATCTCTGTTTCCTCTTTTCTAGGCTAAATATTGTGCATGGCTTCCACAAGATACACAGGTTTCACTGAGTTTCCAAGAGGAGGCAGTTTCATAGCTGTGAGGCAGTCAATGAGAGCAGTGCCTGTAGCCCCTTACCCCCTGCAGCATGTATTGTGATTCAGAGGACATGCTCAGCTGCTATTAAAAATCACAATGAAACCTAGGAGTAAAGGGCAACCTCTTTGCCATGCTGAGGCCTTAACTGGTTAACAAGCGATGAACAGTGAAAAGCAAGAAGATTTGGGATAAAGGAGCAAGAAGAGTCATATCTGGAGCACTGATAGGAATAGGAGATTCTGGGACTCAATGCCGACATCAGACCGCCTATCAAAAGGTGGAGGTAACCAAACTGGCTATACTTTGATTCTTTTATACAAGGGGAGGCCATTATGTTCCACCAGGTATTTAATGCAAATTTAATGCAAGGTATTTAATGCAAAATCTGTCTCTCAACTCCTCTACGCCTCAAACGTCTGATTCAATGGCTCATTCACCAGGTTTGAAGGCTTCCAGGCAAAGCTTCTCCGGTCCCTCCTACAAGTTCCAAATTGTGTTCCAAATGCAATGTTATTTTTAGAAACAGGTGAATGTCCTCTATCAACTAAAGCCCCGAGATACTGGCACAAGAGCTCAGTCTTTGGCCTAGGGAAGGGGTAACTTCCATACGTAAACAATGAGGAGTTTACCAGCTCATGGATGAATATTATGGTTAGAAAAGCCACTTTGATTGGTATACCACCTTCTCTCCTGTACCATCTGGGCTATGATACCGCCCTTGAATCTCTGAGGCAAAGGCTCTGGGACACATCACATAGTCATCTCCGATCTCAATCTCATGTTAACTATGGCCCATTAGAAGTAGGAATTCACTATGGGTTCAATTTTCAGACACCTGCATATCTTAGAAATTTGTCTGTATCGGTGTCTTTTCACCAAAGCCAGATTAAATGTATTCCCATCAGAAGTGCTAAATGGCAGACTGAGAGGCATCCCTTATCAAAATAGGATCTGTGTATGCTCTCAGGACGTTGACTGTATGAGGCATATTTTATTGCATTGCGGACAATATGATCAAGCTAGGGAAATATTGATTAAACCACTATTGGCAAACTGGCCGAGTCAATCTGAAGCCTACTATACCAAATATCTTCTGGACAACAAGTCCAATGATATCATAGCAGCATTGGCAAAGTTTTTTTCAGTAGTCATACAAATCAAACATCAACAAACCCATGACTAAACAAATAACACTTTGGTCTCCCTTCCCTGCGGGGTTGTCTGTATTAATCTGTATTTTATTCTGAATCCATGTTATGGGTCGTTGGACCGCAATAAAGATTATATATACAATGCCAATAATGACTGCAGAAAGATCAGAGTCATGTAAGTTCTTGCTGGTAAAAAGGAATCAACAGTATCTTACCTTGGCTCTTTTTCTAGCATGCCCATGATTGGAGGTCCGCCTCTGCAACAACAAAAAAAAGGAGAGGAGGAACAATGGTGGAAAAATCACTCCCGTTGCGCATTCTATGAGATGTAAGATTAGGAAGGGGGAATCACAACACATTGGGAGGAATTAAATGTAACAGTAGGGGAATTGTTCCATCAACACAAGCATTTCAGCTTGCTGGAAACAATGTTCTCTCCTCTCCCCACACATTTTTCTGGGGGTTCTCCTGATACACACTCCTAGGCAATCTGGGCAGGCACAGGGCTGAGGGGGAGTCCCACTGTGCTAGCAGAAGTCCATGCCATATATTATCTTGCAAGAATCTAATGCAAAGAGGTCAATTCTGCATACGTTTTGCAAAGGACCAAAACCAGCTATGGCAGGAAACTGCCATAACCATGTAGAGATAAAATAAGGAAATAAAATGCAAGAGAAACATTGTGTGGTCAAGTCCAGTTTAACCATCCAATTTCATGGATTTAAAAGGACGCCTACAATCGAGGTCTGTTAAAATCATGGTGTTCTTTCTCTCTCCTACAAGGGATGCGGGTGGCGCTGTGGTCTAAGCCACTGAGTCTCTTGGGCATGGGGCCTACAAATACATCTCAAAGCTCATCTTTTTCTGTGAAGTTTTTGCCAAATTTCACACTTCTCTCCAAAGTGATGTCTAGGTGTATAAAATTGCATTTGTCCATATCTCTCTTGCTCATCCCCTCAGTTCTCTCTTTTCACTGCTTAACCTTAGACTGCCACAACCCTTGGAGCAGGCATTTGCTTGTTAATTGCTATGCCTTCTGTGTTTTTTTGGAGCAGGATTTGTGTGTCTGCAATATAAAGTGGCTTGAACATCTTCCTGGGTCCATGTCCCACTCTTTTTTTAATACTGAAGAGATGAAGCCATCGTGACCACACTAAATCAGCAATTCTACACACACTTATCTGGGAGTAAGTCTCACTGAACTCAATGTGACTTACTTCTGGGTGGATTGTACTATAAGAAGTCCATAGACTCATTTATGCGATGGGGTAGAAAAAAGAAACAACAACAACAATAATTTATTTATTTATACCCAGCCACTCTGGGCGGCTTCCAAAAAAGTATTAAAATACTGTAATACATCAAACATTAAAAGCTTCCCTAAACAAGAATTACCTCTCCTCATACGAACTGACCTAGAACCTGCAATTATCATCTGAGGTCTTTCTTCATGTGCCTCCTCCACAATAAGTTTGGAGGGCAGCAACATGAGAACGGGCCTTTTCTGTGGTGGTCCCCCATTGGTGGAATGCTCTCCTCAGGGTGGCTTGCCAGGCACTTTCATTACGTATCTTTAGGTGCTAGATAATAATGATTCTCTCAAAGCAGGCCTTGGACTGATTAACATTCTGTGTCCTTTTACATATGTTTGTGTGAGTGGGGTTAATGTTTTGTTCTTGTTTTTATTATGTCTTTTGTGTTCCCATTTTGTATTCTTATGTTGTGAACCGCCCTGTGATCTTTGGATGGAGGGCAGTATACAAAACTAATAATAACAGCAGCAGCAGCAACACTGGCCTGGAAAAGATTTCCTAAAATGATCCAGCAAAGTGCAGTGGTACCTCTAGTTATGAACTTAATTCATTCTGGAGGTCCATTCTTAACCTGAAACTGTTCTTAACTAGAGGCATGCTTTCGCTAATGGGGCCTCTTGCTGCCGCTGCGCCGCCGGCACACAATTTCCGTTTTCATCCTGGGGCAAAGTTCTCAACTCAAGGTAACTCTTCCAGGTTAGCAGAGTTTGTAAACTGAGGCATTTGTAACTCGAGGTACCACTGTATATGGCAGCATGACAAGAACCTCACCACTGATTACCATGGCTCTTTCTCTAACAGTACCAGGTTCGCACCATGCTGAGATTAATGAGTAATTTCGTGGTAGAATACGGTACTGCAGAAGTCCAGAACTGCTGGAACCCCTAATTAAGTGAACTTAACAAAAGGGCAAAAAAAGGACCTCTGCCTGATATACTGCAATAGGGAGTCCAAGATCTGCTGCCAGTTTGCATTGGGCTTTGATGGGTCTGTTGGTATACATGAAATATCTTCTTCCAATTACCTGTGATTCTTGCCGTGTACTACTCTCGTCCCCATCCTTCTCAACTTCCTCTTTGCTTGGTGACCTGGATACAAATTTGTTTTTGTTCACAGATTCCTCAACCACTTTCTTTTCCAATTCTTTCATTATCTCCAGTGTCTCCTGTGTTGTGTTGCTGTTAGACATCTTCAGCACAGTATAGCGTTAGTGATGGACACCTGCAGGTAGGGACAGAAGGGATGGAGGTCAGTGCAACCAAGAATAAAGGCTTCTCTTTTTTTGTTTTGTTTTCCCATTCCCTTTCTTTCCCTTTTCATTTTTAAACAGAATTCCCTGTTTCCTTGCTCTTTGTCACATACTGAAGCTATACTTGCTCAGGATCTTGTCTCTAGAGTCCTTCTTCATGTTATTGAAGATCTGACACTACACTTTCCATATCTCTTTATGTCATCTGCTGGAAGGGGGTGCAGATGCAATATTCCATTTGGAGTTTAACCCTTTCCCTCCCCACTGCATTCCTGACAACACAATACAATCTAAATCAAATACCTAATGAATACACACTGGAAGTGAGGAACGGGTTTCAGGATTTCGATTTGGTGGACAGAGGCCTGAAGAACTATGGATGGAGGCTCGTAACATTATACAGGAGGCAGCAATGAAAAGGAAATGCAAGAAAGCAAAGTGGCTGTCCAATGAGGCCTTACAAATAGCAGGGGAGAGAAGGCAAGCAAAATGTGAGGGAGATAGGGGCAGTTACCCCATTCAGGGAGTCCCCCACACCTGCCCACTGTCCCCCAGAAACAGTACTTCTGTCTTCAGGATTCAACCTCAATCTGTTTGCCCCCAACCACCTCTGGACACCCACACAGGACGTTCACTGCCTTCGAGAGGTAGAGCTGGGTTATCATCCACATATTGGTGTACACCCAGCCCAACTCCCCTGATGATCTCTCATACAGAATGGAGGAGAGTACAGAGTCCTGAGGCACCCCACAAGTGGGTGCCCAGGGGTCCAAGCTGCTAACTGCATCATTGCCAGTGATAGCTTCCTTCACAATTTAAATAGCAGTGGACTGGAGGAGGCCATCTTCATCAAGATTACAGTGGCAGTGGGGGGAAGCCAAGCTCAACTTCTCCACTCACTGTAGTTCCAGCTGAGCACCACCATGGCAGCTATTTTTGTTTTTAAAAACCAGTCATGTTAAACACAAAAACTCATTTATGCCTGGCCCTCAATGGCTTTGCTTACCAGGGGCATAGGCAGGTTTTGCCTCCCTCTGCCACTGTGTGTGAAGGTACCTCTGAACTATATCACCAGTAAATGAATGCTTACTTCCCCACATAGAAATGCCTAGCAAAGTGTTGTATTTGGTGACACTCGTCTCGTGAAGACAAAACCTACTTCCCCCACCTGGTCTCTTGCATTAAAATGGATCTTTGTAGTTCTACTTGTGTATCTATCCACTAGCCTTTGCCTTTCTGTATCTGCTCGCTTAACTGAAGTAAAGCCATGATAACCTGCACATGAACCCTTCAAGAATGTGTTAGACCGAAATGCCTATACAGTCATACCTTGGATTCTGAACACCCTGGAACTCGGATGTTTTGGCTCCCCGAAGTGATTGTTCCTGTTTGCGAACGTTCTTTTGGAACCCAAATGTCTGACAAGGTTTCAGCGGCTTCTGATTGGCTGCAGAAGCTTCCTGCAACCAATCAGAAGCCACAATTTGGTTTTGGAAGTTGAACGGACGTCCAGAACGGATTCCATTCGACTTCCAAGGTACAACTATATATGGTATAGCAATACAATCTCTCTCTTTTTTACCTTGAACATCATAGAACTGGCCAAAACCTGTTTAAACTGCTTATACCTACCTAATGTGCCCAGGCCGCTTCTAACTGCTTTTTGCCAATACGTAGTTTTCTGGACCTGTGTCAGGTCTTTGTGTAGTCTTGTGTAAAAGAGAAGAGCACCACCCAAAGCCCTGGGTCAGTCCTCTTGGAGCGATAGCCCAGGGAATTGACCACTCAGCACTGTTTTCAAAATAAAGTCTGGTTGTGCCTACTTTCATGTTTCCCGACTCCGTCTCTTGATAGGGAATTTGGGCTCTACCTATCCATGGAACCAACAAAGGGCATATTTTTGCCACAGCTCCCCTACCCAACACACTAGACACTGGGTAGCCTGGTTCACTGAGAGGGATCCCACAGGTGTGTGCCATAGAAATGCACTCTGGCAACCCAAAGTACAGGTGTTCTTGCAACACACAAGCTACACGTGTAACTCATCATAATTATGGGCAATTTCTCAGTGCTCTAGAACAGAAGGTCTGCAATGTAACAGAAATGAACTTTCTATAAAAAATATGTTGTAATTATGCCACTCTTCTGCTAATTACACTGCATTCAATGTGGAATGTTATTTTGCCATGTTTTGTTTCATTATTTAAGACCTGTAAATCACTTAAGGATCCCTTTTGAAATATGACGTGGTTCAGAAATGATTTTAAATAAATAATAAATTAAGAAATAAATAAGGGGATGGTGAAGAAAACAATCTTCCCCATGAGAAACAAGGACAAAGCCAAGCTATGCATTTCAGGAACTGGAACTCAATTTTTATTTCAGTCTGGGAAAGGCCTACTGAAAGAGAAGCATGCAAGGTTTAAGTACGTAATTTAAAGTCAGCCATTAAATGAGCAAACATCTGTATAAGGATGTGAACCATAGTCTCCCACAGTTCTGTTACGCCCTTCCCTGCATTTAATTTGATTATGACAATCCCTTCTTTAAGAAATTTGTTCTTAACACTACTGCTTTCACCTATTTGTGTTTAAGAAAGCCGTTTTCCAGATCAAGTGCCATAATATCAACTTGGTATGTTTATATAAAGACATACCAGTTTACAGCATGAGATCACAAGGAACACAAAGAAACATTAGTAATTTTGACAGATGTTTATTCAGCAGAATCATAACATGCACCAAGAACAAGGTGAGATGCTCTTCAGGCATGAGGCATCTAACAGAGGCACCTAAGACCATTTATGCAAAAGCTAAGTCCCCACCATGACCACATATTTTCACCAGCCTCCCTCAAAACTCCTTTTTTGAATCACCTGAGTAGAAACTGCCACGTGCAGATCAAAATTTTACTTTAATGTGTTGTCAATTTTGCACATAGGTCTCTTGAAAAAAGAGGGGACGCAGGTGGCGCTGTGGGTTAAAGCCTCAGCGCCTAGGACTTGCCGATTGAAAGGTCGGCGGTTCGAATCCCTGCGGCGGGGTGCGCTCCCGCTGCTCGGTCCCAGCGCCTGCCAACCTAGCAGTTCGAAAGCACCTCCGGGTGCAAGTAGATAAATAGGGACCGCTTACCAGCGGGAAGGTAAACGGCGTTTCCGTGTGCAGCTCTGGCTCGCCAGATGCAGCTTTGTCACGCTGGCCACGTGACCCGGAAGTGTCTCCGGACAGCGCTGGCCCCTGGCCTCTTAAGTGAGATGGGCGCACAACCCCAGAGTCTGTCAAGACTGGCCCGTACAGGCAGGGGTACCTTTACCTTTACCTTTACCTCTTGAAAAAAGGCCATTATACTTACCGTAAAAGGTATTTCTGGATCCCATAAAAAGCTGCCACCAGATTGGGTTTAGGTTTGGTGCTGCCTGGAAGTCAATAGGCAACACTGCAAGCTTGCAATAATAAACAAACAATTCAAACTGGAAGCTTGTATCTCAGCTCCTCACTCCTTCCTCCCTCAGTTTTTTAGATTACAGGCCAGGAAGCGATGAGATTTGGTAATCGTATAGCGTGGGAGACAGCATTCAACAGGAAAATGTTGCCTAAAAGATTCACTGAGACTGATACAGTAGAATGATGGAGGAGAATCAGCTGCTGGCGGCCTAGGTGAGCTCTGGAATCAGCTTTACAGGACCCAGAAATACCTTTCACGGTAAGTATAACAGCCTTTTTCAAGAGACCTATGTGCAAAATTGGCAACACGTTAAAGTAAAATTTTAGGTGTTATGAAATACCTTTCATGCTAAGCATACAGGCCTTTTCTGGAGACCCCGTAAAAGCTGTGGACAGATTGGGATGTACAAAAGCCTACAGACCCATGAAGGGTGGGGCAAATAGAAAACTGCTGTTTAGATGGCTGGAAGGACATACTGTAATGCCCCCCTGCCAAAGGCAGCCTCAGCTGAGGCAAAAATGTGTCAATTATGTAATGATAAAGGATTGCAGGATGTGGCAATCATATGGGTGCTCTGACAATCTCTTGTAGAGGGGCATTTAGGGAGAAGGCTGCAGGCCTGGTCAAATGAGCCTTCATTCGTGTAGGTGGAGGGAGACATAAGCCAACAAGATGGATCCTTTTAGCCATCTAGCTTGGGCAGTAGATGAGACTCCCCATCAAGGGAGGAAGAAAGGAGGTCAAGAGCAAGCTGGTCCGACATATGGATGGTGTACGATGAATGTGGACCTTCCATGCTTACTAAGCATCAAGGGACTGTCATGTCTACTGACTGATGCACCGGGAAAAAGCCAAATGACAGAAGGATCAGTTTCTGTTGGCAATGGAATTGTGAAAGTACCTTTGGAAGGAATGATGAGTTGGTTTGCAGGATTAATCTATTCCTGTAGAGAAATCCAATGATGTCTCTGGGGCAGCCAGTGAAGATGCTTGTCCGATGTGGCAGCTGCTGCTGCTTTCCTGCTGACAGACAAGCTGCTCCACCTCATTGCAAGGTGAAGGTAGTGCCTTGAAGTGAGGGCAATCAGCTGCCCTGTTTTCCCTCAGCATGAGGGAAGGCAGCTCAGATCAGCAGTCTTATCAGCTGAAATCATCATGCAATAACGGTGGTGCCTTGAAATCAGCTGCCCTGCTCTCCCTCACAAGAGGAGCGATATATTGCTGCGTATTGCTAGGTCAAAATCGTTATCAACCAATATGTTGAAAAATTGCAAAGTGCTGAAACAGACCATGAAAATTGTAATTTGTAAATTGTAAAACTTTTAATTTGTACTGCTGCTGAGCACTGAACACACATTATTGCTTGTTTTGCAGCTACTGGCCTAGGAATTAACAATATAGAATTACCACTTACTAACCAAAGTCTGATTTCCAGACAATTACCATAGGGAGGCATGTCTAGATTAGCCATTAATGAGTTAAGAGAGTAGGACTTCAAGACAAACAGAGACCCTGTCAGTGACTGGCTGGATGAGAAAGAGTGGTGGCAGCCAGTGGCCCAGGAGACACCTGAGAGGGAAGGGAGCTTTGAACCAGGTTCAGACTGGTGGGACAGAGAGGAATCATCAGCAGGGAGTCATGGTGAAGGGGAGAGGCTTGAGGTAGCCACAGACGCTGATAGAGAAGGAGAAAGAGCAGGGGCTGTGTCTCCTGCTCTGCAATAGACTACTGAATTGGCTCCTTCCTCCAGCCCCATTCTGTAAGGTTCTGAACTTAGGCAGGAGGAACCAGATGCACAAATATAAGATAGGGGACACCTGGCTTACTAGCAGTACATGTGAAAAGAATCTATGGGTCTTGGTAGACCACAAGCTGAACATGAGTCAACAGTGTGATGCAGCAGCAAAAAAAAAACCCCAATGCTATTCTAGGCTGCATCAACAGTAGTGTCCAGATCTGAGGAAGTAATAGTACCACTCTATTCTGCCTTAGTCAGACCACACTTGGAATACAGTGGTATCTTGGTTCTCAAAATTAATCCGTTATGGAAGTCCATTCCAAAACCAAAGCGTTCCAAAACCAAGGCACACTTTCTCATAGAAAGTAATGCAAAATGGATAAATTCGTTCCAGACTTTTAGAAACAATCCCTAAAACAGCAGTTTAACCATTTACCTCTACTCTTAATGGTTCTCTTGACTTTGCAGCTTTTATCCATTTCCGCAGTCGCACAATCAATCAATCAATCAATCAGTAGCTGAACTGGGTTCCACACAGTCACAAAAATAAAACAAAAAGCCACAAAAACACAAAATAAATAGCAAAAACAGACAGATCTCAGCGTAGCATTCAGAACGGAAGTGTGGCCCTCGAAACGTAAGTTTGGCACACAGAACGGAAGCGTTGCACTCGAAATGGAAGTGTGGCACTCAAATCAGAAGCATAACACTCAAAACTGAGCACTTTCGCCTTCTGAAAAAAGTTCACAGACCAGAGCACTTACTTCCGAGTTTGCAGCGTTCGGGTTCCAAGTTCCAAATTTTTCAAGAACTAAGCTGTGCCACTGTACTGTGTCCAATTCTGGACACCACAATTTAAGAAGGATGTTGACAAGCTGGAACGTGTACAGAGGAGGGCAACCAAGATGATCAAGGGTCTGGAAACCAAGCCTTATGAGAAGCGCTTGAAGGAGCTGGGTATGTTTAGCCTGGAAAAGAGGAAACTGAGAGGAGATATGATAGCCATCTTCAAATATCTTAAGGGTTGTCACATGGAGGAGGGGGGATGCTTGTTTTCTCCTGCTCTGGAGGGTAGAACTTGAACCAATGGCTTCAAGTTGCAAGAAAGGAGATTCTGACTAAACATTCGGGAAAACTTTCTGACAGTGAGAGCTGTTCAACAGTGGAACAGACTCCCACGAGAGGTGGTAGTCTCTTCTTCCTTGGAGGTTTTAAAGCAGAAGTTGGATGGCCATCTGTCATGGATGCTTTACCTGAGATTCCTGAATTGCAGGGGGTGGAATAGATGATCCTTGGGGTCCCTTCCAACTCTAATATTCTATGATTCTCAGTGAAGGAACAAAGTGTCTAGCAAAAGGCTGGAACCATTAAGAAAAGCTGAGTCACAGCAAAAAAATGCAATAAATAAATAAATAGGGGGGGAAAGGGGCAGGAACTTTAGCTTCTGCAGCTGACTTGCTTAGCTGAGGGATCTGCTTTATGCTATCTCCTTGGTTACTGAGCAATAAAGTTAATTACTGCCAAGCCGTGCCCGTTTCTGCTTACAGTGTTGGACCATGGACAGAAGGGCTTTTCTGGCAGACTGACAGGCCCATGTAGTGCTACCCAAAGAAGGAGAGGCACACAAGGCCATTTACTACATGTTAAGGAGTGACTAATATCACTTAAATATGTTGCAGCAATCAGGGCACTTAAAAGGAAAGACTAATGGACAATAATGTGTGAAGTGGGGATTCTAATTCACGTTATTGTCTTGAGAACAGAATCAGTGAGCATTACTTGTTCAGGCTTACTCAACAGAGGGTAAAATCTTGTGTATGTAGTGCAAAACCACCTGTGTGATATTGGTCTGTCAATTCCATTCTCCATGTCGAATTTCAAAAACACCCAGCACAGTTCCTAACATTGTGGTTGCTGCCTTAATCAGACCTCAAGAAAGTAGTACCTTTGATTTGATTGATTTCAGCAACCTATACCCCACAGTTCTAACAAACTACTCAATGAGGCTAAGAACAATATTTAAGTAACACACCAAAGCTCATGAAAGATGTTCAAAACTGTATACAGTTGTACCTCGGGATGCGAACAGGATCTGTCCTACATAGAACGCTCTGCATAGGGAAGTTTTTTAAGGTTTAAGGTTTTACTATGTTTTTATATATTCTGGAAGCTGCCCAGAGTAGCTGGGGCAGCCAAGTCCTCCATTTACCACTGCTATATATGCTACCACCTCTAGAATGTCAAATCTGTACACCCTGAAGTTATATTTAGGCAATTTCACAAAGTATTTTTGTTCAATCAAGCAAACCCAATAATTCTTAAACACATGTTCAACATGAACGAACAGTGTGTCAAATTGGCAATTATGGATATGTCTGGCAGTAGTTCCCATTGTCATGGCAATATATTATCCATCTGTCTAGACAATAAATTTGACCCAGCATTTGAATTCTGACTTTGCTAATTCCACAACAGATCAGTGCTGGTCTCCCTACCTCCCTGTTGTTGTTTAGTCGTTTAGTCGTGTCCGACTCTTCGTGACCCCATGGACCAGAGAACGCCAGGCACCTCTGTCCTCCACTGCCTCCCGCAGTTTGGTCAAACTCATGCTGGTAACCTCGAAAACACTATCCAACCATCTCGTCCTCTGCCGTCCCCTTCTCCTTGTGCCCTCCATCTTTCCCAACATCAGAGTCTTCTCCAGGGAGTCTTCTCTTCTCATGAGGTGGCCAAAGTACTGGAGCCTTAGCTTCACAATCTGTCCTTCCAGTGAGCACTCAGGGCTGATTTCCTTAAGAATGGATAGGTTTGATTTTCTTGCAGTCCATGGGACTCTCAAGAGTCTCCTCCAGCACCAGAATTCAAAAGCATCAATTCTTTGGCGAACAGCCTTCTTTATGGTCCAGCTCTCACTTCCATACATCACTACTGGGAAAACCATAGCTTTAACTATACGAACCTTTGTTGGCAAGGTGATGTCTCTACTTCTCAAGATGCTGTCTAGGCCTGTCATTGCCCTTCTCCCAAGAAGCAGGCGTCTTTTAATTTCGTGGCTGCTGTCACCATCTGCAGTGATCATTGAGCCCAAGAAAGTAAAATCTCTCACTACCTCCATTTCTTCCCCTTCTATTTGCCAGGAGGTGATGGGACCAGTGGCCATGATCTTCGTTTTTTTGATGTTGAGCTTCAGACCATATTTTGCGCTCTCCTCTTTCACCCTCATTAAAAGGTTCTTTATTTCCTCCTCACTTTCTGCCATCAAGGTTGTGTCATCTGCATATCTGAGGTTGTTGATATTTCTTCCGGCAATCTTAATTCCGGCTAGGGATTCATCCAGCCCAGCCTTTCGTATGATGAATTCTGCATATAAGTTAAATAAGCAGGGAGACAGCCTTGTCGTACTCCTTTCCCAATTTTGAACCAATCAGTTGTTCCATATCCAGTTCTAACTGTAGCTTCTTGTCCCACATAGAGATTTCTCAGGAGACGGATGAGGTGATCAGGCACTCCCATTTCTTTAAGAACTTGCCATAGTCGACACAGTCAAAGGCTTTTGCATAGTCAATGAAGCAGAAGTAGATGTCTTTCTGGAACTCTCTAGCTTTCTCCATTATCCAGCGCATGTTTGCAATTTGGTCTCTGGTTCCTCTGCCTCTTCTAAATCCAGCTTGCACTTCTGGGAGTTCTCGGTCCACATACTGCTTGAGCCTTCCTTGTAGAATTTTAAGCATAACCTTGCTAGCGTGTGAAATGAGTGCAATTGTGCGGTAGTTGGAGCATTCTTTGGCACTGCCCTTCTTTGGGATTGGGATGTAGACTGATCTTCTCCAATCTTCTGGCCACTGCTGAGTTTTCCAAACTTGCTGGCATATTGAGTGTAGCACCTTAACAGCATCATCTTTTAAAATTTTAAATAGTTCAGCTGGAATACCATCACTTCCACTGGCCTTGTTATTTGCAGTGCTTTCTAAGGCCCATTTGACTTCACTTTCCAGGATGTCTGGCTCAAGGTCAGCAACCACACTACCTGGGGTATACGAGACATCCATTTCTTTCTGGTATAATTCCTCTGTGTATTCTTGCCACCTCTTCTTGATGTCTTCTGCTTCTGTTAGGTCCTTTCCACTTTTGTCCTTTATTATGGAAATCTTTGTACGAAATGTTCCTTTCATATCTCCAATTTTCTTGAACAGATCTCTGGTTCTTCCCATTCTATTGCTTTCCTCTATTTCTTTGCATTGCTCGTTTAAGAAGGTCTTCTTGTCTCTCCTTGCCATTCTTTGGAAATCTGCATTCAATTTCCTGTATCTTTCACCATCTCCCTCGCATTTTGCTTGCCTTCTCTCCCCCGCTATTTGTAAGGCCTCATTGGACAGCCACTTTGCTTTCTTGCATTTCCTTTCATTGGGATGGTTTTCGTTGCTGCCTCCTGTATAATGTTACGAGCCTCCATCCATAGTTCTTCAGGCATTCTGTCCACCAAATCTAAATCCTTAAACCTGTTCCTCACTTCCACTGTGTATTCATAAGGGATTTGACTTAGATTGTATCTTACCGGCCCAGTGGTTTTTCCTACTTTCTTCAGTTTAAGCTTGAATTTTGCTATAAGAAGCTGATGATCTGAGCCACAGTCAGCTCCAGGCCTTGTTTTTGCTGACTGTATAGAGCTTCTCCATCTTTGGCTGCAGAGAATATAATCAATCTGATTTCGATGCTGCCCATCTGGTGATGTCCATGTGTAGAGTCGTCTCTTGTGTTGTTGGAAAAGCGTGTTTGTGATGACCAGCTTGTTCTCTTGACAGAACTCTATTAGCCTTTGCCCTGCTTCGTTTTGATCTCCAAGGCCAAACTTGCCAGTTGTTCCTTTTATCTCTTGACTCCCTACTTTAGCATTCCAATCCCCTATAATGAGAAGAACATCCTTCTTTGGTGTCACTTCTATAAGGTCTTGTAAGTCTTCATAGAATTGGTCAATTTCAGTTTCTTCAGCAGAAGTAGTTGGTGCATAAACTTGGATTACTGTGATGTTAAAAGGTCTGCCTTGGATTCGTATCGAGATCATTCTATCATTTTGAGATTGCATCCCAGTACAGCTTTCGCCACTCTTTTGTTGACTATGAGGGCCACTCCATTTCTTTTACGGGTTTCTTGCCCACAGTAGTAGATATGATGGTCATCCGAACTGAATTCACCCATTCCCGTCCATTTTAGTTCACTGATGCCCAGGATGTCAATATTTATTCTTGCCATCTCATTTTTGACCACCTCCAGCTTACCCAGGTTCATGGTTCTTACATTCCAGGTTCCTATGCAATATTTTTCTTTACAGCGTTGGACTTTCCTTTCGCTTCCAGGCATATCCGCAACTGAGCGTCCTTTCGGCTTTGGCCCAGCCGCTTCATCAGCTCTGGATCTACTTGTACTTGCCCTCCGCTCTTCCCCAGTAGCATGTTGGACGCCTTCCGACCTGAGGGGCTCATCTTCCAGCGTCATATCTTTTATATGCCTGTTGTCTTTGTCCATGGAGTTTTCTTGGCAGGGATACTGGAGTGGCTTGCCGGTTCCTCCTCCAGGTGGATCACGTTTGGTCAAAACTCTCCACTATGGCCTGTTCATCTTGGGTGCCCTGCTCGGCATAGTTCATAGTTTCTCTGAGTGCTTCAAGCCCCTTCGCCACGGCAAGGCAGTGATCCATGAAGGGGCCCTACCTCCCTACACCTTGTCAAATCTGGGGTTAGACTATTGACATAGGGCTTTGATGGCAGGTATATTTATTGAGTTGCATCCAATGCTATCCAACTCAGAGTATACTCTTTGAAATTAATGGATCTGAGTTAGTTATATCTGTTAATGACAAGAGGTCTACACCAAGTCAGACGAGTACTGGATACCATTCATGAAGTGTGCAGCTTGGTTTTCTTACTTCAATTACCTGGCACTGTTAAAGAGCAAGTCCCAGTGCAGCGTGCTTGTCCTATGCGTGTAGAATAGTGAAGTTTGGACTGCTTAGCTTGATCTCTAAGAACCAAATTAGATGGGCCTTGCTGGGATCCAGCAAGAGAGTTGTTTTGGTTCTGTCCTGCACCATGTCAGATCAGGTGGCCATTTTATTCCCTATTCTGTGGTTCTCTACTCAAAAGATTCCTAGACACATAAGTGACTTCACTTAAAGTGGATTGGTTATAAATTATTTCAATAGTCCTTTCACACATGCAGTAGCTAATGAGCAGTAACAGCACAATGCAATTTTGGAGAGTGGCAATTCCAACCTATTAACAAGTTCAAATAGAAAGCTAAGAGATGGTAGCTCTTCATTAATTTGATCCAAATACAGACAGCCTGGATAGCCTGTAGTGTCCCTACCTCAAGCATCTATAAAATGGCAAGGTGCAAAGTTACTTTTACAAAATGCCTTACCAGGTTTGGCTACTGCATATTCCCTGCCCCAGTGGGGGTACCATTCTATCAGTAATGGGAGAGCGGCTCTGTGGTGACTCACTAAAGCCATGACAGCGCCCTCTACTTTGGCCGCTCTCACGGGGCAGCCATAGAGAGGAAAAGGGTAGGCTCAGAACAAGGCCTTTCTCTAGGGACCTCACATGGCTCTTCCATGCAGGTGGGTAAGCCAAGCTGCCTTCTTGCCTCTTGACTCTGTGTGACCCAAAAAGGCGGTGGCGGCAGCATCAGCCTGAGCCTGGCTTTACCTCGCCTAGCCTCTCCAGATACCTCCACTCGGGACTAAGCCAATGAGGTCCTGGACTCTGGCCCTCACTGCCTCTGGAGCCCCATGTGCTGACCTGCAGCTCACTTCAGAATTACCCCTGTGACTATTATGTAGGGAATGCTCTGGGACCACTTTTGGGGTCCAAAAAAGGGGGATGTGACTATTACATGGTGGCGAACAGTATGCGGTGATATACAGTAGGTAGAAATAGATAAATAAAAGAATGCACCTTGTTCCTGCATCTTCTGTTAGTTCGCTTAAAGAAGGTAATTTCCAGGGGGGAACTGAGTATTTTTTTTATGAAAAGGGGGTGGCAGGCCAAAAAAGTTTGGGAACCTCTGTTCTAAGAATTTGCTTTGAATGTGGTGTTTTATTGAGAAATCAATACAGCACTTTACCTTTTGGTTTAAACATAAGGCAGGCACATGACTTGCAAAAGTTATCCACTACAGCAAGCATGACCAATGGCCACTGATGACAGGAGATGTAGTCCAACATCTAAAGGGTAAGAATGCCAGGAATGGGGGTAGCTAGATTAGCTATGCCTGCCATAAAAGGTGAGAACATAATCTTTGGTGATCACTCATAGCCAAATAAGATTGTCTTCCATGAACATGGTCTTAACAGTGATTCCGTAAGTGACTGTGGAGGCCAATTCTGGATCCCCATGTACTTCCACAGTGGGGACATAGGTTTCCGGGTGGGAGTTGATCATGGTGAGGATTTCCAAAATGTGCCTTCCTCTTAGTTCATTTCTCCCTTTCATCCTGAGTTCGTCCATGACACCTTTGGTAAAGGCTGTTCTCCAACTGGAGCGCTCACAGGCAGGCCAGTGTTTCCCAGTTATCAGTGCTTATACTACATTTTTTTAAATTTGTCTTGAGAGCATCTTTAAATCTCTTTTGATATTCACCAGTATTTCAATTTCCATTCTTACGTTGGAAATGGAGTAGATGCTTTGGAAGATGATAATCAGGCATCTGAACAACATGACCAGTCCAACAAAGTTGATGTTGAAGAATCATTGCTTCGGCACTGGTGATCTTTGCTTCTTTCAGAACATAATGCACAGGTTGACTTGCTAATTGCATCTCTATCACCACTACCTAAAGTGGCCTCACTGCTGCCAGACATCAGGGGCAGCATGTACTGTTTTTGCCACTTGAGACAAAATGGGAAGTGCCACCTCACTGTCAGGCTGCCTGCCCTGCCAGTGGAAAAGCACCAATTCAGCACCAATTTCCAGCAAATCTCACCAAAATCTTGCAAAATCTCTCACACTCCATTAGATCTCACCAGAAATCAGCACCGATGCCAATGCCACTTCAGTGCCAGTGGTACAGACAGCATGGCGGGTGAGGTGCCCATGAGGGAGCAATCTTGGGGCCTTCAGCCACCCGAGGCAACTACTTCACCCCACAAAATTCCCCTCCCTTTGTGAAAGAGGATAACAGCTTCCTATTGGCTTTTAATTTTTGCTAAATTAGCCAGCTGCTGCAGGGATTCTTTATTTTTTTGGGTGCCACAAACTATGACAAGGGATTCTTCTAAGCAAACAAGTGCTTAAACACACACAATCGCAGTCTTCATACTTTCTAGGTAAATACACAACCACAAATTCACAAATGGTGCAGTTCTGAAAGTAAAGAGCTTTTTCATATGTTGATTATTTTGCACAAGGGAGGGGAAATGGCCAACATTTGTTACCTTCGATGGCCTGTAAATGCAATAAGCACACACACACACGCGCACACACACACACACACACACACACAGACCCCACTCAATGCTTTGAAACTGAAGTGACTGTACTAGGGGTGGTACCTTTGCTTGCTTTTAGTGACGCAAAGACAGTTACTTCCTGCCCGCCCCTGGTGGGAGAGAGCTGAAGGAGCTAACTAAATACGTTCCCCATTCACAAGAGGCTGGTCAGTATGTTTACAGCTATCAAACATACAATGAACTCCCTCTGGATTATTTCCCCCCAGCATTCAAACTAAAAGCAGCAGCATTCTGTGCTCCGCTGAAGTTTCTCATTAAAGAGCACAGAAAAGGCTCCTTCTCAGAAGGTTTTCCTTTCTGTGTGAATGAATCAGCCGCGCTCCCGCAGGACAAGCGTGGGAGTAAGCAAGGAGGCGGCTGACATGATCCACTGTGGCAAGCAGGACTTGCGGAGAAGTGGAAGTTCACAGGGCTCAGGAAGGAAGAAAAGGAGGTGGGCGACGAGGACAGGCAGGCTATGCCAATCACTTTCCGCCAGGCAGATAAAACAAATTATATAGCTACATCATCAGGAAAGCTACGCGTTAAAAATCTGGGTCAGGGAAGGAGAACACACACAGAAACACAGAGAGAGAGAGAGCAGCAGAGGAGAGATGCCGAGTCTTCTATTAAGTCTGAAGAGCTAAGTCAGGTGGAAGAAGCCAGACACAGCATCTTGAAGCACCAAACAATAATGGGTTTCTTCCGCTTGACCCACTGAAGCCAATGCTCGAATTACAGGTCCCCTTACTTACTGTGATGCCCTCCTAGCTGCTGCTTTATTATAATATTTTTTGTTAAGTTTCTTAAGCTTACAAAAATATGTGAATTGTCTCTTTTTCAAGTTGCTTTTTCTACAGATCAGTTTCGAAGGCTATTGGGGAGGCGGAGCATGATTTGGCTAAAATTGGGAAGAGTCAGAGGTTGAGATTTATGGGGGACCCTACTTTCCCTGCCCCGGCAACAAATCAAGCATTGACTGAAGTGAAGGCGAGCTGGCATTGTTCCATCATTTTACCCATCCCCACGGAAACTGATTAAAGAAAGGAAAAAAAGCTTTCTCCTTGAGATTCACTACAGCTAACAGCAGCCTGCTCCCTATCTGAATCAGATGTCAAAAACCAGGCTGAGCACACTAACAAATGTAATCCAGTCAACATCAAGGACCTTCTTCCTGAGGATAGCTAATTCTCTCAAAGGTTGCCTTATGAAAACTTCAAATAAACAAATAAAGATGCTGAGGAAGTTTTCCTTTAACTTTTCTCTGTCATGTGGTCATAAAAAGGCTCCCTTTGGGGTCAAAAGTAATTATATCAAGTTCAATCTTACTATTATTATTTTTTATCTGAGAATTCAAAAGGAATCCTATCCATTTCTAGAAACCAGATTCCTACACACAAAGCTGTCCTTGGAATATTAAGTGCATCAGCTTATTTTCAGCTTCCAGAGCCATTCTTAAGCAAGGTAGATGTCCATGGTAGACAAAGAGTGGAATTTAACATCACATTCTTCCAGTTGTTCCATCTGCAAAAGCATTTCAGCTTGCCCTTGGTCACCCTGGTTCATGACATTTGCCAGGAAAACGGCAGTGAGAGTGCAGCCTTCTTGGTTCTCCTCGCCTTCTCAGCAGCTTTTGATACTGTTGACCAGTCTTCTCTTACCCCACTGTCCTGATCACAGTTGTGAAGAATATTCTTACATCATGGGTGTTCTGTGTCACCATCAAGAAAAAGAGGTAGGAATAGGCCAATATATATGTGGACTGTCCCTGGATCAAGTGACCTTTCTTCTTTAAGTTCTCAAAGCTCTTACGCTAGCTAAACTAGCCAGTTTAACTGAGAATCAATCAAAGTCAGTCCTTCATTTGAAAAGTAAGACTTTAGAGCCATCTTGCCCAAAAATGGCATGTAGACATTCCATTTTGGCAACTGCAACCTGGGTTTAAGGAGCCATTTTGCGCTTAGCATGTGTAGCTGCGTTTCTAACACTGATTTAGAGTCAAGTGATATTAGTGGTGATGACACCCACTTCTGTCCCTCCAATTCATCTGAATCAGGAGTAGCAGTTCAGGTGCTTGTCTGTTGCCTGGAAGTGGCAATGAGCTGTATGCGGACCAATAAATTGAAACTGAATCCAGATAAGAAAGAGGTACTATGTGTTGCAAGTTCTCATGTTCAAGAAACATGGGGACTGCAAGTTCTGGATGGGTTTGCACTCCCCTGGAAGGAACAGATGCATAGCTCGTGGGTACTCCTTGATCCATCTAAGTCTCATGAGATCCAGGTGACCTTGGTGGTTAGGAGTGCCCATTTCCAGTTATGGCTGGTTCTTCAACTATGACCCTTCCTGGATAGGATATTGTGGTCACAATAATTCATGCTCTGGTAATTCCTAGTTCAGACTATTGCAATCAGGTCTATGTGGGGCTGCCCTTGAAAACAGCTTGGGAGCTGCTACTAGTGCAGAGTGCAACAGCAAGACTGCTGCTGATCATCTCTGACCAGACACATATTACACTGGTTGAAAGATTTGTACTGGTTGCCAATTCACTGCCAAACTGAATTTGACCTATCACTGTACACTTCCAACAACTGGTCAGGACACATTTCTTTACACTGCAGTTCTGTGTTTTGATATTCTGATGTTGGCAGGGCGTGTGTGTGTGCGTGCGTGCGTGTATTAATGGTTTTTATTATTCTAATGTATAGTGTATATATTTTTAACTGTGGTGTTTAGGTAACACAACTTGGGGCATTTGGAAACAAGCAGGATGTAAGCACAAATAATAAATGAAACAATTTTGGTTTTCCACAATATCCGAACTGAGGATTGTGGCTTCATCTCGGCAGTTTGTTCAGAGCAAAGCAGACACAGGTACTGGTTTGCACATAATGCTAAGCCAGCACACTTCCCAGCTTTGGAAGGGGGGGGGGGCTGACACAAACTTAAGAGTTAGCATGCATGCTCAGTAAGCCATGGTTTGGCTTATCACAGCATGTGTACTGGGCCTCTACTCAGACCTTAACAGTGTCTGTTCAGTCAAACCAGAGGCGGCAGAAAACACAGCTTTTGTCTCAGTTCTTTCCAAAACAAAAATTCCCAGTAGTAGGAGCAAATGCTAGTACCTCAGTTCTACAACTCTGCACAAGGTTTTGGCATTAACGTCACATCTCACTAAATTAGACCGTTCTGCAAGGTTAAATGACGATGTTCTTGTTCTCTATTTGCACACTGGCCTCTGGGTCAACCAATCTGAATCATGCCTCCATGGCAACAGGCTCCATCGCTACGAGCAACAAGACAAGTTTATTACAGTGGTACCTTGGTTTATGGACTTAATCCATTCCGGAAGTCCGTTCTTAAACCAAAACCATTCTTAAACCGAGACACGCCTTCCCTAATGGGGCCTCCTGCCGCCGCTGCCCTTACACCATTCAGATTCCGTTCTTAGACGGAGGTAAAGTTCACAAACCGGGACACTACTTCTGGTTTTGCGGAGTTCATATACTGAATAGTTCATAAACAGGGCTGTTCTTAAACTGAGGTACCACTGTATTATTATTATTATATTTGAAGGTTTCTTTTTTAAAAACTTGTCAGAAAACAACAGATTTAGCATCCCAATGCAAAGCAAAATCATGCTATCTACTAACCCAATGTAGAGAAGCCTGTACAGATCGTGGTGGGAGCAAAGAAGAGAGGAAACCAATTCTCAGAACAAACATAGCTGACCCAAAAGAAAATAATGCGTGCTTGACCCATTTTGTCCTAATGGTGAAGGGCATTTGATTGCATTAGAAGTCAAGTGTTTTGGGCCCATAATGCAATTTTCCAGGGACCTACAGTAAGTAACTAAATGCCACTGATTGGAACAACCTGCTCATCTTTCCTCCCATCCAGCCGCCTACATGCTCACCCCAACCACAAGTGATCTGTCGCGGGTGCTGAGGAATGCCACAGCTGTTTAAACTGGCAGGCATGAGCCATTACAGCACACTGCTCACAGCTCTGTCTTCAGTCCTCAGGTGCCAGTAGTGTTGTTGTTGTTTTAATAATAAAAAGAAAAAAGAAAAACACACCTACAAACAAACAAACCCTATGTGTAATAGCTGCTATTGGTGCTTTCCTTTTCTGGAGTTCTCTTGCGCGTGCCGGAACTCAAGCTTGTTGGGGCAACAACAAAAAAATTTACTGGCTATTACCACCATAAAATAAATTACAAAGACAAACAAGTCAGTATAAACCAAAATATACAGTATAAACAATTATGGATAATATTTAATAACAAAAATATACAGTGTACAAACATTCCAAGATCACAATGCAGCAACACACATTGAGTTCCAAACAGCAATTATATTGCATACAATTCACATTCTATAAACGGAGAGCTCACGCAACTCCCAGGGAACGTTACATTATGGGACAGCTCTTAAATATAATAAATCCTGTCAATGGCTGAAAGGAAAGTCCACAGTATATAAGTATATACTATGTATGAATATGGGGGTTGGGAATGTGGCTTGACGCATTTCAGAAACTTTTCATCACAATGAGAGCCAATCTAGCGTATTTTTGCTCTATAACACTCACTTTTTCCCTCCTAAAAAGTAAGGGGAAATGTGTGTGCGTCTTATGAAGAGAATGCAGGCTGTGCAGCTATCCCTCTTGCTGTTCTGGCTTCTGAGATTCAGAATATTTTTTTCTTGTTTTCCTCCTCCAAAAACTAGGTGCGTCTTGTGGTCTGGTGCGTCTTATAGAGCGAAAAATACGGTACATTTCAAAAATCCACTTAGAAGGTGGGGGACCTGCAGCTTTCAAATGATGACCAAGCATCACTCTCCTCAGAATTGCACAAAACATATTCTGTGATTTTAAAGTGTTTTTAGGCCTCAGAGCCTACAATGGAAAGCTTCCTTATGGGGCAATCTTCACTGTGCTAATATGTATTGATTTCAGTGGTTCAAGCATCTTACTGAGCTTTGAGAACCACTGGGCTCAGCTTCCTCAGGAAACCAACACTCCAGCGGGCAGTGACTCCAATCAGCCAGAGGCAAACAAGTACTGGGGCTTTCAAGGCTTGAGAAAATTATTCAGACACTGAGAAATCATTACTTGAATTGTATTTCAAGTATTTGTAACCTGAATTCCATTTCATCAGTTCCCGTCTTTTGGCAGTTTGGATGCTAATTTTATCACAATCAAGGCTAGCTAATATTTGTAGACCCATGCAAGTGGGGGTATTTCAAAATAAACTTAAAAGACATGCAGGGTAGCTGGCTCCCCCCCCCCCACACACACCCTTTTTAGGGAAGTCTGTCTCACACTTTTAAATAAACTTATTTTCTGAGATGAGCCCTTTCTATTCTTTTCCTGCTCCCTACTCCAAGTTCTTCCTAAGAAATGAATTCTTCAAAATGCTAGGGGTTCATTCTGCACTAGAAAAACTGCAGGATCCCCTCGGGGCACATGAAATTGAATCCAAAACAAAGACTGAGTAAAGGAACAAGAATGCATTCATTCTCATCCCTACAAGAATATTACCTCTGCTCCATTCTCGTTAAGTGGAGCATGGCTTCCTTTTATCTAGATAATGCTGGAATATCTTGTATCCATCTTTGTGCGGAGTGCATAACTGAGGAAGAAGAGATTTTCTCAGACATTACAGTGGCTAGACGGTCACTTCACACTCTGTTCTCAGAGCAGCTGTTAGAATGCTAATAGCCTGGATAGCTTGAGAGAGAGAAAGCAGCCCAGAGGTCTTCTGACATACAGGTGCAATCAGCACCTCTAATTAGTACAGCAGCCAGTGACAAAACAAATCCACCAAAGGGATTAAAATTATTGCCACCAAGGATTTCACTTGGCTGGCTGGATTTTCATGACATAACTCACACCAAGTGAGCAGAGTTTGCAAGCTCGGCAAATCAAGACAGATGTCACCTTGTTGCTCATAATATCCCCACATCATTGGAACTGCTTGCCTAAATCTCTCTCTTGCAACACAGCATCACCAATGGTATCAGAAAGGCAGAGCGTAAGTAGAGAAAAAGGACAGAGAGGAAAGTTGCTGACTAGGGACGCAGCTAGATTGGTAAAGAAAAAGTGTTTTATATGCGTTTTGTATACAATATAACACTGTGACACCAGATGGTGCTATGGAGTTCTATTTTTGCCAACATGATTTCTCATTACAGTGGTACCTCTGGATACGAACAGGATCCACTGCGGATCCCCATTCACATCCTGAAGCAAACGCAACCCCCGGGTCGCGATTCGCTGCTTCCGTGCATGTGTGTGACGTCATTTTGATGGTCTGCACATGCACCAGCGGCAAAACCCAGAAGTAACACGTTCCGTTACTTCCGGGTCGCCGTGGAGCGCAACCCGAAAGCGCTCAACCTGAAGCATATTTAACCCGAGGTAAATATGACTATATAAAGGTTACAATGCATTTTTCTGAAGCACTTCTTTGATGTGTCTAGATCCAGCCTATGTAAACGCAGGCAACTATTGGTTAAAAACCAGCCAACAATCTCATGCTGACAACCGATAGTGGTGAATCTGCAATAATGTCCAGGGATTTGAGCACCTCCATAAACATAGTGAGAGACATACAAAGATGTCCATTCACCACACAATTATATACATGTAGCATGGGTGCAGTTTCATATGACAAAGCAAGAGCTGTATATTGGAAGCAGTTTCCAATGGCCAGTAGAGAGGGCTATGGGTGAACTCCTGCAGGGGGGAATTCAAGTCCAGCTTTATGCTGTTAAATCCACTGAGTCAAGCTGCCAGCCCACCCACTCCAGTGGTATAGCTGCAGAGGTTGGCCTAGCCTAGCATCTCAAGGTGTTACCTCATGTTTCTATTGTTGCCCTGACATCTTCACCTCTGGTTGTCATGGCAACAGGTCCCCAGCAAGTGACCTTCAGAGCTGCCTCTGACCATGGAAGCTCCAGATGGCCATCACCTTGAATTTGTCTGGCCCCCACCGGATCTTGTGGCAGTGAGTTTCACAGTATGCTTGAACTTGCTGCCCATCAATTTAACTGGACGATCCTCAATTTTAATATTATAAGGCAGGAGAGGAACACTCTCTCTCTCTCTCTCTCTCTCTCTCACACACACACACACACTATTTAAAAGTTAAAACCTGTGAAAGGTGTATGTGTATCAGAGATGCTACTCAGCTGGGCACCTTTTGGTTTAGGACTGGCCCAGAGAGGACTGAAACTGCTGCTTCAGGCAGTCTAATTTTGATGCTGTGAAGAAGAGTAGAGGGGGAAATAGAGCTCATCCATGCCGTGCAAACAAAGGACTAGAACACCTTCAGCATCCAGAGCTTTGGGGTTCAGAAAAAAAGTTCCTAAGATCGTGAGGGACACAATTGGGATTAAATTGTGTGTGTGTGCGCACGCGCACGCGTTTTAAAAAACAGCAGTTGTAACTCATTTTGATGTGTGATTTATCCCTACCACATAGGATTACACATTGATTTTAATTACTTTGTTTCATAAAATTTATACCCTGCTTGATTATTTTAAAAAAACAAAACACGGACCTCAAAACAGCTTACAAAAAGTTAAAACAAAAAAATTATCAATAAGAAAAATTAACAAAAATAATTTAAGACTTTCGAAAAGTTAAAATAACAATAGACTAAAAACAAATCAAAACTCATATCAACTTTTTAAATTTTAAATGAGTAGGTTCATTTAAACAAGAACGCTTTTAGCAGGCACCCAAAAAAGTGCAGTAAATGATTATCATTAGGTGAGACATTCCGAAGTGCAGGTGCTGGACACTAAAAGATCAAGTTCTTACATTTGCATGCATAGCTCTGGTTACAACTGCTCATGCACACTGTTTCTCTGAAGGGTGCCAATGAGCGGCAGCACCAATGGCATATGAGCAACCATGTGAGTGCATTAGTGTTCTAACAACCCCCTCCCCCCAAAAAAAAACAACCTAACACTATGCTTATGATAATATTTTATTCTCTTGTTAATTGTGCTGTTTTAAATGTACATTTTATATTTGATTTCTTTCAGTAATGTTTTGCTTTGAAAACTTTAAGATAATATTTATTTTCCTGTTAATTATGTTGCTTTGAATGTATTCTTTGACTTTCTTCAGTAATGTTTTATTCTGGATTGTTTTATTTGAAGTTTTAATGTGTTGTAAACCACATTAAGATTTTTTCTTAAAAATATAAAGTGGTATAGAAATGAATAATAACAACAATAATTAACGGCCTGGTCTATGTGTAGCATTAGGAGATATTTGGGGGGGGGGGGGAATGCTCCAAGTGTTTTTTAAAAATACAGGCTTAGAGCCAACACATCAGAGATAAATATTCTAATCTAGCTTGCTCCTTAATTAAAATGGGTTTTAGTTCTGTTTTACAGAAAGACATATCTTTCAAAAATGTGATTTCGTACCTGTAGTACCAAGTGGTGCAGTCCGCACTCCTATCTCTTTCAGTTGCATATGTAGATCAGGCCAGTCTGCACTATTCTATTCATTCTTACATTGACATCCTGCCTTTCCTGCAATAAGCTCAATGTGGCATATGCATGGCGCTCTCTGCCCCCATTTTATCCTCAGAAACACCTGTGAGGTAAGTTAGGCTGAGAGAAAGTGATCGGACCCACATCACCCTGTGAGCTTCATGACAGAGCAGGGATCAGAATCCAGGTCTCCCAGGCCCTATTCCCTCACACTAACCACGACATCAAACTGGTTCTCATACAGTATATCCATTTCGTTCCTTAGAAGAGGATGGCAACAGTCAAGTTTTATACTACTTTATTGCACGCAGCTTTTTTGGCGGAGGGGCTTCACACTTATTGAGAAAAGTGAGGAGGAGGAGGGGAATGAGTGCCACATCAGTAAGGTATTAGCAGCTATCTCACCAAGGTTTAACTAAAGAAAGGCTAAAACAGAAAAAATGCAAGGGCTGAATGTTGCCATGGAATCCAGTGTAAGCCTGAGAAAACTGTTTTTAGACATTACACAATATTTGGAAGAGCCACTGACAGAAGCACTCATGAGCCACTGCTGCACAACCTTATCCAACTCAGCACTAGGCCCAAGCACCTGTCTCAAGCAATCTTATTGGACTGCAACTCCTGTTATTCTAGCGAAAATACCTGTAACGGAAATTTCATTGTCTGTAGTCCTTTGGAGGAAAACAAGGAGAGAAACTTCCACTGCAAGAGGGAATTGCTTGTGAAATACAAAAGTGGATGCCCATGCTTATTTTAACTACCAGGATGAGATGTGGCAGTCACAGACATTTGGGGATGATGCCACAGTAGATTTTTTTTTGGGGGGGGGAGCGTCCTCAAAAGTTTATCATCAGGAAGGCTGCTTCAGATAGTATGTCACATCCTCGGTGGTCATTAGATGGCAATTTGTCAATGTCACATTTGAAAACATTATATAACTTATGGATTTCTTTAGGACAATATGTTGTGAGGGGCTACACGCAGGAATCATTTTAGGTGTAGTTTTAAGAAGTAGCTATGAACACCTTCTACCAGTTATCAGGCACCACTGCTAGAAAAATCAATATGAAAATAAACAGGATACTAAGGCTGGATCTAGACACAACAAAGAAGCGGTTCAGTTAACTGTGTTGTAAACTTCATACAGGGAAATCCCGTAGACAAAAGACGGGACTCCACAGTGCCATCTGGTGTCACAGTGAAATAACGCGTATAAAGCGCTTTATCTTTACGAATGTCACTGAATCCCACTACTACATGTATGTATGTACTGACTGTGTATGTATACCACCATTCAAAGATCTCCGGCCTGTTCGCAACAGAAAAATACAAAATGAATATACGAAATACATAATAAAATAATGTTGATCATGCTCCGCTTGTGCATTTATTTGAGTCATCTAGCTGGCCATTATTTTTAAAAAGGTGGAGGGAGTGCCAGAATAGACATATACTGTATTTGGTTGATCCAACATGGCAATTCTTATCTCCCAATAGGAAACTGACAAAACTGTAGTTGTTCAGATGTGATGTCTGACAAGGCAAATCTTAAGATCTAATTGTAATTAAGACATATCAGCTGGCACAGCTCTAATATCTTTTCCAAGGACAGAATTGCAAATCCACAGGAAAAAGAGGAGTGCATGGCCACATATTCTGCATTATTTTTTAAAGGGTCTTGCTACTATTCATGTTCTGAAATAACTCAGGAATACAGAATGACATGGAAGAATTTAGCGACTTATTCTGCAGCCTGCTTTATTGCATCTTGTTTCTCTCCCCTTCTCCCTGCAAACCCATCTGGAGGTTAAAAAAAGAGGGGAACAATCAGGATACCTTTTTTCTATGCATTCTCCATTTATTCTCAAGGTTTGATGAACGGTTATACAAGGGCTCACTGTTTTTCCCTCCCCCATTTTCATACTCCTCCCATTTAAGGGATGCACCAAAAGAAAGCAAGGGCTTTCCCTTTTGATGACGCAAAAGCCTGGAGAGAATCCTTTTCTGTCTAGCCATTAGGAACAGGCAGGCATCCACATTAAAAATCGTGCAGCAAGGTTGGAGATTTTGCTATGAGCATGAATTCTGCAAGCTTCACAGCCGCAGTCAAAGTCATTAAGAAGAAATGAGTTGGTCTTGGGGCCGGATTATCTTTTTCGAAGCACATATTTACCAGTTTCACATCAGCTACTGTTTCTCTGTTGAAGGATGTTCACTGCACCCACATGCAGACAGGAACTGCCATCAGTGACGTCAAAGTGGTCTCCTGGCAACAGTTAAGGGGGCTGTCCACCATGGGGATTTCCTGAATATCTAGCATGAAAATTATCCACCTCCTCTGTAATGTCAAGATGTGTGACACTGTGTTGGAATTCCTTTTAACCCTTTATTGTGGGGCACTGCTGCTCCTTGCCACAGCTCTATATGCCCAATGGCAGTATTCCTTCAGAAAACGGTGATTGGAGGGGGAGAGTTTGTTAGTTTCTTCAGCCACTTGCAAATACAGGGCCAGCTGCTTGTTTCCGGAATGGCGGGGGGGGCAGGGGGCGGACATGCTCAACCATAAAAATAGATCTTAACTCTTTCCTATTCAAAGTCTGATGAAGTGTCTGCGCTACACAAAATAAAATATGAACGAAGGAAATCAGGTTGCACTGCATCTCTTTCAAAGGCAAATCACCTTAAATTTCATAAACAGATTAAGTCCAACTTTTCATTAACTTCTGCTGTCCACTGAACAAGTGGGCAGTAAAATGTCAATGAATGGAAAACCAAAAATGATTTTAAGGGAACCTAACTTTACCTTCACTGAACAGCAAATAAAGGTTCTAATGTTATATGGAGTATATGCTAATGATTAGGAAAACTGGTTGAAGGAGGTTCTGCTCATACCCACATCCTCTACTTTCTTTCCTATCTGACCATTAAAAAAAAGAAGCCTACAAGTAAACATACTGCAAATGACAGCCGTTATTGCAGCGTACTTTGATGTCACGTATACCACATACAGCAATAAAGCAGACATTAAAGTCTTGCATTTGGAAGCTGACAAGCAAAAAGAAACCCCCTCTTAGCTGAGCTACCAAATGCATTCAAAGATGCCATCTACTAGGAGTGGGGCTTGAAAAGGAGAGGCACAAAGGGGAGGCAACAGCAGTTCCATCGCCCGTCCACCCCCCCCTCTTGCTGAACATTGGTTTCATAAGCAGAAGGACAAAAACAGAAGAGAACACCCACTTGCTGAAGCAATTACCATTGCACAAGCAACAAAATACCTATGGCAAAGCCACCTAATAGAGGCAGCTCTCATATTTTTGTCTGCTTCATCAATCTGAGCCCCTCAAAATAGCCCAGTTTGGATTCTGAAAGCTAGGGATGTATCTGCAGTGTTTATCATTCATTCATACATACACACACACACACACACATGCACATACACATTTATATATATATACACAAACACTTATTTCAGCCAAAGACAGTATGAAGATTTATCCAGGAATATGAAAGATGAAAGAGAAGAGGATAGACGGAGCACTAGATCAGGTTCAGGGGAATTCCTCCCGGAGAGCCCAGTCCAACACAAAACCCAGCTTGACCATCAAGGCAAACAAGAAAGAAAACCAATAGGCATCAAGTGGTTGCTCAAATATAACAGCCAACATCCTTTCCTCAGATCTAAACAAATCCTTAAAGGGGGGAAATGTGCAGGATTTGTGAATGAGGATAGTGATGGGTGCTTGGCTTCTCATCATAAAAACAAAGCAAGAGTTAAAAAAAACAACGGAATCCCAGCACAAGTCCAGCAGGGAGACCTCCTTAATGACACAAAAGAGCTGCGTATGTTTATAGGGGATTCCCTTCTTCCCTCTAGGTGGATGCATAGCATATCACAAAAAACTGATGACACAGGAGCCAAGGAGACCCTGCAAGCCTGGAGGAGGAGGAGGAGGAAGCATGGGGAGAAGAGATGAAATCAGACTCCTGTACCATTCAGAAAAAAACCATTCTGTAAAACCTTATAAAGGCAGGTGCCTCTCTCACTAACGTACCAAAACAGTCAGACTGCTACACAATTAAATTACAAGGATAGTTAGTTCCACTGCAATCAACAAGACATTTATCTTGCTTTCTCTCTCCCCACCATACCAAAATCATCAGAGACTTCAGTCTAAAAATAAACTCACCCCAGTGGAAGCTGCACACTGAGTAGGTCATCTATTTCCCCTTCTCAACAAGGACCTCATTGCCATGAACAGTTACCAGAGGAATTTTGCCAGGAGACCTTGGTTCTTGGAATCCTCCGTTTCTTTTCGGCCCCCCCCCCTAACCCCCAGCTTCAAATGCAATATGAATGCTCCTCGCCACTGCTACAGCAAGCTAATTGCTCTGACAAGCTGCTCAGAAGGACCAGACCCCAGCTGCTTGAAGAGATGGCACAGAGAGCTCTGCCAATGGCTACTTCCACACCCCCTCTCTCCCTCATTCAGAGACTTGAGTGTAACTGCCTCCTCAAGGCTGAGGAAAGGAAAGGCGTTTAAAGACACAGCATCCCCATTTCCACCAACAAGCACAACAATAAAGAGAGAATGCCCAAATTAAAATGAGAGCATGTTTTTTTTTCTACTGAAGCTATGCTCACTGGGAAAGAGAGAGCCTTAGCTGCAATGATCCAGCTTAAAAGGGATTCCCATCCAGCTGAATCAGTTGTTTACATCCACCTGATATTCCAATTCAAACTCATTTACTACTTGCAAATATTTTCTTCTGTTGTCCTGATCTCAAAGGGTAGGAGATAGTTTGGATCCAACTCATTATACCTGCTTCCTAAATCCTGTTCATTTAAGTAGGACGTAAGTCATGACTACCTCATCACATTAATATCAAAATCAACATAAGCAGAACTTCTAGATTCCACTCCGAATTTGTGTAGAGCAGGGGTCAGCAACCTTTTTCAGCAGTGGGCCGGTCCACTGTCCCTCAGGCCATGTGGGGGGGCGGACTATATTTTGAGGGGGGGGGATGAACGAATTCCTCTGCCCCACAAATAACCCAGAGATGCATTTTAAATGAAAGCACACATTCTACTCATGTAAAAACACGCTGATTCCCAGACCGTCTGCGGGAAGGATTGAGAAGGCGATAGGCCCATTTCCAGCCCCTGGGCCTTAGGTTGCCTACCCCTGGTGTAGAATTTACTCCTTACTCTTTTCTTCTCCAGAAGATATCCCACAAGGCAGAGGAGGTTTAGAATCAGAGTTTTCCTTCTCCTAGATGAGCTACCTTCCCAGGTGGATGAGTCCCATCTGCCTCTCACTTCCCTCTACACCACATGCAACAACTGCCTTCTTGACCATTGGACCCACTATTGGTCTTGTCTGCTCAATCTGCCAGAGCCTGTCTTTGCACACAGGGAAAGGGTTTGAGATGCATCAGCTATCCTCACATGGTTAGGCCAGCAGGCTGAAGCCATTCCCTGGGTGTGGCTGCTGTCACATGCCAACTGCTTCCAGGAGCCACAAGTGACAGCTGAGTGCATGGTGGGGCCCAAAGGTGGGCAAACTACCCCAGAAGGAACATGATGTGGGAGTTTGAGTCCAGCCACCACCCTCACCACCACCATCTTTGCTTATCAAAAATGGGCACATATGCATACATTTTATCTTATTTTGATAATTCATTTAAGTACAAATTTTGTGTTTTGTTTCCATTGGTAAAGAATTCTGATATAGAACCATTGTTTTTGGCACAGTGGACAGAATATAACCCAGGAATCAAGTGTGGAGTAAACTATATTCACCTGGTCATCATTGCAGAAATCTTACTATCTCAAACAACTGAAAATGCCACGTCCTGCCATTATGTCCCCCACGTTCAAAACCAAACTATCAGGCACCTTTAAACACAGCAATTTGGCCAATATCTCACCAGAAACCTTTGCTGAAAGCCAATCATGTTTTATTAGCAGGTATTAACTCTGAACAATAGTTGGTTTTAGTTTATTTCTGAGTTAACAAAAATTTGATTGACTGTTTTTCATGAACAAAGGCAAAAAATGACAAGTATGTCTGCAGTGATTACCTGGCGTTACCTTTTCGCCATAGCAGGGATTTTAAGACTGTTCTAGGGAGCCCTAGACTATTCTCATGGAGAAGCAAGTTATGGGAGACAAAGCTCCCTGAAAAAGAAAAGCTTGCCCAGAACTTCCCATCTTTCCCTGCAATGTGCAGCCATGGGTAAGTGCTTGCTGTACATTCTTAACAGGGTGGATTGATTTAAATCAGGGTTGGACACAACTAAGGCAGAATCTAGACACATATTAAAAAAACACTGTGAAAATGCCTTTTTTATAGTTTTGAAAAATATATTGAATTTGCCATAACTCACCATCACCACCTAGTGTCATATTTGTATAATGCACTTTACAACACACTTAAAATGTTTTATTTGTGCAGCTAAAGTTCCACTCAGGATAGCACATTTAAAAGTATAATCATCCACCAATTGCAGAATCCAAATGGTTCCAATACTTTACATCTGTATTTAACAATCTACACAGTGAACTTAAAGGAAATGAAACCACCAAAAATAAAATTATTAAACTCCAGGAGTGGCCAAGGGTAGAGGAAGAGGAAATTAGAGAGATAGTTAAAAATTTCAAATCGGGGAAATCTCCTGGGCCAGACGGTCTACCAATAGAATTATTTAAGACCTATATCGATTGGTGGGCAGAACCCTTAGCCCAACTGTTTACGCTTATAGATAAATATGGGATCATACCTGAGATATGGCTAAGATCAATAATTATTCCAATCTTTAAAAATGGCGACCCAAAAGAACCAAGGAATTATAGACCGATAAGCCTTCTATCAGTGATAGGGAAAATCTACGCTAAGCACCTCTTATCTAAACTCCTTACCTGGATGAAAAATCTAAATTTACCAGGGAAAGAACAAATAGGTTTCTCCAAAGGTTGCTCCACACTAGACCACTGTCTTATACTTATGCATCTGGTTGAAAAATACAGATCCCAAAGGCAATCTAAGATATACGCTGCTTTTGTAGATTTTCGTGGTGCATTCGACTCAATTGACCGCCCAAAGTTGTGGAGGAAACTCGCAGAATTAAAAATTGATCAGCGCCTATTGATTCTAATGCAAAATCTACACTCTTCCAATACCTGTCAAGTCAAACTTAACATCAAAGGTCACCTTACATCAGACATCCCAATCTCGAAAGGGGTAAAACAAGGGTGTATTCTTGCCCCCTTTCTATTTAATTTATTTTTATCAGACTTGCCAGATTACCTTCAAAAAATAGAATCACATGCCCCTAAACTTAATCAGAAACCAGTTCCTCTCTTACTATACGCAGACGATGCTGTCCTACTATCCTTAACGAGCTTGGGTCTGAAACGTCTTATATCTTCACTGATCCTCTATTGCGAATGTAACAAACTCTCTATAAACTATGAGAAGACAAAAATTTTGGTCTTCTCGAATGGTTGGAAATTAGAGAAATGGAAAATAAGAGGGCAAGAAATCCAACAAGTGAAAATCTATAGGTATCTGGGAATCTTATTCCAGAGCAATTTAGGGTGGGCAACCCATCGCACAAATGCCATAAAACAGGCAAAGTGCATCTCATCAGCAGTTGCCCGTTTTCATTATCAGAAAGGTAATCAATTTATTCCTGCGGCAAATCAGATATTTCAAACAAAAGTGCAATCCCAGATATTCTATGGAATCCCGCTATGGGTCCAAGCATATAACAATGATTTAAAAAAGATTCACTCTAGCTTTCTGAGACGTATTCTTGGACTCCCAGCTATGATCAAATATGAAACAATGTGTGCAGAAATAGGCATACACACAATGGAATATTGGGCATGGTCCACCTCAATAAAGTATTGGTTACGCTGCCACTTTCGCTGCCCTCCATCAAGTCTGCTCGCTGATTTGCTCAAAGACTCCTATAAATCAAGATGGTATCAGCACCTCGAAAAAAAGATTGAATCTTTAGGCATCGAGCTGGAGCCCCTGTACAATTCTAGTGAGCAATATATCTCCCATAATATCCTAACTAGACTAAAGGATGTCGAGAGACAAAATATTATGGCAGCTGTAAACAAAATTTGCTCCCCCATATTCTATGAATTAAATATCTTAGATAGCAGAGCCAATTACGTCACTAAACTAATAATCCCAGCCCAACGTAGGGCTTTTATGCTGGCCCGTTTGAATGTTTTTCCCTCAGCATTTGTCAGGGGAAGATATCAAAACATTCCTAGAAACAAGAGACTCTGCAGATGCTCTATGAATGTCCCGGACACTGTAGAGCATATTCTCCTTCATTGCCCATTGTACAGTACGCTCCGTCAACGCGTGCTGTCCCCTCTTTTGGGTGGTCTGGAACCGCAGCAAGGTGAATGTGTGGGTTTCTACCTATCCGACGTTGACCAAAGGGTAACGGCGGGGGTAGCCGAGTTTTTGGTAGCAGTCCTCCAAGGAGCAGGATAACAAGGAAAACCACTGACTCTATATGTATATATATATATATATGCATTTAGCAAACTGCTGCCTTTTTATATATATTTCAAGGCTTTTATATGTTATTTTCTCTTTTAAGGTTTTATTTCCATAATGACTAATAAAGGTTTGATAAAGTAAGTAGTATAATCATGCTCATTGATTCAAATAGATCTGCTCTGCGGAGGACGAACACTGGGTAAATCCCATAATTTGAATCACCAAGAAAAAAGTCATTTATTTAAATCCAGGGCTCATTTTGAAATTGGAGTATTTCCTGATCAAGCATGCATTTTAACTGAAAAATAAGAAGAAAAAGCATATTGGTTTGCATGTAAATAGAGGCTTAATATCTAAAAGTGTAATTTAAAGTCTCTGGCCATGCAGTTCAGATTGTCTTCTGTACTATAGAACTATGAGTGGAATTCAACATCGCACTATAACTATCATTCCATTAGTGCAAACATTACTGCTTTCCAGACAAAACAATCTCTTCCCTCCTTCCCCCATATATTGTTCCAGGGGTTCTCTGGACCCCATCTAAGCAGATTTGGAAGGGCGGGGGGAGCGCACCCCAGCTGTGCTAGTAGGACTTGGTGCACTGGCCCCCGTTAGCACAACTGTTTAGCTGAAGCCAGCCCAATAACTGTTTATAGACAAGCCATGTACACATGTAAGAACACTAAGCAAATCATTTACTTGAAGGTTAAGGCCTCAATCCTACGTACTGTTATTTGGCAATATGTCTCAGTTAACAAAGAAGAACTTGTTTCTGCATAAATATGAGTAAAATTGGGTTGCAATCAAGTTTCCAAAAGCAAGAAATTGTAGTTACTGTAATGGAAAGTGACTTGTTCAGGTAGTTTGGTCATCAGTATTAATAATTTTAAAACTGAATGCACTGCAGGGCTCAGCTGCTTGGGTATAAAATACTACAAGATCATGCATATAATGGATGTTCCTGGTGAGATACAAGAGGGCATCACCTGGATTCTAGTGCCTATACTTGCATGTTACTCCCTGTATTTGGTCATTGTACAAACAGATTAACTATTGTGATATGAAGAAGTTTTCCATACTGTTTTCGCTTCACAAGGAAAAGTAGCACAATGAGATCAGAAATTCAGCTTTAGGAAATTTTAAAAAATCATTGAGTTCATATTTATTTTTAAATCAGCTTAATTTTAAGTGAGATAATTGCATCTGAAACTTTAAAAAAATCATATTTTAATTTTAAAATCTGGTTTGAATTTTATTTCTTCCTGTCTTTATCCATTCTAATTCATGGCCCACGTAGGGCAATGCCAAGGTGCAACAGGGCTGGCCCACTTGAACCCTTGAATATTCACTTTCCCCCAGTATTTTTAGGTAGAGCAAGAGGTTCCTCAGTAAACTAATGTGGGATTAGAAGAACGGGTCACCCAGAGGTTTGAAAGTTTGAAGGCTCTGTAATATTTGCATACACAGGAGTACACATTTCCATAAAAAGATAGTCCTTCATCTCTCAGCTACTGGCATCTATTCCTGAATCACAGAGACACAAATCCAAGCAAGTCTATGATAAAAACTAAAATGGACAATACAAGAACTAACAACATTTTGGTGCAGGCATGTTTTATATTGCTGTTAATTTGGTTTGAATTTTCTTTAGAAAAGTAAGCAATAACATAAGACACAGGGAAAGAGAGATAAAATACAATTTGCAGGATGTGAAAAATATACCCTGCACAGGAGATAAATGACAAATTTTGTATCAATTTATTTCTTTAATAGTACTGTTTGGAACAACCTGACAGTCTCCAGACTGCAGAAGAACAAAGAATTCAACATGTACTTTTCCTTAAACCTCATGATTTCAGAGGGGGGACTTGAGCAAGATATCAGAAAAGCAAGCTTGATTTGCTCTACACTACAGCCTGACTCTACTGTGTTTTGAAAACCCAGGGTTTACAGCCCTTCTGCCACCACCCAGACACTGTGGATGGAAAGCTCAGCAGTTCTCTAAATGGAAATGCTCATTGGGAATGAGCAGTGCTTCAGTGCCTACACCTCTGCAGAAGCTTCTTTAAGGCCGAGAACTAATAATAATAATAATAATAATAATAATAATAATAATAATAATAATTTTATTATTTATACCCCACCCATCCGGCTGGGTTTCCCCAGCCACTCTGGGAGGCTCCCAACAGAATATAAAAAACACGATAAAACATCCAACATTAAAAACTTCCCTAAACAGGGTCACCTTCAGATGTCTTTTAAAAGTCAGTTAGTTGTTTATTTCCTTGACATCTGATGGGAGGGCATTCCACAGGGAGAGCGCCACTATCAAGAAGGCCCTCTGCCTGGTTCCCTGTAACCTCATTTCTCGCAGTGAGTGAACCACCATAAGGCCCTCAGAGCTGGACTTCAGTGTCCGGGCTGAATGATGGGGATGGAGATGCTCCTTCAGGTATAATGAGCAGAGGCCATTTAGGGCTTTAAAAGTCAGCACCAACACTTTGAATTGTGCTCGGAAATGTACTGGGAGCCAATGTAGGTCTTTCAGGACCGGTGTTATATGGTCTCAGCAGCCACTTCACCACCAGTCTATAAAGTTGAACCTACTCCCTGGTCTTGAACCAGCAATCAGCATTACCTTCCAGTGGAAGTAGTCTCTCCACACACATGCAGACGGGTCACTCCATGGCTACAGAATTCACCAAAGCAGTAGAAACCACAAACCTGAACTGACATTAAAATCCTAAACATTATATGTGACAATATATGTCTAAGAACAACCCAGAGTGTGGTTATATTCCAAATTACTAGATCTTAGCTTTAAATTTTTAGGTGCCTGGGATTTGTTCAGTTCAGGTAATGAGATAAATATGATGGAATATTATGTGCATGAACTTGCGTGAATTTTCTTCATACAAGAAATAGAAGCCTGCAGATATAACATGAAGACTGTCAGATAACAATAATAATAATTTTTTTATTTATACCCTGCCCTCCCCAGCCAAGGCCGGGCTCAGGGCGGCTAACAAGCAATAATAAAAACAAGTTGAATGAATACAACTTATTGTATTCATACAACAGATGCAGCCAATTCAGTCCCAGTTCTTAGACCCTGTACCATCAAGAAAGCTCATGTTCCAAAATTGCTCCTCAGTAGGAAACAAGGTCATGGGGAGTGCCAAATCTATACTGAACCTTTCAGCAAAAGAAAAACAAAAATCCAGAACACACACTCTCTCTCTCTTTCTCAAACACATAAACAGTCATATATAGGTTGGCAGACACCTAGCGTTTTCAACCTGCAGTGTCTGGGAAACTTGATTTTATTTTAGAACACATTTGTGCTCATAAGGATTTCTTTAATGGTAAATCTTTTAGAGACAGCGACTCCAGGGTGGAAGAACTGCAAGTCAGCTCTCCTGACAAGCCCAAATGACAATGCGGGATTGGGCCACACCTCACATACCAACAGCCTGTTCTTTGTCTTTCACACCTCAATGCCACTTATTTAAGCATAGCAGGTACATAGAAAGGAAACTAGGTCAGAGACACAGAAGAGATGCTGATGCATTTGTGCTTTAGACTTGCAGTAGCAGAGAAAGGCCTCTGTTTTTCAAAGCAATGGGAAAGGTTTAGAGAAGAAAACACTTGCAGGGCAGGGCCATAGACATTGATTGACCTGAATGAAACACCCACCTATTCTCTCCACTATGGCCTGCTCCCATCCCATCAGGTCAACTGGAGACCTCACTTGCCCTGGAAACACTCCAAGCGACAAGCGGATATGAAAATGCCAAAATCATACCATCTGTACTGCCTATTCTCTGACAAGCAGCAGCTCTCTAAAGTCTCAGGCAGAGTAACCATTCCCCTCTCCAGTCATGCTACTTGAAACTCATTTGAACTGCACATACCAGCCTGGAACTCTCACTGCAAAGCATGCACTCCATCTCTGAGCTATGATCCTCTCTATCTCCACCAGTGGCTTCCACCACCCAGTGCCTTCCTCACCTACTGTAGCAAGTGGGGTTTCACAAGGAAAGGTAGGAAAAAAATACATCAGCAAAGGAAATGCTTTCTCTCTGCAGCTCTACATTTCCCTTCCCATCTGTCGTGCATTATAACTTCACACGTAAATCAGGATCAGTCAGCCGAAAGCAAGACAACCTTTTTTGCTAACCTAAACACGACAGTAGTGTGCTCCCTTGGTATCACAAAGAACTCCAGATCACCCTTTCAAAGTTTGGTCCTAGGAGTTGAAACAGCACACTTCTTTTCTGCCCTCAGACTGTTTCAAGAAGTTCAAACTGGGAGCTGATAAAGAAAGTGCGGATGCGGGAGATGGAGAGGAGCAATGGCAGCTTTGGAAAGTCTTGGAAAGCTTGTAACCAGTTGTCTCTAATCCTAAAAACCAACTTCCTCAAAACTTAAGGTATTAATTTGAGAATAAAGACTGAAAATAGAGAATATTTATACAATATAAGTTGCCACATAAGTTGCTACATATGGGATATGCAACATATTTTATTTACTATAAATATGCTAAATTTAAAATTTTTATTGGCGAATCAATAAGTTTTGAAGAAGCTTCTTTTTAGGATTGTTGTTTGGCAATTGGGGTATGGGTGATTGACAGGCAGGCAATGAAACATGCAAGAAAAACAGACACAAACAATGGAAATTTTTGCATGCATTCTCAGTAAGTTCTTAGATCACCTCCATAACCATGATGCCTAGAACGTACTGAAAGAACTAGAGGAAAGTTGGAAGTAACAGACCACAATAGATTCTGCCTATCAATTTGCAAAAACCACTACTGTCTCTGGAAGCATCGGATTGATATGAATGCAAAATATATCCATACACATATACAGAGCTTCTCAAAACAACTGGATCCATTGCCTTGTATCCATGTTGGCAACTCCAAACCATTCCGTTAAAATTTTAAATTTGATTCACGGAGGCCATGAGCTTCATTCTAACTTGGTGTGGTGGGAAGGAAAAGAATCACACTGTTCTAAGTTAAGTACCCACACAACTAGAAGAGAGTCACCCTTTTGCTCCAACACTTAATGTAAAAATTATGTGTTCCAGATATGCCATTGCTAGTTTTTATTGCCACTTTGCAGCCCCATTTACTTTTTCAAAAAAATGAAAAAGTGTACAAAACAAAAAACACCAACATGTGAAGGGCAAATTACAAAAAGAATTTGGTTCAGTTGCTCCTAATACACACTGTAGAAATGTTCATTACCAATGGGGTGCAGCAGCAAAAAAAGCTAATGCTATTGTAGGCTGCATCAACAGAAATATAGTGTCCAGATCAAGGGAAGTACCGTAATAGCACCACTCTATTCTGCCTTGGTCAGGCCACACCTGGAATACTGTGTCCAATTCTGAGCACTACAATTCAAGAAGGATGTTGACAAGCTGTAGCATGTGCAGAGGACGGCAACCAAAATGATCAAGGGAGGGGTCCTCAAACTACGGTCCACCGGCCACATCCAGCCCACCAGGGTCCTGAACCCGCCCCGCCCGGGCAGAGCCAGAGCCGCCGCCTTATTCCCGATGGAAGGAGGCGCAGGATCACCGCTGTCCCATTTCCCCATTACAAGCTCTGAAACATGCTTCCAACCAGGGTAACCTCCGAGGGGCTTGCGCATGAACAAACAAGGTGGGCATTCACCTGATCCAGCTGTATCGCACTGCCTCTACCTTGGCAGCCGCCTCCGCCACTTGTGAGTCTCCTCAGAGGAGGCGGCGCCACGCCAAATGCCCCACAGAGCAGTGTCTGGCGCTGGCCACCATTGCTCCCCAGCCTGCCTTGGCTCGGGGAATGGGGAGGGCGCTGCTCCTCTTCCTTCTGTTCCGGGCCCCAATCCTCCCAGGAGTTTAACCTGGCAGCAGCAGCAACATAAGTGGCGGTCTTTATTATAATTATTTTCAAAAACATTTTCTTTTCCCAGATTTCTGTTGAGTCAAGTTCTTTTGCGCCACCTCCCCTTCGGCTGCTTTCACTTTTCCGGGTTGGGAGCGTTTGGGAAAAGCGAGAGCAGGGGATCCCAGGTGACCGCAGGAGTGGGTCGCCTTTCTTCTTCCCCCCTCAAGCTTTAACTCTCTCTCCCTCTCCCCTTCAGCCTGCAATCCCGCCGCTTCCAAGCCCCCTCCCATGCTTCCTCCAGGGGAAACTCAGCTCCTTTTCCTGGCCTCTGGCGGCAAGTGAGGGGTCCCTGGCTAGATCTCTCTCCCCTTGGAGCCAGTCAGGGCGGAGCTGCCATTTCCCCACCCCCTTTCCCAGTGCCTTTTCTTCCTGAGGTAGTAGCAACAACAGCAGCAGAAGCGGAGGAGCCCGCGAGGTGAACTCGCTCACTCCCTTTTGCGGAGAGCTGCAATGTACCTGTGCGCCTCCTCTTTGGCCCCCTGGCCGACCGGGCTCCCAGCTGCAGCTCCCGTGCGGCCTCTCATTTCAGGCTCCCTGAAAGCAAGTATTGAGTATCATAGAAACCCCCGGGTAAAGATGGGCCTGACAGCAACAGCAAAGGGTGGACTCAGCCCGGGCGCAATCCAGCCTCCTTCCCTCCGCTGGCTTGTTCCGTGGGAAGGGGGGAGACAAAGGTGAGCCCGGCCCACCCTCCTTCTCGCTTCCCTTCCTTTGGGAATTGGGAAATAGGAGGAGAGAACAGATCGTGCATGTCCCCACTTCGAGTGCTCCAAGCTAGATGGCAGGATCCAGCAGCAGCACTTTCAAGATGTCCTCAGCCCCCTACCCTTTTGCCCTAAGCAAGTTTCTAGCCATTTTTCCACCTAGCTCAGTTTTGCCTACACTTCTATGATTCTAACAGTACTTTTTTACTTTTGTTATGGACAATTCCAATTAACAGAGGGAAAGGATTAAATTAGCACAGGACATTTACTTTCGTTTTTCTCTATCTCAGGTTTTTAAATGACTCACAAATCAGATGCTTCAACCAAAAAGATTTTGCAAAGAAAAGGCTTTCTCCCAAAAACTCTAACAAAACTGTATTACGGTACTTTTTAGCTCATGCAGTTGCAAATCTCAAAGCCCAGCCTAAACAACGTAGCAACCAGCCTTCTGGGCCCATGACCTGCCAGCTTCAATGAATTGGTAGCAGAATAAAAATGCTTAAAACACCATGAGTGGTTCCAAAAATGACATAGATGCAGCATTCATTCAGCAGAGTTTACTGAAGCTTAACTGTTTCAAAAAATCCAGATCCCTAGAAAGCACAGTCTCTTAAGAATCCAGTTGCTGCAAAACTTAATAGTAAAATCTTAAACTTAGCATTAAACATACAATGTACAAATCACCACTTAAATGAGAGAGAAAACAAAGCAGGTACGGAGTAGAGAGAATGTAGCTAGAGGAAGAGAGAATGGAGAGCCCCAGTGAATGACAAATATATCCTCTTCACTCAGTGGCCTTGAGAGAACAGTAACAGGGTCAGCTCATAATTGCTTAATCCAGCTGTGCCCAGTTTCTCTGAAGGAATAACCCAAACATCAAGAATCTTCTGCTTGTTTCCCCAGCAGAATAGAAACTTACTTGTCAGCTAGAATGTTCCAACTTTCACCAGCTTCCAGCTTGTATCATACAGAGAAAATACCAGAAAACTTCTACCTGTACCCATAGACTAGAAATGATCTCTACAGTTTTTAGACAAACAGTTTGTGCACTGATCAACTGAAGAGTGTCCAGAGAAGGGCAACTGAGGAGGGTCTTGAAATAAAGTCCAATGAGGAACAGTTGAAAGAGTTGAGTATGTTTAGCCTAAAGACAAAGGGCTTAGGAGTTGTGGGGAGGATGGCTGTACAGTGGTGCCTCGCAAGACGAAATTAATCCGTTCTGCGAGTCTCTTCGTCTTGCGGTTTTTTCATCTTGCGAAGCATGGCTATTAACGGCTTAGCGGCTATTAACGGCTTAGCGGCTTTAAGAAAAAGGAAACAAACACACAAGAACTCGCAAGATGTTTCGTCTTGCGAAGCAAGCCCATAGGGAAAATGGTCTAGCGAAGCGACGCAAAAACCGAAAAACCCTTTCGTCTTGCGCGTTTTGCGAGGCATTCGTCTTGCGGGGCACCACTGTATTCAAAATATACGATAGGTTGTCTTGCAGAAGACAGACAAGGCTTACTCCTTTGCAAAGGGCAGGACTGGAACCAATGGACAGAGGCGGAGCTAGCTGCTCCAGCACCCGGAGTGGCGCACATGGTGTGCACCCCGGGGGAAAGAGATTTCAGCTGACATTGTAAGAAACTTCTAATAGTAAGAACTCTTCTGCAATGGGGCAGTCTGCCTCAAGAAAGAGTAGGCTCTTCTTTCCTTGAGGTTTTTAAGAAAAGGCTCCACACCCACATGGCAAAGATGCTGTGGTTTCATCCTGCACTGAGCAGGGGTTGGACTGAATGATAATCAAGGTACCTTCAAACTCTTTTTATTCCATCTCTGGTCAAACTTCATAGGGCTCAATATTCAAGCTTTACCTAATACTTCATTTCAGATGGCCCTTATGTGGAGGCTTAAAAAATTACCATCAGTGAAACCAATGGGACAAATCTGAAAGCTTTCAAAGGCATTAGAATTGTAGAGTTGTAAGGGATCGTGAGGGTCATCTAGTCCAACCCCCTGCAATGCAGAGATCTTTTGCTCAACGCGGAGAAATGATAGCAATGTGGTAATTGAACAGGTTAGCTCTCCTAGATTACTAACCAGGCAGCCCTGCCATGCCACATTCAGGCAGCCTTCAAAGCATTACCCACTAGAGCAGCCTTTCTCAACCTGTGGGTTCCCATATGTTGTTGAACTACAACTCCCATCACCCCTACCTAGCAAGGCCAGAGCTCAGGGATGGTGGGAGTTGTAGTCCAACAACATCTGGGGATCCACAGGTTGAGAACCGCTGCACTAGAGACTGGTTTTGCCCTCAGAGGATCACTTGTGCCCCAGAGAGCATTGCATGCCAACCACATGCACCCCACGCCACTTGTTACTTCTGCAACACTTAAAAATGGCCCACAAGAACCTTGGGACAGCGTTTATAGAGCAGGCTGGGAATAACATTTGGAGTCAGCTCAGGGGAGTTACAGCTGGCTCGGCAAATGTTTGAAACCAGATTTCTGAAATTAGGTCACAAGCAAAAAAATTAGCATTTTGCTAGTTAAGAACTGACAAGAAACTGCTTCTGCCCTAGATTTGAGATATCTAGCGGAGGATGAATTACAGAGGCATCATAACAGAAAAAGCACTGGAAGGCATTGTGCTGGTCTGCTGCTCAGGACTAAGCATTGATGCAGACACTGCATTTTGGAGATTCAAAGTTGTATGCTGCCCATCATGTTGCTCAGTTTACTAAGAGGCAAGTCTTGGCTCTCCTACTCTCTTCCCTCCCCTCAAGACTTTCTGGTGCACAGCAGTAACAAAGAGTGATCCAGTGTGCTGGAAGCAATGCACCTTTTCTGTGCCAATGAGACTTTGTTCCAGGCACAGGAGGGGACAGCCTGCTTTTGTTACATTTGCTGCCTGGCCCTGGCATAATTCATAGTGCTAGAAGAGGGGACACAATCAAACTCTCCATTCTGAAAGATTTGGGAAGGTTCTGTCCTGGCTATTACAAGTCACTGTCTACCTAAAGCAGAGACCTTTGCAGCACACTCAGTCCATGAACCAAGAAGCCCCAAAAGTAAATTCTGCAAATTCAGTGCAAAGGAATCAGATTTTAATTGATGTCCAAAAGGGAATTAGTACTAGAGCACATTGGTAGATACAGGGAAGCTGACTCACACATAATGCCAAACTACATGCATGAGCTAGAACAAGCCTAAGAGAAACCTTGGACTGGCATTCTCTCCGTCCCCAAACAGCCATGAGAAAGACTTCTGCTGCTTTTCCTTTCACTTTCAAATAATCGTGGATTAATGTTACAAAACTCAATATTATTGTCAGTTTCTCTAGGCAGATTCTAAACAAGATGTTTCATTATCCCTAGTTTTAAGACATTTGGGATAGAAATAGACCAGAACAATTAATAACAGAAGCAACAGGTTGTAGTCAATGCTAGTCCTACTCCAAGTAGCCCCATTGACTAACAGGATCATTCATTTCAATGGGTCTACTCTGAGTAGAATTAGCATTGGCTGCAACTCATTGTTTCTATTATGATTGGTATTTTGTGTTTCTCACTTTGCATTCTGAACTGAAGATCTGCATTTTGCTGTATAATGAAAGGAAGTAGCATTGCGGGGGCAAATATAAGAGCAAGTGATGGATGAATAACACAGGGAACACTAGAGCAGTGTATGCACAAAAGCATTTTTTCCTTTCTATGTGATTAGGTACAAAGCACATTGAGACAAGTGTGTGAATCAGGGTAGGAGATAAGGGTACATAAAGACAGTGATACCATGGCAGCTGGAACTAGTGATGTCATTTAAAGTTCTCTAATTCCCCCCCCACACACACACACACAAACACACAAAATTCAAACTAAAATTTTGCCACACAAATTGCTTGAGTACTCACACACATGACCTATATAGGCTACAGAAGTAATGAGATTAGAGCAGCTTTGAATGCACCACATTCAAATTTTTGTCAGGAATTCTGCATGCACAGAATCTGACTAGATCTTGTCTTCCCATTTTATCTTCTTTAACAGACTTGTGACACAAATTAAATTGAGAGGTAGTGGCCATAGATCACTTAGTGAATTTCTTGACTTGGAATCTGAATCCAGTCTCTCCAATCGAGCACTCAACCTACAAGACAAAACACAGCAATGCCAATCCCCATGGTGTACCCTCAATTTCACAATGAAAATTGGGGATTCCTATGCCTGAGTGGGTGGAGTAAAGTACAGTCTCCTGGTGTGCTCTGATGTACAACAAACAACAGGGTCAACACAATCCAGACACAAGTGTGCTACAAGAAAGTGGGAATTTGAAGTACATGCAAGCACATGGCTCCAGATAACTAGAGCAGTATGACAGGCTACAGGCTACAGTGTAAGTCAAAGACGCATATATGCTTATATAAAGGTACATCAGGGTCATTCCATCTCAAGTGATCCAATTTTTTTACCTCATGTCATTCCAATATTTTGCACACTTGTTGAATGATCAAAACTAAATTTAAAATTTAATTTTTTTATCTCATCCTGTTTTTGAGTTATGAGGGTTTGAAATTTCAAAAAATAATAATGAGAATTTTGGCCTTGCCAGACAACACAAAAACCATAAAAGCTCAGCCCAGAATTGAGTTATTTCAAAACTAAAAATGTCAATCTCTTCAGAATTCCATGGGCTTTAATATGGTATGTCACATGACAGACTTACTTTAAATTTCAAACTTACAAAATTTAAATTAAAAAAAATAGTTTTAAAAATTAATATGATTTAAAATTTCCAAAAAATGTATTAATTATTTAATATTTCTAAGAGCTACCTGCAAAATTTCATCTTGGGATCTGAATGGGATCAGTTTTTAAAAAATATTTTGTACATACATGTCTGCCTTGCTGAGTTTTATTTAGGATAAATGGGTCTTCTTGGGAGTAAAATATAACAGAATAAACAATACTTCAAACTATAATATCAGTTACTTCAGACATTTCTTTAGAAAGTTATTCAGTTAAAAGGCATCTGAAAAGCTAGTCAGGCTTTTCTTTTAAAAATGTGTTCCAAAGCCGAGTGACAGCTTGCTATTGCATGATAGGATTAATGCTTGTCAGTAATGTACTTCATTTCATGAGCATTACAACCAAGTCCCCATTGAGACAAGTTTTACTTATTCACACATACCGTACTTTCACCCATGTACATGACACATCATAAAAAAGAAAGAACAAGTCCATGCCCTGCTAGGTTCACAGTCAAGCAAAAAGCAATACAAGGGAGACACAGGGGCAGACATGGGAAATGGAAGCAGGAATATATGGAAAAAATCTATGCAATCAGTGTAGCTATATGTACTAGGCTTTGCTGAAGCAGCCGGTGGGGATTGGGGTTTGCGCCAAGAGCTTCATGGAGAAGATCAGTAATTACTGTCCAACTTTCTTGGAAGAAAAATAAAGATCACCACTACAGATCTGAGTCTGCAACATGCAGATATAAAGGTGCATTATCAATTTGTATTGAGCAATATTGAGGCCAGATAGGAAGGCCTGCCAAAGCCAGCCCCCCGGAGGTGAATGCAGATCTTTCGTTGGGGCATTCCCCACAAGCACCTGCAACACCCAAGAGTTGTATGATATATGAGGGGTTACTTAGCAGATATAGGAAGTGCTCCCTATGCTGCAAAACGTTAAGTACATTTTGGAGATTCTTGCTTTTCTCTGCTCTAGACAAACAAAACTAGCACACACATCTAAGCATTCAGAAGCTCCACACATTTAATGAGGGCCTCTACCTATTATATTCTGATTCACAATCCAATAATATTCTTGTCCTCCCACTGCTTCTGTACTCCATGCCTTATGCAACATGCAAAGCCAAGAGCAACTGGCCAGCAATTTGACAACACTAAACAATATCTGTCCTCAACAAAGCCACAGTAGGGAACACAGGACTGTGGCAGCAATCTATCCTTCCTGCCTAGGCAGTAAAAAGATTAACCGTATATTTTAATGATCTTGCATTATCACAGACTATGGCCATCCTCTTCTTATTCTTTCCCAAGCTGGAGCCGGCAGAATTTGACATGAACCAAATCTGTCAAAGAACTCAAGACAGACACGTGGGTCCTAATGTGCAAAAGGGAGGGGAGGGGAAGGGGGGCGAAGAACCATGCCACTCCATTCAGTTCCAAACAATGATAAATAATTCAGGACGAGAAATGCCGCAATACAGAACACACAGAAGGGTTTAAAAATAGAACACGCTGAAGCCAAAGGAGGAGACAGAGAGCATGAAAGTACCATATAGGAACAGGGATCTGTGTCAACAAATCAGAAACCACCAGATGCTGTGATCATGACAGAGCTGACTGCTGCCAGATTGCAGTGATCACGACATCCTGTTGTCACCCAACACACTGTGCATTTTTTTCCCTTCTAAGCTGGTTCTTCCTACTGGAATTCTCCAAGTACTGTAATTATGAAACAGGTATCAATGCAGGAAGATAAAAAAAAGATTGGCTCTTCTTGCTAACCATTTGAAATTGTCTAATTCTCAGATGCCAATTGCTAGAGAAAGGTATTAGGAACAGGAGCACTCTCAGGCCCAAGGGCAAGCCAGGCCCCCTCCCTGCCAGATTATGTCCCTCAACACCAGCCCTGCTCCATGCCCTCCTTGGGTGAGGCTTGAATGCACCCTACAACTGTAATAACACCTTTTGCTTGGTATGTTATAGAAAGCTCTGCAACTTTTGTGTATGTGGCTGGAGTGCATAGCTCATGGCTCAATACAAATTGATAATGCACATTTGTGGCTCAGCCCAGTTTTGCCTTTGACCCATTCAATACTGGCATGAAATCCCCAGAGGACTGCCCTAGAGGGAAATGGTTCAGGCTCAGAAAGGTTTCCCACCTCTGCATTAGAAGAATAACACTTTGCCCCTGCCATTCATACTCTAGCTAAATGCTCATAATTTGTACATCCATTATATTTTGCAAAATGTTATATGCATAAAAGCAGGCACTCGGAAAACAGAGGAGAGTTCTGAGTGGAAGTAATCAGGGCTCTGGCTTTGCCTTTTCTGCTGTATGATGACAACAATTTTTGAATGATTCTTCCTCAAGCAATTATGTATTTCTTTAGAACGTATGTATGTGTCTCAAAATTGGGGACAAGGAAGGTAACTATTCAAGGTCTAATGTGACAAAGCAACAAACAATTAAATGAACCAGCATAATTGTTTAGGTATGTGGATGATCATACAGCTAGAACCATTCCTGCATTTTTGTTCTTTATTCATATACCGTATTTTTCGCTCTATAGGGCACACCGGACCATAGGGCGCACCTGGCTGTCTTGGCTTCCTCTTTAGCCACGCAAAACCTCTCCAGCCGGGAGAGGCTGCACGCAGCTTTGGCAGAAGCCAAGACAGCGAGCGGGATGGATCCCGCTCGCTGTCTTGGTTTCCTTTTTAGCCGCGGGGCTGGGGCAGGGTTAGGGTTAGGGTGCTCCCCAGGATTCGGGCTGCAGGCTGCTATCCACAAGCCTTCGGAGCCCAGCGGGGACTCCCACCGCACTCCGAAGGCTTGCGGATAGCTTCCTGAAGCCTGGAGAGCGAGAGGGGGCGGTGCGCACTGACCCCTCTCGTTCTCCGGGCTTCAGCGAAAGCCTGCATTCACTCCATAGGACGCACACACATTTCCCCTTCATTTTTGGATGGGAAAAAGTGTGTCCCATAGAGCGAAAAATACGGTACTTATCCTTATTTACCCATAACACCTTTATGTTATGTTTAACTTAGTCCAAGTGATTCTTGTTCTTCCACATGCAGCATGTTATCGAACCAATACTGAGTCAGCTAATTACATGACAAAGGGACAGGGTCCCAACCCTAGACGTTGGCTCACTCTCCTGCTTTGATATATGCTCCCTTTGTCAATCAGGAAATTAGGCCCTGTCTGACCTGAAAGAATCCCAGGAATCTACTGGAAGGAGAATCATACAACTGATCATGCAACACTGAAAACGAACATGGGCAAATCCTAAGTACTCCTCCTGCAACTGCACCTTGCAGGAATCTGTTTCTGCACGGGAAGATGAGGAGTCTGTTACTTGGTACACTGCAAATCAGAGAGGCCAGTTATACATCAGCAAGTATCAAGAACAATCAGAGATAGCTTGCATTCTGGCAGATGCAGGCTGACTTTGCCTGTGGCTTGGCTCCTAAATCAGCAATAGGAAACTGGAAGTTATTTCTGACTTCACCAAAAAAGACATTCCCTGGCGAAGAAAATACAGTGTTCTTGTATAAGGAGATGACTGTGCTAAGAGGTTAAAGTTCTCCTTTTTCCTGCAAACATGAATTTTAAAATTTTTAACAGTACTATTAATGTGTACCTCATATTAAAGTGAGAATCCTAGGGAATTGGGGGGGGGGGGCATGCCATGCCCTAGATTTGAGCTGAAAGTGAACAAAACTGTTTCTCAGTCTTAATCACCAAAGAAGACATAAAGCACTGCAAGGCATCACTGGTCCACTTCTCCAGTATTGAGTATTCAGTATTCATGGAAGCCTCAGCTGTAATCAGTCAAGTCACTGTTCCAGTTTTAATGGAGTGCTCTCTGTTATCTTGCCTAGCTATGATGACAATATAAAGCTGTCACATTTTTACCTCTAAAACATGGAACACTAATGTCTAATATAGTGTAGTGTGCCTTAAAATAAAGTCAAAGCTGAATAGTGTTGCATCTGAGAAGTGTAGACGTTATATCAGTATTTTGATTTTTAGTTAAGAATTCTGCCCATGATGCATGCAATGGCAGACTGAGAGGGCATGGCAAAACAAAAACAAAAAACCACACCCTCAGGCAGGAAGCTGAGGTAGGAACCCTCAACGGTCTGGTGAAGCTATCCCCTATGAATGGGGGGAAAGAATGTTGTCCTTTCCTGAAATCTCCTTTCCAACAAATGGCAGAATGTGGGAATTTTTTCAAGCAGGGAAACTATGAGAGCCTCTCCCACAACCTAAAGAAAGGTTGTTCACCTGTTGGCTTCTGCCTTCTTCTAGAAGTGGGCTGGTTAAAAGGGAGGAGGGAATCCACAACACATTCTTAGATTCTCAGGGAAAATATAAATGAAAGTATGAAGTCTGAGGAATTAGAAACATCCTACTAGCTCCCAACATCAAAAATGCTATAAAATATGCTTCTAGATTACATTTTTTTTTGTTTTATGTTCATTTTTGTTCTAATTATATTGTTTTAATATTGTGCACAGCTTAGAGGTTTTTAAAATATTAAGTGGTTCACAAACGCTTTTAAGTAAAACAAATAAAATGAAGTGATGTGTTAGAGAGACAATTTAATTGCCATCTCCTGGTCCAAACAATTCACAATACTGGAGATAGCTCCCTAAGTTGGTTAGACTTGTGGTGCTGATAATCCCAAGGGAGGCCACAGGTTCAATCGTCATATCGTGTTCCTGCATTGCAATGGGTTAGACAAGATGGTCCTCAGTGTCCCTTCCAACGCTACAGTTCTATGATTTTATGATTAACCCTGGGTCCCCAGATGTTGTTGGACTACAACTCCCATTATCACTGACCATTAGCTAAGCTGACTGGGAAGGAGAGAATTTGTAGTCAGACAGTAGATTTTATTGTTTATAGCCAATGGCCATCACAATACAGTATGAGCACAAATCAAACAACTACAAAACAAAATGTATGGCATGCACCAGACCAGGACAAATCTACAATGCCCAGAAATTAAAAACATTCCTTCTAGTCAGCATCCCTAGGGGTTGGCACTTGCACTGAATTTGCAGACAAGCAACATCTGGGGACCCAAGGTTGAAGACCTCTGAAATATTGCCCAAGGGATGACAAACCAGTCTTGAATTCATGAACATGTTGAAAACCATGATATTATGCAGGGAACAGGACTGGAGGCGGAGAGGGAAAGTGTCACATCAGAAAGAAAAGGAGATTGGTCTGAAAAAACAGAAAGGAAGAAGTTGTCCCAGACAGGATGTATGATTATTTCATGTGTTTCTATACCACATTTAGTCACCAAGTCACCTCAAATCATTTCACATAAGATGAGTTTGTGTACAGCAGATAGTGCAAAGGCAATGATGAGGAAGTGAAAGATATGGGTCTCATACAAATCCCACTTCTTGTCTTCAGAGAAGAAAGATCACTAATGAATCAAACATCTAAGCAGAGGGGAAAACTTTATAGAGATGAAGGTCTCCAGCAGGTGCCTCCATCATCTGAGGTGAGACAGGTTGCTACCAACTTCTCAGTAGCGGCAACCCAGTTACAGAACACTCTCCTCAGAGAGGTCTGGCCAGCACCTACGTTTTTGTTCTTAATGTGCCAAGCAAAATTTTATTTTTCCAAACTTTGATACAATCTTAATTTTGTTGTTTTTATACAATTTTTAGAATTTTGTGGCTTTTAGTGTACTATACTTTTTGTAATTACAGTTTTAATTATTTTATTATTCTTTGTAAACTGATCTAGGGATATGATTGAAGGAGATATCGACAACAGAACAAACAAACAGCTGCAATATTATGCACAATTACTAGGAAAAAAGCACAACTGAATTCAGTGGGTCACTTCTATACAAACATGCACAGACTCTGTCTAGATGAAACCAAAAGTGCTCTCTGGACCACTAGTGGCACTCATGTGTTGCATGTAGGAAACATTAAGTTTTCCTCATGTAGATTTCTGTTCAAAAATCTCTTGGTTCCCGATGGAATGTTGCACAGAAGCTCATGCATTTTAATTCAATCCAAGCCTTCCATTCTCTTTTTACATTCACTGAAATGTGGTGAAATCCCCAGAGACTGGTCACTCTCATGGTTTTTTAAGCAACAAATTCATTGGAAGCACAGCACTTGCCAAAAGCAACTTGTACACCTTGAACTGTATGTTTGCTTCAAAAAAGACTGCAGTTACAACAAATGGCCAGTAGGAAGTATATTTATTATGCTTTTTTAAAAATAAAAGCTCTCCCTTTGCCAAGCACCTGGCAGTTTGTGCACAATGGGGTTCCCCTGACCATAGTTCCCTATGAATGACAATTATGGCCTCTTGCACTGCCTGCCCTCCCACTTGGGTGACTGAAAGTGAAACAGGATTTCTATCTTTACAACAGAAAAGGAACATTCTGAACGTTTCAAACACTAGAGCAGGAGGACTGGGCAGCACAATGTTGCATTTCATCTTTACAATCCCAAACTGTTGCCTCTTAAGTAAATTCTTACACACTTTTATAACTTGGACTCAAACTGGAGGCTTTCATGGTACTTGCTTACAAAATCAGAGGTCATGTGCAGAATGTTTCTGACACTAATACAAAAAAAATACAAAAATACAAAAAAAACCAGATGTGAACTTTATAGCAATCTGAATTACACAGTTATGTTGTCACTTTAATCCACTAATACTACAGGGCTGAAAGTACCTTCTCTCTCTCTCTCTCTCTCTCTCTCTCTCTCTCTCTCTCTTTTTATTGCATTAAAGGATAAGTAAATGCCCTCAGAAGTGCAGCAGAAAACAAAAAATAATTTACTTTTGAAGTATTATTAATAGGATTTGAAAGCAAACTATAAAAGTAGCTTACAAAATCATTCAAATGGCAATCCAAATTTAGTTTTAAATTAGCTCTTGAAGTAGTTCAGGCACCTAGGAGTATGGGAGATTATTAAATTAGCAGCAGTCAATGATAACCTATTCTCAAACCACCCCTTCTCTGAAAAAAAAATATTTGGTCACATTCCCTCTTGGTAGATCATACACATCTTTTGTCCTTGCTTCTTCACAGCATGCCTTTTTCCAATGTTCCTTTTGTAAGTATAAACCTCTTATGTATTTTGTATTCTCATTTTGTATTTTTCTGTTTGGAACAGCCCTGGGATCCTCAGATGAAGGATATTATACAAATTTCATTAATCTTAATACAGTGGACGCTCGGGTTGCAAATGTGATCCATGCGGGATGCACGTTTGCAACCCGCAGCGTTCGCAATCTGCGTCTGCGCACGCACGCGTTGCAATTTGGCGCTTCTGCACATGAGCGACTGCCGAAACCCAGAAGTAACCCGTTCCGGTACTTCCGGGTTTCGGCAGTCTGCAACCTGAAAAAACGGAACGTGAAGCGGATGCAACATGAGGTATGACTGTAATAATAATAATAAATTTTTATTTGTATCCTGCCCTCCCCGGCCGAGGATCATAATCATCATCATCATCATCTGCTGTTACTGCTGCTGCCTCATCAATAACGGTAATAAGTCTTTCCTAAATGTTCCTCAAATCTGTGAACACATTACTGGAGCCACCAGTCTGTGAAACTGTGGGCACCAAGGACTCCACCATCACAGTACCAAGCCTGTAGTCTGACAAAGCCAGTCATGGAGATCTTATAAATTAAAAGAGAGGATTGGAATATTGCTGCCTGAAGTGCACACATGCAACTCAGGTTGTGTGTGCTCAACTGGAATATACATAAATAGGTATTTTAAACTAAATATTCCACAATACCAATGGGGAACTGAGATTCTACATTTCTAAAGCCGTATGCACTCTGGTTATTACTCAATAATCTTCAATAATCCACATTCACAAACTGTGGTCTTCCACTTCTAAAACTGTGATGACTTCCTTCCTCCAGACATGTCATTTAATGGGTGATTTCCTCCATTCATATTTAAGTTATTGTAACATAAATTGTATTTGCTCACTTGAAGGACAGATCGTGAAGCTGAGGCTCCAATACTTTGGCCACCTCATGAGAAGACTCCCTGGAAAAGACCCTGATGTTGGGAAAGATGGAGGGCACAAGGAGAAGGGGACGGCAGAGGACAAGATGGTTGGACAGTGTTCTCGAAGCTACAAACATGAGTCTGACCAAACTGCAGGAGGCAGTAGAAGACAGGAGTGCCTGGCGTGCTCTGGTCCATGGGGTCACAAAGAGTCGGACATGACTAAACAACAACAAAATTGTATTTTAATATAATCAGTTAAAAGTGAGATTCTTTGCTTCTCCACACATTTATCTCCATGCTTATAGTCAATATCAGGGTAGGTGTAATGCTTCTGCCAGCTTGTTAATATCAGTAGGAAGAAAATGATAAGCACACAATACTAACATACAAGCTTTTGTGAAAGAAAAACCACTTCCAGCTGATGCATGAAGTGTTATTCATAGTTGGCAGGGTTGTGTGAGAGTTGGGGTGTTTGAAAAAACCCCCACAGGAACAAATAGAAAAGTGGGGGAGATAATGCTATTACCTAGAAAGACATGTGACATTACTAAATGGAACACTAAGGAAAAAGAAATCAGTTCAACAGAGGGAAATAAGAGTGTACATGACCCTCACACAACTGATGAAACAAGATGAATGGTGTATGCGAAAATATAAAGGAGAAATTACCGTATTTTTCGCTCTATAACACGCACCCGACCATAACACACACGTAGTTTTTGGAGGAGGAAAATCCGTAGGCATGCCACCCGTAGGCATTCCCTCCATAACACGCACAGACATTTACCCTTACTTTCTAGGAGGAAAAAAGTGAGTGTTATGGTGCAAAAAATACGGTACTTTCAGTTATTAGGTAGCCTCTACTGAGCTCAAGTTCCAGAGAGTGCCGAATCTGCAAATGAATGCCAACTGGCAGCTCCTATTCTGGAGACTCCCTTTCAAATCTTGCTAAAGTATGGCAACGTTCTAGTTTGATCCAGGGAGACTGAAACTCCTCCATTGTTTTCTGAGTGTTACAGTTCTTAATGTCTAATTTGTGCCACTTAACCCTCTTGACTGGAGTCAGTACATTTTAGTCAATGCAAATGGCAACAGTGTATTGCTGGCAAATGATGACAACTCTTGCATTAGGAGATGTGCAGGTGAAAAAGTTCTTGATGGTACGACTTCTGTTGAGTCACATTATAGAGTCCCTTGACTAGATATGGGGTAGACGGTAGAGACATGCATTTGTACAGCTGTGCAGAAGGCCAACTGTTGCTCAGAAGCTAAAGCTTCAGCTTGGAGTGGCCTATGTGTATTGATAGATGCTAAAGAAAAAGGAGATTTCTCCCTGCCAGATTTGAGTTTATATTACGAGGCATGCTGCCTATGTTGGTTGGAGGAGTGGTTGTTATTAAAGAATTCACATATTTTAGACTTAGAAGGAAGTTAAATCTTGCTCTGCGCAGGTGAGGGTTTTAAAGGTGGGCATCACTTTAAATTTACTGAAGCAAAGGGAAGTTGGACTTCAAAGAGTACCTTCCCCCGTATGAACTAACCAAATCAGCTGAGACCAACTTCTTCATTGGCCATATACAACCCAGGAAGGCATTTTTGGTGGCAACTCCTAGAAATTTTTGTTTAAGGAGAAGACAGTCACACTTTGTTAACAACCAAACCACTCCTGAAATAAAGCTACTGAAAGTTTGCATCATGAGCTTTGTCAATGACACAGAAACGTGGCTTATGGCATTTGGATGCAAGTTTAATTTGGATGACAGACACAAAAGCTATCTTTCTTCCCCAGTGCTTGCAAAGACTGGATATTATCTGTCTTTACTCTTGCTAAAATTCCAGGAGATCTCAATTCTAAAGCTGTACTAGTGTCTAAATTTAGCAAGGTAATGGAAACATTTGGAAGGAAAGTAATTCATTTTAATATCTGCACTTTTATGTTGCCAGGCAGCTAATTTCTGGGTGATCTTAAAGCACTGAGCCAGAAAGAGAAGAAAGCAACTGGGACATAAGCACACAGTAGATTATAAACTGATATCACTGCTAATTATTCTAATTATGATACAGTGGTACCTCAGGTTACATTTGCTTCAGGTTACATACGCTTCAGGTTACAGACTCCGCTAACCCAGAAATAGTGCTTCAGGTTAAGAACTTTGCTTCAGGATAAGAACAGAAATCGTGCTCCAGTGGTGCGGCGGCAGCGGGAGGCCCCATTAGCTAAAGTGGTGTTTCAGGTTAAGAACAGTTTCAGGTTAAGAACGGACCTCTGGAACGAATTAAGTACTTAACCCAAGGTACCACTGTACTCCTATCTCGAACGGGGCTATGGTTAAAAGAGGAGTTTGGGATCAAGATTTAGAAGTTATGTACCACCATTGCAAAAGAAAATCAAAACAATGAAAGCACAGGCACTGCCTGGCAAAAAAAATAATACTGCATCCTCAGAATCCCAACTCTTTTTATACTTCTTAACAACAACACTTAACATTTTTATAGCACTTTCAAATACAATGGGGAGGGGTTGACCTAACAAGCCCCATCAGCACAAGTACTTCAAAAGTACTTCCACTTGTACAACAAAGCGTTCCCCCCTCTCCCATCCGGTATGCCCCCCCCTCCCGTTATTTGCCCTGGCAGTCATCAGTCAACAGATATAATGAGGTGTATTTCCAACCAAAAAAAGGGGGCATGGGAAAGGCTAATGCTCTGCCTTTTGACTTGCCTGACACGTCTAGAAGGATAGTCAATGTGATGCTCTCCAGACGTTGTTGGACTGTAACTCCCATAATCCCTGACCACTGGCCATGTTGGATGGGCTGATGGGTGCTGCAATCCTCAATGTCTAGAAAGCACCACATTCTCTTTCCACATAGACAAAGAATAGTGTGGTGGCATTAGAACAGAATGTGAGCAAGAAGCAGCACGTGAAGAAAGACAACAGGCATGCAGTTTGACACTTATTGTACTGTTTGGGGACAACTGCGACTTGCATGTAAGAGGTAAATTCCTTTTGTATTGTGTCTACTAGGCTGTGAACTATGAGCAGGAACTGTCTTATAATTTTAATATCTCTACAGTACTTAGGAAACTTTGGCTGCTTTATAAGTGAGAAATGATAACAACAACATGAACTCCACATGGTTTATACATAGCCCCAATCACAAAGTCAAGAACTCTTGTTGATATACCAGCTTTATTTCTTTTTCTCCCTTTATTCATACAATCAAGTATAAATGAAGCTCAAATGAATTACCATATACAGTGGTACCTCGGGTTAAGTACTTAACTCGTTCCAGAGGTCCGTTCTTAACCTGAAACTGTTCTTAACCTGAAACACCACTTAATTCGTTCCGGAGTTCCGTACTTAACCTGAAACCACTTTAGCTAATGGGCCCCCTGCTGCTACGTTGCCGCCGGAGCACGATTTCAGTTCTCATCCTGAAGCAAAGTTCTTAACCCAAGGTAATATTTCTGGGTTAGCGGAGTCTGTAACCTGAAGCGTCTGTAAGCTGAAGCGTATGTAACCCGAGGTATCACTGTATACTTGAGTATAAGCCGACTTTTCCAGCACATTTTTTATGCTGAAAAAGCCCCCCTCGTCTTATACTCGAGTGAGTACTTACTCAGGGGTCAGCAAACTTTTCCAAACTTTCCAAAGGGGCTTGGGTGATGCGAGGGGGGGCGCCAGCGCCGGCATCTTTTTGGGATACCCTAGGCTTATATTCAAGTATAAGCCGACCCGAATACAAGCCAAGGCTTAATTTTACCACAAAAAACTGGGAAAACTTATTGACTCGAGTATAAGCCTAGGGTGGAAAATGCCCACCTCTGCCACTCGTATGAGCATATACGGTAAGCTGCTGCTTTTCCCCCAAATCCTAGTAAAGGTAAAGGGACCCCTGACCATTAGGTCCAGTCATGGCCGACTCTGGGGTTGCGGCGGAAACCTATTTATCTACTTGCACTTTGACATGCTTTCGAACTGCTAGGTTGGCAGGAGTCCCCAAATCCTACTTAACCTTAAAACTGCAACTTACTGTGGCTACAATCCCTTTTGGGTTTGAATCTTCATGCTGATCTCATGCCTGTAGCATCCTACCTGCTCATTAGACACCTTTGTTGTTTTTTCTTCCCCACCTGCGCTTTTGGGAGCAAGTACATTGGTGATAGGAGGGACGCGGGTGGCGCTGTGGGTTAAACCACAGAGCCTAGGACTTGCCGATCAGAAGGTCGGTGGTTCAAATCCCCTCAACGGGGTGAGATCCCATTGCTCGGTCCCTGCTCCTGCCCACATAGCAGTTCGAAAGCACATCAAAGTGCGAGTAGATAAATAGGTACCACTCCGGTGGGAAGGTAAACGGCGTTTCCGTGTGCTGCTCTGGTTCACCAGAAGCGGCTTAGTCATGCTGCCCACATGACCCGGAAGCTGTACGTCAGCTCCCTCGGCCAATAAAGCGAGATGAGCGCCGCAACCCCAGAGTTGGCCACGACTGGACCTAATGGTCAGGGGTCCCTTTACCTTTACATTGGTGATAGGCTCCCTGAAGTACATCCGAGAAGAACTAGCTGCTGTTGTGTCAACTCAACCTATTCTCCAACAAGACTATGTAGCCTGGCACCATTTACTCTGTCCGCAACAGACCAGACGGGGGCATAACCGGGAGAGAGAGAGAGTGTGTGTGTGTGTGTTTTAAGGAGAGCCAAACTACAGACACGCAGTTGTGTTATTGGAGGTGCAAGACAGGCCTCGGCTGCCTGATGCCGCCCCCCCCCCCCCCCGGTCGGTGCTCGCGGGACTTTCTCTTTCCGCCTGATGGGGGAGGCTACCTGTTCATCCACAGCCACGGTGCCCAGTTCGCTGGCCGGCCTCCGCCGAAGCCCTCGCCTCTTCTCCCCCTGCCCAGCCCTACTGGCTCCTCCTCTCGCCTCCAACCATCCGTTACCACTGCGTCTCTCATTCATCCGCAGTGCCAGAGCACGACGTTCGCCACAAGGCTCATTTGCAGAAGCTGTTTGAAGATGTCGAGCTGAACTACAACACAGAGGATGAGGGAAGGGGCTCCCGCTGGCGGCTGCGCCATGTCCCTGCCTCCTATCACGCCACCACCTGCTGCCGCCCCCCGACTCCAGCTCCAGAATGTGCAGCAGCCGACCCGGGGGTCTCCCCAAAAGGCGCCGCGCCTCCCCTCGCGCCAGCCAAGCCCCCTTGGAAAGGTTGGAAAAGTTTGCTGACCCCTGGATAAGTAGGACCCTCACTCGAGTATAAGCTGAGGGGGGATTTTTCAGCATTAAAAATGTGCTGGAAAAGTCGGCTTATACTTGAGTATATACGGTATATATGGTATGCTTTTAAATAAGAACTAATTAATTTTCCCCCATGGCTAAATTCTTCTCATTTGAGTGTTAACCATTTTAGAAAAAAAGATAAGCATATTGCACTCAACTTGCATTATCAGTTGCAGCATGTAATTGGCTGTGTTCATGAAAACAACATGAACAATATGTTAAATTATGAATGAAAAATATATTTCAAATTACTTGCAGACCTTCAGAGCTCAACTCAGATTTTCAATGTGATCATGGTATCTTTACAACAAATGCAACTAAAAATGAATGAAGGAGGATTTGGTATTCCAAATCTGGAGTTATATCACCATGCTTTCTTATTGTCAAGTATAAAATACTGGAAGCCCACAATTGGTGTTAATTTTCTGTTCAGGGGAACTTTAGAATATACATATATAGCATATTTGGTTTGATGGACTCTGGAAACAATTAGTTCAGTTAGAAAGATATGCAATATAATGTTTAATAAAAATAGATTTGACTCCTTTTCCCATGCTAAATTGACCTTGACATTTGGAATGCATTTATACAAAATATAGTGGGTTAAAAATAAACATATATGTATTTGGAAAATAATAATACATTAGAAAAGTATATATGGAGGGAAATTGTTAACTTTTATAATGATATAGTAAAACTTCTATTTTATGTTGTTCAATTAAACGGTTCTCTTTTTTCAGATTTCCACTGAAGCCCTTGGTACTGAACCAATTCATTCACCTCACCACAGGTGCTGATGAAAAGAACCAGTTAGATGTGTCCTGACATTGCTACAAATAGCTGCAACTCTTTGAGAACTAGTTTTCTGTGTGATGCTGCTGCTCTCTGTGCGTGCCTCTCTGTGTGTTTAACTCTTTCCCGTCCAAGTTACTTGCTTCCTTGCTCCCGTGATCAAGCTCTCGTGTGTATACGAGTGCATGTGTGCGTGATGATTGGAGTCCCTTGTTAGCTGTCTGTGGCACTATGCTCCTGCAAGTGGGAGGAAACTCCCTGCCCCCCAACCCACAACACAGGCAGTGGTGGCCTACGAGACCTTGCGGTGGTGACGGGAGCTGGTGGAGTAGCAGCGGCCACCTGTGGGGCCTTGTGGCGGCGATGGGGAGGTGGTGGCAGTAGCGGCAGCAGCCTTCAAGGCCTCAAGGTGGCAACAGCAGACTGTGAGGCCTCGCAGCAGCAACAGAAGCTGTCAGTGGTGGTCACCTGCAAGGCCTTGCAGCGGCACAAGCAGCAGCAGCTTGTGAGGCCTCATGATGGCAGCGGTAGGTGGTGGCAGTAGTGGTGGCACCCTGTGAAGCCTGGCGGCGGTGGCACAACAGGAGATGACCTTGGCTAAGCTAGACCCAATCAGGTCTAGCAGCTTATGTCTATAGTTCAAATTTCAATTTGCATCCCTTTAATTCCTAAACCAATTAGAGGGACCTTGCAAATTCCAATCTATTCCCATCACTTTTAATAGGCAGCAATAGGTCTTTCCATTTACAAATGGACAGCCCAAACTACTCTTTCACAGCTGCAAGTATCAACAAAAATCACTAAACCTACACATAATGATTTGCCTCAAGGCTATAGCCTAGCCTCAAATCCCTTATGAAGTTTCAGCATGTCAACTACTAGCAAAGTGAGGAGTTACAATTTGGACAAGTTATCCAAAGTCTTGCTTCACATCCTTCTTCAAGCTGAATAAAAAGCAGGCACAGCCAGGGAGAAATTCCTCATCCTAGTCTTCTCCATCACCAGTAAAATAACCAGTATCACAATTCCTTTATACTAATCTGCAGTCTGGCCATATCTGGAATGTTATGTATAATCCCAGTCACTCAAAAAGGTATTATGAAGCTGTAAAAGGTAGAGTGCAATCAAAGCTTTGGAGCACCTTCCCTACAAGGAAAGGCTGAAGTGTTTGAATTTGGGGCCGGGGTGGAAGGAGTCAAGTATGGGATGAAGATAAGACAGAGGTTTACAGAATTATGCATTCATTGGAGAAAGTGGATGGAGAGATTTCCTCCCCCCATAATACTCAAACTCTGGGTCAGCTAATGACAGGCAGTAAATTCAGGACAGACACACAGAAAAGCACTTCATGCAAAAAGAATGTCCTGCCACATAACTTCTTTTACTTTAAACCATATTTTTTTAAAAAATGAAAAGAAAGAGAAAACAGTTCCACGTTTCCACAAAAGGTAACATAAATTAAGCATTTCTTAAATTACACTTCTGCTCTATTGATCTCACATACCTGTCATTTTAAGGATTTGGGGTTGCTTTTTAAATTGGCATTACAACAGGTAGATCACTGGACATCTGTGGTATATCACTGGTTCCCCCCAAAGAAGCCCAACTGCTCCCCTAAAAAAAGCTCAAAACTTTTGCCCTGCACCTCCCAAAACGGGGCTTTCATGCTCCCTAAAAAAAAAAAAAGCTCAGCAACTTTGACGTGAACCCCTCAAAAGGGGGGGTAGATCACTACCAGTCTTTAACTCTGAGTAGATTGCAGTCTCTTGGAAGTTAGCCACTCCTGGTTTAGAGAATCCAATTCTAGTTCTGCAATTCAATTTCTAACAAGTCAAAGCTGGTATCCCATTGGCCCTATTTTAATCTTTTACCAAGGATACATCGGCTTGTACTGTGCCTCCTTCAAATGAAGCAAGCTTCTTTTCTGCTGCTCCAGAGGGTAGGGCCCGAACCAATGGATTCAAGTTACAAGAAAGGAGATTCCGACTAAACATAAGAAATAACTTTCTGATGATAAGAGCTGTTCGACAGTGGAATGAACACCCTGAGGAGGCTCTCCAGTGTTAGAAACTCACCAAATGGCTCCTTGTACCAAGGTTGAAGTCGCCCAAACAGACTGTCTAGTTGCCATTTTGGGCAACACGGCTGTAAAGTCTTATTTTTTAAATGAAGGACTGACTGTGATTGACTCTCAGCTAAACATCTGGCTAGTTCAGATGACACCCTTGAGATGGTTAAGAGCTTTGAGAACTTAAAAGAAAAGTCACTAGACCCAAGGACAGTCCACACATATATACTGGCCTATTCCTACTGCTTTTTCTTAATGGTGACTGCTCCTGCCTATGCTGCACAGAAAAAGCAACTTGGTTCCAGAAATTCATTCCAACTGTGCAAATAACATGTAATGGATTAATTCTACAGGATGGGGTATTAGTGTGTGAAAACTGTCCAGATCCAGTGATCCCCAGATAGTGGATATGTCAGGTGCAATCCTGGTGCCCAGGCATCTTCAGTTGGTCAGAAGTGGTCAAAAGGCAAATGCAAAATGCACCTGGCTAATTTCTAACACTGGGGCTCCCCATTGGAGGTTTTTAAGCAGAGGTTGGATGGCCATCTGTCAGGGATACTTTAGCTGAGATTCCTGAATTGCAACAGGTTGGACTAGATGACCTTTGGAATCTCTTCCAACGTTATGATTTTTATTATTTTAATTCTATGCTCTCCTGGCATTTCTCTACATTAAAACCAACTATATGCATTATGATATGCATATAATTGACAGTTTTCTTTCACATCTGATTTTCTGATCCAAAAGCTCTTCAAATTTCATTAGCTTCTCAATTCTTAAAATTTCCTTTGCTGTTTGAATGAGAAAACGCTGTGTTCGTAAAAACCAATAAAACTAGTATCTGTATAAGCCATTCATTTTCATTATGATCTGCTCAATCTTGAATTCCATTACCATTTTAACAATAAATGCAAGCTTCAATATGTACTGCCCATACCCAGGTTAAAGAACTTAAAGGCTCCAACCCAGCTTTGCATCTCTATTAGCATAGAGGCAACTCCAGCAAATCCAGTAAGGCCCAGATGATCATTATAATGGGATTAATCATTCACACTGCATATGTAGTACAGAAGCCTGCATCTATGCACACACCTTCTCTTATAGATCAGGTTGAGTTTAATGGTAACCATACCTTGGTTCAAAATAAAGTAGCTACAAAGGTGGTTCTCCATCTTCATAAATTTTTCAAAACAGCTACCTCATCATGGTTGCCTTTCATATATGCCCAAGTAGAAATACTTTCACGTGAATTGTTGAGCAGACATTGAATCATCTTAACTCTGGATATTCCCTTATCTAATATTTAGGCAAGTTTTATTTAAAGGATTTCTCAGGTTCAGTGTGTTTCCCATTTTAAGTCTGCTGTTGCTTCACAGTTTTCATATTTTAATAATTCAAGTTAAACAAGTCATATTGCTGCTAAAATTACCCCCCCAAAAAGCATAGAACAGGATATTAATTAATATCAAAGCTATAAGTCTCTGGAAATTCAAGAATTTTTTTATTTCAAATTAAGTTATAGCCATTCCATCCTGCCAACAGCATACGCATTCATATTGTGGCACATCCAAAATGGAAATAGGAAGCACATTAGACATCAAGTCTTCCTTACTTCTCTGCAGCCCTTGCCACAACAATATTCAGCTCCTCTGACCTTTGAGCTAAGAAGGCAATCAGAGTTGGTCCTAAGCATGATAAGCAAAGAGGAAATACAGATGAAAACTCAATAATTTAACTAAGTTCCAACCTCCCGGCTTCCAGGGCACCTTGACAATGCCAAGGTCCTCAGGGTCACTTCCAACTCTGATTCTATGAGACATCTAGGAGTTTTTGACCACATGTACCCTATAAAGGCATCTATATCTTTCCCAATAGAGACTCCTACCTATCCTGAACTCCCACTCTCTCAGTTTAAGCAGTTTGGATGACCGCATGTAGACATTTTACTTTACAAATACTGTAAACAGAAATCCCCAAATGCCCCTACACTAAATCAAGTTTTCCCTGGTTTTCACCCCATTTGAATTGCTAAAAGCAATAGAGTACAAGCCAAACCCTCTTAACACTTCCAACAAAACAACATCTTCTGAAGGGGCAGATGTCCAGCACAGAAGCTGCCTTGTCACAACTAGTAGTATCCAACAAATGAGCAATTGAATAAGCCTGAGACAGTCTCATCCTTGCTTCTAGAGCCTTTTGCCTAATAAGAGGAGGAATTTCTATTTCCATAGAAATATGCCAAGCTAACTGGGGGAATAAATGGCTTTAATAAGTCATTTTAAAGCTGCAAGTCCAGCAGCTGATAAGCTACTGATTCTGTAAAAAGAGACTTCATGGAAAAATTTCACTAATTGAAGAACTACCAATTTGAGCTTTAAAAGTAGGGTGAAGGTCAGCAGCTGCCAATGTTATGCAGAGCACAAAGGTAAAAGGAGATATCTTCATTATTCTAAATGATGACTGACTTTTCAATGCTGAATTCCACAATGGTTTCTACCCTATAAGAACTGATCAACTATCAAAGGTCAAAAGACTCCATTGATATTTGTCACTGATGGAATTCCTTTCCACAATGGATATAGTGGATATAGACGAAGTCTAAAATTAACTGCTGCCAGCTGTGTTTTCTTTTGTAGGCATGCACATGTGTTCATCTGTTCCATTTTAGAAAGCAGGATAACCACTAAACTGTAAACTGATGGAGGTGGGAAATTCTTGTGCATATATTGTACATCCAAGATTAGAGAAGGCAAGCAACACCACAGAATCATTATCAACGCTGCAGTATATCAAGGTGTTGTTGTTTTTATCTAAGGGGAAACAATTCTATTCAGTTATTGTCTCTGCTGTCCATTATGATAGTAGCGAGCAATTGTAAAAACTGTCTGAATATTTTCAGTTCATCTGATGTAGTACGTAAAGCAGCTTCCAGAACTCAACGAAATTTTGTGCTCAATGCAAAGTCCAAGAAATGGAACAAAACTAGACACCTTTTTAAAAAAGGATATACATCTTCTCACAAACTGGAAGTCTGACTTTTACTGACTTTTATAACAGGCATGGGAGAAAATGTTGGAATTCCTAGTCACCAACACCGTGGGAAGATATCCAACTAAGTCATACTCTAAGTAGACCCATACTCAGAGTATGACTAGTGTTTTTAGGAGCCAGCCCTGCCAAAATCTGAAATACTGCAACTGATAACACATACTGGAAGGAAAAGATGTGGGCATGTCCTGTCAAGGACTCTTTCTGGCGAGAAATTATTGCTTGTATTAACTTTGCTTTGGAAAAATCATGGATATTTGCAGATGTTCATACACTCTTAAATCATATTCCTGGAATGTAGGACCCAACAGATGGACAAGGAAAGTGGACCCTACGAGCCCTTAAAGTGTTAGAAACTCAGACATACAAGCTGATCATCAAATGGCAACGTAAACCTAGGTCACAGTTGCCACAACAGGCTGTCTAGGCGCCATCCCCCCCCAAATAGAGTTTATTGTTCCTATTTATTTTTCATTGTTTATTGGCGGACCACAAGCTTACTGTGATCCAGCAGTTAAAGCTATTCTAGGTTGCATCAACAGAAGTATAGTGTCCAGATCAATGGAAGTAATAGTACCACTCTATTCTGCCTTAGTCAGACCACACTTGGAATACTGTGTCCACTTCTGGGTGCCACAATTTAAGAAGGACGTTGACAAGCTGGAATATGTGCAGAGGAGGGCAACAAAGATGATCAAGGGTCTGGAAACAAAGCCTTACAAGGAGCGGTTTGAAGGAGCCAATGATGTTTAGCCTGAAAAAAGAGGAGACTGAGAGGAGAGATAATAGCCATCTTCACATATCTAAAGGGCTATCACATGGAATATGGAGCAGGTTTGTTTTCTCCTGCTCTGTAGGGTAGGACTTGAACCAATGGCTTCAAGTTACAAGAAGGAAGATTCCGATATCAGGAAAAACTTTCTGACATCAAGAGCTGTTCAACAGTGGAACAGTCTCCCTCAGGAGGTGGTGGACTCTCCTTTGGAGGTTTTTAAGCAGAGCTTGGGTGGCCATCTGTCATGGATGCTCTAGCTGAGATTCCTGCATTGCAGAGGGTTGGACTAGATGACCCTTGGGTTCCGGAATGAAGCTAAGTGGTTTTAGCAGTAATGTTACAAAGGAGTATGTAAAAACTGGATTGTTAACAGGTGAGAATGTAAAGTTATAATATATTAAGCTAAAGGATTAAGATAAAAACAAAGAGGGAAAGGATTTGCTGAATTAACTAACTGAACTGGAATACAAAAAAGGGAGGTGTGAGGAGGTCAGGGAAACAAGTAAATGAAAGATAAGACATGGAAAAACTGATTTGTTTTTAATGGTTTTTATTTTTCTGTATTTTGTATCTTTTGTTTCGTTTGTTTCTCTTTTTCTTATTTTGTAATCTTTTTTGAAACTTTAATAAATATCACTTTTTTAAAAAAATGACCCTTGGGTTCCTTCCAGCTCTACGATTCTACAATTATTATTATTAATTTCATTTCTATACCACTTTATATTTTAAAGGAAAAAAATCTCAAAGCCATTTACAACACATTAAAACATCAGATAAAGCAATCCAGATTAAAACACAATCAAGCTTCGCGTGGCATGAACTATGGGATGTAAATCTGAAATTTACGGCCTGAACGACATTGAAGGAGAATATATGGAAAATAATATATAGGTGGCATCTTACGCTGGTAAAACTGGCAAAGATGTACAAAATGAAAAACAAGAAATGTTGGAAATGTGAAGAGGCGGAGGGAGAAGACCTCTACCACATGTGGTGTACCTATGGTAAAGTGAAGGGCTTCTGGGAATTAATTTATAATGAACTTTTAAAAGTTTTTAAGTACACTTTTCCAAAAAAACTCCAAAGCCTTTCTATTGGGACTGACAGGGTAGGAAATTGAAAAGAAAGCTAAAAATCTTTTTCTGTATGCCACGACGGCAGCATGAACTATGCTGGCCCAGAATTGGAAAACAGATGTAATACCTACTACATGGAATGGCAGGTTAAAATGATGAATTATGCAGAACTGGCCAGATTATCAGTAAAAATACAAGACCAGGATGAACAGAAGTTTTATGAAAGTTGGAGCAAATATTTGGTGTATATAAGAGACAATTGTTAAACCTTAAAGACACTGGCAGGGTTAGATTAACTCTAACAGCATGGGGTAAAGCAGATAAACAAACAGAATACTTGATGTAAGAAAATATATTATACTTACTGAAGGGGTGGAGGGAAGTATGAAGCTCGGCAGAATCAAAAATATATGTGGGATTTATTTGTATAATGAATGTATGTTTAATGAAAATCAATAAAAATTTATTGGTAAAAAAAAAACCACACACAATCAAGCTTCAAGGGAAGTATTTCAGATCCTTCTCTGACATATTGCTTCCCTCTTATTTATTTGCCTACTAAATTTATATAGCTGTTCCATAGCAGAAGTACTCTAGGAAGCCAGGGTGTTGTAGTGGTTAAGAGTGTTGGACTATGACCTGGAAGGCCAGGGTTCATATCCCCCCTCAGTCATGAAGTTCACTGGGTGACCTTGGGCCAGTCACAGCCTCTTAAAGTACCTCACATGGTCATTGTAGGGATTAACTGAGGAGGGAGGTGAACCATGTACTCCTTGGAGGAAAAGGTGGGATATAAATGCAATAAATAAGCTCTTCTCCTTACCTGCTGAAGAAAGCTGGAGGGGCCAGCCAGATGGAGATGTCATTCGCCAACCTGGCATCCAGATATCTCCATGTGGTCACAATTGGACCTGTGCAAAATGCGCCTGGCTAATTTCTAACACTGTCTTATGGTTGCAAAGAGACTTACACCACAAGGCTGGAAGAATAAACACCATTCATCTCAGTGCTCTGAAAATTTCACCACCTTTTCTACATGTGAGTGTACAGTTTATAATCATCAATATCATTTTGGGTTTGACTGTGGTGAAGAAAGTGAAATACCTGGGGATTAATATGACAGCTAAAAATGGGAACTTATTTAAAGATAATTATGAAAAATGTTGGATGGAAGTGAAAAAAGATTTAGAAATTTGGTCAAATTTGAAGCTTTCCTTGTTGGGTCGAATTGCAGCTATAAAGATGAATGTATTGCCTAGAATGTTGTTTTTGTTTCAAACATTGCAAATTCTGGACAAGATGGACTGTTTCAAGAAGTGACAGAAAGATATTTCTAGATTTGTCTGGCAGGGCAAGAAGCCCAGAATAAAAATTAAGATATTAACTGATGCAAAGGAAAGGGGTGGATTTGCCCTGCCAGACTTCAAACTTTATTATGAATCAGCCGCATTCTGCTGGTTGAAAGACTGGCTGCTTCTTGAGAACACAGACATTATGGACCTAGAAGGTTTTAATAATGTTTTTGGATGGCATGCATATTTATGGTACGACAAGGTCAAAGCACATAAAGCATTTAAAAACCATATTGTCAGGAAAGCATTGTTTAATGTTTGGATAAGATATAAAGACCTATTGGAAAATAAAACCCTAAGGTGGTTGTCCCCAATGGAAGCGAAAGCTCAGAAAAAACTCAATATGGAGGCCAAATGGCCAAAATATTGGGAAATTTTGGAACAAGGCGGAGATAGATTGAAACTGCAGAGTTTTGATAAATTAAAAAACAAAGTGCGAGATTGGCTTCATTATTACCAGATAATGGAGGCATATAATTTGGACAAGAAAATTGGCTTCCAGGTGGAAAAATCGAAATTAGAAACAGAGCTGTTAGAACCTAAAACTAAGATTTTGTCAAAGATTTATAACTTGCTGTTGAAATGGAACACTCAGGATGAAACGGTGAAATCTCCTATGATTAAATGGGCACAAGATGTTGGACATAATATTATGTTTGCTGACTGGGAACAGTTATGGACCACAGGTATGAAGTTTACGGCATGTAATGTCTTAAGAGAGAATATTATGAAAATGATTTACAGGTGGTACATGACCCCAGTTAAGCTTGCAAAAATTTATCATTTGCTCAATAACAAATGTTGGAAATGTAAAGAAAATGAAGGTACATTCTTTCACCTTTGGTGGACATGCCCAAGGATTAAGGCTTTCTGGGAAATGATATATAATGAAATGAAAAAGGTATTTAAATATACCTTCTTGAAGAAACCAGACGCCTTTCTCCTAGGCATGGTCGGCCAATTGGTGCCAAAGAAGGATAGAACTTTTTTTATGTATGCTACAACAGCAGCAAGAATACTCATTGCAAAGTATTGGAAGACACAGGATCTACCCACTCTGGAAGAATGGCAGATGAAGGTGATGGACTATATGGGATTGGCTGAAATGACTGGCAGAATCCGAGACCAGGGAGAAGAGTCGGCGGAAGAAGATTGGAAGAAATTCAAAGACTATTTACAGAAATATTGCAAAATTAATGAATGTTAGAATGATGTCGGATAGAAATTAAGTGGTTTCCAGCTGTAATGTATTAAAAGAATATGGGAAAAAAAAGGTTTAGAAATAGGTTAAAGTTTATTGATAAAGATTTGCCGAACTTACAATTTGAATTGGAATACAAAGAAGGGAGGTATGAGGAGGTCTGGGAAGTAAGTTAAAGGAAAATAAGTTATGGAAAATTTGTGTGTTTTTAATTATCTTTTTATTTTTCTATTTTTGTTATTTTTTTCTTTTCTTTTTTGATTTTTTATTGTATTAGCATTGAAAAATTTAATAAACATCATATATATATATATATATATATATATATATATATTCATCAATATCATTTTGGTACATATTTGGGCATATAGGTTGCCTACATTAATTTATGAGTCTAAGTCAAGATGGCTGGAGTATTTTAATTATTAATGTCAGCGAATTGAGTTGCTTCTTTTTTATACTGTATCTGCAAATGAAAAAACAAAAACAAAACCTAGATGCAAGGCCTAAACCAGGGGTCTGCAACCCGCGGCTCCGGAGCCGCATGTGGCTCTTTTACACCTTTGCTGCGGCTCCGGGACAGATACTAGCAAGGAGGCGCATTGTGCGCCTCGACACTCCCCACTGTGGCGGGCGCTGTACTGGCTGTGACGTCACCTTCCCGCCCACTGTCAGATCGCGGCTCTGGAGATATATCTGTTGTAAATGTTGCAATGGTTTTGGGGCTCCCAGTTTTTTCTTCCTTCGGAAACGGGTCCAAGTGGCTCTTTTTGTCTTAAAGGTTGCAGACCCCTGCCCTAAACCATCCTGAATTTTTCTATCAACTTCTTAGATGATAGCTACTTGTTTCTAGATGCTTGGACTTTTTTCAAAGTTGCTCCACAACCCAGGCTGTTCCCACAAATCCCCTATCTGGAGTATGAATGGGCAAGGAGCTTAATGTACATAAAAGGATAAGTAAAATGATCTCAAGTTTAAGGGAGAGGAGACACAACTCAATTTGAAGACATGGACAAGTATAGGCTCCTGCTCTCCAGAGTTCTAGTCTGGGACACACATGCTCCTACCTTCTGTCAACAGGTGAAGATTTTGTGTGTGTGAGAGAGAGAGATGACTTTCCAGGGTACTGACTGAATTCAACCACCCTAGCAGAGACAAAGGACTGCCATCACATTGTACCAACCCAAGGAGAAGGGCCACAGCTCAGAGGGGGGGAATCCGCTTTACATGCCAAAGGTCCCAGCTTTGAGCCCTAGCATCTCCAGGTAGGGTTGGGGATGCCCCCTGTCTGAAACACCGGAGGGCTACTGTTAGTCAGGGCAAACAATATTAAGCTAGAAGGACCAATGGTATGTCACAGTATAAGCAGCTTTCAGCACAATGAGAACACAATGTTGGGAACCTCTCTTGAAATGCAATCCTATATCCATCTACTCGGAAATAAGTCCCATTTTCATGAGGTCCACTCTCAGGCAAGGGGTTTGGAATTAAACATAAATGGCCAGTCTGCTTTGAATTTATCTCTTTCTGGGATAAAAGTCTAGGCAATGAGAATCAATCCCATGCCACTGTAAAACATGGAAACAAGCCTTCATGACTAACTGCCCTCTCCCTTGGTAAGATGGCAAGGTCAGAAATAGAACCCAGTGTCATCAGAAATTCTTAGAGAGGTCACTGTATTTTCACTCCTACAGATTTTGCTCAGTTCCCTCCCCTGAAGAGCTCACAGTTTCTATCTTTAGATGGTTACATAGCCCCAATACATCTGTATCCTAGTGCATAGTCTTAAACGTATCCGTCCCCAGAAATATCCTGCCCAGGCAAGGAAACAATATGGATGGAAGCCTAAGGTTTTCCAAGGCTAGCAGCCCAGATTCTGACATGCAAAACAAACGCAGGCACATTTATTCAACATATCCCACTGAATTCAATTCTACTTATTCTCTAATAAGTGTGTCTAGAATTGTAGCCTTGAGCACATTTACTTAGAAGCACTGTTGCCTTTAAGAGAATTTACTTCCAAGGAGGTACTTTTGGGTTCACAGCAGGAGTGGTCTTCCCCAAGGAGTATATATCAAAGCCAGGTAACAAATTAGACCTTCTACACACAAAAGTTGAGCAACTGAACAGGTTTCCTTTTCACAGAGAAAATAAACACTTTATTTCAAATATACCACAAGTAATGTTGCTGCATAATCCACCCACTGCAGCAAAAGTTGCTTACTTGGACTACCTAGGACCAGTGAATGGCTGCTATCTATCTTTAAAGGAAACTGACAGAGGGCATCTTGTCTCCATTCAGCAACTACCACTCTTGAAACACCCATTATTCTGCCCCCAATGTCCTCTGAAGAAAGTATCAGGAGGCACGTCACACTCAGGTCAAGACATGAAAGGTCATTTATTTACAAGGGAATAAAATGTTAGAATATTTTCCAATATTATTGTTATTGTTACCGTATTTTTCGCCCCATAGGGCGCACCTAGTTGGGGGAGGATAAAGAAAAAAAAATTTATTCCCCCCCCCCCAGGCACAGGGGCGGGGAAAGCCCGAGCTTCCCCCGACCCCAGAACAGGCTGCTATCCGCAAGCCTAGGGAGCCCGGCGGGAAGTCACGCCGGTCTCCCCAGGCTTGCGGATATCTTCCCGAAGCCCGGGGCGCGTGGCACAGCACGCCCCAGGCTTCGGGATGCAGGCAGCTCCCACCGCCAGCCTCCAAACCAGGTCGGGGAACAGCGGGAAGGCGCTCTCTGCCTCCCCGCTGTCCCCCAAGCTTGTGGGGCTGGCGGTGCGGAAAGAGAGGAAGAGCAAGCAAAGAGGGGTGCCCAGTCCACCTTTGACATTATGTCCACCTGCTGACAGCCCCTGACCATATATCTGATAGAATGAGGCCCTCAGCAGTAACAACAACAAGTCCCCTCTGTTGCTGTGGATCAAAAGTCCCTCTTCTTCCTTAAAGAATGAAGATGGTCCTTGGAGTGACTTCACAAGAACAAAAAAATTAAGAAGATGCTGAATAAGTTGTAGCAGAAGAGACATGTTGTAGAACATCACACCCAAACCACAGGGGCCACTACTTAAACTTGCAAAGCAAAATAAATAAATAAAGGGGCACATCATGCATACTTAACTGGGAGAACCTACTGCATGAGAGTACTCAACACCTTGGCAAGACCAAATAAAGGACTATCTGTTATTCCCTCGAAGGAGTGATAGTGATATGAACCCATTTCCGGATATCATCACAAACACACACCAGGACCTTTTCTTGCATTTCTCAAGCCCTCTGCGTAAAACTGTTACTGAAGCTGGGAAGGATTTTTGGTTTGGGGGGGTAGATTTTAAGAAGATAAACAGTCTTGCAAAAGTGTTTCGCCACGTTTTTGTTGCTGTTTTATTTCAGGAAGATACGGGCTGCAAGTTAAAGCTGCTGGCTACCCTGAATGTTCCTCAGAGAGAAAGATAATGCAGAAAGATATGGGCTGCAAGTTAATGAAAGGATCCCCCCCCCCACGGGCTCCCCTGAATGTTCCTAAAGTCACCCCAGGGTGCCATAGAACACTGGTTGAAAACCAATGCTTTAACTCATTTACAGGTAGACTTGTTTACAAAAGCTGCTCAGACTTGGATTTTGGCAAAATCACAGTGGGAGGAGTTCCAGAATGGAGAGGCTGTCAACACTGAGAACATCTCCCTGTCCTTGCTTATTGAACCCAACACACAGCTGGTATCATTAGCATTCTCCGTATTTCTCAGAACTTTACAACATCATGCTGCTACCAAATCTCCTGACATTAGCAGCAGATGAAAATGCTTTTTACACCTCCGCTGCTGGATATTTAGGAGCCACAGGCAACCAAGAGATAAGGTGATCCAGCCTGCAAATAAGCAAAAAGCAGAGCCTCTGTACCAAATCTACCAGTGTGAGAATCTCAGAGCATGGCTGGGATAAAGGAATATGCCTCAGCTCTTGCAACTGCCATGGCCACAGCTTGATCTGCCCCACTTGACCGAGAAATGAAGATCTGAAGCGCCACCCTAAAGGAGGGCACAAGAGTCTCTGCTAAGATTCTCTCGACAGCTGCGTTCTCTGAACACGAGGCGGGAGCGAAGAGGGAGACCAAGCGGAGCAAATAGTTTCCGACGGCATACACCACTGTCCTTCATTCTCTGCTTCCACACAGACTCCAAATACTCTCTTAACCCCATTCATTGTTCGGATTCGGACCTGTTGCACAGGTGGAGCAGGAAATATAACATCCAGTATCTCCTACATCCGGGACAACGAAGTGTTCCCCTACGCAGAGCACTAACCGTGGAAGGGGCTTTAAACAAAACAAACAAGGAACATCTAAAGCAGCAGCACCTCCACCCGCCTTTGCCACCCCCAAAATCGCCCGAACCCCGAAACTACAACTCGCAATACCAAAAGCGGAAAGAGAAATGGGGGGGGGATTCCAATCCCAGCCCCACTTTGGACGAGATCGCGCTTACCTTGGGGGAGAAGGGGGGAGAGAGGAGGGGAACCTGTGCCCCCCTCCCCTCGCTGCCGTGTCCGGGCGGTGCTGCTGTTGTCGCCGCCTGCCTTCCTCCTCCTCCTCCTCCTCCTCGGGGCGGGGAGGGAGCCCAAGGACCCGCTGTGCCCCCCGCTTCCTCTGACGTGAGAGACGGAGCGGAGGTAGAGGAGGCAAAGAGAAAGTGGAGGTGGGGGGAGAGAGAGAGGCGGCGGGAGGGGGCCCTTCGGAGCAACAAGTGCAGGGAAGGGAAAGACCGCGGGGGGGGGGGCTGGGGCTGGAGGGGGGCGCTGATGGTCGCAGGGAAGAGGGAAATGGCCCCGGCCGGCCCGTCCAAAGCTTGGCCCAGAGGCGGGGGTCAAGGCCCGGCAGGCCCAGCGAGCGAGCAAGGCAGGCGGGGGGGGGGGGCCTGGCGCGGCTGTGGTGGTACCTGGCCGAGGGGGCTCGTGAGGACAGGTAAGGCCGCCGCCGGTGTGGAGAGGGGAGAAAAGAGGGGCAAAAGAAGAAGAGGGAGGGAGGGAGGGGGAGGGGGGAACAACAGCACCTTTCTCCAAAAACAATATTTAAAAAAGGAGGAGGAGGAGGAGAAAGGGGGGAGGAAGAAAGGGGGGAGGAAAAAAAAAAGAAACAGAAAAAGGGAAAGAAGCGCCGGCCCCTCCCCCTGGCCGCGCGCGCGCGCGCGTGTGTATGTGCATGTGCGTGCGCCCGCCGCTTGCGTCACTCGCCCCGGTACGTGAGGCCGTAACCCTGCGCGCGTCACGACGCCGACGCCGCTGCCACCGACGCGCCTAGGTCACGGTTGCCTTGGCAACCGCGACGCGCCCGCGCGCGAGACCCTCGGCCGCTTGGCTGGCCTTGGAGAGGGAGGGAGTGGGGGGGGCGGACGGAGCGAGGCGCTGCCGGGTCCCCCGCAGGGCGGCTGGAATAGCGGCCCGGAAACGTGACCGGTGGGGAGGCTGCCGACGTGGGAGGGAGCAGCCAGACCCAACAAATTGGCGTGAGAAAGCATGAAGTCCGCAGAGCTGTATCGCTGCCAGGCAGGTAGAGAGGGCTCCGTGTGGCGTCACTTTCCTTCCTCCCTGGAGAGCATGGAGCATATAGTACTAACTACAGTATAGTACCGTTGGCTAGTTATTACTTTTTACAGCAGATCAAACCTTCCATGTGAGTCACAGGCCGGGCCCCTCCCCATTGCTCAGCTGATCCGTGGTGGAAACAGCTAAACAACATATTGATAGCCAAGCCCCTCAACAGTTCCAGCAGAAATCAGCTCTGCAAAGAAGGGAGGTGCATGATAGGATTGTTGTTTCATAGGCAGTGGTTAGTGCTAAAGCAGCATCAAATCCAAAAGAGAGTCAGCCCTGAAGCACCAAGCTCCAAAAATATAGCATTTATTTCTCTCTCTGTGTGTGTGGCCAAATTTAAAATGGCTCTATTTATATATGTGTATATATAGCCCTTCCATAGCTTGAGCCCAAACTTTTCTAAAACCACCAAGCAGTATGAAAAACCCCACACCAAACTCATTCAAAGGACAAATTACACAGTAGTTAAGTCAATGGAATGAAAACTACTCAGAGCAATAATGCAGTTATATCCATCCAAGACTGAAAAAAATGCCTGGGCAAAAAGAACCTGGTGACACTGAACTATGTCTAAGTATGAGGCCAATCCAAGTTCCCTAAGAATGGAGCTCAAAATAGCAGGTGCCACCACTGAGCAGATGCTGCTGCACACCCCTTGAGATTCTGCTTGTGAAGGATAGGAGCATTTAGGGGCATGGTGAGGTACACATGGGAGAAAGCCCTCCCTCCTGTCCTTTGGCCCATATCTCACACTCAGGGTGAGCAAAGCAAGTTCACAGCCTCCACCTTGCCTATGTGTGACCTGACCATCCAAAGGACCAAGATGATATTTATTATTAGTGGCCCAGCCGTACCAAAAGTGAAAGGAGGCATTGAACAATAAGAAAGCATCACTCATATTAATCATTTTTAAAAGGATTGGTCTTTCCCCCACCCCACCTCAAATAGGGTCTTAACAAACAAAAGGGCAAACAAATCAAATCAAATATCTTTAATACGGTCAATGACCAGAAAGCAATTTATAGAAATATGACATTATAAGTAGTATTGTGCTACAAATAACAGTGGAAATATGGCCAATTCACAGAATTGGTGCTTATATTTATGACCAGGTTTCGTCTTTTAAGGTTTTAAGAATTAAATTCAAATGTCACTACTGTTTATTATCGTTCCTTCGATGTTTACAATTTGAACTCCGTTGCTGACATCATTGCGCGTTCTTATTCTTGTTGCAATGTAACAGTACTTTGCCACAGGCCTGTTAATTTCGGGCTCTTTATCAGCTAAGGAGGTGTCTGATATAGGTGTCATCTGTACTACGAGGTATTTTCCTCAGAATCGGTTCAATCAGCTCTTTTCTTGAGTCTCGATATAATGGGCAGTATAAGATGACATGCCCGATGGTTTCGATTTCATTGCTGTTACAGGGACATAATCTTTGTTTGATCGGTATTTTGTTGTATCTTCCCTCTAAAAGGGCAAACATAAGACTTGCTAAGTGTGGGTACCTTATGATGAGAAGAGTCCTGGACTTTCTTCTGGAGCAATAAGGGACTTGCAAAAAACCCCTCAGTGAATGCTATATGGTTTGGCGGGTTCTGAGTGTATGTTGAACCTAAAAGTCCAATGCAAATGCAGTGTGTCATCTCACACTGGGTTCCTAGTTAACCAGACTCTGTCCAAAGTATTCTTGTCAGCACCCTCAGAAACAAGAATGCCTACATCACTGAGGGCTCTACAAAAATCGTATTGCCCCCCCCTCCCCGCCCACCTCTGGTATCTTCAGCAATAAAATGTCGTCTGTACTGTTATATTTATTCAGAAGAACACATAACAAATATAAACAAACAAGGGTTGTCAGCTACAAGATACAAAACTGAGCTTAGTTAGAACACACAAAAGGATCATCACAAGAAAAGTCATGGGCAGTAATGCAGGAAAACACAAATCTAATTTAGTCTGATAAAAGCCCAGTGTGTACATCCCTTCAGATCTGCAAGGAGAATTGTGAGCCACAGGAAATCCAAGTTCTTCCAGATGAGAATGAATAATGCCTCTTGTGGTTTCATCTCAAGCCACCCTACAGTGCTGTGTAAGTTTGTCAGAGCCAGATACCCCATATTGTCATACCATCTACCAAGAGCGCAGTCTTCTGTTCTTTCCCAGTTAAGTGCTACTTCCATACACATGGCCACATGTTCGGAGATCATCTGGGATATCATTATTGCACCTGCTAAAGAGGGAAAACAGGACTAGCCCTGACTCCACGGTGCAACACTTCAGAGATAATTTTAAAGACAGCTTACCCTAACCTTGGACACTCCCACCAGAGTGGCTTGACACCCCCTCCAGCATAGAGATGACACAGAATGATTAATATAACTGCCTGTAAGTTTCACTTGGCTCCAGTGCTACATGTGAATAATGTTCAACATTGACTCTTTGATCCTAGCAGAGATAGTTCTGGAAGGAGGTGCACACCACATTGTCATCCATTCCCCTTCAGTGACAGCCTCACTTCCCAGAATTGCTTATGCCCACCTCCATAATAGTCCAGAATTATGTTATATATATCTGCTGCTGGGCCCTTCACTCATCTGGTACTGAACAGAGTAAGAGATGATGGTGCTCCCTGAGTGCAACCTCACAATAATGCATATGATGACACCTGCAACTTTGAAGCCAATTGAGGGCTTATCCACATTTCCTCTTGTCCCGCTGCTTTCCCTTGGGGGAAACTGCTCTTTAACACTCAGTCAGAGCAAACAGCCATCTGGGTTTTCCTTGGACTCCCATTTGTTCAAGTGTGGGTTTTACCTGGAAAAGGAGCAGGCCAAGGGGAAAACCGCTCAGCCCCCATGCTTTCTAAGCACAACACAAGCAGAAGTGTGGATAAGTCTCAAGTCCCAGCTCCTCCAGCTAAGCTTCCAGCTGTTGCACTGCCAGCAGTTTACACCTCCTGAACAAGTCTTGAATTCTGTGGAATCCCTTCCTTTCTCACACACACACCCCCCCGGCAATGTTGCTTGTATTGAAATGGTTCTGGAAATAATGGGTGGCCCACAAAGAGAGTCAAATTGGGCAGTGCAGGAGCCAAACACTGCACATCTTTTGCCCACACTTTAAAAGCGGCCTGCAAAACCATGTTCTGTATACGTATTTATTTACATAGTTCTTTTTGTCTGTATAATTCTAAGCACCATATCATGGGTTCCCTGGTGGTCTCCCATCTGGACATCTCAGCTGACCCACCAAGTGTCCCTATTTCCAAGGTACAGTCCCAGATTTACAGAATCCATCCCAGTTTCTGATTTGACCCCGGAATAACCCACTTTTCCTTAGGATATTCCTATTTTTGTTGGAGAAATGTTGGAGCATATGGAGTTATGTGATCCCCAAGCCAAGGAAAAAAGTAACTATACAACCTTTAGAAGACATCTGAAGGGAAGGGGTTTTTTTGGTAATGTTTAATGATGTTTTTGTATAAGTTGGAAACTGCCCAGAATGGCTGGGGCAGCCCAGTCAGAATCATCATAATAATAGAGTAGGACATTCCTATTTTCATGGGAGAAATGTTGGAGGGCATGAGACAGACATAGGAGATAGCTAGTGCTCAGGAGATGCAGAAACAACTGCAGCTGGAATCCAAAGGAATAGGCACATTTCGCATTTTATAAAAAGTGGAACATGGAGAAAACTTAGCAGTGTCACTTAAGAGGAGCAGTGCTTGTGGCTGCTGGTTTTCTCAGGGCCCAGGGTTGTTGGGTTTGTGGTTCATTGTGACACCTTCCCTCTGCTGGCTCATTGGTCACCAGAGTGCTAAAAGGCCTAAAGGTAAAGGACCCCTGGCAGTTAAGTCCAGTCGTAGACAACTCTGGGGTTGCGGCGCTCATCTCGATTTACTGGCCAAGGGAGCTGACGTTTGTCCATAGACATTTTTTTCCAGGTCATGTGGCCAGCATGACTAAGCTGCTTCTGGCGAAACCAGAGCAGCGCGTGGATATCATTTCATCTCCTAAGACATGTAAATAGGATTTCTCTCAGCATCTGCATTCTGTGATGATAGTGAAATCCTCTTGAGCTTAGATGTGTGAATGCCAAAACCAGTTTAGGAACGCAGATCAGGAGAGTACTAACTGGGGGCCCCATTTCTCACATTTTTCTCTTTCTTTCCTAGGCTTTCGAGGTTGAGAAAAGTTTTGTCCCACTTGGGGAGAAGGAATAAGGTCTCACCTCTCCTGGAGAACATGGGGGAAAAGACATGAGAAAACTTAGTCGTGTCACTTAAGAAGAGCAGGGTTTGTGGTTGCTAGTTTTCTCAGGGCCCAGGGTTGCTGGGTCGCGAGGTTCATTGTGACATCTCCCTCTGCTAGTTCATTGGTCGCCAGAGCTCTAGAAGGCCTGGGAATCTCCTATACTTGGATCATTCCGAGAGAGAGAGAAAGGAGAAGACATGTAAGTAGGATTTCTCTCAGCATCTGAATTCTGTGATGATAGAGAATTCATCTTGAGCATAGAGTTATTAGAGAGTGCTGTGAGTCCCATTTCTCTTTCTTTTCTAGGCTTTCTAGACTGAGAAGTCCTTTCCCACTTGGGAAAAAAGAATAAAAATTTTCCTCTCCCAGAGACCTCCCCCTCTGGACCCCTCTTTGAGAGGACACAAAAGGTAAGACCCTTCAGCATATAGATATTGCTTCCAGAGTAATGTTAGTCCTTAAAGTTTCGTAGGAAAGGTCTCTCTGTAACTGAGGCCTATTTTGAGGTTCAGAAAAATAAAAATTTCCCATGTGGCTCTTTGTTTCCCTGTAGGCTCTGCGGACCTCCTGCCATCCTGGTCTGGAAGAAGATGGCAGGAGGGAGAAATGCCAAGGAAAACATGAAGGCAATGTCTATTTCCAAGGATATGTTCAGAGTAAATAGGAAACTCCCTAGAAATAAGATCTACTTGCTTGCCTTCTCTTCTTTGCCATTCAGATGATATGATAGTTGAATACCTGGAGGGAGAGCAGGGGCTTTGAAGTTCTCCATCATCTGTGCAGCAGACCGAGAAGACAAACAGGTCACCTAGTCACAGTCATCCCTGCTATGGGCACAGGACTTTGGTTATAACATCAATATGGAACAGTGGGAAAGGTTATGGCAGCAAGATATCAAATTTACATAATGTTATAATTTGAGGGAAAATACCATGAAGATGCTCTACCGATGGCATCATACCCCAGCTAAACTCACCAAAATGTATAAAGGAAGCTCACCAATATGTTGGCGTTGCAAAAAGGAGATAGGATCTTATTACCATATGTGGTGGACTTGTATGGTGATAAGCGAGTTTTGGAATAACATATATGAAGAATTTTAAAAACTATTTAAATTTAACATAAAGAAAAGACCGGAGATTTTCCTTCTAGGAATATTACCAACAGAAATAAAGCAAAACACAAGACCACTGTTTATGTACTCAATTACGGCCGCAAGAATACTCGTAGCCAGAAGTTGGAAATGTGAAACAATACCAACAATAATAGACTGGCAAACACTCATGGTAAAGTATTTTCACTTAGCAAAGCTGACTGGAAAAGTTAGGGGAGCCCTAAATCAAAAAGTATAGAGAGAATGGATATTATTCAAGGAGTATATAAGATCACACTGTAAAAATGAAATTATCTTGGCAGAATTGAATGATACTTGTGTATAATAAATAATTGGAAAAATATATTAGAAAATATGCAGAAAAAGCTATAAAATAAACTGTGTGATAAAATTAAGATATTAGAAAAAGTATTATCATATCTTGACCAATAAAGTTTTGCTCTAGAAGAACAAAACTTTATTGGTCAAGATATGATAATACAATCGATATTCTTTTATTTTAATGTTAATTCTTCTTTGTTTTTTATTTTTGTTTTTATTCTTGTTATTCCTTTTTCATTTTTGTGTGAAATTCTGTTGTAATTATTTGTAATGTATTTGTATGATAGTATTTTAAATCAATAAAATAAAATAATAAAAACAACCAAAGTCATCCCTGCTAGGATGAGAGACATCCCTGCTTATCTCTTCCAACAGAAACAATTAGCCAGAGCCAAAGAATGGCAGTAGGGATGATGATTTAGGTAAACCAATTTCCTCTCATGTTCTCCTTCGTAGTAAAGGTTCAGGGTGAGGAGCCATGGAACTCCTTGGAACTTGCGGAAGGGCTGTACCTCAGTGGTAGGCAGTCTGATTGACATACAGGAAGCGGACTGATGGAGAAGGGGTGGAGCACCTGCCCCTTCCCAAGTGAGCTGCAAGAGGAAGGATGCTCCCTCCTTTCCAACCAGCATAGAAACACTGCTCTCCACCTTTCCACTGCCAGCCCCTGACAGGCTAGTAAGACTTTTTGCAGGCTGGTAACTTGTGTGTGGTTTGATTGTCATTTGTGTTGGTGACTAACTTTTCCCATTGCTGGTTGCTATGCAGGCTTGAGGCCATCTTTTGGCAGATCTGCCCTCATGCTGCCATTTTCCAGCACTACTCTAATAATAATAATAATAATAATAATAATAATAATAATAATAATAATAATAATAATTTATTATTTATACCCCGCCCACCTGGCTGAGTTTCTCCAGCCACTCTGGGCGGCTCCCAATCAAGTGTTAAAAACAGTACAGCATTAAATATTAAAAACTTCCCTAAACAGGGCTGCCTTCAGATGTCTTTTAAAGATAGGATAGCTGCTTATCTGAAGGGAGGGTGTTCCACAGGGTGGGCTCCACTACCGAGAAGGCCCTCTGTCTGGTTCCCTGTAACTTCACTTCTCGCCATGAGGGAACCACCAGAAGACCCTCAGTGCTGGATCTCAGTGTCCTTCTCAGTGTCACTCTCCTTCTGTCGCTTGGTTCCTCAAATGTCGGGGGACACAAGCACAACCATGAACCACAGAAACTGAACACAGGAGTTTTCCCTCACTCTCTACCAATGCTGGGCAAAGCTCAACCACAGAACCAACCAGAGCTGTGTTTCCCATACGGCTTAGTGGTGCGCTGCACCAGGGCGCCAGCCTCTCAGGGGCTCCCCAGCACAGCTTTGCCGGCAGCCTCCCCTTTCCCTGCACACCCATCAGCTGTGCCCCGTCAACCATATGGCTGGCGGGCATGCAGCTTGCCTTCCAAGCCTCTGCGGGAGGAGAACAATCCCTGCAGAGGCTTTGGATGGAAGCTGCGCCCCGCCAACTATATGGCTGGTGGGCACGCAGCTTCCCTCCCAAGCCTCTGAGGGGATTGCTCTCCTGCAGCGGCATGGGGGAGAGTTGCGCACACCCCCCCCCATGGCTGGCAGTGCACAGCTTTGCTGCCGCCCCCACTATCCGTGGTCATTTGGGGGCACTGAGTGGATATTTGCACCCTGGCGCTGCATCTGCTAAAGACGACCCTGGAACCAACCTCACCATTTCCCAGTGAGCGTGTCTCTTTCTTTGGGGCTTCTGCATTTTGGGGCTGAAGGAGCACATTGGCCCAACTGCAGCATGCTCTGAGAAACAGCTTTTCGGTGAACATGGCATGCTGTCGTGAATGTCACCTTGCAGCTGGATCTGCCCTTCCTGTGAGACAGCCGCCTTCCTGGGGCACTAGGGCCACCCGGGTCACGGTGAGTTCTGGAGAGGAGCGGGGATGAGGGAAGAAGTGCCAGTGCCGCTATGGGGGACCAAGGGGCAGAGAGAGCCAAGCCCAAGTCCCCCCAGAGCCGGCCCTGCCCCCCTACAAAATGTTGAGAATGGTATTAGTAGTTAGCTGTAAAGAAGGGAAGAAACTACTGTTTCCATTATCCCTAACCATTCTAGTTGGGGTTGATGGGAATTAGAATTCAAGAATATCTGGTGAACTATATATTCCCAACAGCACTGTTAATCCTGGAATAAGTCCCACTGGATGCAGTTGCGCTGACAGCTGCATGGATAAGATTGCACTGCCTATTTCGCAAATAAAACTAGCCAGATAAACAAACATGCTGGAGGTAGCATTGTATTCTCCTTCTCCGTTCATTGGGCAAGTTTGTACATAAGTTGCTGTACTATATAAAATAATTGCTTCTGCAAAATGATACTGTGACTTTTAACTTTTCCTGTTTTGGTTGCTTCTGTTTTATAATTCTTTATTTTATTTTTCTTCATATAATTGAAAATCAAATAAATTTGGGTGGGGGTGGCATGCAGTATGGGGAGCACAAGGCCCTCTTAATGTCATCAGACTCCCATCAGCCTCAGCTGACATCGCCAATGGTCAGGGAGGATGGGAGTTGTAGTCGAGCAGCCTCTAAAAGACCATCAGTTCCCCGTCCATAACTGAACATAACATCCAAACTGCTAATATAACAGCAGATATATATCATCAATACCTCTCCCACAAATGAAAAACAAAACAAAATAAATCTCCTGCATTTCCATGAGTTATAGTTTTCATATATGTATTATTAATTATTAATAAAATACACATCAGTGGTTAATTAATCTATATATCACTGGACCATCATGAAGTCTCTCTAGGATCATGAGGAACCTGTGGCCCTCCTTTTGTTGCCAGACTACAATTCCCCCCATCCCTGAACATTGGCCATGCATGCTGGCTTGGGCTGCTGGGAGCTGGAGCTGGAAGTTGGATTGTTCCAAACTTTCAGGCAGAGATAAGGCTTTGCCAATCTGTTTCTTGAAGTCCTTTTAACTGGAGATGTCAGACTGAGACTGCAATTCCAAGCATGTTTACTGGAAAGTAAGACCCAATCCATTCAATGTGACATACTTGCAGATATACATGTATACAAATTGCAACCTGAATTTAGGGTCTTCTGCTCCCAGAGCAATCAATATGTGCTCCGCCTTTGTGCTACTGCCCCTCCCTGACATCACACAAGAGTCCTGGTGGGCAGTCAGTAGGTATTGGCTCCAGTGACAAATCAAGAACAAGGCTTCCCAGGAGGGATCAGATCCAGCAAAAGTCTCGTGTTGCTGCCAAAAGTACATATCCAGCATGACTGATTAGGCAATTGCTGCATCAAACAGGAATAGACTCCAAGCTCTCGTCAGCAAGGGGCCCAAGGTGATCAGCTGTGCAGCAAGGGAGATGGCAACACATCAAGGTTCAGGACACAGATTTCATTCCTTATCTTATTGGACTAGCTGCACTGGGTGTTGCTATGGGACAAGATCCATGTTTGTGTACAGTGCAACTCTCCAGGGTCAAGTTCCAGCTTCAGTCTTGCCAGTGACGTTGGTCCACTTCACCTGTCACGTAATGCTGTGGGACCAGTTCCTTCTCATGAGCCTTCTGAGCTTCAGTGCCACTGCTAGTTAAATGTGCCAGCCATCTGCTCAAGAGCCCTGCAGATCACTGAAATTATGCACTCCTTACCCAAAGACCTGTAAAGGTACACTAAAGTCAAGGCAAATGAGGTTGGAGGGAATCTGAGAGGTTGACCTGCCCATGCACTTTTATGGTTCATACCAGGAGAAAGAGGGTGAACTCTTTTGAAATGGCTGTTCCTTCTTCCCCTTCTCACCTAAGCTTCTGTTCCGCTGTAGCACATTTCCTGTTCACACACAGAGAGAAGCACAGGAGGATGGCTTATGGCTGCATCCAAGGCAACCTGTTCTCCTTCCTCAGAGGTGGACAGGAGCTGGGGAGGAAAGACTTTTGTGCCTCTCAGCTCCAGGTTCTGGAGAGCCTTTGGGCAAGACACCCTCCATGGACCCTCCCTCAGGGCTCATCCACACTTCCATTTGGTCCGTGACTTCTAGGCATGGATCCAATAGGTTTTTCTCTTGTCCTGCCATTTCCCCCAGGATAACCCGTGGTTTACTGCTGAATCAGAGCAAACGTCAATCAGGTTTTCTGTGGATTGACACTTGTTCTGATTCAGCAATGAACAGCAGATTTTTCCGGGCAAAGGAAAACCTATCAGGCCCATGCCTAGAAGTCACGGACTAAAAGGAACAAAATTTGGGACAAAAGGAAGTGTGGGTGAGCCCTTAGTCTATCTCCTCATTGCAGGGGACCCTTGTTGTAGGCACCTGTGCAGAGGTGTCATTCCTCAGCAGATGCCCAATCCTTGACACTACGGCAAAAGAAGGCCAGGTTGCCTTTGATTTGATTTTCCTGCTCGAAAGATCCACCAATGAGGAAGTGGCAGGAGGAGGCTGTGGGCGCACCAAACCTTTGAAGAAGTTCTAATGCACATGGCTTCCCCTCAAAAAAAAGCCAGGGACTGTAGCTTGCCTCTCGCAGAGCTACAATTCCCAGAACCCTTAATAAACTACAGATTTCATTATTTTTTTGTCAGGTGGGATGTGCTTTAAACATACTTGACTCCAACTTGGATTTGAGCAAATGGCACTGTTCCTTGGGAAATTGAGCAGTCACTGCTGCAAACAGGCTGTGTACACAATATACGTTTAAAGTGTATCTGAAGAACATTCTTTCTCTCAAAGAATTCTGGGCACTTTAACCTGTGCCCAGAATTCTTTGAGAGGGGGGATGTGCTTTGAATTTGCTTTAAAGGTTTATAGTGTATATGCAGACACACAGAAAGTAGCTACTTTCTGGATAAAGCCATTTTCTCGTAACCATCGCCACCCAATTATTTTCCTGCTTGACCCTAGGAGAACTTCACACACACTTATTGATCAAGCTATGCTTTTGGTTCTTAACTAGGGAGGACAGGGCTTTTGAATGTTTAGGAGTAGTGTAAAAGAGGAGAGTTCAGCAGAGGAAGCTTGTCATGTAAGGTACACCTGGCAAACTTCCCTCTTCAGCACAATAATTTAAAGGTTCAGGAACCCTGCCCTCTTTTTTGCATCTGGCCATCCTACTGACCTCAGGGATACCATTCCAAATTTCAGAGGAGGGGAGAGATTTAATGGAGAAGGCTAGACCCACAGCAACCATCCGGTCCAGTGTCAGTGTCTGGCACCCAGAGGAAGCTGCTATGGTTTCAGTGCCACACCATTGCCCACTGGCACTGAATCCTGGTCTTGCTCCCTGGAGGGGTCTGCTGACTGTGTTGTGCAAGGGGCATTGTGGGAACTTCAAAAAACAGCAGCTAATAGCTGCTTTCTGCTGCTGCCTTCAAATAAGCTAAGGACTGGATGTAAAAAAGAGTTCCACCAGATGGCACCTTGAGAGCCCCTTCAAACCTGGAGCCAACCCAGATAGCAAAAGCAATTCAGTTTGTAGAACCAGCAAACAGGTAAAAAATGGAACAGTGGACTTGGAGAAGTGCAATGGAGAAGGAGAACTGCCCCCCCCCAATAGTGCCCCCACTGATGCTTTCTGTGCTGAGGGGGAAGGGTATCTGCTTTTTGCAAGGACAGTTCTCAATGCACCCGGTAGAGCACTAGAGGGTGGGTGTGTGATGTGGGAAACTAATGTATGGACACGTTTTCCAGTGTCTGCCTGGAAGCAAGCACTGGCACCCTTGGGACACCTGGAACAAGAATGGAATCAATACCATCCAACACATGAAGATCAATGCTGTCTGGGAAACCAACCAGGCTATGCTTGCGCAAAGATAGAGAAAGTGTGTTGGTTTCCCCACCTGGCTCCCTGTTGCCTCTTCCTTGCCAGATTTCACAAACTTATTTGCTCAGCAAACATTTGGAGAACCCTTCATTGAGCTCCCCAAATCATTATCCACTTAGTTAAAAAAACCAAGATAATTTGTTACCGTTATTGTGGTAGAATTTATAATAATGTTGGTCAGAGGGCAGGTCTCTGTTGCATCTGGTGCTAAAACAAGAACAGGGGTCGGGGAGCAGGTGCTGTAAGTCCCCAGGATTCTTCTACACCCCCACCATTTTTTCCTCTCATTGGAAATAACTCAAAATAATGCTCTTCTAATGGTTCTGTCAGTGCAAGCATTTCAGCTTTTCAGACTGACCACCCTTCTCCTTCCCCTATGTGCCATTCTGAGGGTTCTCTTGATACACACATGGGAAGGCATGGGGGGAGGATAGGAGTGAAAGCCCCACTGCGCTACCAGAAGGTCTTGCATGGGCTTCCACTAGCAGAACTCATTAGTTGAATCCCACCCTAAGGGTCCTTTATGCACATAGGTGATGCCAATGAGATTTTCAGGAATTTGCACAAGATTAATATTCAACGCCATGGTTTTCCCAGTAGTGATGTATGGAAGTGAGAGCTGGACCATAAAGAAGGCTGATTGCCAAAGAATTGATGCTTTTGAATTATGGTCTGGAGGAGGCTCTTGAGAGTCCCATGGACTGCGAGAAGATCAAACGTATCCATTCTTAAGGAAATCAGCCCTGAGTGCTCACTGGAAGGACAGATCGTGGAGCTGAGGCTCCAGTACTTTGGCCACCTCATGAGAAGAGAAGACTGTTGGGAAAGACTGAGGGCACAAGGAGAAGGGGACGACAGAGGACGAGATGGTTGGACAGTGTTCTCGAAGCTACAAACATGAGTTTGACCAAACTGCAGGAGGCAGTGGAAGACAGGAGTGCCTGGCATGCTCTGGTCCATGGGGTCACGAAGAGTCGGACACGACTATGTTCAGTTTCTGTTAATTGATTCTCATGAAAACTTGCAGATTCTGGCTTCACACAATTAACTCAAGGCAGTGTCAATTTACTCTTGGCAGAAAGCCAAGGTCTGCTTGACCTAGAAACTACTTACTCTGATCGGTTAACGACCAGCACTCAACTCTGTTATCTAGGAATGCTAGCACAGTTTGTGTTGGAGGGTGTGTTAGGAGTAGAAGTGTTGTGTATGGTTAAGAGAGAGAGAGAGAGAGAGAGAAAGAAAGAAAGGATTTATTTTGCTTTGTTTTGTATGCAGAAACTCTGCTGGTTTTATTTTTCCTTTTAATAAATCCTGTAAATAGTTATTCTGAGTCTAGCTGACTAGTCATTCCACCTCAACTAGCTTCCTCACTGTGCAGGAAAACTCTGCTACGTTTGGGCTAAAGCCATTAGAGCTATGCCTGACACTTCAAAGTTCCAAGAGACTAAACGACTAAACAACAGCAATATTCAACACAGCAGCCCAAAGAGGAGCACCACTGCAAGGCCAAGAGACATGCATAAACGTACACATGTGTGTGACAGTTAATAAAGAAAGAGTGCAAAAAGTATTGTAGTGTCTCAGAAAGTTTTGTGAGCACTTCATATACTGCACAGCTGAGCCCTGAGTCCTGGCACCTCTCAGGTCAGCGCCATTGCCTTTATAAGAACAAGGGAGGTGTTCATGGTGAGTTCTGGCACCTCTTTTTCTAGAAAAATAGCCTTATAAAGGTCTACTCAGACTTGAGTTCCACTGTATTTACTATGCAAAAGCCTTTGACTGTGTCGACCACAGCAAACTATGGCAAGTTCTTAAAGAAATGGGAGTGCCTGATCACCTCATCTGTCTCATTAGAAATCTCTATGTGGGACAAGAAGCTACACTTAGAACTGGATATAGAACAACTGATTGGTTCAAAATTGGGAAAGGAGTAAAACAAGGCTGTTGTAATTGCCTCCCTGCTTATTTAACTTATATGTAGAATTAATCATGCGAAAGGCTGGACTGGAGGAATCCCAATCCGGAATTAAGATTGCTGGAAGAAATATCAACAACCTCAGATATGCAGATGACACAACCTTGATGGCAGAAAGTGAGGAGGAATTGAAGAACCTCTTAATGAGGATGAAAGAGGAGAGCGCAACATATGGTCTGAAGCTCAACATCAAAAAAACCTAAGATCATGGCCACTGGTCCCATCAACTCCTGGCAAATAGAAGGGGAAGAAATGGAAGCAGTGAGAGATTTTACTTTCTTGGGCTCCTTGATCACTGCAGTTGGTGACAGCGGTCACGAAATTAAAAGACACCTGCTTCTTGGGAGAAAAGCGATGACAAACCTAGGCAGCATCTTAAAAAGCAGAGACATCACTTTGCCGACAAAGGCCCGTATAGTTAAAGCTATGGTTTTCCCAGTAATGATGTATGGAAGTGAGAACTGGACCATAAAGAAGGCTGATCGCCGAAGAATTGATGCTTTTGAATTCTGGTGCTGGAGGAGACTCTTGAGAGTCCCATGGACTGCAAGAAAATCAAACCTATCCATTCTTAAGGAAATCAGCCCTGAGTGCTCACTGGAAGGACAGATCCTGAAGCTGAGGCTCCAATACTTTGGCCACCTCATGAGAAGAGAAGACTCCCTAGAAAAGACCCTGGTGTTGGGAAAGATGGAGGGCACAAGGAGAAGGGGACGACAGAGGACGAGATGGTTGCATGAGTTTGACCAAACTGCGGGAGGCAGTGGAAGACAGGAGTGCCTGGCGTGCTCTGGTCCATGGGGTCACACAACTAAATGACTAAACAACAACCAACACTTTGAATTGTGCTCAGAAACGTACTGGGAGCCAATGTAGTTCTTACAGGTCTGGTGTTATATGGTGTCGGTGGCTGCTTCAAATCACCAGTTTAGCTGCCACATTCTGGATTAGTAGTAGTTTCCAAGTCACCTTGGAAACAACTAAACAACAACAACTCTCAGATACGATCCTGAACAGAATGTAAGACACGACTGCGTGTCTGGTGCGTGCATGGGTCACGTTTCGCCGCTTCCACGTATGCGTGTGACATCATTTTGGCCGTCTGCGCATGCGCAAGCGGCAAAACCCAGAAGTAACACACTCAGTTACTTCTGGCTCGCTGCGGAGCACAACCCGAAAATACTTATCCTGAAGGCGTATTTATCCCGAAGTATGACTGTATATCGGTTTAGAATTGCACCCTAAATGTGACCTTGCATTTGAGTCTGTCTGTGTGTATGTGTTCCTAGAAATTGCAGGTGTGCAGGCCGTGATCCTAAATTGTGGGTGGAGGGGGGAGGTTCAATCCTTTTCTTCTATGATGCTGTTGAAAACGAGAGGTAAACTGATATTTCATCTGAGAAGGTATCCCTGGATTCACTTTGAGTTAGATTCAGCTAAAGAGATGCGCTACTGGGAGCCAGCGCAATTAGTCCTGATAGCACAATGGGGCTTTCCCCCTCCTCTTCTCCCAGCAGGCAAAAAACTCAAGTGGTGGGGGAATCAGGAAACAAACCGCCAGAGCACTGCACTGGGGGAGGATCATTCCATCAGACAAGCAAAAATGCTGGCATTGACAGAGCCACCTCCTTAGTGCTACTTTGAATTCCACCCTTTAAATTCTGCAACCTGGGAGCAGAACTAGATGTGACACTACTCCCCCACCCCTTTGGACACCCATGGCTGCCATTGCTCGTTCTTCCATCCCCACCTCACCTAATGGCCAGTGTGGGGAGGGGTAACCTAGAGAGCGCTGAACCCTGGTGTCCCATAATGTGCCCTCTTCTACTGCATGTTGCCAGGATGAGGCGAGAAACAGGGAGTGATGGCAGCTCAGCGTCTCTCATTAACATCTTGCTCCACCTGAACCCTCCTCAAAAACCCTCCCAGGTTTTTCTTTTGGCTTTCCTCCAAATCCTTTGGGAGTTTTGCCTGGGGGGGAAATTTCAATTTTGCATCAGATTTTACTTTGCAAAATAAAATGTCAGTTATTTTCGTTTTTGTTAAGCAAATGCTGAACCTGCGTGAGGAGCAGCAAACGAGGGAGCAGCAACTGAGAGGAGGAAACAGGTGGCTCGCAGGGCCACAGGCTCTGGCTGGAAAGGCATCTGGCTGAGGTATTTATAACCGCCAGGAGCCTCACATGAAAAGTGACTAAGAATCAAAGGGCTGTATTTTTAAACAAGCTTTGACGCAAGTGCGAACAAAGAGCTATAAATTAACCACCTACATCCCCCACGCTCTGTGCCCTCCCAGCCTAACAGGATGCAGGGCTGTTGAGGAACTAGGACTGCCTTGTCATCAACACCAAAATAAGACAGTTTTTCACCTACTTTTCTGGAGGCCTACTGAAGCTGGAACTCTATATTTAAATACATGTGTAAAAATTATTTATTTATTCAATTTCTGTCCCACCTTTCCCTCCCAAAGGAGCGCAGAGCTGAGTGGCAAGTACATTGTTAAAAGCAGTATCATTGAAAACCTTCTAAAAATAGTTTCTATAGCATTCTAAAAGCAGTTTTAAAAATTCTCTCAGCCAAGGATTTCAGGGTTGCCAAGAACAGTATCTCTCAGCCATCAAATACCTTTGTAAATCAGGATTATTACTTTTTTTAAAAAATCCAAAGTCTCCAATAAGGGAGACAGACATTTCTCACCAAAGAGGCCGTTCCACAAGCAAGGAAGAGCCACTGAGAAGGTCCCATTGCGGGTTAAACACAAACCAGGCAGCCCTCAGTAGTGGCACCACAAGCAAGGCCTCACCTGCAGGTCACACTGCTCTCTCTTGAACTCAAGCTCTGTCAGGAAGGCTACTGAGGGCATAGGTACAGGGTAACTTTCAATGCTATAGAGGGCCTCTCCAGACATCCTCCTTATAGAGCAATTACTCTGATTTACTTGCATATAGCTTATGCAGAGGTTAGGTTATATCCATTCTTAATTGACTTTTCATTCTGATTTGTTTGTGAGGTGGTTATGTTACAGGAAAATCCGAGGGCTCTCTTGGACAAATGAAGACACCGACCAGAGCAATTCAGAGCAAAACAGCAGCCAGTAGGCTCGGTCTTTATTCAAGAAAAGACTGTCGTGACAGGACTCCCACCGCCCACGAGGTGAAGCAAGATGGAAGCCGCGAACAAAAGAAGACCCTAACTTTTATTAGTTGCTAATCCCCTACGCTACACCCCCAGAATTACATCATATTTACATCATGATTACATTAAAATTAGGAGGAGTCGGGGAGGGGCTACACAGGTAATCCGAGTGTCCTGACACCTGGTCGGAGCCTCCTCTCCCCTCCCCACATGAGTCATTTACAAGAACAAAAGAGAAGGGCGAAGTTTCCTGCCCCCTGAGGGGAATCCGGTCAGAGTCCTTTGTGAGAGTCCGCATGGAATACACTAAAGGGTGCAGTTTATTGTGTCCTTGATAGCCTTCTGTCTGAGCCCATCACGATGGCTATCAAGGTAGTCACGTCAACTGGGAAGGGCCGCTGTCTACGTGACCGCTCGGTCAAAGGATTATGGCTGCCCTGCACCAGGTCATCCCCCTTTGATAGTCCTTGTAATATGTAGTAAAATAAAAGTGGTCCGATGAAAATCCGACGTACGGCTGATTTTTGGTGAATTTATAAAGAATATTGTCCTTGAAGTTCAAAGTACTTTCGCCTTTCGGAAGCAACTTGCTACATTTTGATTAAATCAGTCACGGTCAATTGAACTCGGAAACATTGTATTGAGAGCTGTCAAAAGGTGAGGGAAAAGACGCTTGCAGCCTGCAGTACCAGCGTGGCCGCCGCAAGGGGCGCTGTTCAACAATGTTGATTGGCTGTGGCGGCTGCCGTTTGACCTAGAGTTCAGGCGGCCGGTCTACTCATAATAAAGATAGGGCGATGCGGAGCGCTATAGCGAAAAGCTGTCAGGCTAGCGCTTCCTTATTTACGGAAGGCTTTTAAGAGATGGCCCTCTAAAGGGACATCTCTAGGGTCATGGAGGGGAGATGCGTGTATGTGTGAGTGTGGTGCTTGTGCAATACACGTGTTAATGGAGGGGGGGTGATTTCCGGCGACAGTTCCCCCCTTCGGAGATAAGATTGCGAAGGTAGGAAAACCGCGCAATCCTTCTCTCCGCACAAATCAATAAAAGTCTGACATGTCATACCCAGAGTCCAGATTTTGGAAGTCCTTCAAGGGTCCCATTTCGATGGGGGTCGACTGGGTTCCTGGTGCTGGCGGTCTATAGGTGGTAGTTGATCGTGGGCGAAGAGTCAGAAGGCAAAAGCCGCAAGTTTGACAGCACATCGGGAAACAGTGGATTGCGCAGCAGAAGACAGCAATGCAGATGGTTACAGTGATCAGGATCAGAAGTCCGTTTCCTAAGAGCTGTTTTATCCAGCCAGACCCCGGCAGCCAGCTCCACAACTGGGTATCTGACAGTCCTTCATGTTGTATGTCTTTAAGCTCGTCCGTTAGTTTATGGATGTTGTTAAGGTGTCCAGTAATATTAAGGGTTTGATCTGACACGTGGGTGCAGCACTCGGTTCCGACAAGGGCACAAACGCCTCCTGTCGAGGCGAGAACGTAGTCCAAAGCAAGGCGGTTCTGAATCGCAGTCTGCCTGACTTCCGTTAATTCCGTCAGGATAGATTGGGTAGCCGCATTGGACTCCTCCATGAAGTTTAACAGGATGTCCGTTAATTTAAGGATATTGACGTGGTTGGAGCCGGCTCCATACGTGGGAAAGAGAGCCCGGCCATAAGTTTCACTATTGGCTGCCACGTCGGAGAGTTGTGATAAGTGCTTTGCCCTCTTATTGCATCTCCTTCCGGGGGGTAGATCTTGTGTGACCCGGACTCCAGGTAAAATTAGTCCAAGATAACAAGTGCCACGGGAGTGGGGGCTGGCCCATACATAGCCGCGGTGGCCACAAACCCAAAACAACCCCTGTAGGCACGAGTCTATGCGGCCAGTGAGGAAGGTACGGAAGAAACACTGGGAGACCGGGGAGGGACTCCAGGAGTCAGGTAAGCTCATTACGCGTTTCCATGCAGACATTAAGCTAGGGTGGATAGAGGGGTTGCCCTGGTGCCATAGGGTAATCCTGCCGTTTAAAGCAATGTCAATGGTGTACTTACAGGTGCTCTCGCCGATGACCTTGTCATTCCCGCTGAACGTCCGGCAAAGGTCACCTGTTGTGGGTCCAGTTAGGTAGATATACTGGTGGGTCAAGTTCACGGCAGTCAGGTTCCAGGACTGCACGTCAGCGGAGAGATGTTGTTGCAGGGTGAGGGGTACTCCAAGGAATGGTATGCCACTGTGGAGGTGTGCGGGAGCATTGGCACAGATCCAGCACTCATTGGTTGTCATTTGTTTTGCAATTTGAGAGATCAGTTTTACGTAGGTGTTGGAATGCCAAGTGGACAAAAAGTCATTATTGTTGGGGTTTTCGGATATTGACAGTTCCCCCCTTTGTCGAGGTGCGGTACCGGCGGGGTGAAGGGGGTCTTGGCGGAGTAGGTAGGTGAGGTTTGTGGTGAGACCTCCACACCTTTGGGGTCCGGCAGTGTCCCATTCTGCTGGAGGTGTAACAGAGTGATGCCAGCCCTCAAGGTACACTTTCCCGTCCCAGCCGGAGGCGAGTCCGATGTCCCAGACGCAGCAGTACCTTCAGAGGCAAACTCCCTGTAGGATGGTTTGGCGGGGAGTGGAATCCACTCGTTGGCAGTAAAACCCATGAATTAGGTGGTCTGTGGGGTGGTTTCGGTCAGTATAGACTGACCAACCGCCACCATTGTCCAGAAGTGTCCAGTTTAGAGTTTGTTTGGGTGTACTATCAGAAAAGAGTACGTAAGAACCATTGAGGCAGTGGGCTCGGTTCCAAGGGCCATCTTTGGTGAGGATGAGTTTGCCCAGTGGCATGTAAGAGGGCGAGCGAATAAAAAGTTCCCAAGTTTGGTGAATAGCGAGGGTCGGTAGTATGGAATGTCGAAGGAGAACGCGGGTTTCGGGTAAGCAGAAATCAAAATCTCCTAGGCGGTCAGGTGTCCCTCTTTTCACCATATCAACAATTCCAAAGTCCAGATATTTGTATTCCATTTGTAATCCAGGGCATGAGCCGTGTGTGGTTATGGTGTGTTGAGAAAGAGTAGAGGTAATAGAAAGGACGAGCAGGGTGGGTATGGTGGTTGTCATTGTAAATAGCAGGTGTTGTCAGGCTGCGGAGCTGTCAAACAGAGCTGTCAAACTGCAGAGCTGTCAAAATGAGGAGCTGTCAAATGCGGAGCTGTCAAGCGGAGCTGTCAAAATGCGGAGCTGTCAAACAAAGGTGTCAAATGAGGGCGTGTGTTTTACGGAGTTTGAGGCGAATTGGGGGTTGGTCGTCCTGGTCGGCTGCTGTGATTATTTCGGAGGTCCAATGGGCTGATGTATGTGGTGGGTCAGGTCCGGTCTGTTGGGCCCGATTCGTGCCCCGATCTGGTCCGGTATGTTGGGCTCGATTCGTGCCCCGATCTGGTCCGGTCTGTTGGGCTCGATTCGTGCCCCGATCTGGTCCGGTCTGTTGGTCCTCCTCGATGTTGGTGTCGTCGTCTGCTGGTCGGCCTGGTATGTCGTAGGGTGAGTCGTCTGCTGTGGTTTCAGGTGGCGAAGCGGGTTTGCAGTGGGTGTGATGCAACCAGGCTGTCTTTTCTGCTACCTTAACAGAAGTTGGAGTGGTTAAAAGTACTTGGTAGGGGCCCTCCCAAGTGGGCTGTAAGGGTACCTTATGGTAAGTTTTCACTAGTATCCAATCCCCTGGTTGATACGGGTGGATGTTTTCGTCAAGGGGAATATTTTGGCTTGAGGCAGCGTATGTGTAGAAGAATGAGTTGTTTCTGGAGTTGTATTACATATTTAGTTAACTCTGCCTCTCCCACCTCTAGCTCTGATGTAGGAAATTGGGTATTATACACCGGGGAGGGTCTTCCGAATAGTAATTCATAGGGAGATAGTTTGAGGTTTCCACGAGGGCATGCTCTTAAGTTGTGGAGGACTAATGGAATGGCATTGACCCATTTGATACCAGAGTCTTTACAAAGTTTTCCCAGCTGCGATTTAAGCTGTTGATTCATTCTTTCGACCTGTCCAGAGGAAGGTGGATGGTATGGGGTATGTAATTTCCATTTAACTCCGAGGGCATTGGCAACCTGTTGGATTATATCTGATGTGAAGTGTGAGCCCCTGTCGCTGTCTATGTGTCGGGGGACTCCGAAGCGGGGTATGATCTCTTGTAATAGGATCTTTGCAACAATGTGGGCAGTTGCTCTGCGAGTAGGGAAACATTCCACCCACCCGGTCAACTGGTCGATGATTACCAAAGCATGTTTGTAGCCCAGGCAGGGGGGTAGGTCTATGAAATCTACCTGAAGACTTTCGAATGGGACAAAAGCCCATGGTCTGGCCCCTGGTGGGCATCTGGCGGTATGTTTTGGATTAAAGCTCTGGCAAGTATGGCAATTCTTTACGGCAGCTTTAGCGGCGAGAGCAAGACCTGGGGCATACCAGCAGCGTTGCATTGTGTCTATAAGCTTGTCTCTGCCCCAGTGGGTACATTGGTGTAGGACTCTCAAGTGTTTGGGTACCCAGAGTCTGGGCATTATGAGCCTTTTGTCTGGGAAATACCAAACGCCATTTTCTAAGTGGGCCCCTTGTTCCTTCCATCCTTTAATCTCCTCTGGGGTCACAGTTTTGTACATCTCTGTGAAATCTACGTCTGATACAACTTGTGGTCCCTGGAACTCATTGTCTGCAGAGAGGGGCTGAAGGGCTGCCTCCTGTGCTGCGCTGTCAGCACGTCGGTTTCCTCTCGAGACTGGGTCCCTGCCTTTCGTATGTGCTTTGCAATGTACTACTGCAATAGCTTCAGGAAGGTGTATCGAGTTCATGAGGCGCTGTACTAGGGAAGCGTGTGCAATTTGAGTACCTGCTGCAGTCAAGAAACCTCTCTGTAACCAGATTTGCCCGGTAGCATGCACCAACCCGAAGCAATACTTCGAATCTGTGTAGATAGTGATCCTTTGTCCCGTTCCTAATTCACAAGCTCTGATTAGGGCGATAAGTTCAGCCGCTTGTGCGCTGTATTTTGCATGGACAGGTCGTGCCTCTAAGGTCTCGCTATCGGTGACTATGGCATATCCGCTTTTCCGTTCCCCTCCTACAACCTTGGAGCTCCCGTCAGTGTACAGGATGAGATCGGGCTCAGTTAAAGGGAGGTAATCGAGATCTTCCCGTGGTTTTTCTACATGGCGGACTACCTGAGAACAGTCGTGATGTGGGGTGCCATCGTCAGGGAGGGGCAGAAGGGTCGCAGGGTTGAGTGAATTTACTCTTTTTATGGTAACGTTTGATGGATTGAGAAGGATGGCCTTGTATCTATTCAGTCTCTGTATAGTGAAACGTTGGCAGCCTTGTAAGCTAAGAAGGGTGGCCACAGCATGGGGAACGTTTACAGTTAGTTCATGTCCCAAAACAGTTTCTTGAGCCTTTTCTAAGAGTAGTGCTGCCGCTGCCACCGCTCTAAGGCACCCCACATTCCCCAGTACAGTAGTGTCTAGCTGAAGACTATAGTAAGCGACGGGTCTGTTCTTTCCTTGAAAAGGTTGGGTAAGGACTCCAGAGGCTACTCCCTTGTTTTCGTGGACAAACAAGGAGAAAGGTAATCTGTAGTCGGGAAGTCCGAGAGCAGGCGAAGACCTCAGCTCCCGTTTGATTGATTCAAAGGCTTCGAGCGCCTCCGCAGTCCATTACAATTGGTCTGGGGCACTATCATGTGTCATTGCAGTAAGTGGGCGGGTGAATTCTCCGTAGCGGGGAATCCATGCTCGGCAAAATCCACTCATCCCAATGAAACCCCTGAGCTGCCTTTTCGTTTTGGGAAGGGGTAGTTTCGTTATGGCCTCGATTCTATCGGTGGTAAGGGCACGGGTACCCAAGAATGTGGCCAAGATATTTAACCTCCTTCTGGCAGTATTGTATCTTTTTGGGGGATACTTTGTGCCCTTTATGCGCCAGTATCGTCAGGAGGGCTATAGTGTCTGATTTGCAGGATTCCAAATCCCGCCCACACAGTAAAATGTCATCTACGTAAAGCCTGAGAGCAGAGCCTCCTGGAAGGTTTACATCTACAAGGTCTTGGTGTAATATGGAGGAGAAAATTGCTGGTGACTCCACATATCCTTGGGGTAATCGGGTCCAAGTTAATTGGCCAGTTTGCCAGGTGAAAGCGAAGAGAAATTGGCTTTCTGGGTCCACGGGGATGCTAAAGAAGGTGGAACACAGGTCTATGACGGAGTAAACCACAGTTCCCTCCGGGATGGTACTCAAAAGGTGGTGCGAGTTAGCCACTACGGCGTGTCTGGGGATAACGAAGGAATTTACCAATCGAAGGTCTTGCACCAAGCGCCATTTGACGGGGTTGGTATTAGGCTTTTTGACTGGAAGGAGGGGGGTATTACACGGTGAGGCGCAGGGACTAGAACTCCCATCTTCAGGAATTCGTCAATCATTGGAGTGAGTCCCTCAATTGCTTCGGGAGGTAGGGGATATTGTTTGGTACAGGGGAATGGTAGGTCTTTCCTATAGTTGACTTTTACTGGTGTTGCAGATTTTAAGAGTCCAACTGAAGTTGATTCAGTTCCCCATAGCCAGGAGGGAGCACTATTTAGAAGTTCAGGAGGAAGGTCAATGGGTTTGTTATTAGCTTCTTGAAGAACTCCTTGGAAGTTGAAAATGGAGTTGTTAGGCATATGCAAATAAATTCCTTCTTGGCCGCATTGGATTGTAGCGTTAAGTTTGCAGAGCAGATCCCTCCCCAGAAGGTTAACTGGACTTGAAGTTAGTAGAAAGGTATGTTTAACTGATAGAGGTCCAACAGAGACTTTTGCAGGTTTGGAGAGGGGGCAATTGCGGGGGATCCCATCAAGCCCCATCACGGTTTTGGTCTCCTCCCCCGGGGTCAAATGGCTATTGGTAAGGGTTGAGTAGGTGGCTCCAGTATCTAGGAGACAGTCGTAGGACTGACCATCAATTTGCATAGTACATATGGGGTCTGAGGAAGACAGTTGTAAGACTGGGCAGAGAAAAGGGAAAGAGGCGGGATCTGCTTCTAATTGTCAATGTTCTTGGTATTCCTCCATCACCATTTCATGAGTTGGGTTCATGGGACGGTTACCGTGCCTAAAGGGATTGGTGGCATCATGGGGTTGGTTCCGAGGCCGTGATTGCGGGATTGCTGAGTAGGGTTGTGTTTGGGCTAGGTGTCGGTTCGGTTCGTGTGGAGAGGAAGGTTCCCTGGGTTTGGGATAGGTGGTTTCCCTGTACTCTGACCTGTATGGCTTCGGATTTCTATATTCAGCTCTTCTGGTTCCTGTCAGAAGGGGGCAGTATCTTTTTATGTGTCCTACTTCATCACAGTGGAAGCAGACACGGTCGTCCGGTGATTCCGGTCTTCCTGGCTTAAATTTTTCTTTGGCTGTAGGAACCCCGGCTGCATAGGCTAACACCCGGGGAGAGTCGGGTTTTAGATCCTTCTTTTTCCATTCATCTCTTGAGTTAAATACGGACTTTGCGATGGAAAGGATTTCGTTTATGGTTTTTCCATCGTACCCAAGGTGAGAGTTTAATGCCTTCCGGATGTCGGCTGTGGCCTGATCTTTGAAAAATCCTTTGACTATTACCTCGTGCTGTGGGCTTTCTGGATCTATTCCACCCCAGGTCTTAATAGCAGAGACTAGTCTTGAGTAGTAGTCGGAAGGATGTTCATCAGGTCCTTAAAGGATGGCTTGGACTTTGGTCCAGTTTACGGTTCGCTGTCCCGCAGCTTTAATACCATCTAGGATGGCCTTTTAAAAAAATTTTAAACCCCATACTCCCATGTCGGTATTATAGTCCCAGTCAGGATCGTTAATTAACGTCTGAGCGGTCAGTGGGGCCATTGAGGCGGGACGATTTGGTTGGTAGTCTTCTCGGGTTAGAGCTTCCCCCGCCTTCGCTAGTATTTCTCTCTTTTCTGCCTCATTAAATAGGGCCCCAAGCAACATATGCACATCTGCCCATGTAGGGTTGTGAGTGGAGAAAATGGTGGCCACCTGGCGTTGGCATTTGTCGGGGTCGTCTCGTAAGGAGGGCATCTTGTCGGACCAGTTCATTAAGTCCGAAGTAAGGAAGGGCTGATGAGTAAAAACCATGCGGGGTGGGTCTCCCGCCCTGACTGGGGGTATAGGTAATGCCCGCAGAGGGAAGGCACCTTCTATCTCTCCGATCTGCAGATTACCCCTGTTTCTAGTTCTACTGGAGACGGCTCCCTCTCTTCCTCCGTTTAGAAGTTGCCCGTTGAGTAAGGGTCCAAGATCCAAGTCTACTTGGTCTCCTTCTAGGTTGGGTGTACTTGAGGAAGGGTTGGGCGGCGATGTATTTGGTATGCTTTGGGAAGGGGCAGCAGCGGGTGGGTTTGTTACGTCTTCCCTCGGTCCCATGCTTTGGGAAGGGGCAGCGGCGGGTGGATTCGTTATGCCTTCCCTCGGTCCCACGCCCCCCCACCAGCTCCTGTTCTGTCTCCTGCCCCGGGTCCTGGCGGTCGGGGGGCTCGTGGTTCGGGGTAGTAGAAAGGAACGAGGGTCCTATCCAATTGTTCCTCCTGGGCTCTAATCTCATCATATGGGGGGGGGGGGTCCGGTTGGTTTTAGAACAGCCATTTGACGGGCAATTTAGGCTTGCTGCCGTTGAAATAATTTGCGGGCTTCGACGAAGGCATTTAAATAGTATAGTTGTTGGGGCCTCTCGTCAGCCAGGTAGGATTTAAGAGCTTGCATCTTAACGAGATTAAAGGAGCCGTGGGGTGGCCATCTGGAGGCTGGCTCTAGGTGGTGGGTAAAAGCGACCCACGAGATGTTACAAAGGTCCCTTAGCTTGGACTTTGAGAGTCCCTTTCTTCCCCTCAATCCTTTCCAGTTTAGGAGGACAAATTGAAGAGGGGTATCAGAGTCCTCCCTGGAGCGGAAAGGCTCCGCGGAAGCCTTGTCGCTGTGAGGAGTCCAGTTTGACTGCTTGGTAGCTTGGGCTCCCATTCTCCCATATATTTTTTTCCGTTAACGACGCACGCTAAAGACAGTAGGGGTGAACGTACACACACACAAGGAGAACGGACAATGGGGGGGAGAAAAAAAGAAAAAAAATAGAAGATTCCTTCAGTAATCGAGGTATCCTTAACTAACACAAATTTTCCTCATTCATAAATCACAAACTAATTTCTGGAGATCTCAAACCTGAACTTGAAACAAACCACTGGTCTCTCTGCCCGGAAACTTAAACCACGGGTCTCTCTCCGCCCGGAAACCTAAACCACGGGTCTCTCTGCCCGGAAACCTAAACCACGGGTCTCTCTGCCCGGAAACCTTTACCTCAGCGCTGTTTACAAGACTAACCCTAGTGTGGGGCCCCAATTGTGAACCTCCCTTCTACCCTCCACAACAGCCTCCTGCCTAGCCTTTGGACTAAGTTCAGGTTCCTTACTGAACGCCTGCGCAGTGTAGTGCCAGATCAGGACCCGAGAAAACAAAGTTTTGAAAGGAAGCAAATGACCTTGCGTTCTCACGTAAACGGGTCATCCCCAACAAGGGTCGCCGAGCAGGAGGGGCGGCTTCATTTGCATAAATAGGGACAGTGGAGAAAGGTTCGTAGAGGCGCCCCTGGATGACTCCGAGAGAGGACGTCAGAGAAACAATAAGCACCGCGTTTTTCCCGGTCACGCTCTGAGAGGAAAAACGGGGGAGAAAAGAAGAGAGACATTCGTAGGGGACGCCTCTGGCCGACTCCGAAAGAGGGCGTCAGACAAACAATAAGCCTCACGTTTTCCCCGGCCACGCTCCGAAAGGGAAAATGGGGAGAGAAAGAGAAAGGGAGATTCGAGATTCGTAGGTGTAACGTTGGAAATAAAAGGAAAAGATCTGGCTGTTGTGGGGATGTTGCTTTCCACCCTCCTCCTGATGTATTTTCTTCAGAACCATACTCACATCCGTAGATGTCCCTCGCAGATCCCGGGATCCTTTTCCTTAGCCGGCTTTACCTCGCCTTTTCTCTCTCTGGTTGGGCTTCTGGTGACGGTTGATTACCGCCCGCAAAGAGGAGGCAGGGAGAGGAAAAAAGGATCCCCGGGCAAAGGTTGCCCAGTGGCGCCCGATCCCCTCTATCTCCCCTCTCACCTTTGCAGGAGAACCAAGTGTCCCTGAGCACGGTCGCCAAAACTATTACAGGAAAATCCGAGAGCTCTCTTGGACAAATGAAGACACCGACCAGAGCAATTCAGAGCAAAACAGCAGCCAGTAGGCTCGGTCTTTATTCAAGAAAAGACTGTCGCGACAGGACTCCCACCGCCCACGAGGTGAAGCAAGATGGAAGCCCCGAACAAAAGAAGACCCTAACTTTTATTAGTTGCTAATCCCCTACGCTACACCCCCAGAATTACATCATATTTACATCATGATTACATTAAAATTAGGAGGAGTCGGGGAGGGGCTACACAGGTAATCCGAGTGTCCTGACACCTGGTCGGAGCCTCCTCTCCCCTCCCCACATGAGTCATTTACAAGAACAAAAGAGAAGGGCGAAGTTTCCTGCCCCCTGAGGGGAATCCGGTCAGAGTCCTTTGTGAGAGTCCGCATGGAATACACTAAAGGGTGCAGTTTATTGTGTCCTTGATAGCCTTCTGTCTGAGCCCATCACGATGGCTATCAAGGTAGTCACGTCAACTGGGAAGGGCCGCTGACTATGTGACCGCTCGGTCAAAGGATTATGGCTGCCCTGCATCAGGTCACCCCACTTTGATAGTCCTTGTAATATGTAGTAAAATAAAAGTGGTCCGATGAAAATCCGACGTACGGCTGATTTTTGGTGAATTTATAAAGAATATTGTCCTTGAAGTTCAAAGTACTTTCGCCTTTCGGAAGCAACTTGCTACATTTTGATTAAATCAGTCACGGTCAATTGAACTCGGAAACATTGTATTGAGAGCTGTCAAAAGGTGAGGGAAAAGACGCTTGCAGCCTGCAGTACCAGCGTGGCCGCCGCAAGGGGCGCTATTCAACAATGTTGATTGGCTGAGGCAGCTGCCGTTTGACCTAGAGTTCAGGCGGCCGGTCTACTCATAATAAAGATAGGGCGATGCGGAGCGCTATAGCGAAAAGCTGTCAGGCTAGCGCTTCCTTATTTACGGAAGGCTTTTAAGAGATGGCCCTCTAAAGGGACATCTCTAGGGTCAGGAAGGGGAGATACGTGTATGTGTGAGTGTGGTGCTTGTGCAATACACCTGTTAATGGAGGGGGGGTGATTTCCGGCGACAGTTATAACAGGCATTCGTCCTGCATTCATCTTGAATTGCTTGCATGGTGTTTATGCAGCCTCTGGATGGTCAATTGTTCCCACACTTTCCAAACAGCGAAGAGTCTGTTTCTTTTTAAAGTGGATTTGTTGTGCCAGAGCAGGGGCATCCAATGTGGCTTTGGAGTCCAACTGCCACCAGTCCCAGTCAAGGATGATGGGAAGTGTAGTCCAAGGACGTCTGAAGGGCACCACATTGACTACCCCTGTGCTAGGGCGACTCAGCACTTTAATCCCCTTTAACTGCACAAGTTCAGTGTGCCCTTGAATCCCTCCTGCAAAATAGTGATAGTGAATATGAAGCATAAGTGAAACATAAATAAATTCTGCAGCAGTTAATATAGATAAGAAAATCCGCATGAGAGTGCTATCCTATACAAGACAAACTGAACTCAGTGAGACTTACATACCTCACACATCATTTTATGTGTATTCAACCTTTCCATAGTTAAAATCATGTTCATGTTCAAGACGGCTTACAACATGAAAAAAATTACGTAATTACATAACAAAAATAGTCATAAACTAGGGTTGCCTGGGGAAAACCTGGACATGTCATGGGGGGGGGGGCAACATGCCCACCTGAGAGGATTTTTACATTTTAAAGGAAATGTCCGGTTTTGGGGAGTTTTTTATTTTTAATTTTTAAAATAAAGACGAAAATAAATATACAAAGGATTCATATAAATAACAGCAACAACCCCCCTCCAACAACCGTCCCCGGCCCAAGAGCCTGTTCAGCAGCCTCAGTTTTTGTAGCTGGAGTCAGTCAGCCCACACTCTCCCAGGTCAAGTGGCAAAGCCCTGCAAGGAGGGAGCAGGTCTTCCAGGAGTCACATCCAAGACTTGCTCCCAAATAAGAGAGTAGAGGATACTACTTTTCTCAGTTATCAGAGTTACATAACTAAGTCCACTTTTGCTTGTCACGGAAAATAGCAAAGAGATTCTGGTCCCTAAAAGTTGCACCTCATTCCAGCTTCCAAAATTGCATGAAATATTTTTGTTGTCATAAGGACTAGAAATGTTTGAGTGAAAGATGGGATCTCAGGTTGATTAATTCAGCCCCTCAAAATCTATCTATCCCTTACAGCTTTGTCTTTCCCTGTTCCCTGTTTTCAGTCTAGCAAGGAAAAAAAAGATTATCTTCCATTGCAATTTCTTTGCATCCATAAACCTGTTAAAAACAAATATTAATAAAATCACCATCATGAAATTCAAATATAAAATCAATAAAACTTTTAGAAGAAATATTGGTAGCTAAAATCATGCTTGCTGCAACAGAGAAAGTTTTCAGCAGGCATGTAAAACACTGTGATGAGGCTGCTGACTACAGAGCGCTGGTGCTGCCGCCACACTAAAGAACCAGCTCCTCACAAATGTGGAACAGACATTCTGAGGCACTTGTAAAAGTGCAGGTTCCACAGATTGAAGGATCAGATAAATGCACATATGGGGCAAGGTGAACACCTTTATTTTAACTGCAAGATAGACCCAAAAGAGAAAATAACAGAACACCACTAGTAATCACATACAGCTCTCAATCAGAGATTTGCAACATCTCTTAGATAATGGCAGCTCTCTTTCCCAAGCTCTGGGAGGAAGACCTTTCATTGCCTACAGAAAGCCACCCAATCTTAAACCACTCCTCACACACAATAGTTCAACAAACAGACTTAACATGGACACTGGCACAAGAGCCTGCAAAAAATCTAGATGCCAACTTTGCTGCTACATCATTATTGGCCCCAATAACTTCAAACATACCACCTCAGGCCTATTTAATTGTTCATCTTCCAACATTATATATGCTATCAAATGCCAACAGTGCCCTTCAGCTCTCTATACTGGACAAACAGGACAAACTTTATGCCAAAGAATAAATGGGCATAAATCTGACATCAGGAATCATAAAACAGAGAAACCAATGGGAAAACACTTCAGTCTCTCAGGACATTCTACACAAGATCTTAAAGTAGCTGTCTTATTGCAAAAGAATTTTAGATATACACTTAAAAGAGAAGTTGCTGAATTACAATTCATTACTAAATTAAGAACTATGGAGAGACCTGGTCTGAATAGAGATATTGGGTTCATGTCCCATTATACATACTAAAGCTAGTCATCTATCCCTTCAAAAATCCCTTGCCCTTTCCTGTGGAACCAACTGCCATAACAGTCATCAACAGTTATAAGGTTGAAGCAACCTCTGCTTCAGAGTATCTGACAAAGTGTGTACGTATTACACATGAAAGCTCATACCTTGAAAGCTTATATTTAGTTGATCTTAAAGGTGCCACTGGAATTATTAAAAAAAGATTATTTTCATCTTTCATCTTGTTATTTATTATGGTCCCAAGCTCTTAGTGGTACCATTTTGCACTGTGCATTTTCACAAGCAGGTTTGTCTTTGAAGGTGTCTTTTGAAAGCTCCATGGCACCAATGCAGTTATGCAGCCATTTCCACCCACCGCCAGCTTCTCCAACGCCAGCCCCTTCTGCCTGCTGTGGCAAGCAGGATTTGAATTCTGTCCCAAAAGCCGTGGGAAAGAAGTGATGAAATGGCAGGCGAGGAGGCATAACAGCTGGTGGTCAGCATTTGAAGAGACAAGCAGCACTAGATTCACACTTGGCAATGTTTCAGATCTAAGCCTTGTAGCCAGCACTAAGCAGTCCCTATGCCAAAATCAAGACTGTAATAGTTGCTTTTGAATAATTTCCTGCCAAAGTCAATAACTGCAAGGTCCAAGCCACTAGGCTGAAATTTTCCCAAGGTCTTCATGTTTGTTGCATGAAAGGCTAATTTTTAATCTTACTATCAAGAGTGTTATTCGGCTCCACCATCAAGGTTATCTTCATCCCCCTCCCAGGTTCACTGTGGACAGGAAGCTGTACAGCGGTGCATATAGCTTGGTGGAACAGCAGGTGCTTTCAATGCAGAAGGAATCTGGTTGAGTCCCTGGCATCTCCAGTTAACAAAATCTGGCACCAGCACTGAGAAAGACCCTTCTTTGCCTATGACCTTAGGGTGCTTCTGCCAGCCAGAGTAGACAAAACTGAGCTAGATGGAGCAAAGGTCTGACTCCAACTCTGCTTAACACATTTTCATATAAAAGCCAGTTCACAGGAACAATCTGTTTCCCACTCAGCTTCAGGGGGGCGGCCTGCACACAAAGGAGTGCTCAAAACAAAAATCAAGGGGGAAAGCTTACATGGTAAAGAGTGGCAGAAAACTAACCAAATATATAAATACAAGTATATGACAAGATTTTTTTGTTAATATTACAAAGCCAATGTAAATTACAGTGTTAAAAAGCCCACCCTGAAAAATCACGCTGGTTCGAAAGGCAGTATCTGCCAGCTAATAAAGTACAGCATGAAGACATTAAACTTTAATAATGCAATCAACAAATGTCATTATATTGATAAAATTACTATATATTATAGAGCTCAATGGGAGACGGTTCAACCCGCCCACTTCACTGCAGGCTAATCATTTGTAAACTGCTTAGAAGTCTTTTGTTTAAGTAGCTAAATAAAGCATGAGCATAAGACCGAGTACCTGAACACATCCTGGAATCAATGCTGAATAGTGAAGAGAATGACTGTCACACCTGTGTGCTCTCCATAGGTCTTGGACCAGCATTGCCAATGGTGAGGGATGATGGGAACTGAAGTCCTAAACATCTGAAGGGTCATAGGTTGGGGAAAGGTGGCGAAGAGGGTGAGTTCTCTGAGTTTTTGCTTTAAGATGCTAACCATTTCAAGTTTTGCAATAGCTCCAAGTTTTGCTGGTTTCAAGCAGCTAGATATAATAATATTTCTTGGCTGCAGGTGCATCTGTAAATAAGAACTCATTGAACTCAAGTTATTTTAGGCAGCTGAAATAGATGCTGTCATTGCAGGCATATTTTGTGATACCCACTATACAAATGTTAATTACAAACATTATATAACATTCACATTTTATACAAACATATAACTGCTGAATCTCTATAATGTCAGCAACTGGACAAAAATACCTTCCAAAATAAAAGGGTTAATTTCATCAGAAATAACAGTCTATGAAAAACACTGTAATATAAGTTTACAATCACTATGTGGTTTAAAATTCAGGTAGTAGCCGTGTTGGTCTGACGCAGTTGAAATAAATAAAAAAAATGTCCAGTAGCACCTTAGAGACCAACTAAGTTTGTTCTGGGTATAAGCTTTCGTGTGCATGCATACTTCTTCAGCGTTTCCGTGTGCTGCGCTGGTGCTGGCTCGCCGGAGCAGCTTCGTCACGCTGGCCACCTGACCCGGAAGTGTCTTCGGACAGCGCTGGCTCCCGGCCTCTTAAGTGAGATGAGCACGCAACCCCAGAGTCGGTCACGACTGGCCCGTACGGGCAGGGGTACCTTTACCTTTACCTTTAAGGTGCTACTGGATAATTTTTTTATTTATGTGGTTTTAATCAAAGATACCCAAAAGAAATGACAGAAAAACAGAAATATCACAAAGAGCCAGCCAGCCACTTCTCAAAGCAAAAAAACAAAAACAAAAAAAATAGACCCTGAAATAACAACATGTATCTGCCACTTGATTGTACAAAAACTTCTAAGCAGTTCACAAAAATATAAACCAAAGCATTAAGATTATCAATAAAAACAGTTAAAAACAGGTATTTGAAGATATTCAATAGACTTCAATAGCAGCTAAAAAAACACAAACAACGTGTAACATCCAATTGTTAGGATAGGCTTGCCTAAGCAAAAAGATGTTTTCAGCAGTCACCACAAAGAGAGCAATCAATGAGCCTGACAGATGTCAATAGGAAGGAAGCTCCAAAGTGTGGGGACTGCCATACAAAAAGACAAATATCTTACAAATGTGGCACCTATAACAGTGCCAGTTCCTCAGACTGAAGCAGTTGAAAGAGCATATACTGCAATTTCTGGAAGCCCCACACAGAGTGCATGGCGGCAATCCTATCTTGAAGTCACCAACGCCTGGAACACTGTGGCCAAGCTCTCTTGATCCAAGAATGGTAATGGGTTATTCCATGCCAAATCACCTGATTTTAATACTCGGCCATGCTCTCACGACTCATATTTTCTTCAAAAAAAAATTATGTGTAGATACCTATGAGATAAGCTCAAAATAACATTTTAATATATTTTTGGTCCAAAATTGGGTGCAGGAGAATTTTTTGAAAATTTCGATTTTTGTGAGATTTAGTCTAATGCAATTTCTGCATCAGTGTAGGAAAAAAACCTCCTGTTTCGCTTATTTTTCAACCAATTGGGCTTATTTTGGTATCAAAATAAAGCTAATTGTGGTCTCTTTCAAAATAAGATACAAAAATGGTCTTAAGTGCCACAGAAAAGGGTCACTGACCAGTGGCGTAGCCTTGTCAGCAAGGCAAGTAATTTGCGCCCCCTAACCCGTGGATTTGCGCCCCCTAACCCTAACCCCCAGATGTTGCGCCTGGTGCGGCTGGCCCCCCCTGCACCCCCCACGCTACGCCACTGTCACCGACCATTCAAAGTGAATTTTTGTTCTTCCCGGTAGGTTCGATAAGCCAAAGCACGCAAACCACAACTAACACATGTTTCATACTTTTGTTGTAGAATGAGCTAACCATGTACTTGTTATGTTTTAAAAATAAGGAGGGTGTTTTTTGCGGTTATAAAATAAATTGATTTTGAAGTAAAATTTTTACCAAAAAAATTTACTTTTTTTGGACATGTTTAAGGTCTCTTTGAGCCTGAAATAACTCACACATTCATGAGAATAGTTAAAACTGTACCCTCTTATGTTACAATGTCATCTGAAATTATTTTTAAAAGTTTTTTATTATTATTTAATAAAAACAAAATACATCTCAGAGCCCTTGTTCATTTTATGGTGTAAAACACTTCTGCAATGATTGTCATTTTTGGTGTTGTTTTTGTTTGTTTTGTTTCTCAAAGGACATAGCTCTCATTTATTGCCTCGGTCATCAAACTGACGATTTTGCCAACAAGAGACCCTCCTTTGCTGTGGCACTTAAGATCATTTTTATATCTTATCTTGACACCAAAATAAGCCCAATTGATTGAAAAATAAGTGAAACAGGAGGTTTTTTTCTACACTGATGCAGAAATTACATTAGGCTAAATTTTCAAAAAATTCTCTTGCACCCAATTTTGGACCAAAAAAAATCTTATAATATTTTGAGCTTATCTCATGGGTATCTACACAGAAACTTTTTTTGAAGAAAATCTGAGTGGTGAGAGCACATGGCACCAGGTGATTTGGCGTGGAATGGTCCTAATACCTCTTGTACCAGACACAGCAGGGAAAAGGCACTTCACCTGAGCCTACCTGGGTCACCAGAGACAAAGCTGGATCCAGAAGTCATGCCTTTTATCAAAGGCAGATCTAGGGGAGTGTGACCAGTGTGTTCACACCAGGCATGGAGCTTCTGGGCACCACGACTATGAGATCCAATGGAAGGCAAGAAGCAGGTGGCACAGAGCGCCACGGAAATTTGAGACACCAAGGTCCACCTCTGCTTTTATAGAATATGAGCAGCTAAGGGCCCAGTCAAGATTGTGAATTGAGATGGCTTCATATAGAAGTAACACAATACAGAGCATTTTGACCCCTGAGGCGAACCACAAAATGCCGCCTCTGTGCCACCGCCAGGGAAGATCTACATCTGCAATGAGGGGGTGAGTGAAGGTGGGGGGGGGTCAAACAGTTGGAATCAAATACTATTACAGGGTGCGGGAAAGGGGCTTACTCTGAATCACCCTGGGCAGGTGCAGAGAGCAGGAGACCCCAAAGGGCAGCCCCCACCATTTCTTCCTTAGGGGGGAAGGAGACCGGCAGCACCTCCTATTTGTCGAGAGACTGCTGTAGAAGTGACATTGGCAGATGAGTTGCCAAGGAGGTGGCACACTTGGTCTCCAAGGAGTGCACCACAGCCGTCGCTGCCATCATAGCAGCAGCAGTGGGTGACGCATTTCTTGGAGGCCAGATCGGCCGCCCCTGTGGATCCTGCCACTCAAGGCAGTTGCCTCACTTTGCCTCATGGGTGGGCCGGCCCTGACACATTATTCAAATCAAACCAATTACATTCATAATCAAAAACATGTTTTAACTAATAGCAAAATGGACAAATTTGATCAGAATGCCAAAACTCTATACAACATCACTTGTCCTGTTTTTGTGCATGGAGATCCCTGTTCTCAGGATCTAGTTTAACCTTTTGGGGGCCAAATACTGCATTGGTATATGGCCAATCCTATGGGGGCCAAAGTGCAAAAAATGGGCATGAGCATTTAAAAAAGAAAATTAATGACACCTTTGGGGGTCTTGGCATCACAGCAGGGGATTTGTGGCAGCCAGTGTAGGAGGGGATCATGGCAAGAGAGGATCGTGATGCACAGCGGAGCTGAGGAACCTGTGGCACTTGTTGAACTCCAGCCCCCACCAGCATGGGTTTTCTGCAAGAAAGCGGCAGGAAATGTAGAAGTGTGGAGGGCTGGGAGACTAATTGTTATTCCCAACACTGCCACTGGGTGGCAATAGAGTTGCAGTACATTGCTTCTTCAGAGTGTGTTATCAATCAGTATCAAAACAGCAGAAAATCAGAAGAAGGGTCTAGATTATATTTTTAAAAGCAGAAGCACTATAGCAGGGGAACTGCCAATGCCCAAACAGCTATGAATCTCATATAGAGACTAGCATGCAGTTATGCCAGAGACTAGAAAAGTCTGTCTGCCATATAGGGATGAGCACTAGAACAGGGTTTGTTTTTGTTAAACTGCTAAGCAGATTTTAATTGGTGTCTAAAACTAAAGGGATTGATCTGCAGTCATAAAGAAGTACAGGCCGTGGGCTCCTTGTGAATTTGCCAGTGGAAACACAGTCTAATTCAGAGCTGTCCATAGGGTGTATTTCTGTGACCTCATCATAGAAGGGATGCTGCAATGGGCACACAATTCATCATTCTGAGAATCTCAGCTTGGTGTTCAAAAGCTTGAAACCTTCCTCAAGAACAGAAGAAGAATCTACAAGCGCAGACACATTTATGAAGAAATCAGAATTCTGCTTTTCTTGATGTAGAATTTGAGTTACCTGGGTGTAGAATGTTGATTATTTGCTTAGGGGAACGAAGTATATGAATTTCTCAGTGTTGACAGGAGCTAACCCATTTGCCGTCTCACACAGAGCCCCTTTCCTTTGTTCCTCTTAATGGCTCGTCACCAAGGCTATCACCTCACCAGGAAGTTAGCCTGGCTATTCTAAGAATTAGAAGTCTTGGTTAAATTTTAACACTTGCTGGATCCAGGGATTAGATGAGTCTTGGCATACAATTTAACACCCCAAACTCATAATAATACATAAATAAATTTAAAACATAATCAGGATAAAACCATTCAATCATTGGTGCTGTTCAAGTGCCTGGGAAAACAAAAATGGCTTTGGTGCCAAAAAGATGGCAAAGTTGCCACCAGGCAGGCCTCCCTGGGGAGAGCATCCCATAGATGGAGAAGCTACCACAGAAAAAGGCCCTTTCTCTCATCGCCACTTTACAGACCTCCCTTGGAGATGGCATTTGGAGAAAAATCTCAGATGGTGGTCTCAGAGTCCAAAGACGCTCATATGGGAAAATGTGGTCTTTTAGACATAATCTGGTTCAATCAAATTTGTTAAAAGCCTACTCTTGCATTTCCATGTCTTTTCCAGTTTGGCTATCTCAGTTTTCAATTTTAAAAACATACACAACAAAACCTTTTCTCACCTTTAAGACTGCAAAGATAGGATTGAGACTATAAATGGCAATTCCTAAAGGGCATTTGAGACTCGTAGGCTTATCCAGAATACAGTGGTACCTCACGTTAAGAACTTAATTCGTTCTGGAGGTCCGTTCTTAACCTAAAACTGTTATTAACCTGAGGTACCACTTTAGCTAATGGGGCCTCCCACCGCCACCGTGCCGCCGCTGTGCAATTTCTGTTCTCATCCTGAAGCAAAGTTCTTAACCCGAAGTACTATTTCTGAGTTAGCGGAGTCCGTAACCTGAAGCGTCTTGTAACCTGAAGCGTCTGTAACCCGAGGTACCACTGTATATATATGTATTCAGGCACAAATGCTATGATTGATGTTGCACTGGTAAAGCCAGTCACGCCTTTCGACTTCTCATTAGTGTGTGAGTTGGATTGGGTGCAAAGTTTGTTTTCTGGGAAATGCTCCATTGATCAGCAGCTTATGCAATGTGTACCATGACTCTCAAAATACTGTACTGACCTCTGGCCTAGATTCCCTTAGATGCTTTTTGGAATAGGCATGGAGCTTTGGGAAGCCCTGCACAAGGTTTGGGGACACCAAACGCTGTTTGTCTGGGGTTGTAGATTCCACTATGCTCCCTCAAAGTCAGAGACATGTGTTTACTTCGTGACTGCAAACATACGAAACACCCAGAAGGTTTGCTTTGAGTGATATCCAGACATTGCATGCATCACTCTGATTTCTGAGAATCCCCAAACTGTTGTGCGTGTTTTAAACCCACCAAACAAGTTCCTAGGTCCCACAGTTCCAGGGGAAAGGTTGAAAGGGTGAAGATAGTGGGTACTTTCTGAAAACATAGGTGCTGAAGCTCGTTGGCAAAAAAATAATAATCATGCTCTCCAACCTAGAAGCTCATTCTTTGAGTTCCTGTTGTGTGGAGGCTGGCTGTGGCTGCTTACTGGTGAGCAAAGACGGGGCAAAACTAGGCTTCCTTTCACCCAGGTCAAATATTCAGTTTGACATATGTGCTTGCACATTTGTTTTTAAAGGGCATAAAAAGTAGGGAATATATTGTTTGAATACAGAGTTGTATTTTTTATTTAATGTTTTAATTGATTCCTTGCCTTTTCTTTCAGCCCCTTCCTCTGCGGAAGACAGGCAGGGTAGTATGTACTGAGCGGTCACCCATAGAAAAGCAGTAAAGAGCAACTTGCCAACTTGCCAAGCTCCTCTGAGCCCCTGAAGTGACTTTTATGGTTGAGCTAGAGACCAAGTGGCCTGACGCAGGATCAGACAGTTTCATGGGTGGGTGGGTGTTTTCCCCCTTCACATATTGCTAAGCAAAGGCAGCCCTACTTCTCCCCACAGCTAAGAGGTCCACATGTCAAGCAGTTCCCACAAGAAAGGCTCTCCTTGGAGCCAAGATATAAATATAATTATGGAAACTGTGAGAATGATCAGGCATATATCAGAGTGTAAGTCCTATTGAATGCAGTGGGACTTACTTCTGAGTAAAAATGCTTATACGGTAATTGCAGTATAAGACTGCACAGTCTTTACCCAGTTAAGGAGGTCTGATCTCTCCACCATTTTTAATTGTTTTCTGAGATGTGGAGGGGAGGAAAAAGGAAGAGAAGAAGACAAAGGATATTCTATTATTCCCTTCCTTAAATTTAACAGCAAAGCAAGCAGCTAGCAGCAACAAAACATGGATGTTTTCAACTTTGCTTGGACGTCTGCCTTCTCCCCTCTCCAGGATTTCCCTCTCCCTGCAAATAAGACCGGGACCTGATGCTTGCAAAACCCAACATAGTTGCAAAACCCAACAGGGGACCCCATCTTCAGCTTCATTGGGGAAAGAGGAAGGAGGAGGATCACTCACTTTTAGGAACAGAGAAGGCTGGGTGTGCAAGCAAACTCCCTTCTCTTTCTTTCTGTTCATGCCACACCCACTCACACACAGGATCACAGACTTGTAGGGTTGGAAGGATCCACGAAGGTCATATAGTCCAAACCCCAGCAATGCAGAATTTTTTCACCTAACGTGGGGCTTTAACGCATGACCCTGAGATTAAGAGTCTTATGCTCTACCAAATGGTCTGTAAAAGGATTAGACAAATGGCTATGCTCTTCCACAACAGTGGGAAGCAATATTCCTCTGACCAACAGCTGCTGGGAATTGTGTTCACATCCTGCTTGCAGCCTTCTCCTGAGCATCTGGTTAGTCATTGAGCCTAGGATGCTGGATTAGATAGGACTGATCCAGCAAGGAGGGCTCTTTTACGTTTTTAAGACGTTAAAAATTGCAACAGGACTTAGAGGAGATGGTTTCTAAAACCTGCTTAAAACTCTTCTTTCTACCCAGGCATTTTCAGAACATTGATATCAGCTGTGTGCAAACATGCCTCTGTTCCTTGTGTAATTTTGCTGGATTCATTTTGATTTTATGCAACACTGCTCAGTGAATTATTTTAATATGAAAGTCTCTATAAACATCCTAAATAAGTAATTAAATGTTGGATCCAAGCCATTTGATAGTTTTAACTAGTAAGCAGCTTTCATTCTTACAAAAATAATGGACTCATCCACTTCTATTACTGGAGAAGTACAGAAAACTCTAATACCAAATTGAGAATGGGCATACAGTTCAGCATTTAGTTGAAAACATAAATTTTATTCCTAAAATTTGCCACACTGAAGTTCCAGAAGAACGTAACCACTGTTAACATTGTACTTGTACAGGATAACATGTTTGTAGTACATGTTTATCTACATGAAAGTAGAGTTGCCACCTTTGGTCAGGCAAAATATGGATCATGGGGGGGGGGCTAAAAATTACTTTACCTGGTGCAGAATTAAATTACTTCAAAGCAATCCATTACAATGGGTTGTTTCCGATGCTGGTCATACTCATAGAGTAGGAGACACTGGCGTAGGAAGAGGAGTGTGGGGGGAGCACACTATTGGAGGGGGATTCCAGCCAGTGGCAGAGGACAGAGTGACTCCAGGAGGCATAGGTGTAAAAAACCCAAACGGAAAAACGAAGACTTTATTACTAAGCAAATAAACACAAACTCTGGTGGATGTTATTCCTGCAGGCAAGCAACAAAACTCAGCTTTTTTCCTTTATAGCAACGGTCACCTGCAGCCAATTAATCCCATAAACTTCTTAAAGGTATACACACATGTTTCTGTGCCGAATGTCCTCTAACACCCCCTCTCGTTCAAACAGAAACAATAATATTTTAAGCAGAACAGAACATATTTACATATCACACACTGCAACACCCAACTTTGTTACCAGTCGTGTATGTTTTTCAAAGGTTAACGGTTTTGTAAATACATCCGCCACATTTTGTGTACTTTCACAATACTTCAGCATTATCTGGTTCTGTTTTACATTTTCAGCTACATTTTGGTATTTAATTTCTAAATGCTTTGATTTGTTTCTAAACAGGTCAGATCCAGACAAGGTTATTACGGCTTGATTATCTTCCATAACTTGAATAGGATAATTACACTGTACGTCTATATCCTTGAGGATCTGAACATAAAATTTTACTTCATTACATAATTCCGACAATGCACAGTATTCGGCCTCAGTTGATGATGTGGCCACTATAGTTTGTTTTTTGGATTTCCATCCTACTAAAGAATCTCCAAATTGAAATACCATTCCAGAAATTGATTTTTTATCAGGCAGGTTGGCCCAATCGCTGTCCACGTAACATTGCAATTTTGTGGACCCTGTAGATGGTAATTTTAAACAATAATCAAGTGTTTGCTTTAGATACCGGAAAATACGTTTTAAACCTTTCCAGGCGTTTTCTGTAGGGCAGCTTACTAGTCTGCTTAGTATTCCAATTGCATAACTCAAATCTGGTCTGCTCCACAATGAAATGTATAATAAACTTCCAATTATTGAATGGTACATTTCAGGATTTACAGGTTTTGTGCATTCTCCTTCATTTTTGAAAAAACCTATTTCCATTGGGGTTTTTATTCCCTTGCAGTTTTGCATATTGTTTCTTTCAAGTAATTCCACTATTTTGTCTTTTTGACTCAACAAAAAACTTCCATCGTTAGTTCTTTGAATTTCTAAACCGAGATAATTTTTTACGGGCCCCAAATCTCTTACTTTAAATTCCTTTCTTAGTTGTTCTGCAAATTTTTTCACTTGCTTGTCACCTTTTGTAGAGTAAAGCAAATCATCAACATAACACAAACAGAATTCTTGATTATCACCCTTTCCTTTAGTGTACAAGCAGTTATCAGCTAAGCTTCTTTTAAAACCAAGGTTTTTTAAAGCATTATCAAGACATTCGTTCCAATTTCTAGCTGACTGTTTGAGCCCATAAATTGCTTTGTTCAGCCTATATACAGAATTCTGTTCTCCTGCCTCAAAACCTGGCGCTTGATTCATAAAAATTTCTTCTTGCAGATTTGCGTTAAGATAAGCTGTTTCAATATCAAAATGGTTTACCTTAAACCCACGTTGTGCTGCAAGAGCTAGCAATAAGCGTACACTTTCACTCCTTGCAGTAGGAGAAAAGGTTTCATCAAAGCTTTCACCTTTTTTTTGAGTAAAGCCTTGTGCTACCAGTCTGGCTTTGTACTTAACATCACCACCTGCCAAGTGTTTTATTTTATACACCCATCTACAGCCCACTGCTTTTTTTCCTTCTGGCAATGGCTCAATGGTAAAGACATCGTGTTCTGCTAAAGATTTCATTTCTGCTTTCATTGCATTTTTCCACCTTACTATTTCCTGGTGTGGTAACTTTAAAACTTCCTCATAATCACGAGGTTCCTTTTTCACATCAACAGTTTTAGCTTCTTGTATAGTAAACCTTTCTGGAGGTACCCCCTTATTGCTTCTTTGTGACCTTCTAACTTGAACACTCTCCCCCTCTGAACTATCTTCCCCTTCTGATTCATCCTGCTCAGGAGAAATTGGTTCAGCTTTAGGAGATTGTGTACTGGGATCCTCATCCCCTGAATCCTCATCACTGTCATTTTCAGAACTTTCTTTAATTTGTGGCTTTTCTTCCTCAGATTTCACAAATTTATCTGTATTATCAGAAGATAACATAACTTCTGAATTTCCATGTAAACGAACCCAACCATCTTGCTCACAAAACTCTGCATGTCTTGATATTACAACTCTGCCACGCCCTAGTGCAAAACGATACCCCTTTGACCAAGTTTGATAGCCAACAAACCTAAGTTTCTTTGCCTTGGGCTCTCCTTTCCTTCTCTGTCCTTTTGGGATGTGAACCCAAGCCCAGCAACCAAAAGTTTTAACATGGTCCAAAAAGGGTTTTTTTCCATAAAGCAAAAAATGAGGGGTGTTGTTTATGGTAGAATGAAACAATCTGTTCTGTATGTAGTTAGCACACAGAATTCCTTCTCCCCAATACTTCCTGGATAGGCCAGAATCACACAGCATTGAATCTAACATTGTTTGTAAAGATCTTATCTTGCGTTCTGCAACTGAATTTTCTTCAGGTGAAAAAGGACACGATTTACGGTGGCAAATACCACGCTTTTTCAACCAAACTTGGAGGGCTTCAGACATGAACTCGCCTCCACGGTCACTTTGTAACTGGGTAACTTTGTAAGGAAACTGCCTTTCTATATAGTTGATCCAATTCTTAATCAGTTGACCAGTTTCACTTTTGTGTTTTAACAAATATACCCAAGTATACCGGCTATAATCATCCACAACAACCAAAAAAAACTTTGCTCCTCCTTCAGACTTTGCAAATGGCCCACAAAGGTCTGAATGTACTAAAGCAAATGGCCTCTTGCTAATTCTAGTACTTTCAGGGTAGGACCCTCGCTTACTTTTAGACTCCTTGCAGGTATTGCAGTCTAGAAAAACTGAACATTTTTTCATTTTAATTCCCTTGCTTAATTCTGGCATTTTTGCAATACTGCGGAAATTGGCATGCCCCAAACGACGATGCCACAAATGCTGGCACTCATCATGCAAGGCTCTATTACAGGCTTTAACACATGCCCCAGACTCACTTACTAGCTGGTCTTTCAAAACAAACAAACCATTTTGTAGCGACGCTGTAACCACTTTTCCAGCTTTCTCTATTCTACAGCCTGAACCAGAAAAGGTTACTTTAAATCCCTGCTTAACAAGACTTGTAACTGAAAGCAAATTATTTTCTAAGCTTGGTACACATAAAACATTGGTAAACTTGGTACTTAAACAGTTGATATTCACACTACCCTTTCCAGCTGACTCATGCACTGTTCCATCAGCTAGTACTACGTTTACAGATTTACAAGGCTGCTTTTCTACAAGGGTTTGTGCAGACTTGACAAAAATGTTTGTTGCTGCCGAGTCTAAAATCCAGTCTTGTCCAACGTTGTGACTGGTGCCTCGAACTGCTGCAGAAACATACTGGATTCGGTTCTTCCTGTCTCCTCGCTTCCCAGCAAACGCAGGCCGCCCTTGTCTTGTATTTTCTCCCACAGTCACAGTGCACTGTCGTACTAAATGCTTGGTTGACCCACAACGATAGCATCTTCTAACTGTGAACGCTGCTTCCTCTCTGTGGTCTACAACCTCTTTAGGATGCCGCTCCTCATCAGTTGCATATCTTTTACTGGACTGCCTCCCATTTCTGGAGTTACGGTGAGGGGTTGTGGCCTTCCTCTCATGGCGTCTTTCCTCCTCATCAAGCAAACGGCCAGTTAAGAAATGCATTGTTAATTGGCTTTCTGGGATTGCTTCCAGAGTCATCACTAAATTGTGCCATGACTCAGGAAGTGAAGACAGCACAATATAAACTTTTCTCTGTTCAGAAAAATGTTCCCCAAGTTCATTTAACTGTGAAAATAAATCACGCATTCTTTGAAGATGTGTTGAAACACATTCACCCTCACTTAGTCTGGCTCGGTACAGAGCTCTCATTAGAGTAATTTTGCTGCCAGCAGTGTCTCTAATATGTATTGCTCTCAGTGCTTGCCAAATCTCACTTGCTGTTTCAAGGTCTCGCACATGAGATAACTGAGACTTCTCTAAACTCAAAAATAAATTGGCATAGGCTTTGTCCTCCAGCCTTTGGTCTGCTTCATCTACTTCTTCATCCTCCTCTTTTACAGGAGGGTTAACAATAGCAGTCCAACATTGTTCTTTCTTTAAAAACGCCTGCATCTGTAAACTCCATGACATATAATTGGACTCTCCCAGTTTCTCTACTGGAAAATAGGAAGCTCCCCCTTGAGCTCCAGCTCCAAGTCCAGCCATGGCACCACCCAGTCTTCAGCTTTCCACTCAGTTCTTACTCACACGTGGCTTGAAGAAATGTTCGGCTCCTGGTCCCAAACAGACACTCCCTGCCGATGCCTTCACACAGCCAGCTGCTTGAGAAACGCTGAGTTGCTTCCAGTCTCTGGGTTCTTTTCACGCTCTGTCTCTGCCCACTCAGGACTGGGGACTGGGCCCATAACCTGTTGGAGGGGGATTCCAGCCAGTGGCAGAGGACAGAGTGACTCCAGGAGGCATAGGTGTAAAAAACCCAAACGGAAAAACGAAGACTTTATTACTAAGCAAATAAACACAAACTCTGGTGGATGTTATTCCTGCAGGCAAGCAACAAAACTCAGCTTTTTTCCTTTATAGCAACGGTCACCTGCAGCCAATTAATCCCAGAAACTTCTTAAAGGTATACACACATGTTTCTGTGCCGAATGTCCTCTAACACACACTGCCCCTGGTAGTGCGATTCTGGCAGGACGCGTCCCAGCCCCCGCCCCCACCTGCTCTCCGCCTCTGGTAGGAGACCCAATGAAATTTATGGATCTAAGTTAGCAATACACATTAATTTTAGAGAGTCACATACTCCCGATCTTTGGCCAATTGGTGTTAAAGAAGGATAGAACTTTCTTTATGTATGTTACAACAGCAGCAAGAATACTCATTGCAAAGTATCGGAAGACACAAGATCTACCCACCCTGGAAGAGTGGCAGATGAAGGTGACAGACTATATGGAATTGGCGGAAATGACTGGCAGAATCCGAGACCAGGGAGAAGAGTCGGTGGAAGAAGATTGGAAGAAATTTAAAGATTATTTACAGAAACATTGCAAAATTAATGAATGTTAAAATGATGACAGAATGAAATTAAGTGGTTTTAGCAGCAATGTTAAAAAGGAGTATGTAAAAATGGATTGTTAACAGGTGAAAATGTAAAGCTATAATATATTAAGATAAAGAATTAAGATAAAAACAAAGAGGGAAAGGATTTGCTGAAGTAACCATTTGAACTGGAATACAAAAAAGGGAGGTGTGAGGAGGTCAGGGAAATAAGTGAATGAAAGGCAAGACAGGGAAAGATGGATTTATTTTTAATGGTTTTTATTTTTTCTGTATTTTGTATCTTTTGTATCTTTTTTCTATTTTTATTTTATTTTTTTACCTTTGTAACTCTTTTTGAAACTCTAATAAATATCATTTTAAAAAAAAATAATAGAATTGTAGAGTTGGAAGGGTCCCTGAGGGTCATTTAGTCCAGTCCCCTGTAATGTAGGAATTTTAACTAAAGCATCCTTTAAAGCACTCTTTAACAGTCCCCCAAAGAATCCTAGTTTGTTTGGATACCCCCTATTCCTCTCCCAGAGGTATGATCTCCAGAGTCCTCTGGAAAGGATTGGTTGCTATGCCACTGTTCTCAGGTAGTGGGTCAACCCATTCCTGCCTATTTAAACAGACAAGAACAGTTTCCCTGAGTTTCAGCATTTGCCTAGAAGTCACAAAGTTCTGGTGATTCTGCCAAGCTCTGCTTCCTCTCCCTGTATTTGTAATATAAAAGGTAGCAAGGTTGGTCTGCAATATAAGAGTATAAGAAGTGCTGGAAAAATGCTGGGTGTTTTTTTAACCCAACCAATTCTAACAGTTGTATGTGACATGTGGCATCTTAAAATATGCATTTAGTTCTGTGTGTGAGAAGGGGGGGAAGAGCATCTTTCCAAAACAACTAATTGGCAAGATTAATAGAGGACAACTGATCAGTGATCACACCACAGTGGGAGCGTCTGGGACAAAACGTTAATAATAAAAAGGTCAAAGTAAAGGGACCCCTGACCATTAGGTCCAGTCGCGGACAGCTCTGGGGTTGCGGCGCTCATCTTGCTCTATAGGCTGAGGGAGCCGGCATTTGTCCACAGACAGCTTCCGGGTCATGACTAAGCCACTTCTGGCAAAACCAGAGCAGCGCACAGAAACGCCGTTTGCCTTCCCGCTGGAGTGGTACCTATTTATCTACTTGCACTTTGATGTGCTTTCGAACTGCTAGGTTGGCAGGAGCAGGGACCGAGCAACGGGAGCTCACCCCGTCATTGCGGGGATTCGAACCACCAACCTTCTGATCGGCAAGCCCTAGGCTCTGTGGTTTAACCCACAGCGCCACCCACATCCCAATAAAAAGGTAGTGGATCAAAATAAAGAAAGCCCCCTCCCCCAAACGGCTGGCCACATGCTAAACAGGCCCTGCCCTGAACTCCAGGTACGCGCTGCCTCCCTGCCTCTGTCAGCCCAACTATTGGCTAGCCTGGAGCGTCAATTGGCCAGCTTGGGAGGGGAGGGAGGGCTCACTGTCTAAGCAGCTAGCAGGCACGTTGCACATGAGATAAGCAAGTTTGGGTGAGGGCACAAAGGCCAAAAGTTACTTTTTATGACTTCAAAAATGGGACAAATCGGGGGCCAAATGGGACAGAGGAGTCTGTGCCCCCAAAATAGTACTGTCCTGTATTTTAAGGCACAGAGTACAATGTGACTTACTCTAGGGTAACCATCTACATGATATGGGATGGATGCCTGAGGCCAGATGACTTTCGACTCATGGCGGAGGGAGCAACGCTGTTCCCCATCCTCAAAGCGCCCCAGTTGGGACTGGGCTAAGGGGCACAGCGGGACCTTCACCCACCACGGCTCGGGGGGCACCCAAAGCTGCACGGGAGCCAAGGCTGCGCCCTGGATGCAGGCGAGGGGCGCCAGACCCACCACAGGCAGTGAACTCGCCTTGGGTTGGCAGCCAAAGGGGCTCTAGAGGACGGGAGGCCTCCAGGCCTCACCTGTCGGCAGCTCCCTTGCCCGCTCCAGCCCAAGCCCAGCTCCCAACCGGAGCCTCACCTGGCAATGCCGTGTGAATCCCGCTCTGCCCCAGGTGCTCACACGGCTGGCAGGCAGGCAAGCGAGGAGCCCCAAGGGCGCCCTTGGGAGGCTTCACCCGGAACAAAAGTCCCCCCCCCGCCCCCCGTAGCTCTGGCTCTGACAACGAGATCTGATATTTCCAAAATTTGTGTTCCTTGGAAACAGGAAGTTCATATAGCCCTCATAGCCAATCAGGAGAGAAAGATGAGGGCCCCATAAAGGGACCCCAAAGATAACTGAGCGGTTTGGAGGAGATTCTGTTTTCCAGGCTTCCCGGGACAGCAGACGCTTCTGGTCCCTTGAGTTGGCTTGCCTGCTCTCCATTGAACTGTACACAGCCGAGGGGCCTCCACTTCCTTTGATATTTTATGGGGTAGATTGATAGGAAGGTTTCCAAGTCTAAGGCTTAGAATAAGAGGCATTAGGAAATCCCATTTTGCAGTCCTCCAAATGGCAACTTTAAGAGGTACAGGACAAGGCAGTGTGCAGGGCGAAATAGGCCTGTGGCCTGCTGCAAATTTCACAGGCTGGAAGTGTCAATGGGGACTTTCCCCCTAAGGCTCCTGGTTGGTACCAATTATGCTCAGGACTGCAATACCTCAAGGACCGCCTATTCTTATAGGAAGCGACCCAGATCCTGTGATCATCACCAGAGACCCTTCTTTGTGTGCCTCCTCCACAATAGGTGGCCTTTTCTGTGGTGACTCCTCGCTTGTGAAATGCTCTACACACACACAACTCTTGAGTATAATTTATTTGGATACAACCCATGGCCTCAAATTATTTCTGCTCTAAGGGTATTCCATCACTCTAATTCATTTGCTTCCCCGATTTCAGCTACTGTCCTAGCCAAGGGTCCACATAACCAGACACTTTCAGTCAGGATGTAGAACGTGATGAATAACAAGCTTGTCCCAGCGCAATAGTTCTTCCGTGCACAGTAGCTGGTGTCTCTGAGCCTTGGCATCATGCCAGGGTCAGTTGCTAACTATTTACATTCCTGGCCTATTCTGGGAGCTGAGTTGCCAGCAAACTTAGTGTGCTGTGAACTTCGGCCCTGGCCCTGCAGTTGCATCATGTTGCACCAGTGTTTTTTTCCCAGACAGCCATGTTTACACGTTGCCTCTTTCTCTAGCCAAAACCAACTATCCCAAGAACTTTAATCCCATTGTGCCCCTCTACCCTACAGCCAGATACTTGAATGTCAGCAGAACTGCTCCCCGCCAAGGCCAGTTGTGGAAGCTGTGCAACTGGTGGACTCAACGTCTCAGGTCTTGGGTTCAAATTCCTACACAACAGAAGCAGCAAGGAAGGGGAACAGGAACAGGAGGGGGAAAGCAGACCCGGGCACTTTTTCCAAACAACGGCTGAGGGAGAGCGGGATGTCGCAAACATGGTGTTGTCCCTCTTGCCACCTATCTATAAAGGTGCATCTATAAAGGTGGTTTTGTTGACATAAAGGGCATGGGCACAATTCAGAAAGGCATGCCCCACAAATGTTACTATGGCAAGACTGGAAGGATATACAACATTACCCAGCATGCTGTGGGCATTATTGTGAAACAAGAAGGTTAAGGTCAAGATTCTTGCCCAGAGAATTAATGTGCACATTGAGTATATCAAGCACTGTAAGAGCAGAGACAGCTTCTTGCAGTGGGTGAAAGACTATGAAAGAAAGGGGGTGGAGGAAAAGGGAATTTGGTTTGAACTAAAACACCAGCCTGCTCCTCCAAGAGAAGCCCACTTTCTGAAAAAAAAATGGCAAGGAGCCAGAGCTGCTGGAACTCATTTCATATGAGTTTATGACATCCAGTGGTACCTCGGGTTAAGTACTTAATTCGTTCTGGAGGTCCATTCTTAACCTGAAACTGTTCTTAACCTGAAGCACCACTTTAGCTAATGGGGCCTCCTGCTGCTGCCACGCCATCGGAGCACAATTTCTGTTCTCATCCTGAAGCAAAGTTCTTCACCTGAAGCACTATTTCTGGGTTAGCGGAGTCTGTAACCTGAAGCGTATGTAACCCGAGGTACCACTGTACTTGTATATGAACAAAATGAAATATCATGTTGACTACCTAAAAAACAAAACAAAAACAGAAGCAGCAAGAAGGCAGAAGTAGTTACCTGATAAAAGGGAGGGGATACCTTGTTTTGGAGGCTGGTTCTGCTCTGATCAGTAGCTTACAGTGAGGCTGAAAGTTATACCCAAGTGTGTATAATAGTCTCTGTGTTAAAAAAAGTTGCAAAAAGGAAAGCCGAATTTTGCACTCCACATTAATTTATTGTTCTTCTAGTTATCTCTCAGAAGGGCAACGGGAAAGCACTGAAGCCCCCTGGAAATCCCCTCATATTCAGCTTCTGTAATTTCATTAGGATTTCCTATATCTTCACAGCAATGGTCTAGGAACTTGTGCTTTTTGTTGTTTCTGGGTCATGAAAAAGGCCCCCAGGTGGGTCAATCCTTGGAATATCTAGGTGAGGCTGGGAACAACTACTTGCAACCCCTTGGAAAACCCTTGCCAGGCAGTTTAGAACTGGGACGAGGAACCCAAGGCTTACAACCTAATACCCACAAGAGACTGAGCCTTTCTGTTGTGGGGAGGGGACTCTGCAGTCTTGCAGTTCAGCAAACACTGCCCATTTGGCCTTGACCAGCTATTAGCTGCAGCTTCAAGATGATTTTTCTTACAGGTCAATGGTGGGGGAAATGTTTCCCACCCCTGGTGGAACATTGAGCTAGATGAATAGTTGCCTGACTCAGGTTCACTTGCTGGTGGCGTGAGGGGGGAGGGGTAGTGATGGCCATAGTGGTGAGTTCCGCCACCTTTCCCCCCAGATAAAGGCACTGCTAAGAGCTACTGTCTCCATTCCTCTGCCCATGCACATACTTCTTCAACATGACAATGGCGCAAGGGGGATGCCAGCATTAAACATGGGAGTGTGATTTATTTCACATGCTTGACTCTCATCCTTGCAATCCCAGCATATCTCAACAAAGAGAGAGAACCCATATCGTGAGCTTCCCAGCCTGGTGCAATCAACTCCCTTTTGACTTCTGCTAATTAACTTAATAGTAATTAACTTTTATCCATTTTAATGCTGTGAAAGTATTTTGAACCATTTGGATACTGTATAAAAAATAGGGTGTGGGCTATCTAGCCAGGTTCAGTGCTTTTCATTCCCACTGAATTCAAAAGAAGTATTATGAATAATGTTTTCTCCCCTTAGAATTTATGGGGTATGGAATATAAACCATCTTGAGTCTCATTGGAGAAGGTATTGAATCAACCAATTATTTGTAATAATATGTCTCTCCCCTCTTTCCAGATTTAATAAGCCTCACTTTCTGTTGCCAGGATTTGTAGTGATGCCTTTGTAGGCATTTTAATTCACAAATAGCATTGATACTGACGTTATTTCTGGTGTTGCTGGTGGTGCAACAACAATCTCACCACCGCGGCATGTGATGGGGTTCATTTCCTTGTCACAGTCAGGCTACTAATATGTAGCACCTGTTGTGACGTGGGGTTTGTGATTTCAGCTCTCTTGACATAATATGCTGGAGACAGTTCTCTAGTAACACTTCTTTATTAAAGCAAACAAGACTGAGACTTGAGGAGGGGAGAGCTACATTTATAGGGACAGGGAACAAGCTAGAAAGGATACATTTTGGAGGGAACAATCTCAGGCAATCACAGTCCTGCCTTTTGGAGGAAACCAATAAGACAGAGGATCCAAATACAGCAGCTTAAATGAACCAATAGTAGCTGTACCCTCTGGAACCAAAAGGCAGTTACTTTACCCTAATGCAATACAGACAATAATAATACAGATATAAAATCCTTTGACTCAATACACAACAGCACCGACCATTTGTTCCTCCAAGTGATTCTACTGTCTGGGGAAACAGAGCAGCAGGGAGTCCCTGTGACAGGGCAATAAAGGACAAGGCAATACAGAACCCCAATTACACAGCCAGAGTTTGGTCAATGAAGTAAATTTGCACAGGTTCTTTAGTTTACAGATACGAAACGTAGGTGCAGAAAAGAGGTTCCAGAAGCTGTTAGTACTGACAGTACTGCAATCCAAAGGTTTTTCTCCATCATAGAAGTTAAGATCGCAGCTCCAGTGAGGGACCTTGGCACCTGAGCAAAACTGTGCTGATGTATCAAGGTGATGGAACCCTGAGCAGTGCAAATAATGTGGCACCTCACCTGCCACAGACGTCATGGCCCAGAAAGGGAAACCAGTTGATAATCCCAGACACATTTCCTCACCTTTGTTAATAATCACCAGAGGATTTATTGGCAGCAGATAAGGAGTTTGTGGCTTCTGAAAGATGAGAGTTCCAGGAAGCAATCCTTTCAGAAGGCTTTTAAGTAATTTATCTGCTTGCTAGCATACTGTGGTGCTGGATAGATGTGATTAGATGTTCTACCTGTTCTTACCTGTTTCTTGGGAGTTTTCTCTGTGCCCACTAACATATTCTCAAAATTGTTGCTTTAAAGTTTAAAGACTCAGAACCAGTGAAGGTGGTGAATGTCCTATGTGTGTGTCTGGAGGCAGTTGGAGGATGGATAGTGGCTAACCGATTGAGGTTGAATCCTAACAAGACAGAAGTACTGTTTTGGGGGGACAGGGTGAGCAGGTGTGGAGGATTCCCTGGTGCTGAATGGGGTAATTGTGCCCCTGAAGGACCAGGTGTGCAGCCTGGGAGTCATTTTGGACTCACAGCTGTCCATGGATGCACAGGTCAATTCTGTGTCCAGGGCAGCTGTCTAACCAGCTCCATCTGGTACGCAGGCCGAGACCCTACCTGCTTGCAGACTGTCTCGCCAGAGTGGTGCATGCTCTAGTTATCTCCCGCTTAGACTACTGCAATGCACATTTTCTCTGGGGTTGTTCCCACATCCCACCCCTATGCTTTGCCATTTTCTCCCGCCTTAAGCTCCTCTTCACTCTGGGGCCGTGAAAAGTCCTTCCCAATGCAATCCTACCCCTGCTTTGCTTTACATCATGGCAAATTGTGTTCCCTTTCCTCAGGCACCTGTTTCCACCAAAGGGAGCCTGTAATCCCCTTTTGCTAAGCCCTTCCTCCCCAACTGGAGGAAACCTCCCTGGGGCACTAGGTGAGCCGGCCAATCAGAGAGGCACAAAGGGCAGGGCCAGACTGGCTGAGTGACAAAAACTGAGGCACATAGCTGCCTGACACTCTGGAGCAGCCAGTCAATGAGCTGAGATCTCTTGAGTGATCAACACCTGCTTCACCTCGGCACCAGCAGCAGATCCACCCTGCCCCAAGAAGCAGGGAGAGCAAGAGGAAGCAAAGGAGTTGCCAGGGGTTAGCAGCTATCCTCCTTGTACCCCGGGCAGATTGCCATTCCTTTTAGGCTAAGATGCAAGCAGCTGGTCCGAGCGCAGGCACGGTTTGTGAGTTCTAGTTACTGTCACAAGAACTACGTGGCAACAAAACCACCTTCTCTGCTGCATCTTGCTACCTACCACGCTTGGGTTCTTCATGGCTCCCACCTACAGCCCCCAGGGCAGCTGGACTCCTCTGGCCACGCTGGCCCTACTATGGACTTCTTTGGCCTGGATCGAGGGAAAGCCTGCGTGTCCTTCCTGTAAGGTGCCGCCTCTGGAGCCCGGTGCTGAGAAAGCCTTTCTGGTCGAATTAGCCAAGCAGCAGATCCTGCAGAAACTAAACCTGAGCGAGAGGCCCAACATCACCCACCCTGTGCCACGTGGGGCAGTGGCCAACGCCCTGCGCCGCCTGCACCTGGGCAAAGCCCGGATGGACAGACTTGGGCACTTCTCCGGGTGGCAGAACCCCGAGCCCGATGAACAGGGGTACGAGATCATTAGTTTTGCAGAGACAGGTGAGTCCTCATAGCTCTTCCTGGCGCATGGCCCAGGACTTGAATATTATGATGGAGAGAATGTAAGTCGCATGTGCCAACAGCTCCCCCCACCCCCTGCAAATAACTGCTGCATACAAAGTGCTCTTGAGAGCAGAGACTTGTAGTTATTCATTGCACTGTAATTTCCTACCCATGGGAGATCTGGGTAGATTCTGACTGTGCTGGAAAATATCAACTGCAGGGGGAGAAGGACAATGTGTGTGGAGGAACTAGTGGTGGTGGTGAGAGTAGACAGGTTGCTAAATTTCTCGTTAATCCAGTTTTCTGTGGCATATCTCAGGCTGCAGACAGATGTTTTTTCTGAGTGAGAGAGAGATGAGTGAAGATGGTATTAGTGGAAGTGGTGTTGTCAGCAGTGTGTATTTCCATGCCATTATCATTTCTTTAAAAACCTGCAAAACTTGTTCCACCAGCAGTTATAATGCGGCAAAAGAAATGAGTCTGTGTGCCACAGACAGTGATGCTGACGCCTCTGTCATACTACCTTCTCTCTTAAAAATGACCTCCTGCCACCATCTGCCCTCTCTGCTTCATGTGCAATGTAGAATGGGGTCACTGGAAATAGCTAGTAAGCAGGATGAAGCTAGTGTAGCAAGCAGAACCTGTGTGCAACAGCCCTGTCCCCACTTGTGGTTCCCAGCAAATGGGTATTCAGACCCATACACCTCTGGCAGTGAAGGGAGAACACAGCTGTCACACACACCCATTTCTCTGACCCCTTTCTTTCTGTGTGCTCCTGAGAACTTAGGCACCAAGGGTCTTGTGCTGCTTCCTATTCCTCTCAGTGAGGTGCACTCAGAAGAATGTCTAGATCAGGGGACTGCAGCTCCCATAATCTCTGGACCATTGGCCATTCGGTTGGGGGCGCTGATGGGAGTTGTAGTTCGGCAATATCTGGAGGATTGCAGGTTCCCTACTCCCCCCCCCCCAATTGGGCAAGGAGAAATTGGTCATATTGTGGTATTAGTGATAAGCACTCAGAATTTTCATGGATTTATTTAGGTATTTGTACAATTTCTTGCTGTTTCTACTATGGAATGACCTTTGTGACCATTGCATGGCAGAAATCCACCTGGACCTAGTGTTGCAGGCTCAACATCTGTTTGGCTGCAAATAAAAAATATTTACCAGAAAAACCTATCTATGTTTGGCTGGTAGGCGACCCCATGCTGAGTGAGACTAAGCAATCAAGCTTCTTGGCATATTGTTCTAAGGTTGTTGGATCAAGTGGTTAAAAAAAATATCCCAGGCTATCCCACCAAAAGGGGGCAGTGATGTTGCTCATAAGGAAAGTGGAGGAAATGGCTTTTTATAAGAGAGTTATAGTGGGGAGGTGTGTGGAAGAACAGCTGGTGAGAACCAGTGTGGGGTAGTAGATAGGTTTTCATTTCAGCAGTCTCCTCCTTTAGTTTTTAATTATGTTGTTCTTTATTTATTTGGGATTGCTTGCCTGCTTCAGCAGAACCTGCCTTCCCACATGTTTTGTACAGGGCTTGACTTTTTGGCAGCCAATGAACAACAAGAATCTATTAGAAAGACCATTATTGCTTAGTTTGGAGCCATGCTCTAGTAAGAAGAGCACCCTTAGGTGAATCATGTTATTCACCATTAGGGTCAGGCATTATTTCCCCAGGTGTTAAAGACTGTGAAAGGAGAATAGAGTACACACTAGTACACACTGTACACACCAGTCCCAGCCCCTGCATCCCTACCTCTGTTGGTTCCATCAGCATTATCAGCGTTCCCCATCACTAGGAGGATTCTCCATGCTTGAAGCACAACGCACAAAGGTCAGAGGCTGCAGCTGGCCAGGATGGGGATATCGGGGACGCCTTGTGGGGTTCTGCTGCTCCCTCTGCACGTTCGCAGGTGCACTTACCCTCAGCCTATCTACCTCATGGGGTTCCTCAGAGGCATAATTCAAATGTAGAAAATAGATGTGAAGTGAGGGCAAGGCAACTCTTGGACATATTTTTGACCCTAATCAAAGGACCCTGCTTCAGGCCTGGTGGTAGCTTTTCTGGGGCAGGTCAGGATTAGCATTCCTGATTTTCATCTTGATTGTCTTCCCCTCTACAGAGCCCTCCGGGGTCCTACAGTTCCAGCTGACACATCCGAAAGGCCAAGACATGCACATCCTCCAGGCTGAGCTGTGGCTGTACCTCAAGGCTCACCAAAACATCACCCTGCAGGTCTACCTGGCAGGGCAGCAGCGAGTGGCCCTTGGGGAGCGGCAGCAGCTGGAGAGCAAGGGCAGCAGCTGGCACACCTTCTCCCTCATGCCAGATCTGCAGAGCTTCCTTGAGCGCGAGGAGACGGCGCTGCGCCTGGAGCTGCAGTGTGAAGGCTGCCCCCCCACCATTGACTCTTTGCTGACTGCCACCGGCAGCTCCCAACAGCCCTTCTTGATGGTCAAAGCCAAGATACGGGAGCCCGGCCACCGGGTAGCTAAGCGCAGCCTGAGCTGTGACCAGAACTCTGACCTGTGCTGCAGAAAAGACTATTACGTAGACTTTCGGGACATTGGTTGGAATGACTGGATCTTTAAGCCAGAAGGTTATCAGATAAACTATTGCATGGGTGAGTGCCCCATGCACCTGGCTGGCTCACCTGGGGTAGCAGCCTCCTTCCACACAACTGTCTTCAACTTGGTCAAAGCCAACAACATCCAGACTGCTGGCCGGTCTTGCTGCGTCCCCACACAGCGACGGCCCCTTTCTCTGCTCTACTTTGATCCCAATAGCAACCTCATAAAGACAGACATTCCTGACATGGTTGTTGATGCTTGCGGTTGCAGCTAAGAGCAGGATTCTAGCCACAGGGAAAGGTGAGAGGGCAGAACAGAAGATGTAAGACTTTCCCCACTACTCCTATTCATGGGTGTAGCCGGGATTTTTGTTGGGGGGGGGCAGGACTTTGTTAGGGGGGCAGAACTGGCATGATTGGTCAGTTAGTTAAGTATTTCTATTGTTTTACTTGATCTAGAGGGGAAGCTGCCCTCTGCCCCCCACGTCCCCCTGTCCATGCTCCTATTAGACACCCATGTGACAGCCATGATGCTTCCTTCTAAGCTGGGTAGGATGGTGTGTTGGACTCTCTTCATAGAGCAACCTTGGTTTCTGCAGAGAAGAGCAAGTTGCAGGAGGCCTTAACCAATCCCGCCTTCCTCAGGACAAAAGCATTCACAGTAAAGCACATAAATAGTGCTAGGCAGGGCTACCAACAGGACCATTTGGACTTTGGACACTATTGTACTCAGGTTCCACTCTGGAAGTGGCAACTCGATAGCCCCTCTGATCTCTGCTTTTCCCACCACCGCCAGACACACACAGCAGATTCACTTGTACCTCTTCCCCAACCCCTAGCTTTGGCCCGATGGGATTGGTCCAAATGCCAGCTAGAGGAAAGCCAGCATAACATATCCCCCAGGAATGTAGGTAGTCCACATGCCTACTTTTCTCAATCCATTCAGTTCATTTTTAATATATGCTATTGATGCATTCAGGATTCCTAAATGCAACTGGAGAGAATTAACCACAGAAAACCCCTTCAGACCTGACCAGTTAGATACAGTGGGATAGAATTTGGGGTTCTTGGCTTTGGGTAGTTTAAGGATTCTCATGGTTGTGGCTCTCACTTTCATTGTGTTCCCGCCTGTGTCTCTAGCTGGATTAGAAAGTGTTTACTTGGGAAAAGCCTGCAACGAGTATGCAGAAAAATGGGGATGCTTAAGAGTCAGAGCCACACATTCAGTCAGTGACAATGATGCCAAAGGTGCCCTTGATACCATTAATATCTTTTTTATTTGTGCATGGATGTTGCACTTATGTTAATGTATCTATCTATATTATTTTATTTTTGAATTACATCAATAAAAATGATGTGTTTTTTTTAAAAAAGAATCCAGCATGGTTTGAGAAATGTTTTTCATCCACAAAACTGTCCAGATATGTTTTTTTAAAAATAATAATAAATTTATTAATGAACTTTTCCTTGATGTGCATCAAACATATAAATGAAGTGCAATACAGTGTTCAAAACACACGCATTAAATATATATATGGAGAGGAAGAAAGGGGAAAGAGAGATGTCTTCCAGCCTTAAAAGGCGACAACAGGGATTGAATTGGGGACTTTTTGCTGCTGAGCAAAAACAAACAAACAAAAAACCTCTTAGCAGCAAATGTAGATGTAAAGGTAAAGGTACCCCGTCAGTTAGGTCCAGTCGTGGATGACTCTGGGGTTGCGGCGCTCATCTCGCTCTATATGCCGAGCAGCAGATGTACCAACCACCGTAAGGTTTTAATGTCATTCTGCCAGTAGCCCCCACCCCAGCTAAGAAAGTAAGAAAAGTGCTGCTGGATCGGCTAAAAGGCAATTCCTATCCAGATGCCAGACATCCAGATGCCTATGGAAAGTCCAAAAGGAGGCAGGGCCTGGGAGCAACAGCTCTCTCCTCACCTGTGAATTCCCACAGCGGGTATTCAAAGGCATAATGCCTCTGACAGTGACGGTACCGTGCAGCTCTCATTTCTTTCTCTGCTCTTTGGTTGCTAATCTGTTCCCAACAATCCTGTGTTAGTACTGAGCACCAACGCATTATTCCAGGCCATGTTACACATATGCTCTGAGGTCTCTAAGTCCAGATCGTCAAATTCTCTGTCTTTCATCACATTGCAAGAGAACCATTGCATGCAGGGTGTTCTACTGGGGCTTCATACTGAAGCTAATGGCATTTGCAGGATACGTTAGCGAGTTTGCCTGCGACTATCAGTTACAATTTTTCTGTGGTGTTTGGGGGCATAAACAAGAGCCCACGTTAAAAGTTCCTGCAGCAGACTGAGAGTAGAGACATGTAATATTTAAGAAGAAGAAGAAGAGGAGTTTGGATTTGATATCCCGCCTTTCACTCCCCTTCAGGAGTCTCAAAGCGGCTAACATTCTCCTTTCCCTTCCTCCCCCACAACAAACACTCTGTGAGGTGAGTGGGGCTGAGAGACTTCAAAGTGTGACTAGCCCAAGGTCACCCAGGAGCTGCATGTGGAGGAGCGGAGACTCGAACCCGGTTCCCCAGATTACAAGACTACCGCTCTTAACCACTGCACCACACTGGCTTAAAAGCATTGGAAGTGGTTAGATAGAGGCTCTGCTGCCCTTGGCAGCAAACAGTATCACACAGCTATTCCTTTTTTCTTTCTTTATTAAATATATACCACCCTTCATCCACTGACCACAAGATAAAAACACAGGATAAAAGCACAAATAAATAGAACCAAAAATCCAAAAACAAAACAGTATACCCCCCACTGTCATCTCTAGTCAAAGGAGTGTGGCAGGTTTTCAAAACAATACAAATGTATTCTAAACCTGCTTACTATAGACAAAAGTCTAACAATTATACAGTACATACCACAAATAGCAATCCCTATTATTGAAACTGCTTTGAACTTTGAAAGAATATACATTTTCCATCTCTACTTTATGGAAGTTGCCTCACACACATTTCTTTTTTATGTAAGTTTACGCTTAAAAATGTGAAGTGTGCATGCAACAAACAAATATTTAAAAATTCACATGCCGTTCTAGCATACTCGTTAGACAGCTTTCGTGTGCTATGCTGAAGCAAACCAGTGAACCTAATGCAAGAACCTCAGAAGAGGCTGCTGGCTCAGACCAGTGGTCCACCTTGTTCCGCATCCTGTTCTCACAGTGGCCAACCAGATGCCAGTGGGGAACCTGGTAACACACCCAGTGGCGTAGCGTGGGGGGTGCAGGGGGGGCCGGCCGCACCGGGCGCAACATCTGGGGGTTAGGGAAATCCACGGGTTAGGGGGCGCAAATCCACGGGTTAGGGGGCGCAAATCCATGGGTTAGGGGGCGCAAATTACTTGCCTTGCCCCGGGTGCTGATAACCCACGCTACGCCACTGAACACACCTGTCTTGCTGCAGCATGAAACAGCCCCTTGGAATCATCCTGTTTTTGCTTGACCCTTCAGTGGTAAAGAATGCAGTGACAAGAGAGAGGAGGCGGCTCAGCTCCAGTCCTGCTAAGGGCTGAATAGGATACTTTTCATCTTTGCCTCTGTTTTGTCTTCTTCCACTTGGATATGTTGATGGGGACAGAGAAAGAAGCTGAATTATTTGCACTTTGATAGAAATGTGTAAGCCATCTTCCTTTCAATATGAGAAACTGAAATAGCTCACAGAAGTTTCAGAGTTGACAGTATCCAAGATCTGAAACATAACTGCCAATTTAACACAGTCCACAATATATATTTAATACTAAAACCTCAAATGTTTCCTCATTGCACCCTTTTAAAGCCAGTTTGTATTGCATGAAATGCTTTTTCTGTGGATTCGTTCCACTTAAGTACACTTCAAAGGATTACAAGACCACCAAGCAGTGTGATGCATTTGAGAGGAATGGAACCCAGTACAAACAATGAGAGATCATGGGACTTCTTCACTGGGCAGATGTGGCACCAGTATGCGGCATACCTGGGCAGGAGCTGAGGTGCCATGGGGCAGGCCACAGATGTCACTGGGCTGCCACTGATATTACGGGAAAGAGGAGCTTCTGCTGCCATGCCCACAACTTTTCCTCCTCCTGCTCCTGTGAGCAGCCAGCAGCCCCTTCCTAGACACAGCAGAAGTCAGTGGGGAGTGGGACACTGCTTGTCAGTGACACGCCACTGAGCAGGGTCCCAGGGGTGTCTGCACCTCAGCTTGCGGCCACCACTAACTTATGCCGGATCCACTTCTGATGTCTGCCTGTCAGGTCGGGGCTAGCATAATCCAGATGCTGGTACCAACAAGTTCAGGGCTGTTGCTGAGGATGGACAAATATGCCAGTTTTTGTTTATCTCGTTTTCTCATTTTTAGTTTCTCATTTTTGTTTATCTCATTTCCTCATTTTTCCGATATTAATCTCAGTTCTCCACATTTCTGCATCAGTTTGCAATTCTTTTAAAGCCGCCACAAAATTCATCAGTGTTGTAGCAACATGAAATGGGAATTGGAATTGAAGATGAAATATGAGTTGGTCAAATTATACAATGGGCAAAAGATGTGGGGCGCATTAATGAGAGGGCAGCGTGGGAAACGTTATGGGAAACAGATATGAAATTTACTGATTGCTAGGCAATAAAGGGGGATGCAGGTGGCGCTGTCGGTTAAAGCCTCAGTGCCTAGGACTTGCCGATCGAAAGGTCGGCGGTTCGAATCCCTGCGGCGGGGTGCGCTCCCGCTGCTCGGTCCCAGCGCCTGCCAACCTAGCAGTTCGAAAGCACCTCCGGGTGCAAGTAGATAAATAGGGACCGCTTACCAGCGGGAAGGTAAACGGTGTTTCCGTGTGCAGCTCTGGCTCGCCAGAGCAGCGATGTCACGCTGGCCACGTGACCCGGAAGTGTCTCCGGACAGCGCTGGCCCCTGGCCTCTTGAGTGAGATGGGTGCACAACCCCAGAGTCTGGCAAGACTGGCCCGTACGGGCAGGGGTACCTTTACCTTTACCTTAGGCAATAAAGGAAAATGATAGGAAAATGATATATAGATGGTATTTAACACACACAAAAATAGCCAAAATCTATAAAGCGTCAAACAAATATTGAAAACATAAACAAACAGAAGGGTCCTTTTTTCATTTGGTGGACTTGTAGAAAGGCAATAGGCTTCTGGGAAACGATATAATGCATTTTAAAAGATGGTTAAAATAGCTATTCCCAAAAAGTCTGCAGCATTTCTTCTGATGATTTTAGGGGCAGAGGTTCCAAAACAGATGGTTAAGTAAGTTGTTTATGGATGCTACCAACACAGCCATAATCCTGTATGTGCAGAAATGGAAAGAAGAAATTCCAAGGAAAGAAGAACGAATTTTAAAGGTAATGGACCATACAGAGATAGTGAAGCTGACAGCAAAATTAAGAAATTAAAAAGATGAGAACTTTGTTGAAGAGTGGAGGTTCTTTTCAGACTATCTGAGAAAAAAACTACTGTATAGTCAAATGAAATCACAAGCAGGATTTGAATAACAGGCAAGGGAAGGAGAATTAATAAATGATTGTAATATGTTACGATAAAATAGAAAATAAATGGCAGCTATGGCAGCAGATAAAGGAATACAACAGGAACAAAATGGACATAAGGATGGGAAATCAAAATGTAAGCTATGATTATATTGAAAGTGAATTAAATAATGTTGAATTTTGTGTAAAAACTAATACCAGTTAATTTTTTTAAAGCATTCTAGTGAGCTTATCTCCTAATATACACATTTTTGTATTCCATTTTGCCTAATATACACTTTCTTGCTGGCAACTTCCCCAAATACAATGCATTTTGGTATACTTTCACTGTGCATTGATGTACTCATTTTTGTTTGGAGTACTGCACTGCAAAATTCAGAGATTTTCATTGAATCATAGAAATGCAGGAATCTTACCTAAAACATCCCTGACAGATGGCCCCCAGCCTCTGCTTAAAAACTTCCAGTGGAGGAGAATCCACCACCTTTCGAGGGAGTCTGTTCCACTGTGAAACAGCTCTTACTGTCAGGGCAGCCCCGCTCTGCTCTAGTGAGAAATCCCTCATCTTGCCTGATAGCTTAGACATGCAGGCCTCAAGTTGCTGTACCTTTCTCTTCCAGCAATGCATCCACTTGCTGCAGGTGTAGTTCTGCATATTCTCAGGCAAGAAGATAAACATGGCACACGTGTTGCAGGCTACTGCAGCAGAGCTCCCTCGCTGTCTGTGTCTCTTGTTCCTACATACACTGTGAGACAGTACTCCAGGCCTCCCCTTCAAATTCCCCTGCTAATCACCCTCACGTATTTTGAAGGATAGCTGTAATTTAGTTCACAAATTGGGTGGGTTCATATTAAAATGGAAACTGAACTGAATTGCTCTCCCATCTCTAGTCACCACCACTACTATTATTCTAAAGCACCCTGCCTTCCTGCTGCAACAGCCAGCGGTCCTAGGGCCCATTCCGGTTATGTTTATCTCACAGGTGGGACCGGAGCAATTAAGAAGGTGGTACTGGTGATTTCTGGCACTCAGTGCCAGCCCCCTGGGCAGGCAGGTAGCCCTGTAAGCCACAGGGGTGGGTTTCATCAAGGTGAGCGGTACCAGAAGGGGAACCCTGCTATGGACATCTTGCTCTGGAACTGGGCCCAAGATTGGACAGATCAACTGTTACCTTACAGGCTGGTACAAGTCCAAAGACATGTGAATGGGTATTCTGCACACTGGCAATAAACAAAAATGTTCAGCTGAGTACCAGACCAAAGGCGTTATGTTGTTGTGTTTAGTCGTGTCCGACTCTTCATGACCCCATGGACCAGAGCACACCAGGCACTCCTGTCTTCCACTGCCTCCCGCAGTTTGGTCAAACCCATGCTGGTAGCTTTGAGAACACTGTCCAACCATCTCGTCCTCCATCGTCCCCTTCTCCTTGTGCCCTCCATCTTTCCCAACATCAGGGTCTTTTCCAGGGAGTCTTCGCTTCTCATGAGGTGGCCAAAGTACTGGAGCCTCAGCTTCAGGATCTGTCCTTCCAGTGAGCACTCAGGGCTGATCTTCTTGCAGTCCATGAGACTCTCAAGAGTCTCCTCCAGCACCAGAATTCAAAAGCATCAATTCTTCGGCGATCAGCCTTCTTAAAGGCGTTATACATAGTTGTATAAAATGTTCTCCCAACTTTTTTAAAACAAAAAGGAGCCTTGGGAGGCTGTGATCAGGAGTAGAAGAGCACCATGGGGGGAGGCAGAAAGACAGCTGTGGTTCCCAAAGTGTTTTGATGACACTCTTTCTTAAAGTTTAATGCTTCTTGCTAAAAACTGCCTCCCTACTTTGGCTAACTTAAGCATAGTATGCTTTTCAACGTTAAAGTAATCTTGAGAACATTACATGAATCTGTGGGGAAACAAAAATTAGTTTTTCATCAAGTGCACAGTTGATATGGAGCTGCTGCCAATTCTAGCTATTTGATTGGCATATCTGTATGAGATATGCATTGCCAAACATATTACTGTCTAACTCACACATTTTTAGATGCACGATTGGGGGAAAACCTTAGGTATACACTTGAGAAACATAATGTGTAAAGCAGTCCTCAGCTCTGCATGTAGCCGCACTATATTAAAATAATCAGTCACTTCTATAGCAGTTCCCTTTTGAAGACCTCCTACAAATTGGCTATCTAACAACCTGGAGAAAAAGTTGAGGCTCACTGCCTTACCCAAAACAAGATGTGCAAGTGCCACTTTGTTGCACTGCTGTGCGTTTTAGAGTCCCTCCGCTGCCCATGCACAGAGCACAGCTCAAAGTCCAGTGTTACATGGCAGCACAGAGGCATCTTATCAACCCTCCAGCCAGACCTGATCCCCTCCCCCATGGCCGTGGGCCTACCGCTTGGGAGAGTACAGCTCAGAGAGCAAAGGGCAGCTTTCATCAGCCAGGACACTTTGTGCACAGTCCACGGCTCAGGTCTGGCCGTTCATGAGGGGATCACAATGTGATCCTTGCTCTGGCCCATTAGAGATGAGTACAGATCCTGACAGTCTGCCCCCCCCCCATGGGCCTGTATTCGCTTGCAGTGTGTACTTTCTGCTACTTTGAATGCAGAGTTTCCATCACCCCCCCCTTCAATTCCAACCCCTTGACTCCCAGTTATAACTGCTGTCTTCCTTTTAGGGCGATCAGTTATACATTGCCAAAGAAGAGGACAAAAGAGGATAATTTACATAAAATTTGCATAATTTATATGTACAGTTGCAAAGAGACACAATTTTACTCCAATCTGTACACCTCCCACAACCCACCTGAGCAGGAAATAAGAAAATCCCTAGTAGGACTGACCATGCCAACCTTAACTGCTGAGGAACAAGAATTCACGGACAGTAGTATCACCCTGGACAAAAATCTGATATGAAGCAAAACCCATTTGAAAAGAAACAAAACTACCTGTCAGGGACTGGACAGAGGAGACCTCCACGCCAGCCTGAACCTTCCAGAGAAGAGGAAGACAGTAGAGATTTGCAACAGTGGTTTGAGGGAGGTCACAGCTCAGAGGTAGTTGAAGGGAAAAGTTGGGAAGTAATGGGAGAAAGGAGGGGAAGGCACAGCTGGAGCAGCTGGCTGACACGTTATCACTAGAAAGCAATCCAGACCCCCCCCCCTTCTCCCAGAACCTGACGATAATTGAAAATAGGAAAGCAAAGGGCTTGGAGACAAATGGCCCTAAGTAAGGGGGATGGTGCTGTGGGTGACTGAGGAAAGAAGGGGGGTAGAGATTATTTGAAGCAACACCATTACTCCAATAGGCTGCATTCCTATGCCTCTCTCTGTCAATATTGAATAAGAGACACCAGTAAGATCCTTCTACTCCTGGCAACCTACCATGGGAGGATCGGATTCTCAGACGCCTGACAATACCCGAAAGCCAAAAATATGCAACTCGTGGAAAAGAAAATCACCAGAAATGAAAAAAACAAGCAACATTCAGTGTTTTAGTTTTCAGTGGTTTCTTGTGTTTTCTTTGTTTGCGGTTAGTTTGTGGTGAATTTTTGCATTCCTGGTAGTTTGTTTCCCTTTGGGTGGATTTGCATGCTTTTGGAGATTATCACATCAAATATAAATGAAGCAATACCACCAAGAAGTGCAAAAGTGAAGGAAACCACCAGAAATGAAGCAGTTCCAAACGAGGCTCAAAACAAGCAAAACTGTCCCCCAAAAAGGAAATTCAGCCGAAAATGGAAAATGAAGCAAAATCACGAAAAACGAGGTAAAACTATCAGAAACGTGAAAACCAATAGAAAAGGTTAGGGCTAGTAGCTATTAGGGTTAGGGTTGTAGTTGGGGTTAGGGTTGGAGATAGGGTTATGGTTAGGTTTAAGGTTGGAGTTTGGGTTAGAGTCATGGTTGAGGTTAAGGTTAGGGTTAGGGTTAGGGTTAGGGTCAAGGTCAGGGATAGGATTAGGGTTGTGTTCATGTGTTAGGGTTGGAGATAGGGTTATGGTTAGGTTTAAGGTTGGAGTTTGGGTTAGGGTTAGGGTTAGGGTTAGGGTTTAGGGTAGGGTAGGGTTAGGGTTAGGGTCACGGTCAGGGATAGGATTAGGGTTGCGTTCATCGGGTAGGGTTAGGGTTAGGTTTGAGGTTGGAGTTTGGGTTAGGGTTAGGGTTAGGGTTAGGGTTAGGGTTAGGGTTAAGGTTAAGGTCAAGATCAGGGATAGGATTAGGGTTTCGTTCAAGGGTTAGGGTTGGAGATAGGGTTAGGGTTAGGGTTAGGGTTAGGGTTAGGGTTAAGGTTGGAGTTTGAGTTAGGGTTGAGGTTAAGTTTAGGGTTAGGGTTAGGGTTAGGGTTTAGGTTAGGGTAGGGTAGCGTAGGGTAGGGTAGGGTTAGGGTTAGGGTTAGGGTTAGGGTCAAGGTCAAGGGTTAGGGTTAGGGTTAGGGTTAGGGTTAGGGTCAAGGTCAAGGATTAGGGTTAGGGTTAGGGTTGATGTTGATGTTGAGGTTAGGGTTAGGGTTAGGGTTAGGGTTAGGGTTAGGGTTAGGGTTAGGGTTAGGGTTAGGGTTAGGGTTGGGTTGGGTTGGGGTTAGGGTTAGGGTTAGAGTTAGGGTCAAGGTCGGGGATAGGATGAGGGTTGTGTTCATGGGTTAGGGTTGGATATAGGGTTAGGGTGAGGTTTAAGGTTAGGGTTAGCGTTAGGGTTAGGTTCAAAGTCAGGGGTAGGATTAGGGTTGCGTTCATGGGTTAGGGTTAGGGTTAGGTTTAAGGCTGAAGTTTGGGTTAGGGTTAGGTTTGCGTTTAGGGTTAGGGTTGCGGTTAGGGTTAGGGTTAGGGTTTGGCTTTGGGTTAGGGTCAAGATCAGGGATAGGATTAGGGTTTCGTTCATAGGTTTGGGTTGGAGATAGGGTTAGGGTTAGGGTTAGGGTTAGGGTTAAGGTTGGAGCTTGGGTTAGGGTTGAGGTTAGGGTTAGGGTCAAGGTCAGGGATAGGATTAGGGTTGTGTTCATGTGTTAGGGTTGGAGATAGGGTTATGGTTAGGTTTAAGGTTGGAGTTTGGAGTGTGGAGTTTGGGTTAGGGTTAGGGTTAGGGTTAGGGTTAGGGTTAGGGTTAGGGTGAAGATCAGGGATAGGATTAGGGTTTTGTTCATGGGTTAGGGTTGGAGATAGGGTTAGGGTTTAGGTTAGGGTTAGGGTTAGAGTTAGGGTTAGGGTTAGGGTTAGGCTTAGGGCTGGGGTTAGGGTTAGAGTTAGGGTCAAGGTCGGGGATAGGATGAGGGTTGCGTTCATGGGTTAGGGTTGGAGATAGGGTTAGGGTGAGGTTTAAGGTTAGGGTTAGCGTTAGGGTTAGGTTCAAAGTCAGGGATAGTGTCAGGGGTTCAGGAAGAGAGGCGCAGGTGGGGGAGGAGACAGAGAGCGAGGGGGAAGGATCCCAGGACGACGAGGAAGAGGATGACAATGACCCGAGGTTGTCCATGAGTCCGTCCAGTGAATCGGAGGACTCCCAAAGAGGAGCCCCCCTGGTCAGGCCAAGGGGAGCTAGAGGGGGAAGCAGTCAGGAGCAGGGGAACGAAGGGGGAACTCCCAGTGGGAGTTGGAAGTCGGGACCGGCTTCTCCGCCGGAACGGAGTGAAGGGGGTGGAGTTACCAGTGTGTCAGAAGCAGCAGAACAGGGAGCAGAGGGGGGAAGGAGATCAGCGCAAGACGTCCTGCCGGAAGGGGCGGAGAGTAGTACCGAGAGCAGTGTAACTGTCAAAAGGAAGGTAGGAAGCAACGTACGCGCGCCAAGTTCAAATGTGGAGGCGCGCGGAAGTGAGGAGAGTCCTGGGGAGGAGCCTGGTCCCAAAGCGCGAAGGAGGGGGGAGCAGGCGTCAGAGGATTCAGCCTCTGGGGAGTCCCGGAGGGAGAGAACACAGGTTGCAGAAAGACCGTGCGGAAAAGAAAGGAGAGGAAGAGGTGGACCAGCACAAGCCTCTTAAACTGGTGTAGAGGCGGGACTGACTCAGAGGGGACTTCAGCGGTCTAAGGGTAACAGACGTAGAGCCACGGAGCTCGGATGTAAAACCAAGAATGTTCTTCAATAAAAGCTTTTGTATATAACCCGGACTGGACTTTGGTCTCTTGTGAGCTGGGACCTCGGGTGGCTCTGACAGATAGGATTAGGGTTGCGTTCATGGGTTAGCGTTGGAGATAGGATTAGGCTTAGGGTTAGGTTTAAGGTTGAAGTTTAGGTTAGGGTTAGGGTTAGGGTTGCGTTTAGGGTTAGGGTTGCGGTTAGGGTTAGGGTTTGGCTTTGGCTTTGGGTTAGGGTCAAGATCAGGAATAGGATTAGGGTTTCGTTCATAGGTTTGGGTTGGAGATAGGGTTAGGGTTAGGGTTAAGGTTGGAGCTTGGGTTAGGGTTGAGGTTAGGGTTAGGGTCAGGGTTAGGGTTAGGGTTAGGGTTAGGGTTAAGGTGAAGATCAGGGATAGGATTAGGGTTTTGTTCATGGGTTAGGGTTTAGGTTATGGTTAGGGTTAGGGTTAGGGTTAGGGTTAGGGTTAGGTTAGGGTAGGGTTAGGGTTAGGGTTAGGGTTTGGCTTTGGGTTACGGTTGAGGTTAGGCTTTGGCTTTGGCTTTGGCTTTGGCTTAGGGTTAGGGTTAGGGTTAGGGTTAGGCTTTGGCTTTGGCTTTGGCTTTGGCTTTGGGAGGGTTAGGGTTAGGGTTAGGGTTAGGGTTAGGATTAGGCTTTGGCTTTGGCTTTGGCTTTGGCTTTGGCTTTGGCTTTGGGTTAGGGTTAGGGTTAGTGTCAAGATCAGGGATAGGGTTAGGGTTAGGGTAAGGGTAAGGGTAAGGGTAAGGGTAAGGGTTGCGGTTAGGGTTAGGGTTAGGGTTGAGGTTAGGGTTAGGGTTGCGTTTAGGGTTAGGGTCAGGGATAGGATTAGGGTTGTGTTCATGGGTTAGGGTTGGAGATAGGGTTAGGGTTAGGTTTAAGTTTGGAGTTTGAGTTAGGGCCATGGTTGAGGTTAGGGTTAGGGTTAGGGTCAAGGTCAAGGTCAGGGATAGGTTTAGGGTTAGGGTTAGGGTTAGGGTTGAGGTTGAGGTTGAGGTTAGGGTTAGGGTTAGGGTTAGGGTTAGGGTTAGAGTTAGGGTTGGGTTGGGTTGGGTTGGGTTAGGGTTAGGGTTAGGGTTAGGGTTAGGGTTAGGGTGAGGGTTAGTGTCAAGGTCAGGGATAGGATGAGGGTTGCTGTCAGGGGTTCAGGAGCAGAGGCACAGGGAAGAGAGGAGATGGAGAGCGAGAGGGAGGAATCCGAGGGGAGCGCAGGAGAGGAAAGTGGTCCGAGGGATTCCATGAACCTCTCCAGCGAATCGGAAGATTCACAGAAGGGGGCGCCAGCGGCCAAAGGCAGGGGGTTCCCAAGGGGAACACTCCAGGAGCAAGGGGGCAGCAGGGACTCCCAGAGCAGTAGTTGGAAATCAGGACCAGCTTCCCCACCAGAGCGGAGTGGGGGGGAAGAGTCCCAGGCATCGGGGCCAGTGCATTCCCCACCAGGGAGAAGACGAGACAGGGCTGACCACGCCTCCATCAGAGAGTCTGACAACGGGGGGAAGGTCAGATCCGGCCAGTGTCCTGGAAGGGGGAAGCAGTGACACAAGCAGTGTGACGGTTAGGAGAAAGGTCACTGGGTTGGCGCGAGAGGCAAGTTCAAATGTACAGGAGCGTGGGACAGCAGAGAATGAGGATTGGGAACCTGGTCCTAAAGCCCGCCGGAGGGAGGGGGAGGAGCTGAGCGACTCAGCGTCGGAAGAGTCCAGAAAGGGCAATGCCACAGCGGGCAGGAGGACCCAGAGGAGGAGAGAACAGCGCAGAAGGTGGAGCAGGGCTAGGATCTTAAACTGGTGCGGAAGGGGAAGTGATTCAGACGGGACTTCGCCGATCTAGAGTTCAAGACGTAGTGCTGCACGCTGTGGCTTTGAAATGGAAATTGGACTTTAATAAAGACTTTTGTACATTACCACAGCCTAGCGTTGGTCCTCTGTGAGCTGGGATCTAGAGGCAGCTCTGACAGTAAGTCCCGTCTCTATCTTTTAAAACCTCGCAACGTGAGTGGACACAGCGAGGGGCGAAGATTGGTGCTTCGCGAGCTCACGAAGGCAGGACAAGATGACTACCGAAGAACAAATAGCAACCCTGCGAAACGCAGTGACACAACTTAACGCGGAGATACTAGCAGCCAGGAAGAGGGAAGACGAAGCAGCTGCTGTCTGCCAGGATCTGCGAACCAGGTTGGAAGTGTTGACTAAACAGGGGCTACCGGGACCCAGACCAGAGGGGATTGGGCTGGGAAAGAGAGGAGGGAGCCTTGTGTCTCATTTCGATGGGAATCTGCAGCAGTATCCTAACTTCAGAGCAGACGTGGTTTTTGCGCTAAAGTTGCTGGAGAAGGACTTTAGAGATGAGCAGGAGAAAGTAGGTTTCATAATAACTCATCTCCATGGAGAAGCGAAAGCGTGGTTGCGCAATCTCTGGAGAGATAAAGATCCAGCCTTCCAAAATGCAGATGCCTTCATTAAAGCGATGGATGCGTGCTTTTTATCAGAGATTGATGTAGATATCGCCAGAAGAGAGATACATGGATTGAAACAAGGCAGAGCCACTGTAAGGCAAATTCACTCCCGCTTTTTTGCATTGGTCAACGCGCTGGGATGGGAAAAAGAGTCAGCTGCCGTCAGGGACCTGTTCTGGGAGGGGTTGAACGGGGCTGTGAAAGATGAAATTGCAAGGGGGGAAAGACCCCAGACCACTAAAGAAGTGGTCCAGAGAGCGCTGACGATTGGGGTGTGTCTGGAAGAACGTCCTTGGAGCAAAGACGAAGGGTGTTGGGGACGCACGCCAGCGAGAGCACCTCCCTTATTTCTCAGGGAAACAGCGCGTGCTCAATCCACGCCTCCACTGGGAGGGGGAGAGGAGCCGATGGAGATAGGTGGTGCCAAGGCTCAGTCAGCAGCCAGAGCCCTAACAATGGGAGCAGTCAAAGCGAAGCCTCCTAGAGGGAACAGGAAGTGTTACATCTGCGACAGTGCTCAGCACATGGCAAAAGAGTGCCCCCAGAGGATCCACAAGCACACTGCAGCCTCAGCAACAGTAAGAGAGGAAGTTCAGCAGGGAGAACCACTGCAGGGAAACGAAGGAGTCTGGCTGGAAGCAGAACCACTGGGGCCCAGCCAGACGAGTCAGTGAAGCAGTCCCCAGGAATTTTACAGCCCACGGACCCCCTCCCACCCAAACCAGTGGTGCAGCTCACCGCAACACTCCAGCTTCCCAATGGGCTCTCCATGGAAGTCCCTATCACCATCGACTCTGGCAGCAATGCAGACTTTATAGGAGTGGATTTTCTCAAGCAACATAACGTAGCACTCCTACCAGCCACGATGCCCCTGAACGTAGTCACGGTAGACGGCAGGGAGCTCCTGGGAGGACAAGTGGTGCAGCAAACACCGCCAATGGTGATGCAAATTGGAAATCACCGCGAAGTCATCAGCTTCAACGTCACCCACCTGTCGGACACGCCCATAGTGTTGGGCATGAGTTGGCTGGACAGGCACAGTCCAGCATTAGCATGGTACCAGCGCCAATTGACCTTCGGCTCCTCCTACTGCGCAGCGAACTGCATACTGCCTACGCAGGAAGATGAGGGGCCAGAAGATGGACCGCAGTTGCACTTGAGCATGCTGCAAGCAGTACCCGACAAGTACAGAGAGTTTTTGGAGGTCTTCTGCGAGAAGGAGGCGGACAAACTACCCCCCCACAGACCATACGACTGCAAGGTTGACCTCCTGCCGGGGGCGACGCTGCCGGCGGGAAAACTGTATTCCATGTCCGAAGACGAACTGCAAGAGCTCAGGGAGTTCATAGATCACAACTTGAAGCGAGGATTCATCCGGGAGTCCAAAGCAGTGGGGGGCAGTCCTGTGTTCTTCGTGAAGAAAAAGGACACGCCCCAAAAGAGGCTGGTAGTTGATTTCAGAATTTTAAATTCGAAAACCAAGCCCACGGCGTTCCCGATGCCCAAAATCGACGACTTGCTCGCGACAGTGAGGAAGGGACGCATTTTCACCAAGTTGGATCTACAAGGGGCATTGTCAGAGTTGCCTCCAAGTCCCAGCTCACAGAGGACCAACGCTAGTCAGTAATAACGTATAAAAGTCTTTATTGAAGATTAGTTTCCATTTCCAAACTGCAGCGTGCAACTCTACGTCTTAGAACCTAGATCGGCGAAGCTCCATCTGAGTCTCCGCCTCCTACACACCAGTTTAAGACTCTAGCCTTACTCCACCTCTTCCGTTGTTCTTTCCTCCTCTGGGTCCTTCTGCCCCCTGGGGTTTCCTCCTTTCTGGACTCTTCTGACGCTGACCCCCCTGAGTCTTGCCCCTCCTTCCGGCGGGCTTTAGGACCTGGCTCCCTATCCGGGCTACCTGCTGTGCCGCTCGCCTGTACATTTGAACTTGGTGCGCGCGCCCAGCCGGTAACTTTCCTCTTGACCGTTTCCCCGCTCTCCGATTGAGGCGTGGCCAATCCTGACTCATCTCCTCTCGCTGGTGGTGAAAACACTGGTCCCGATGCCTGGGACTCCTCCCCCCCACTGCGCTCTGGTGGGGAAGCTGGTCCTGATTTCCAACTGCTGCTCTGGGAGTCCCCGCTGGCCCCTTCCTTCTGGGGTTTCCCCCTTGGCACCCCCCTTGACCTGGCCATCGGCACTCCCTTCTGTGAATCCTCCGATTCGCTGGAGAGGCTCATGGAATCCCTCTGATCACTGTCACCGCCTACGCTTCCTTCGGATTCCTCCCCCTCGCTCTCCATTTCCTCCCTCTCCTGTGCCTCTGCTCCTGAGCCCCTGACAGGCATACAATCTTATACGCATGCGGGAGGGCGACGAGTGGAAGACGGCCATGTTTACGCCCTTGGGCACCTATGAGTATAGGGTTATGCCGTTTGCTTTGCAAAATGGCTCCCACTGCTTCCAAGCCTTCATGCATCACGTGTTAGCGGGACTCCTCTACAAGAAGTGCGTCTGCTTCCTGGACGACAATCTGATCTTCTCGGAATTGCGGGAGGCTCACGAGAGAGATGTCAAGGAAGTCCTGCAGAGACTACGGGAGCACAGACTTTACGCCAAACTGGAGAAGTGCCAGTTCGACGTGACGGAGGTGGATTTCCTGGGCTACAAGCTGTCCGACAAGGGACTCGCCATGGACAGTGCCAAGGTCCGCTCGGTACTGGACTGGAAGAGCCCGCGCAATAGGAAGGAGGTCCAGAGGTTTGTCGGCTTTGCCAACTTTTATCACAAGTTTATCAAGGGTTTCGCTATGCAAACGGCGGCCATCACGGACACCCTCAGCTCCAAGAAGAAGAAGTTCATCTGGACGGAGCAGGCGGAGCAGTCCTTTCAGAAACTCAAGCGTCTCTTCGTGTCCGAAGACCAACTGCTACATGTGAACCCCAACAAACCCATGAGGGTTGAAACGGATGCCTCCGACAGAGCCGTGGGGGCAGTCCTGTTGCAGCAAGATCCACAAAGGGACTGGAGGCCGTGCGCTTTCTACTCCAGGAAACTCAGCAAGTCGGAGCAGAACTACACCATCTGGGACAGAGAGTTGCTGGCCATTCATGCAGCCTTCAAGGCGTGGAGGCACTTCCTCATCGGAGCCAAACACACAGTGCAAGTTCGCACGGACCATAAGAACCTAGAGTACTGGCGCACGGCGAGGTTCCTGAACCAGAGACACATCCGCTGGGCGGAGTTCTTTGCAGATTTCGACTTCAGGATAGAATATATCCCGGGAGACAACAACATCATGGCTGATGCGCTATCCAGGAAGCCGCAGTATCTCGAGGAAGTGGCACCGGTGGCGGCCAAACACATTTTCGCACCTAAAGCGTGGGCATGCGCTTCGGCCACCGTGGACCTGGAAGCAATACGTCGCGCGCTGCGAACGGATTCCTTCGCACGATCCAAGATGGAGGAAGTGCGAAGCGGCACAGCGAAGGACGACGAGTTCCAGATACGCAACGGACTGCTCATCCGCAAAGGGGCCATCTACGTGCCGGGAGACGACCTCCGTGCGAGAGTACTGCAACAGTTGCATGACGCGCCCAGCGCCGGACATTTCGGCAAGGAGAAGACGGTGGAATTAGTAGCCAGAGACTTTTGGTGGCCCAAGATGAGGGGAGAAGTCGCGGATTACGTCACTAGGTGCGACACATGCCAGAGGGCCAAGCCGGTACACAGACCGCCGGCGGGACTGTTGGAACCGCTACAGACCCCGCTCGAACAGTGGGAGAGGGTGGCCCTGGACTTTGTCACTGATCTGCCCAGCTCGAGGGGCAAAACAGCAGTACTCGTGGTCGTGGACATGTTCACCAAGATGGCCCACTTCATTCCTTGCGCGAAGGTGGCCACGGCGGAACAGACAGCCAAGCTGTTCATAGACCACGTATTCAAAGTGCACGGCCTACCGCGGTCTATCCTGTCCGTCCGGGGGCGCCAGTTCATCTCGAGCTTCTGGCAAAAGCTGATGGGCATCCTGAACGTCAAGGTCAACCTAGCGTCGGCAAGACACCCGCAGACCAACGGACAAGCGGAGAGGGTCAACGCCATCATGCAGCAGTACCTGAGATGCTACGCGAATCAGCAGCCCTCGACCTGGGTGGACTACCTGCCGCTGGCAGAGTTTGCCTACAACAACACGAAACACGTGTCCACGGGGGTGACACCGTTTTTCGCCAACAATGGGCGGCATCCCAGAACCTTCCTGGGGTTAGAGAAAGTGGGGGAGGGGGAGCCGCAGGGAGCAGAGGCCTTGGCAACGGAGTTACAGGAGGTCCACGAACAGCTCCGGAGGCAGTTAGAACTTGCAAAACACGCTTACAAGATGCAGGCAGACAGACACAGAAGAGTTGGGGAAGACATACAGGTGGGAGACTGGGTCTGGTTGGCAGTCCAGGCAGTACCGGCCAGATCGTTAGCCAAGAAGAAGCTAGGACACAAGCAGCTAGGGCCTTACCAGGTCGAGGCACAGATCAATCCAGTGGCCTTCCGGTTGACACTCCCGGAGGGATCCCGAATGCACCTGGTCTTTCATAGATCAGTGCTCACGCCCTACAAGGCACCTCACAGGTTTCAGGCGCCAGGGACAGCACCAGACCCGCTCAGGGAGGCGCCCACGAAGGGGGGGTCACCGAAGGGGGAGCCACTCAACGAGGCCACAGAGATTTTGGATTCGAGATGGGGGGAGGAAGGGATTGAATATCTCCTCACCAGGGAAGACACCCCAGCCAGCGCCAACAGGTGGGTACTGGACTATGCAGTGGAGGAGCAATGGCTCAAAGATGAGTTCCACGCACTTTTCCCACAAAGGCCCATGCCGGCAGATTATTTCGACGAAAATCTTTTCACACCCACACTCTCAGCCAGCACTTTCCAGGGTTTCTCTTCAGCTGAGGAGACGGCGCCGGAGACTAGCTCCCCAGAGGGATCGCTCTCAGGGTTTGGCACAGGCGGATCTTATTGGTGGGAAGATCAACCTGAGGTGGGCTGGCGCAGAGAACTGCCGAGAGGACCATTGCATGCAGTGTCATCCCAGGCAACAGGGGAAGAGGGGGTCATGGGCGAGTTGGGGGACGATCCAGGGTTCGAACACACCTCCCAAGAGATGGAAGCAGAGGAGATCGCCGTCGACGAGACCATGGAGGACTTCCCGGACTTTTCCAGCTGGTTGCACGCCACGGGGGAAGAACTGTATCCTGCTCTCACCCCCACAACTCTGGAGCACCCAGAACCCACTCCAGAAGAGGGGGAGGGGGAAGGGGGGGCTTCGAGGGGGGATGGATGTCAGGGGTTCAGGAGCAGAGGCACAGGGAAGAGAGGAGATGGAGAGCGAGAGGGAGGAATCCGAGGGGAGCGCAGGAGAGGAAAGTGGTCCGAGGGATTCCATGAGCCTCTCCAGCGAATCGGAAGATTCACAGAAGGGGGCGCCAGCGGCCAAGGGCAGGGGGTTCCCAAGGGGAACGCTCCAGGAGCAAGGGGGCAGCAGGGACTCCCAGAGCAGTAGTTGGAAATCAGGACCAGCTTCCCCACCAGAGCGGAGTGGGGGGGAAGAGTCCCAAGTATCGGGGCCAGTGCATTCCCCACCAGGGAGAGAAGACGAGACAGGGCTGACCACGCCTCCATCGGAGAGTGTGACAACGGGGGGAAGGTCAGATCCGGCCAGTGTCCCGGAAGGGGGAAGCAGTGACACAAGCAGTGTGACGGTTAGGAGAAAGGTCACTGGGTTGGCGCGAGAGGCAAGTTCAAATGTACAGGAGCGCAGGACAGCAGAGAATGAGGATTGGGAACCTGGTCCTAAAGTGCGCCGGAGGGAGGGGGAGGAGCTGAGCGACTCAGCGTCGGAAGAGTCCAGAAAGGGCAATGCCCCAGCGGGCAGGAGGACCCAGAGGAGGAGAGAACAGCGCAGAAGGTGGAGCCGGGCTAGGATCTTAAACTGGTGCGGAAGGGGAAGTGATTCAGACGGGACTTCGCCGATCTGGAGTTCAAGACATAGTGCTGCACGCTGTGGCTTTGAAATGGAAATTGGACTTTAATAAAGACTTTTGTACATTACCACAGCCTAGCGTTGGTCCTCTGTGAGCTGGGATCTAGAGGCAGCTCTGACAGTTGCGTTCATGGGTTAGGGTTAGGGTTGAGGTTGAGGTTGAGGTTGAGGTTGAGGTTGAGGTTAGGGTTAGGGTTAGGGTTAGGGTTAG